>NW_027094097.1:19995739-20595739 GCF_029207755.1 Chamaea fasciata | reverse complement strand
AAGTCACCTCTAAATGGTTATGGCAGAGCAGGAAAGAAGGAAGCAGAGGGAAAACTGGATGACATGTGCTCAGTGGGCATGGCCCACTCTTCCTAAGAACTCGTGTCCTCTGGTTTCTCATGGGCTTCACAGATTGGCCAAGAGAGCTGGAAGCTGCCCAAAGGAGGGAGGAAAGGCCCCGCACCAGCACAGCTGTACAGACACAGCTCTGCAGGTCCAGCCCTGGAACGAGCACGTGAAGCCCATCCTTTACACACCAGGCCCACCCAGCCAAGGTGCATTGCTCCCTGAAGAGGTGGAAGGCAGAATTTCATTGTGTAGTTCGAGAAAGCTGTCCTGGAAAAATCCCTCACTTTAAGGTTACATTTATCCCCCAAACTGCAGGAAAAGCAGCAAGAGGAAAAATCATGCCCCTCCTCCTTGGCTCAGGAGGCTGTGGCTGGACTTTCCCACATGGCCTGATGCTTTATCCACAGACACAAACAAGTCCACAGGATCAGGTTTTAACCAGCTCCAAGTTCAACACACCCAGCATGGAGAAGAACAGACCTCAAGCCCCTCAGAGATCTCCCCCTCCAGCAGACATCCCACCCAGCCCCAGGCCCAGCCTACAAGCCCTTCCTGGCTGCAGCAGCCCTGCTCTCCCTGCCAGGGGAGCAGCCCCAGCTCCTCTGCCCTATGCAGCCTTCACATATTAAACAGCCATTCTCTGCAGCCGGTCCCCAAAGATGCTCTTCAAAGGCACAGAGACCACAGGCTGGGGGGGTGCACAACCCCCACACATGTCTTTGTGTGGACAGCCCAACTGGCCTGACCCACAGCAGGTGTGAAAATTGCCTCCCCACCAGCAGTCTGAGGACAGACCTCACACCCTCTTCTCTACCATGAACAGCAGTTTGGCACAAAGCAAATGTAGATGGCACAGGGAAAGCACAGGGAAACCCATGCTCTCCGAGGAGCAAAGGACCACAGGTTTCTCTTGATCTCAGAGCTCAAAAACCGTGACACACACAGCTAAAGACCTTCCATAAAATTATGGGAGAACTCGTCAACACGATCCAGACGAATTTCTGCTCCAACATCTCTGCACCTGATTTCACTGAGGAGTGCCCCAGCTAAAACCACTCCAGAGCCAGGTTCCTTTTGCCTCACCCAGATGGAATCTTGGAGTATCTCGCTTCCTCTCACACAGGCCGATGCATATAAAAACCACGTCATGGCAGCTTGTAATGTCAACCAGTCAATTTCCCTGGAAAACGGCCCCACAGATACTTACAATCTCTAGCCTGAAGTCTAAATCGACGAGACCTTCGTTGAAGAGGCCAAAAGCTTGTGAATTAGGCCTTAGCACTAGGATCCTGCCGAACTCTATCAGCCTTGGACTTATGTAGACTGCTGACAGCCGTCCAAGGCTCTGTAGTTCTGTTCTCTGTTACAGAAAGCAGGCAAGAAAGAGTAAAAAAAAAAAATCAAACCCAAACAGGGAAACCTAAAAAAGCTTAAACAGCTCAACCCAGCTCAAGTTATTTCTTTAGGGACAGCTACCATTCTCCAGCTGAATTCCTGGGATTTTGGGGGGAAAAAAATAAAGCTTATGTATTCACCTCCAAATTGAAAAGGATTAAGTAAAGAGAAACTTTCAAACTACAAATTATTGGTCCAAAGGTAGAAGCTTTGCAAGAAATCTCTAGTTAAGATCAGGCTGACAGTTAAACAACTGGTTCTTCGGGTGGGGAGAAACTCTTCTCTTTAGGTAAGCAATCTGATAGTTGAAAGCAAGTGCTCAGTCAAACTTCAGGCTCCCTGGCACAGCCTGCACTGCCTGTCCTCCCTGTTGACTGGTTTACATGCAGTGCCACAATGGCCCAGGTTCAGATGTTTGGTGCCATCCAGGGAATTTGGCATCACCATTTCCATGTTTTAATGTAAGCTTAAATCCTTGCAACTACTCTTCAGATGCCAGCTTTCCTTTCTTTTACAGAAAGCCCAAGGTTCCCAGAAATCTTCTGACATCCTCTTTTGTGCTGTGAGGTAACATTTTAAAAAAGATGTTTCCAAAGTTAAGAGCATTTTAAAGAGTAATTAAAATGATCCTCAATTCCAGCTTAGATGAACTACCTTCTGGGTCAGACACTGACATTGCCACCTATAAGGCACGAGCTGTTTATGCCACCAGTCCCTGCTGTCCTTCTCCACAGCAGCCTGTGCCTCTTTTCCCCGGAAGAATCCCCGCACACTGTGCACCCTGCCAGGACCAGTTGCACGAAGGCACACACCTCCCCTTGCACTCACCAGTGGGTTTCTTGCATCCCCAAACACGCCGGTACAAACACTGGTGCAACGCTTGCCCAATCTTTGG
This sequence comes from Chamaea fasciata, assembly GCF_029207755.1. Classification (NCBI taxonomy): domain Eukaryota; kingdom Metazoa; phylum Chordata; class Aves; order Passeriformes; family Sylviidae; genus Chamaea; species Chamaea fasciata. The sequence continues at coordinate 20,593,380 of NW_027094097.1, read as the reverse complement.
ATTTCAACTGTAACTGGAATCTCTGCAGCGCTCCGAGGCTGGAGAATCCCACAGGGTCTGGGGCTGGAGTAGAGCACAGGAGAGTCCTCCTCGGGTTCCTAGAAGGGACAGAATCAAATCCAGCTTCAGAGGGACCTCTGAAGAAACTTCAAACTCCTTAACATCCATCCCAACAGCAACTTACACACATTTTTAAAAATCCCCAGGACAAAGGTAAAAGGCACAAACAAGATCCAAGAATTGTAGGCTTAGCATTCTCAGGGGGTTCTGCAAGGAGGCTGCCAGCACAAGCACTGGTGTCTGTGGATGCAGCAGCTTTTCACAACCCTCGAAGATCTCCCACAAGAAAACACCCTGAAGACTAGAACGTAAGCCCTTTCCTCAAGAGATTAAACTGCATCCTAAAGCTAACATTCAGGTAGGATCCTGTTCTCAGCAGATCTTTAAGACTGAATAGAAACCGGCAAGGTCTTATCCAAACCCTCTTCCCCCCTAATAATCTCCACAGTAATATTTCAGAGGAGGAGGTGGATGTGATGCCAAACCTGGGGAATAAGCCCGTAGCAGCCAGGAAGGTGGGTGTTATTCCAAATGAAGAACTTCCTCACGAACGGGGCCTTCAGGTCGCACTCATGGAACCCCCGGTTTTGGGGGTACACTTGCAGCTCAGGAACGAAACATTTGGGCAAAGAGATGACCCCAAGGGAATCAGAGATACTGAGAGAATGGAGAACGTTTACCCCCAAAGATTGTGAAATGGAGCACAACACCTTTGTCACTGTCAAATACACATTTAACAGGCCTACGGTGAAAAATTGCCTTTAAAGTCCTCCCACTCAAACATGTCTTGTCGAGGAGGGGCAAAACCTGAGAGGCAGCACCCAGAGGCTGCCAAGTGCCCCAGGCAGAGCACTTGGTCCCACAGCTGCCTCAGCCCCTCCTTCGCCCAAGAAGGTTTGCAAGAACTCCTGGAACAGTCCCAGTGATCCATGAGCTCTGGGGGAGCCTTCCCAACAGGGATCAGTGCTCAGTAAGGCTCCAGGAACACACGACTCTAGTGTCTCAGTAAAAAGGACTCCCTTCTCTCCCATGGTGCTGTTACCCTGCCTGAGAACTCAGCTGTTTGCCCCAGCCTTGGAGGGCATGAGACATCACCTGCCCCACAGAGTGGGAGATCACTCCCTCCCAGTTCCTACAACTCCCCTGGTCCTTCACTCCACAGGTCCAAATACTGACTGTCCCCAATTGCACTTGCTTTTCAAACATGGCAGCCCAGGCACTGACGAGATGGCTCTGCCTGGGAGTGGGAACAGCACCAGGGAACTGCATCCCTCTTGTCATTAAACTGACACCTAGAGCAGCACAGCAGGATGGAATTCTGCTGGAGCAAGAACAACTTTTGCTTTAAGCCTGAGAACATCAAAGCTCAAAACAGGAAGCAGAGAGAAGGGGAAAAAGTAGAGCTGACCTGCCACATCAAGGACTGATTTCCCCTCTGAAGATCCTGCCCTCACCTCTCTTGCTGTGAGCCACTTCCCCACTGTCACGTGCCCTCGTTAACAGAACCAGACCCTGACCCTCAGCAGACTGCTTGGTGTGCCCCAAGCCAACGCGGGCTGGTTGCAACCCAGCACAACTCCACCTCTTGCAGGAAGAAGGCGAGGAGGCCCTTGGGAAATTTGCTTCACCTCAAGCACCAGGTCAATAAATGATATCATTCCTGGTCCCTTTAGAAAACGACCCAGGACCACGCTGGGCTGTCAGCAGGGCTGCTTTTCACCACAGGCTGCTTTTCAAGCACTGCTGTTCTCATGTCCAGCTGGGCAGAACATGAGGTCATTAAACAACACGTCTCCTTGGGAGCTGCAGCCAGCACGTCCTGTGCAAGGCAGTGCGCTGGGGGAGGCCAGGGAAGTGCTGGTACCTGGCCTTGATGATCAGTGATGCCACTCCCTTGCCAAACCACTCCAGGTCCACCAGCAATTTCCGGTTGTATTCCGTCACAGTGTTGGAACACAGGGTCACCTGGTGGAAGAGAAGAGCAGTAAATTCTTCTTTACAAAAGCTCATGACTCACGTGTGATGTCCTCCAGTTTTTGTGGTAAGAAAAGGGAGGATTTTGCCTTAATTCTTCTGCCGCTCCACGTGTAGAGCAGTCTCTAAGAGTGACAAAAGCCTTCTGGCAAATACCAGATTTGTTAAGCACACCTTGCTATCAGGGCATAGGTCAGCTAAATTAAAACATTAGACTAAAGCTCTGTGCAGCACTGTGTTCAAATTAAGGGGCAAATTTTCATCTGACTACAATGACATAAATGCAGTGGAAATCTGCTGACTTGAACAGAATGAGTTCAGCTTTACAGCAGGAAGCTGAAGACAAAGCGTGGGCCAGCAGGTGCTGGGCAGTTCATGGCCGCAGAGTTTTTTGCCTTCACTGGAGATCCCTGCAGTGAACACAAATCATTCTACTCCCCAGGACAGGAGAAATGAGACCAAGAAGAAAAGCAAACTGCTTTATATAATGACATCTCTCTAACAGCCACCTTTGGTCCTCGTCCGTCCTCTGCCCACTTGCAATCAAAGACATTGCTCTCAAAAACACCAAAATGCCTTCAGTACTTGACCATTATGGGACATGATTTCAGCTTGTGATTTTGGAAACAAATCAGTGCTCCTTCAGGAACGTCCCGAGTAACCCAGCTCACAGAGGCCCCACGCCAGTGCAGATCCTCGCTCACACGATGATCAGAGCTGGCATCAGAGCTAAAGCCCTCCCACACTCCCGTGAAGCTTCAGACCCGCTGCTGAAGTGTGTGTGGCTGGACTCTTCCCATACCTCGATATCCTGGTGTTCCTGGGATTGGAGGGTCCTTTCGCTGGGGTTCAGTGTAAACTCCCGTGGCTTCACAGAAAAATGAATTCCCTCCCTCCAGGAGGGCTCACTGTCGCTGAGTATTTGCTCAAAGCTGCTAACAGCAGGCTGAGTGCCATCGTCCGGCACCCGCGAGGTGTTAGTGAGGCGACAGGTCTTGGTGTAGGGAAAGCCTAGGAAAAGGACACAAATATCCATTTAGGCACCAGTTATGTCGTGACTCCCGGTGGGAATACCCTGGTAGCATGAAAGCGTGATAGGAGTTTAGCTCTTTATTATCTGAACTACAGATTACTGAGAAGCTGCAAGAGGAATTAGTCGTCACTTAGTTCCCTTTAACACTGATTCCAGACTGTAGCCTTGAAAATGCCTGCTCTTAGCCCTGCTCAACACTGCAAGCTTCTCTCTTTCTGATGGGGAGAAGCTCCCTCACCTGCCCCAAACCAGCACCAGTTATTTCTCCCTGATGACTGTGCACCCAGACCAAGCATTTCCTCTGAAAATTCAAACTGTAAAATTCCCTGTTAAGTCTGCCAACACTCCTACCCTTTTCAAGATACATAAAGAGTGAGTCGCCATTGAGAAGAAGCTACAGCAGAAGAAAGTGAGGATGGAATCAGGAACTAGAACGTGATGCAAAGCACCCTAATGCAGTTTCTCTCTGCAGAATTCTTAAGGCGTCTTTTGGTTTGGGCCAAACAGACTGGGCATGTGACAGCTCAGAGCCCACTCAGCTGGAGGCAAACCCGAGCCTTGACCCAACAAGCGGGGACATCGCACCCATACTACTCACTGTGATTGCTGCCTGCAAGGGTTTACCCCACCTTAACTCTGAGATTTGCTTTCCATATTGGAAAGCCAGAGATAGTGCCACGCATGGTGGGGATGTCCTGCAGAGCCCGGACACCAGCCACAACCCGCTCTGCAGTGGACTGGCTGGCCAGCTCTGTGGGGAGGAGACTTCTCCCCAGGCCTGCTCACCAAGAGTCATTTGAACACAGGTGGGGGAAAAAAACAACTGCAGGCGCAGCCCAGAGCTTCTCTGTGCCCATCAACAGTAATCACTGCCGGCTCCAGCAGTGACGACAGCAGGGAGGCAAGAGAAGCACAAAAGGGACAAACACAGATGTCAAAACCTCAAATGAGACTGAGGTCACCACATGCAGACAACAGTCAACAACAGTTAAAAAGAAGCAAAGATACAACAGCTGCCTTCAGCTGAAGAGACCTTAGGAATGCGTTTCTACCTGTTGCCTTTCTTGTTTCATTTATTCAAAAGGCAACTTAACCAGTGCCTCAGTGGTGATGCAGGGTGGCGAAGAAGCAGATCAGGAGAGGCAATTAGTTTTCTTAAAACGTTCAACAACTTCATTGTTATGAGTTTAGGTTTCGTAGTGAATTTTGGCCTCAGTCTGGGAAGGGAAATACAGGGGGTTTGGGGTGGTCTCGGCTGTGCGGGTGGGCTTTTCCATCCGGGGCTCTTTGGGAGCTGTGCCGTGATGCCGCGGGCGGTTGTGAAGTCGGAGCCGAGGTTTGCAGGGGGCAGACCTTTCCGTCCTTCCGCCGGGGCTCGGGAAGGTCGGCAGCGTGCTGCTGCGGGACGTCGTGCGCTTGACGCCGGGCTCAGCACCGTGATCGAACCTGCCCGCCGTCCCCGCTTCTGCCTGCTCCCGATTGCCAGTGCCCACATCTCCTGCTGCCCGTAGTTTGCAAAAGCAGCGATTTCCTCCTTCCCTCCCTGCCCGTGCCGGCTGGGAGGGAAATCACTGCCCTGCCAGAGCCCACCGCTCCTCCAGCCTGTGATCATAACCACACCAAAGGGGAAAACAGGACTCGGTGGGTTGGAAACTTCTGGCATTGCGTTGTCGTCTGTGCTGTCCGGATATACTCTAGTAACGAACTGCTATTCCTTTTCCATATTTTTGCCTGGAAGCCCTGTAATTTCAAAGGTACAGTAATTTGGAGAGAGGAGGGTCATCATTCCATTCCGTGAAGATTGCCACCTTCCTTGGCAGAATCTGTCTTTTAAACCAGGACAGAGACACCAGAAAATACTTGCTCCTATTTGATCCCACAATGGCAAAATGCTACCTGAGGCACCTGCAGTTCACACCCTGAAGAGGCTGTTGTGGCAGAACATGAGCAGTGCTGGATGCTTTTACGTTCAAGTGCTCCATTTTGGAGCACACAGATCCCTCCCGCTGTGTCCCAGCGCAGGGAACACTCACCAAAGGAGATGTCACCGAAGTCGAGCTCATCGGTGTCGAAGTGTAAAGTCGGCCCGACGACACACCCCCTGCGATGACAGGGACACAGGAGGAAATGGCTGCGTTAAAGGGAATTGCAAAGCCTCCGGCTGTCGTGGCTTGGGGGCACAAAACCTGGTGTCAGGGGCATCGTGGGTTTCAAATCAACACACCACCATGTGCTCAGCACAGTGTCCATGTGCACAGGAGGCAGCTAAAGCCAAGAGGCCAGCAGCCCACAGCCACTGATGGGGCTTTGGACGCAGGGCAGGCAGGAAAAGCCCCCAAGTTGCCGGTGGTCCCATGAGGGACCCTGAACACCCACCCAGACCTGTCTCCGTGCCTCAGTTTCCCCATCTGTAATGGGATGGACATAAAGGTGTCCCCACAAACTTCTGTAACCAGCCTTTCCAGCCACAGGTTCCCTGCTTTGCTACTTGGCTGTAACTGGTCTTCCAATGGAGGAGCTTTCTCAGGAGATTTTGACCCACACAATCATTACAGACAGAGTTTTGAGACATGAAGCCAGGGGAGCCCCAAACATCCTCCAAAAAGAGCATTAACAGTTCTACACAGTGGACAGATGAATCCTAGAGGAAAGGACCAGCTTGTCACTAGTGCACCAGCTGGCACAGCCAGGAGCAATAGCTTAAACAACCAAACATGGGTGTCCTGAATCTACCACACCTCCTCCCCTGGCCTTGAACTCAGCAGACAGGCACTAAAAGTCACCAACATCCACTGAAGGCAGCACTTGAAGCTGCCCAACACGAGTTTATTTCATGGTTGACGCCAATTAATGCGCACCCTGCCTTTTGGTTAAAAGTCAAGGACCAGTGAACTGTGTCTTCTACTGTGTTCACAGGATTGTCCCTGACTCTGCTCTACACATCTCAACAAGAGACACCTTCTCTTGCTCAAGGAGAAAGCTGCTTATGGAATAACATCCCACGCATGACCAGTTTGGGGAAGGACAGAGGAGAATCAATTATTTGATGGTGAAAGGTTCCCTCTTGATTTCCAAAATAAAAATAGCAGCACTTTTTCTCCAAAAGCAAAGCCAGTGTAGTTGTTTCTCTACTATGGGCAGACCTAGTCAACACTGTTCTCCTGCTAAGTAATAAGTTTCATGTTCTTTTAATCCATCTCCCTTATCTTATTGGTATAATCAACTGCAGATTGCTTTCATTTCTTTATTGCCCTGATCCAGTGCCTCCCAACAGCAGCAGCCTAGCTCCAAAGCTCCAGAGCAGCCAGCATCAGCTTTCCTGCTTACACTACGTTATCCTACCAGCACACGCCTCAGGCTAGCAGGGACAAGCCCTCATGCTGCTGTGGTCCTGAGGACTGAGCTCTGCCTCCCCCATCATCACCCCTTCTCCCTTCTGCAGGGCCAGGATTATGGGATGAAGCCCATGTCCTTGGGACGGTTCCTGCTGCACAGTTCCCTGTCTCCCACATCAGCCTTTTCCTGGCTGTGGAAAGGAGGTAGCAGAGCACTCTGCACAGGAGCTCGGAGCACAGCCTGCCTCCATGCATGGCCATGAGAGGTGAGCTGAGGCTGCTGCTGCCCGTTTGGGATGGATTATTAACAGAAGTTTTTCAAAACACTGCTGCTGGTGGAGAATCACCCAGGCTGGCCCATCTCCAAAGCCCTGGGGGCCTTGCTGGGTGCTCAGGGGGGACATCCCAGAGCAGCTACTGCCCAAAGCTGATCCATGCCACTGCCTGCCATGGCCCAAGGCAGAGGGACATCCCTGCAGGGAGGAGTCATTCCAGCTCCCGGGTACCACACAGGGCAGCAGGCACCCCCACACTAAGGCAATGCCAGGATCAGAGCAGAGATTAAGACCTCAGGAAACATCTTTTTTCTCTGCCCGACCCCAAAATGAGGTAGGTGGGGGATGTCCCAGAGACAGCTACAGATGTGCCCACCCAGAGTAAGCTCCCAGAGTCCTTACTCGATGGTCAGGATCACAGGCGTAGGAGATCCAGCCACACGGAACTGGAATGGTTCCTCAAACCGCCCCAACACGGCGGCATCCAAGGAGATCTGAATAGTCTGGATCCCACCTGGTGCAATGAGGCCCTCCTCGGGTACAAACTTGAAGCAGCAGCCCACTTCCGTGTTTGAAGGGATATAGGTGAAGGGAGCATCAAGAACTCCTTTGTTCATCAGTTTCACCTGCAGCAGCAAGAAAACAAAATGCAAGTACACGTGAAATCTTCCCTTCTTGGGAGTCATTTTCTAATGGCGCAATTAACACCCAGAAAAGGCAGAAGATGCTTTGTGCTGCTGGACGGCAGAAGTCAAAAAAATACAACAGGACAAGTTCTGCCTTTGGGTTTTCATGCGAAGCTCACATAACTCCACATAACTGGAGTCACCCTGGGGTTATCCCACGGACACAGAGCAGTCCACCTCTGGTCAGTAGCACCAAGCTCATTCAGACCTGGCCCTGAGAGCAACGTGGGGTGATTGCAGCTGCGTAGTGAATCACCACAGAGCTGCTGCTGCCCCAGTCAGCGCAGCTCCAGCAGTACCGTATCTACGCATTTACCTTTTCCCATACCGTGAAAACAATACACTGAGAAGGAGGCATCAACATCAAAATGTACAGACAGCGCCATCTTTTGGTAAGAAAACTCAACGTGTCTTTCCCTTCCACAACCAAACTTCTGAAAGTGTCTGGCATGATGTAGTGCCTCGTTTTCTGCCTCTTTCAGTTGCTCTCTCTTTTTTTTTTGCAAACTTGACCCCCAACAGGGGGGAGGCAAATAGGTAGAAAAATCTTTTGCTTTATTCCCAGGAACACTTTTCTCTTTGTAGAGCCAGAGATGCACCAAGCCTGAAGTGTGGTGAGGGATTGGACAGCAAGGGAAAGAATCCTCAAGCCCTTTGCAAGGGCCTGCACTGAGCCAGGAGGCTGGATGGCTTTCCTGTGACTTCCAGGAATGAGCAGGAGACACTTGACTAAAAGTTGTTTGCGGTGGACTGAAGCTCAAATGTAGCCAGTTTGTCCCAGCCGCTTCTGAAGAGCCCAGTACAAAGGTGCCTTGTGTCTGGTGCTGCCACAAAAGCCTCTGAACAGCTTTTTGACCCAGCGTTGGGTCAAAAGGGGTTGTTTTGCAGGAAGCCTCCCAGCTGATCCCTATGGAAGGCTGCCCAAAAGAAGGGACTGGGGCTTCATGAACAACAGACACATTTTTCTGGAACACCCCCTTCCCCCCCCGCCCAGATTTGACCAGTACATCAGCTATTCCCTGCTCACAACTGCCCAGGTTGCCAGGAATTCCACAGGTCCACCAGGCTTGCTGCTGCCTCAGGAGCCATCAGGATCCATCCCAACCCCTGGTGCTCACCTCATGGGTGTGGGCGGTTTTGACAAAAACTTCCCCAAGGTTCGGGGTATCACAGCTGAGTTCAACCAAGGGTCTGCGGCCTTCCCCTCTGAGGTGCAGGGCCAGCCTGCTCTCACGGCCTGGGGAGAGATGTCCATTTCAGTACAATAATTCCCTCTGTTCTACTGGATTTTCCAGGCTGCCTCAATGCTAGACCCTAAATCTGAGCTGCATGCAACCAGCTCTTGATGCTGCAGCAGAAGATATGGACCCTTCTCTTCCCTCAGGAGATATCCCCTGGGGCTGACTTGCAATTTCTAACCCATTCCTTGGGCTGGTTTCCAATTTTAGCCACCAGTTTGCTGAGTTTAAAACATCTCTGGTGTCCTGTAGCGACAGGCCAAGGAGTGACAGGTATAAATTGAAAGAAAGGAAATTTAGGTTAGATATTGAGAAGAATTTTTTTACTGTGAGGTGGTGAGACGCTGGAGTAGGTTCCCCAGGGGAGTTGTGGAGGTTCCAGCCCTGAAAGTGTTGAAAGCCAGGCTGGATGGGGCTTGGAGCTACCTGGTCTAGTGGGAGGTGTCCCTGCCCATGGCAGGGGCCTTGGCACTAGACAGTCTTTGAGGTCCGTTCCATCCTTAACATACTATGACTCTAGGGTTTCCTCCCCATGCACTTAGAGGAGCTTTGAAATCCATTCAGTGAAGGCACAAAGCTCACGAAGACTTTGGCAATTGCTACCTGGCAAACTGCCAGGCAACAACTGCCAAACCACCTGGCCCAGCAGCACAGGACTGCTGTCCTCCACTTCTGACACTCGGCACTGTGTTCTGTTTGCACAGACTGAGAGCTGCAAGGTGACAATTCCCACACAGGGAGAGAAGCAGGTGCTGGCCAAGGGTGGTCCTTCTACCAACACCCTGGGCTCAGCGGGGCTCCGCCCCTGCTGGCCTGGTGGTGTCTGGAGGTGATCCAGGCTCAGGGAGCACATTTCTAACTCAGCTGCGACTGCCTGATGGTGGATCCATGTCAAATGGACCCATCCTGGAGGCCAGTGGTCTAGAGGGGCTTAGTGCTTGTTCACTAAAGCTGTTCTGCTCTGCAGCTCCTTGGCCTTTGAGGAAATGCTGGCAAAGCCGTGCCATGAAAACATCTCCCTGCACTGCCTGGGTTGTTCTGGGATCAGCAATCCAGACACAGGTGTTCCGAGCCCTGGCCTTGCATGGGAGACTCCCTGGAAGCTGCAGGGACACTGGGGATGTGCCAGCACTGCCCTGCTGACCAGGAACTCTTCCCAGCAGTTACATGGGAGCCCAGTGGGCTCAGGCTTGCTCCATGGCTTCACTGTGGGTGAGAGAAGCAGGGGAAAGGAGCTGTACCTGAGATGTCACAGTAGGCCACACTCTGATACTCCAGTGCTTCCAGGGGTTTAAAGGTCACCTTGATTTCAGCCGAACAACGTGGCCCAATCTCTCCCTCCTGAAACAGAAAGAGACAGAAAAAGATTTATCTTCAAACTTCACACTTCTTGTTTTCAACCACTCCTCTAAGCCTTTCTTTAGAGCATCAGTGATGAGTGAACAACATAAGGAGCCCAAGGAAACACTCTAAACCCAGCTCAACACACCACTGGGCGCTCTCAATGCTCAGCTGATCAGCCCCCACTCTCCACAATGTTCCTGCTGCTCTGACACAAGCTCCTGGTCACATCATGCTGCAGTCAGCTACAGTGGTACCTAACTGCCATTGTGCACTGGTGGCTCTTGGCCTTAGACGGGCCATAGGAGTAACCAAGAACACGATCCCCTTCCTTGGAAAGAAAAATATTAGTTTAACCTTTTTTCAAAGAAAGCAGAGGTTGGGATTATTCTAGGATTTACTCCAGGATGAGAAGGCATTTTGCACTGTGCAGACACCAGGCATTCATCATCTCTCACAATGCCAATACTCAGAATCAGGGCTCTGGCTGATGGGAGGACATGGGCGTTTGCTTGCATAAACAGAAAAAGAAAAGGTTTACTGTCCCCGTGTGCAAGAGAACTCAAAATGCCCATTATAACCTCCCACCCTTGTGTCCAGGCTCACAGATGACACTGGGAGACTCACAAACAGTGCGAGTCGTGGTTAGAGGAAGGGACAGGCATTTCTACGATTAACCTTGGGCTGAATTTGGCCTCCTTTTCCCAGCGAACCCTTGCATGCTTCAGGTCAATCCGTGAACTGGCACTGCTCCAACACCCTCCGCTGAACCTCACGCAGCAGCACGTGTCGGGGGAGCCCCTACCTACAAAAACTGCTCCCTGTGGACACTTCAAGGACACGGAGTGCCCTGAGCTCGAGCCCTGGCAGCAGAGCTCAGCTTTGTCAGGCTCCCAGCCCTGCCTTGAGCCTGCAGGGCAGAAATACTTTCAGCAGTGAGCTCTGCAGCCGCACCAGAAACTCCATGCCCTCCCTCTGAGCACACCGAGCCAGCTGAGGACCTGCTGAGTGACCGCACCCGGGGAAAGGGGCGGGGGTAGGGTGGGCGGGAGGAGGAAGAGGAGGAGGAGGAGGAGAAGGAAGAGGAGGAGGAAGAGGAGGAGGAGGAGAAGGAGGAGAAGGAGGAGAAGGAAGAGGAGGAGGACGAGGAGAAAGAGAAGGAGGAGAAGGAAGAGGAGGAGGACGAGGAGAAAGAGAAGGAAGAGAAGGAAGAGAAGGAAAATGAGGTTCTCAGCTATCACTTACCATTGGCTCAATGAAAAAAAAGTCATTGGAGAACAGCAGGGGGTCTTCTTGCACCTTTGCCTTCTCCTCCTGGACCTTTTGGCTCAGGAGGGAGGTGCGATTTTCACAAAAGCCCTTCACCTTCTTTATTTTTTTCTCCTCCATGAAGTCTTCCATCCAGACCTTTGGTGGTGGCTCCAGCAAATCACACTGCCTGCAGCCGCAGGGAGAGACAAAGCCAGCAGGTCATTTAATATATTTGCAGAGAGAAGCGGAAGTGCGGGAGAGCAAAGCACTTGGGGAGGAGCGGCAGCTCCCCAGCAAGGGCTGACCCCAAGCCACGAGGGTCCCAATCGGATCAGAAGATAACTTGTTGTGCACAAGCTCAGCAGGTAGCTTTACTCCACACTTGCAAGCTCAGGAGAGCTTTGGAAAGCCAGCATCCCTCAAGAGAATCTCCTGCCTCAAAGCCTCTGCCAAAACTGAGGGAGAATCCACCAGCCACCTCAGCTGGCTTTTCCTACCACTGAGCTGCTCGGGGGAAGCAGATAAAGATCACGGAGCACCCACTGCAGGACTTCCCTGGGAAAGGGAGACGAAGCTGGGTTGTGGTTACGTGTTACCAGCATCGCTCTTTGTTTCTTCCATTTTGGACCTGCCCTGTTCCCTACTCTGCCTTTCACAAGAGCATCCCAGAGCACTTCCAAAGGAAATTGATGAATTCAGGCACCGCATCCCTTCAGTGACATCCAAGGTTTTATATGCATGAAAACAGAGGCTGTGAGAGGGGAAGGGACTTCTTGGTGCAGGAGACAGACAGCAAACTCCTGGAGAGATCATCTTTTCAGGATCCAGAGCTTTTTGGGTCCCATCCCAGTGCATGGTAGTAGAATGGCCAGAGAGGGAAAGGATCCTGCACTAGCTCCTCTCATAAAAAAAAGTCCTCTCTGCTCTGAGATCTCAAAAGCATCTCTGACAGCAGGAGAGTAGGCCTTAGAGCTAACACCATCCCTAAGACTGGAAGTAAGGAAAAACAAAATGTCCTGGTGACAGGCTAGGACACAAACTGGCATGAAAATAAATGTAATTGGAAAAAAGTATTACGAAGAAAAGAAGGGTAGTGGTAGTAAGTGAATCCCTTCTAAGGGGAAATGAGGGCCCTGTATATCGAGCGGATCCGTTCCACAGGGAAGCCTGCTGCCTCCCTGGGATCCAGGTACTGGATATCACCAGGAGATTCCCTAAGAACTAAAAGAACTTCATCTGTTCACCACTGTCTGGGGGTACAGTGACTGTGAAATAACAGAGTTTTCAACATTCAGTGAAACAAGGAGGGGCATCAACAAAACTTCCACTCTGGTCTTCTGGAAGGCAGCCTTCGGCCTGTTCAAGAGATTGTTTTGGAGAGGACCTTGGGAAACAGCCTTTACAAACAAAGGGGTCCAGGAAGGATGGACATACTTCAAGAAAGAAGTCTTGAAGGCACAGGAACAGACTGTCCCTGTGTGCTGAAAGATGAGCTGACAGGGAAGACAACGAGCCTGGATGGGCAAGGAGATTTGGAAGGAACTAAGGGGAAAAAAGAGGGCGTATTGCCTTTGCAAAGAGGGGCTGGCAACTCAGGAAACGTTTAAGGATGTTGCCAGGTCATGTAGGAAGAAGATTAGGGAGGCAAAAGCCCAATTAGAACTTGAGGAAATCCAGTCATTGCAATCAACCTTTCCTTCCCAAAATGCCATCCTTGGTTGGAGTATAAATGGAACTGGAATGCTGTGCTGAGCTCCTGCAGCCCAGGGACACACACCCTAATGCCAGGGATGGTTTACTTGGCCTAAACCATTCAAAATCACCAACACGCCCCTGAGGCCATGCATTAGTTTCAGTCTTGGGCCATGTATCTCACTGAAACGTATCTTTCAAACCAACCTCCTCTTCTCTTCATTGTCGGCTTCCTCAGTAGGAAACATCTTCCACTGGAAGTGGGCTGTGATGTTACTCCTGTTTCTGATGAACATGCTTGTGTGGCTTGATGTGGTGATGAAAGTCTTCTCAACCTTCATGGAATATGTGCTCAATCCAATGTTGACATCTGCAGCTTCTGCGCGAAGGAATGTGAAGAAACTTTCTTCACCTGGAACAAAGCAGAGTCTTTGCTCAGCTAGCTCAGTTGCTGATGGAAGCACAAGGAACAAAGCAAACCACAGGTCACGGAAGAAAGTGTCATAGCTTTTAAATGTATTAGCAGTTCCATGGATCAGTACATTTATCACGTCCTGACAGCTCTGTGTGTACTGCGTGAGGATGTCCTGGGCACCTCCTTAACCACCTTATTTCCAAGGTGTTTGTAGAGATTTGGCCCCAAGGTGACAGTATGTACAGTGGGATTTGTCAGATGTGCTCAGGTGACCCACTCAGACCACTGGGATTTCTGCATCAAAGTCCTTCAGGTGACACTGAGGAGCCCTGGTCAATCCTGGCTTGCCGAGGTCTCCCCTGCGCATCCCACGAGACTCCTGCCCCTCCTGATCCCTTGGATCCCTTGTTGCTGACAAGCAAATACGCCTGGGGGCATGTGGGCAGAAAAAGGAGACCCAGAGGAACAGGTGAAGTGACAGCCCACAGCAGGAGGGGACACAGGAGAGGAAACACAACCAGCCTGGCTTTGCAATATGACAAACCACTACAAAATGAACACCATAAAAATCATCATCATCGTCATCTTCCTGTCCAAACCCACAGCCCCATCAGTCTTGAAATATTTCATATTGTCCTGATCTCAAAAACCAAGATGGAGCATTTCAGGTTAAATACAAAAGGACAAGGAAAGATTAATAAGTACAGAGCAGCTTCTATATGAAGTCTGAATGGGATTCCTCAGTCTAGAAATCAAATGGGAGATGTGAGAGGTTTGCAACAGCATGAACGGCCTGGGAAATGGGGACGAGGAAAAATTTGTCTTGATTTGTCACCATACAGGAACTTGAGGGCCTGAAGATGTTATTAGGCAAAAACTGCATGGATGTGTAGAGGGCAACATAGTAAAAGGGTCTGTGACAAGCCAGTGGAGAAGCGGCATACAGGACAGAGGTGTGCAAGAAATACACTGCATTGGAGAGAGTCTGATGGAGACCTCGCAGCTCACATACAGCACTGCCCAGGAGTAAAATAAAACTTCACCCAGGCGTAGCCACACAGTAGTGGAGAATCAGGGTTCCTCCTTCCTCCACTCTGCAACACCCAGCAAAACAGAATTCCAAAAATCTCAGCCCTGTTAGAGGGGATCCACTTTTTCAACCATTTAAACACCAGCTATTTCAGTTTTCTTTGGGGCAGAGCTGGAACAGAGAAGGTACATCTAGAGGGAATTGAGGGGGATGAACAGGGAGTGATGGTGGAGAACTGTCCTGTGTCCCGTGCGTTGCCCAGCACTCACCTGTGCAGCGCGCCACCAGGGACCCGAAATGGTCACCGCGCGTCAGCGGGTGAAATCCCACTGTCACCTGCATGGTGTGACCAGGGCCCAGAATTCCTTCGGCTGGAACCACGGAGAAAGGACTGCAACACAAAGAGAGGATCAGGACTTGGGGGGAATTCTGGCCATGACATTCTTTCTGCAGTGCAGGTCACTTCAGCTCACTTGGGCAAGCAGGGAGCAAACAAACTACGGCCAAGACAGACAGAACAGCCAGGATCAGAAACAGCTACTGACCCACTTCTGAGGAGATCCAGCCCTCAGAAGATCCTGTGGGATAAAACGACCTAATCTCCCCCATACTCTGCATCCAGCCTTCTGACTGCCAGCAATCCCATCAGAGAATGGTTTGTGAAAAGCACAGAGAGAGTTAAGAGCTATCTGCATGCATAACTTGACGCTGACTGCCTCAGGAATTTCTCATTTCCTGCTACCTATAAACTTCCTCTCAAGAGATGCAAATGTTAGGGCACTATCTCTCTTGTGAGATTACAGCCTAGGAATCAGACAGGGAGAAGGAACTTTCTCTTGAAGACCACGGAATAACTACTGTTGAATTTGCAGCGTGGCTCTTTGGTTTATTTTACCTTGAAAAGATCCTGAATTAGCACATTTTGTCAGCATTTCAATGAAAGCTGCTCTACAAAAAGGAGCAATCAAAACTCTGAAAGAGTGCAAATGCAGATTAGAGCAATACAGTGACATGGAAACAAGACCCAAAAGGAGGATGCCATTTACAATCTGAAGGATCCAATCCCAGCCATATGAAGCACCATTAGCAGGAGCACATCGAGGAGGCAGAACAGGAGGGTTTTGTGTATTTACCAGCAGTGCAGTCTGGGGCCCTGGGTTGTCATCCAGGCTGGTAACTGTTTGCTTGGCTCACCAGACAAACTCTGCGCAATGTGTTGGAAATAATTACGCAAATGTCTTGGTGCACTTTGGATGTAACAGGAGCAATTAGGATTGGTCACCAGGTGAACAGTTCTTGCCTGACAAACACAAGACTCCGTGCTTTGATGCTCAGGGACAGCTCAGGTGAAATGTGCTTCTGCCCAGAAGTTGCTGGGCTTTGTGCTCTTCCACAGCCCCACTGAGGAAACAAAAGTTCCTCAGTGCTTTGCTGGTGGTCAATCTGTGCACAGAAAGGGTGTTCTGGGGAGTTTGGTGATGAACTTATCACACACAAAAATATAGAGAACATCTGGCAAGCGGAATTTCATTCATGTCAGTAGTGACAGCTGATGAACTTGCTTCAGGTTCTGCTCACTAAGGACCTATTGCTGCAGTTATGGGCCTGACCTGCTCCATTACCACTAGTGAGAACATCACTAGTGGCTGATGGAGAAGCCTTGGGCCAGCAATGTTTATGTGCTGGATGTGAGACTTTGGGGAGAGAGGAGGAAAGACAAGGCCCCAGCAGCCCCGGAGCCCGATTACTGTACGAGCTCCCACATCTGCCCCGAGGGTGAGCCAGCACTGCTGCAGGTCTCTGCTGGGGCTTGGGGGATCGGTGCCTGGTGTGGGCAAGGCACAGGATTTTTTTCTTATTGTTTTGTCAGGAATTTTGCCAGAAAGAGAAGCTGCCAGTTAAGGGAGTCCCTGGCCACACTTCAGCACTCCCCTTCCCTTCCCTTCCCTTCCCTTCCCTTCCCTTCCCTTCCCTTCCCTTCCCTTCCCTTCCCTTCCCTTCCCTTCCCTTCCCTTCCCTTCCCTTCCCTTCCCTTCCCTTCCCTTCCCTTCCCTTCCCTTCCCTTCCCTTCCCTTCCCTTCCCTTCCCTTCCCTTCCCTTCCCACTCCTGCCCCATGTTACATACTCCTGCCCTCAGATGGCAGGATGCGAATAACACTCCTGGGAGTGACCTCAGGGGTTGCGTGAGAAAGAAGATATCTTCTTATTTTCAAATTACCAGGAGAAGAGGATCCAGCCAAGTTTCAGTTGTCAGGGCTGAAAAACTGAGTGCAAATCAGCCCTTGCATCTCCTACATCCCACCCCAGGCTGTACCCACCAGACTCCCCTGTTCCTGCTGGAGCAGTCATCTCTCATATAGACCTGGCTCCCCAAGACCCAAGGACACAAGCTCTACAGTTAAACTTAACTCCTCTGAATTTCAGTCAACATCACTAAGCTGTTCCCTGAGCCCACATATAAGAAGGACTGTGAAGGAGACATCCCTGACGCTATAATAACCAAATGAAAACCACTGCCAAGAGATGGGGCTGGCAGGATAAATTTTGGCCTTTTATGGCTTGATTAGAGCAATATAGTGAGTTAATTGTCAGCTGTTCCTTAAGATAGTTCTCATCCTGTTAGATCTACCCTTTCAATGAATCACTACTGCACCCGACAGGCAGAAAAGATAAGGTCATGGAGGGGTTTTAATAGGTCTTCTTCGGCTTTTTAACTAGTCCATTTGTATGTTTGTTTCCTTGTATGGCATCTAAAGACAACTCCAGATCTCCCAATGGCCCCTTGCAATCCCCGGACACTGGTCTTGCTTTGAGCAGCGTATTTGCTCGGACAATTTCCAGAGGTCCCCTCTAGAGAAAGTTATTCTATACTTTTATCTTCTAAATCAGCCCAATTGCTTTTCACATAGTCACTAAATGTCTCATGTTTCTAATACACCTGTGCCTATGCCTATGGGCATGTGGTGTATTGATAGGCCTTGGAGGAGCTTGACATTTATGAAAGTTCCCAATGAAGAATTCATGATCTTTTGGCAAACATTTAACACAAACCAAAATGAAAAAACAGCAGAAACACAGGAACTTCAGAATATGTAAAATGAGATCTCAATGAAAGGGGGCACGACCTTATTCAGAGATTTAAAGCACGTGTTTGAAATTTTAAACCGGCTTTCAAAGGTTCATCGTGGAACGGAAGAGGGGACTGATGCCCTCAGCTGACAAGGGAAATCAGATCAGCTTTAAGTAACAGGAACTGCACCGGCTGCCTGCAACACAGCTCATGTTGGGCATCTGATGCAGGCACCACTGGAAAGCCATGTGCCTGTGTCCTCCCAGAGAATGGGTCTGTTTGGCTGACAGTGGTGAGTACCCATTTCAGAAGCTGCTTGTGCTCAGGAGGGCGCAAGCCAGCAACTAACATGTTCCAGCACCCCCCAGGAAATCTGGGGCAGAGAAAGCTCAAAGGCTGCATCCTGCTAAGAACACTGAAAGCAAGAGCAGATGTCATCCATCCTGCCCATTTCCAGCCGGCGACGCAGGGCAGCAGCTCCCATGCTCTGGTTCCTTTTGTTGTTCTTTCCCAACTCTGTTATCCCCCAAAGGTGTTTTGCACAAGGACAGATGAGCTGCCTCACCTCTCGGTGCTCAGCTGGTAATGAGCTGCCACACTACCACAATTCTGAATCAGCAGACTCTTGCGGGTGCTGCCCTTGACCGGACACTTTGAGAAGTCCAGCTCGTCTGGGAAGTCCAGGATAGCTCGGGCAGGGATGGCCCGAATTGGCACAACTATCCTTTCCTCTCCACTGACGCAGACGAGCTCATGGGAATAAACCTGCAGGAAAAGAAACTGTCTCAGCACAGGTCATTTGGTGCCATCTCCATGGCAGAAGAAAAGCCATTTCCTATATCCCTTCAAGGGTATCAATTTACCTATTCCACCCCCAAATGAACAATAAGTTCTACTAATATCTCACATTTTAAAGGCAGCAGTGCACTTTGCAAAACCTATCTCAGTGGCATTAAGCTCTTGTGTCACTTGGGTCATACAGACAAGTGCCCAGGGCCACCATAATTTTTACTCTCAATTTTAATGATGTTAAATAATTCCTAAGTCCCTTCTAAGGAACATGGAGCTAGGGAACACAGGACATTCCTCCTTAGGTTACTATATTCCCACGGATTGAGAATAGGACAAAGTGTTAAACTGAATCTAAGCAGCAAAAGGAAACTGAGAGAACAGCTGCACCCAAAGAGATCCTGGACCTCTGGCCTGGTGTAGAAATATCTGTTTGCTCAGAACTCCCCTCTAATTTTGCCTCTCCAACCAAGTCACGAGAAGAACAGTGCTAAGAGGTAGCAGGATGCTGTTGCAAAGAGCCTCTCTTTGTTTCCCTGCAAGGCCTCCTCCCTTCCATGCCATGTCCTAAACCCCTCTGTATGAACGAGCCTCCAGATCACAGCGCTGAGAGCAGACTTGCCAGGGCCTCGGCACTGGTGTTCAAACTTGCACGCAAAAGCACAATTGGCATGGAATGGGCGCCAGCTGACAGAGCAGCCACAGTGACAGGCATGAAGACAGAGCCGCAGCAGTGTCGCTGCCACCGGCTCTGGGCCCACAGGTCTGCCTGCCTGCAGGCTGTACCTGCCCTACACGAGCTCTTTCAGGCAGGTGTCCAAGTCCCCTGCAGCTCACCAAGCTCCTGCTGACTAAGGGCACCTAGAGCTCAGTGTGCCTGTGCCAGGCTGGGCCCACGGGCACAGCACATCCTCTGCCCTGGCCTTGCAGCCGTATCATGGTCAGCTGTGCTCTGGGACAGCACAGCCGCAAGGCTGGAGAACAGAGGGTGTGAAAAAGCACCGTCCTTGCTCCAGCCCCGGGTGAGGCAGGGAAGCTGTTGCCCGTCAGGAAGGCGGAAAGCTCTCTGACCTCTTTGTTCCTCTAGTACTTTGCAGAATAATGAAACCCCTTCCACTATACCTAGAGATGGCCAGACATCTATCAACACCCCTCTACCGTTTGCCTACTGTTCCCTGGGCATCTTTCTTCCCTTGGGAATGCTCAGAGGAATGTGCAGCGAGGGGAAGCAGGGCCTGTCAGGCCTGGGTGCAGGGCCTGACAGCACATGCCAAGCTGGGACTGGCTGCAGGCTGCCTGCCCACGGCCTGGAGCCAAGCTCACAGCATGGGCTGTACCCAGAGTGCAGGGACAACAATGGCTTTGGAGATAATTCTGTGTTTTGGCTCCTCCAGTCTCACCTTGTTCTCGTCAGGAGTGAAGTGGACGTGCACATCGGTAATGGCGCCTCCTGGCACGGCACGGCATGCATCACTGGGGCCCGCCAGCTGGAAGTAAGGTGAGCTCTCCATGGAGACCTGCACCCCCTGAAGATTCTGCAGGAAAGACATGGAACCATGATTTTGCCACTTGAGGAAACAGGACAAGAGGAGACCTGTCCATGCCCTGGTGACGTCCTTCCTTGACCCCTTTTCCAAAGCCCTTTCTGCTGTGGAGGTACAGGCACAGAATTCCCAAGGGTGAACTTGAATCCCTTCTGTCTGGCTCCAGCATTTTGGCCAGGGGCAGTAGGGCAGTGCCTGGTGGGAAGGAAGGGCCGAGCAGGTCAGCACCGGCAGGATGGAGACAAGAGCACCTGAACCAAATCATCTGCATATTCAACAGGGCCAAAAACCTGCTGATTTCTGCCTGCACACAGCTATGCAGTCGTGTTCCACGGAGGGAATGGGCTACCTGAAAGCATAACAGCACATTCTCCTGCGGGGAAGAAGAAATTCCTTTCTAGCAGGTCAGCTTTGGATAGGGCAGTTCTGGGGGATACAGTCATGCAGGCAGAGCAGCAAGAGAGGAGACCAAACACTGTGGCCTTACTGGGAACAAAAGCAAACCTGAAAAGCAAAAGAAGGAACACAGCAATCCCTAAAAAAGGGAGATGACAAAGAGAATTTAAAGCGCCAGTAAAGCAGCAAGGAAGAATCATCAACTGATTACAGCAATCACCTCCCCGAAAGTGATGGAAACACAGACAGGTTGTGCCTGTTGACTGTGGGCTTCAAAGGCATTTTCCTCCTGGAGAAACCTTGCAATTCTTTAGGGGAATGGTCTCTCGCCTTTTGACCCTTCTGGAATTTCCTCCCTACATGTCCACACCTAATTGGCTGAATGCCAGGACCCTCCCAAAATAGGAGACTAGATAAGACCCCTGGATTTCTTTGTTCTCTCTCTTTCGGCCCCTGGACCCCTTTGAGGAATAAACGACTTGGAATAATCTGGGGGTAAGAGCCTCTTTTGAAATCTTTTGTCCTGTCCCTTCGGAGATATTCCTCCAAAGCCTCTCCAGAGCTAGCCCTGGGGAGGGGGGCCGGGCCTGCGGGGGGAATATTTCAAAACATGACCAGCACTGACTCACAGTGTGGTTTCAGTATTAAAAGCCAACCTTGGCTCTCCAGGGGTTCTTGCTGCCTGTGCAGGCAAGCTGGGCTGCTGGGCATTCCCGCTTGCAGCCAGCAGGCCAAGTTCTGCTCTCTGGGATACACAGACACAGCAAACATGCATTTTCAACACATAGATATCAACCCCTGAGCACCAAAATGCTCTCAAAAAGTCTAAACCAGATGATTTTGAGTCCTTCCTGTCTCTTCCCACCAGCCCACTCTTGGCACAAGCCTCATTTAAGAAAATGTTTCCCTGACTGAAATTCAAATGGTCTCAGTTTTCCCCTTTAGAGTCCAACACGACTGCTGACGTTTTTCAACTTTTTCCCTCTCAGCTCTCTTGGGAAACTGCAAAACAGGAGCACATGGCTTTGGATGTTCTGTGGTTCTCCGAGGGGAAAGCAGAGCACCATGCTGCTTTTGGAAAATCTGAGCAGAGCTGGATGAATCTTAGCAGGAGCCTGAAGTGGCACCTAAAGGCCTCCTACTGCTTCTGCTACATCAATCTGATTCCAGGGCTGTTTCAGAACATTTCCTGCCGTGCCAGTGCCACTAATGATAGTGATTCCAGCAGAAAGCGTAGACGACTCAGCCCCTGAGCTTTGACTGTGAGCTGCACAAAGGGAGCCAAACAGGCTCATTTCCCCAGGCAAATGTCAAGGGACTGTGGAACGAGCCCAGGGGAGGGGATCTGATGCTTCCCCAGCTCAGCCCGTGGTGGGGACCTCACCTGCGCCTTGCGGGAGAAGCCTGGCAGCACCAAGTCCACAGACTCTCCTGGCTTCAGGTCCATTGACAGCGGCTCCAGCCCAAACACGGGGGCCGTACGTTTGCGCCTCTGGGAATCACGTTTGGCCTTGGGGCTACTGTGGGCTGAGGTGCTCTGGCCCTCCTTCCCAGCTGGCCTGTTACATTCCACCTTCCAGAAGAGCTGATGGAAGTGGTGGCCCCCATCTGTTAGTCTGAACTGATGAGCACAGGGAAGGAGGCTAGAAGAGAAACCAGAATGGAAAATAGTATGGGAGAAGCTATTGTCCTGGTCATCAGATTGCTCCCAATGAGGATTCTGAGCTGTTAATAGCTTGGAGACCGTCTTCATTTGCAGCTCTTAATGTGGACCGGGAACAGTGTCTGATAAGCTGCCCTTCTGATGTCGTTATTGCAAGGAGGAATATGTTTCTAATGGTAATGTAGCATTTTCCAGGCCAGGCTAACAGGATCTGGTGTTTTCCTCCAAAATGTGTGTTCTGGGGTGATTCATACTGTTACTGTATTTTGCATTAATCTGCACCCGAAACTGTTATTGAATCTTTGAGATCCTGCACCTGAGGCCCTTGTGTGAGGGGGTATGATTGCAGGCATTTTTAAAAGCCAGCGCGGAGGAAGTTTCTGGACGATCCCAGCAAGCTGCTAGAAATCATCTGTCTGCTCTAGGAGAGGAAACCAGGGGAGCAGGGGCTCTCTCGTTCATAGAAGCTTTGGTTTTGCACTGGTGGTCATTTGTAGAAACTTCATTTCGCAATCAGAAACTGTTTTGAAGTGAACTTTGCAAACTCTGCTGGCAACGGAAAAATGAGCAAGGTCCTGTGTAGAAGTGTACCTCACCTGGTAGGGTTTGCAGCCCCACAGTGGCAAGGAGGCTTCCATTTAAGGGAAGGATTTGGGTTCCATTCTTTGTTTCACTCATGAGGTAAAAACCAGAGGTTTTGATACCTTTTTTGGCCTTGTGCCAGGACGGACGCAGCCCTTGGATCTTTGAGACTGTGCCTCAAGCCCTGTTCCTATTTCTATTGGGCAGGATGCCAAGAATCCGGCCTGGATTGTTACATGCTTAAGAGAATAGAGGAAGATCCTCAGGGCATTTTTGGGGTGTTGTAGCAAGTGCAAAGGTCCTCCTTGCACTCGGCACAGCTTTTTCTCTTTTTTCTGCATGGCTTCTTATTTTCACCTTAATGAAAACAGTTTTGCTTTTCAAACACCTCTGATCATGCTGCCTCGCTAATATTTTAGGCCATCCTGAGGCTGCCGGTCAAACCCAGAGGTGATGCACCTGAGAGGGCACCCTAACATTCTGGCCTCCCGCACAAGCATCAGTCCTGGGCAGGCAGGGCAGCAGCAGAGCCCACGAGCAGCGTGAGGAAGCGTTGGCAGCGGCACTGCAGGCCCCACACAAACCAGCAAGTTTCCATCTGCCTCTGGAACTGCTCTGCGGGCTCCTGCCTTCCCAGGGGGGTCGTCACCCTCCTGTCCATTTGCTCCCAGGGCCCCTGCTTGCCTGGCAGGTGCCATTTTGGAAGGGAAGGGTGCGATGCCATCTTCCCTTGGTCCCGCAGCCACACGGAGGGCCCGCCTCATCCAGGCGCCATTTTGGGAACCTTTTGTTCTGGGGGAGCCTGCGAGATCATTACTTGACCAAGTGAGGACATAGATGTGTTAGAACTGAAGGCAATTCAGTGGCAATTGAGCAACTGGTTTCTCTTTCAGTGGTTTTTGAGGGTACCTAGCAACGCTCAACTGGCCATCACATGTCTCTAAAGGTATCTCTGCCTTCAGGGAAGGAGTCAGGGTCTTTGAACACTGAAGAAGATCGTGCCTGAAGGACTACAGCAAAACTGCTCCTTGTTGAGACAGAAGGAGAGGTGGGAGTGGGAGATCTCCTACCTGAATTGGTATCCCAAGTTGAGCTCCGGGGCAAGTGGTTTGTCTGTGACAATTGTGGTGCCAGTGCCAAAAGCCAGGAGGGTGGAGGTGGTCCAAAGTCTGTTCCCAATGAACAGCTGGAGAGCATCAGCAAAAACCCCAGTGTCATCCAGGGTTGCTGTGACAGTCACATGAACATCACCCCTGGCGGGGATCACTCCTTCCCTGGGTTCAATAACATAGCAGTGAGGTTTACAAGCCTGTAAGACACGCATAATGTGCATTTAGGATGGAAACCATACACCCTGGTCTCTTATGGGGTGTAAGAAAAGGAGAAGACTAAAGAGGGGAGGATAAAAATCCTAAAGGCCTAATTTCCCTAAATTTAAGCTGCAGTATTGGGGAACAGCAGAGCTTACACAACCTGTATTTTCCCCTCCTTTAACAGACTCTCACCTAATTAACCCAGTTTTGCCCAACCCAAGGGACGCTTATCCTCAGGAGAGTGTTCCTTCCCCAGTCCTTCTCTGGAGTGTGTGCCAAGGAAAGCTGCTTTCTCTCTCCTGGCTTCTCACAAAGGCTCAGGGCCAGAGGAAGTCATGACGGCTCAAATCCCACTCCAGAAACCACACAGCTGGAGGACACTGCTGAGAGCCTGAAGAATATCTCCGCAAAACCAGTTGAGCAAAACCCCAACACCAAACTATCCTTTCCCAAGAGGCCCTCAATGCTTTTCAACGTCCCCTAAAGGACCGAGGCCCTCACTTCCCACTGATCATCCGCTGTAGAGAGGTGCCCCAGGGCCTTCTGCTTTGGAAAAGTCACCTCTAAATGGTTATGGCAGAGCAGGAAAGCAGGAAGCAGAGGGAAGACTGGATGACATGTGCTCAGTGGGCATGGCCCACTCTTCCTAAGAACTCGTGTCCTCTGGTTTCTCATGGGCTTCACAGATTGGCCAAGAGAGCTGGAAGCTGCCCAAAGGAGGGAGGAAAGGCCCCGCACCAGCACAGCTGTACAGACACAGCTCTGCAGGTCCAGCCCTGGAACGAGCACGTGAAGCCCATCCTTTACACACCAGGCCCACCCAGCCAAGGTGCATTGCTCCCTGAAGAGGTGGAAGGCAGAATTTCATTGTGTAGTTCGAGAAAGCTGTCCTGGAAAAATCCCTCACTTTAAGGTTACATTTATCCCCCAAACTGCAGGAAAAGCAGCAAGAGGAAAAATCATGCCCCTCCTCCTTGGCTCAGGAGGCTGTGGCTGGACTTTCCCACATGGCCTGATGCTTTATCCACAGACACAAACAAGTCCACAGGATCAGGTTTTAACCAGCTCCAAGTTCAACACACCCAGCATGGAGAAGAACAGACCTCAAGCCCCTCAGAGATCTCCCCCTCCAGCAGACATCCCACCCAGCCCCAGGCCCAGCCTACAAGCCCTTCCTGGCTGCAGCAGCCCTGCTCTCCCTGCCAGGGGAGCAGCCCCAGCTCCTCTGCCCTATGCAGCCTTCACATATTAAACAGCCATTCTCTGCAGCCGGTCCCCAAAGATGCTCTTCAAAGGCACAGAGACCACAGGCTGGGGGGGTGCACAACCCCCACACATGTCTTTGTGTGGACAGCCCAACTGGCCTGACCCACAGCAGGTGTGAAAATTGCCTCCCCACCAGCAGTCTGAGGACAGACCTCACACCCTCTTCTCTACCATGAACAGCAGTTTGGCACAAAGCAAATGTAGATGGCACAGGGAAAGCACAGGGAAACCCATGCTCTCCGAGGAGCAAAGGACCACAGGTTTCTCTTGATCTCAGAGCTCAAAAACCGTGACACACACAGCTAAAGACCTTCCATAAAATTATGGGAGAACTCGTCAACACGATCCAGACGAATTTCTGCTCCAACATCTCTGCACCTGATTTCACTGAGGAGTGCCCCAGCTAAAACCACTCCAGAGCCAGGTTCCTTTTGCCTCACCCAGATGGAATCTTGGAGTATCTCGCTTCCTCTCACACAGGCCGATGCATATAAAAACCACGTCATGGCAGCTTGTAATGTCAACCAGTCAATTTCCCTGGAAAACGGCCCCACAGATACTTACAATCTCTAGCCTGAAGTCTAAATCGACGAGACCTTCGTTGAAGAGGCCAAAAGCTTGTGAATTAGGCCTTAGCACTGGGATCCTGCCGAACTCTATCAGCCTTGGACTTATGTAGACTGCTGACAGCCGTCCAAGGCTCTGTAGTTCTGTTCTCTGTTACAGAAAGCAGGCAAGAAAGATTTAAAAAAAAAAAAAAAAATCAAACCCGAACAGGGAAACCTAAAAAAGCTTAAACAGCTCAACCCAGCTCAAGTTATTTCTTTAGGGACAGCTACCATTCTCCAGCTGAATTCCTGGGATTTTGGGGGGAAAAAAATAAAGCTTATGTATTCACCTCCAAATTGAAAAGGATTAAGTAAAGAGAAACTTTCAAACTACAAATTATTGGTCCAAAGGTAGAAGCTTTGCAAGAAATCTCTAGTTAAGATCAGGCTGACAGTTAAACAACTGGTTCTTCGGGTGGGGAGAAACTCTTCTCTTTAGGTAAGCAATCTGATAGTTGAAAGCAAGTGCTCAGTCAAACTTCAGGCTCCCTGGCACAGCCTGCACTGCCTGTCCTCCCTGTTGACTGGTTTACATGCAGTGCCACAATGGCCCAGGTTCAGATGTTTGGTGCCATCCAGGGAATTTGGCATCATCATTTCCATGTTTTAATGTAAGCTTAAATCCTTGCAACTACTCTTCAGATGCCAGCTTTCCTTTCTTTTACAGAAAGCCCAAGGTTCCCAGAAATCTTCTGACATCCTCTTTTGTGCTGTGAGGTAACATTTTAAAAAAGATGTTTCCAAAGTTAAGAGCATTTTAAAGAGTAATTAAAATGATCCTCAATTCCAGCTTAGATGAACTACCTTCTGGGTCAGACACTGACATTGCCACCTATAAGGCACGAGCTGTTTATGCCACCTGCCCCTGCTGTCCTTCTCCACAGCAGCCTGTGCCTCTTTTCCCCGGAAGAATCCCCGCACACTGTGCACCCTGCCAGGACCAGTTGCACGAAGGCACACACCTCCCCTTGCACTCACCAGTGGGTTTCTTGCATCCCCAAACACGCCGGTACAAACACTGGTGCAACGCTTGCCCAATCTTTGGATTTCAACTGTAACTGGAATCTCTGCAGCGCTCCGAGGCTGGAGAATCCCACAGGGTCTGGGGCTGGAGTAGAGCACAGGAGAGTCCTCCTCGGGTTCCTAGAAGGGACAGAATCAAATCCAGCTTCAGAGGGACCTCTGAAGAAACTTTAAACTCCTCAACATCCATCCCAACAGCAACTTACACACATTTTTAAAAATCCCCAGGACAAAGGTAAAAGGCACAAACAAGATCCAAGAATTGTAGGCTTAGAATTCTCAGGGGGTTCTGCAAGGAGGCTGCCAGCACAAGCACTGGTGTCTGTGGATGCAGCAGCTTTTCACAACCCTCGAAGATCTCCCACAAGAAAACACCCTGAAGACTAGAACATAAGCCCTTTCCTCAAGAGATTAAACTGCATCCTAAAGCTAACATTCAGGTAGGATCCTGTTCTCAGCAGATCTTTAAGACTGAATAGAAACCGGCAAGGTCTTATCCAAACCCTCTTCCCCCCTAATAATCTCCACAGTAATATTTGAGAGGAGGAGGTGGATGCGATGCCAAACCTGGGGAATAAGCCCGTAGCAGCCAGGAAGGTGGGTGTTATTCCAAATGAAGAACTTCCTCACGAACGGCGCCTTCAGGTCGCACTCATGGATCCCCCGGTTTTGGGGGTACACTTGCAGCTCAGGAACGAAACATCTGGGCAAAGAGATGACCCCAAGGGAATCAGAGATACTGAGAGAATGGAGAACGTTTACCCCCAAAGATTGTGAAATGGAGCACAACACCTTTGTCACTGTCAAATACACATTTAACAGCCCTACGGTGAAAAATTGCCTTCAAAGTCTTCCCACTCAAACATGTCTTGTCGAGGAGGGGCAAAACCTGAGAGGCAGCACCCAGAGGCTGCCAAGTGCCCCAGGCAGAGCACTTGGTCCCACAGCTGCCTCAGCCCCTCCTTCACCCAAGAAGGTTTGCAAGAACTCCTGGAACAGTCCCAGTGATCCATGAGCTCTGGGGGAGCCTTCCCAACAGGGATCAGTGCTCAGTAAGGCTCCAGGAACACACGACTCTAGTGTCTCAGTAAAAAGGACTCCCTTCTCTCCCATGGTGCTGTTACCCTGCCTGAGAACTCAGCTGTTTGCCCCAGCCTTGGAGGGCATGAGACATCACCTGCCCCACAGAGTGGGAGATCACTCCCTCCCAGTTCCTACAACTCCCCTGGTCCTTCACTCCACAGGTCCAAATACTGACTGTCCCCAATGGCACTTGCTTTTCAAACATGGCAGCCCAGGCACTGACGAGATGGCTCTGCCTGGGAGTGGGAACAGCACCAGGGAACTGCATCCCTCTTGTCATTAAACTGACACCTAGAGCAGCACAGCAGGATGGAATTCTGCTGGAGCAAGAACAACTTTTGCTTTAAGCCTGAGAACATCAAAGCTCAAAACAGGAAGCAGAGAGAAGGGGAAAAAATAGAGCTGACCTGCCACATCAAGGACTGATTTCCCCTCTGAAGATCCTGCCCTCACCTCTCTTGCTGTGAGCCACTTCCCCACTGTCACGTGCCCTCGTTAACAGAACCAGACCCTGACCCTCAGCAGACTGCTTGGTGTGCCCCAAGCCAACGCGGGCTGGTTGCAACCCAGCACAACTCCACCTCTTGCAGGAAGAAGGCGAGGAGGCCCTTGGGAAACTTGCTTCACCTCAAGCACCAGGTCAATAAATGATATCATTCCTGGTCCCTTTAGAAAACGACCCAGGACCACGCTGGGCTGTCAGCAGGGCTGCTTTTCACCACAGGCTGCTTTTCAAGCACTGCTGTTCTCATGTCCAGCTGGGCAGAACATGAGGTCATTAAACAACACGTCTCCTTGGGAGCTGCAGCCAGCACATCCTGTGCAAGGCAGCGCGCTGGGGGAGGCCAGGGAAGTGCTGGTACCTGGCCTTGATGATCAGTGATGCCACTCCCTTGCCAAACCACTCCAGGTCCACCAGCAATTTCCGGTTGTATTCCGTCACAGTGTTGGAACACAGGGTCACCTGGTGGAAGAGAAGAGCAGTAAATTCTTCTTTACAAAAGCTCATGACTCACGTGTGATGTCCTCCAGTTTTTGTGGTAAGTAAAGGGAGGATTTTGCCTTAATTCTTCTGCCGCTCCACGTGTAGAGCAGTCTCTAAGAGTGACAAAAGCCTTCTGGCAAATACCAGATTTGTTAAGCACACCTTGCTATCAGGGCATAGGTCAGCTAAATTAAAACATTAGACTAAAGCTCTGTGCAGCACTGTGTTCAAATTAAGGGGCAAATTTTCATCTGACTACAATGACATAAATGCAGTGGAAATCTGCTGACTTGAACAGAATGAGTTCAGCTTTACAGCAGGAAGCTGAAGACAAAGCGTGGGCCAGCAGGTGCTGGGCAGTTCATGGCCGCAGAGTTTTTTGCCTTCACTGGAGATCCCTGCAGTGAACACAAATCATTCTACTCCCCAGGACAGGAGAAATGAGACCAAGAAGAAAAGCAAATTGCTTTATATAATGACATCTGTCTAACAGCCACCTTTGGTCCTCGTCCGTCCTCTGCCCACTTGCAATCAAAGACATTGCTCTCAAAAACACCAAAATGCCTTCAGTACTTGACCATTATGGGACATGATTTCAGCTTGTGATTTTGGAAACAAATCAGTGCTCCTTCAGGAACGTCCCGAGTAACCCAGCTCACAGAGGCCCCACGCCAGTGCAGATCCTCGCTCACACGATGATCAGAGCTGGCATCAGAGCTAAAGCCCTCCCACACTCCCGTGAAGCGTCAGACCCGCTGCTGAAGTGTGTGTGGCTGGACTCTTCCCATACCTCGATATCCTGGTGTTCCTGGGATTGGAGGGTCCTTTCGCTGGGGTTCATTGTAAACTCCCGTGGCTTCACAGAAAAATGAATTCCCTCCCTCCAGGAGGGCTCACTGTCGCTGAGTATTTGCTCAAAGCTGCTAACAGCAGGCTGAGTGCCATCGTCCGACACCGCGAGGTGTTAGTGAGGCGACAGGTCTTGGTGTAGGGAAAGCCTAGGAAAAGGACACAAATATCCATTTAGGCACCAGTTATGTCGTGACTCCTGGTGGGAATACCCTGGTAGCATGAAAGCGTGATAGGAGTTTAGCTCTTTATTATCTGAACTACAGATTACTGAGAAGCTGCAAGAGGAATTAGTCGTCACTTAGTTCCCTTTAACACTGATTCCAGACTGCAGCCTTGAAAATGCCTGCTCTTAGCCCTGCTCAACACTGCAAGCTTCTCTCTTTCTGATGGGGAGAAGCTCCCTCACCTGCCCCAAACCAGCACCAGTTATTTCTCCCTGATGACTGTGCACCCAGACCAAGCATTTCCTCTGAAAATTCAAACTGTAAAATTCCCTGTTAAGTCTGCCAACACTCCTACCCTTTTCAAGATACATAAAGAGTGAGTCGCCATTGAGAAGAAGCTACAGCAGAAGAAAGTGAGGATGGAATCAGGAACTAGAACGTGATGCAAAGCACCCTAATGCAGTTTCTCTCTGCAGAATTCTTAAGGCGTCTTTTGGTTTGGGCCAAACAGACTGGGCATGTGACAGCTCAGAGCCCACTCAGCTGGAGGCAAACCCGAGCCTTGACCCAACAAGCGGGGACATCGCACCCATACTACTCACTGTGATTGCTGCCTGCAAGGGTTTACCCCACCTTAACTCTGAGATTTGCTTTCCATATTGGAAAGCCAGAGATAGTGCCACGCATGGTGGGGATGTCCTGCAGAGCCCGGACACCAGCCACAACCCGCTCTGCAGTGGACTGGCTGGCCAGCTCTGTGGGGAGGAGACTTCTCCCCAGGCCTGCTCACCAAGAGTCATTTGAACACAGGTGGGGGAAAAAAACAACTGCAGGCGCAGCCCAGAGCTTCTCTGTGCCCATCAACAGTAATCACTGCCGGCTCCAGCAGGGACTCCAGCAGGGAGGCAAGAGAAGCACAAAAGGGACAAACACAGATGTCAAAACCTCAAATGAGACTGAGGTCACCACATGCAGACAACAGTCAACAACAGTTAAAAAGAAGCAAAGATACAACAGCTGCCTTCAGCTGAAGAGACCTTAGGAATGCGTTTCTACCTGTTGCCTTTCTTGTTTCATTTATTCAAAAGGCAACTTAACCAGTGCCTCAGTGGTGATGCAGGGTGGCGAAGAAGCAGATCAGGAGAGGCAATTAGTTTTCTTAAAACGTTCAACAACTTCATTGTTATGAGTTTAGGTTTCGTAGTGAATTTTGGCCTCAGTCTGGGAAGGGAAATACAGGAGGTTTGGGGTGGTCTCGGCTGTGCGGGTGGGCTTTTCCATCCGGGGCTCTTTGGGAGCTGTGCCGTGATGCCGCGGGCGGTTGTGAAGTCGGAGCCGAGGTTTGCAGGGGGCAGACCTTTCCGTCCTTCCGCGCGGGGCTCGGGAAGGTCGGCAGCGTGCTGCTGCGGGACGTCGTGCGCTTGACGCCGGGCTCAGCACCGTGATCGAACCTGCCCGCTGTCCCCGCTTCTGCCTGCTCCCGATTGCCAGTGCCCACATCTCCTGCTGCCCGTAGTTTGCAAAAGCAGCGATTTCCTCCTTCCCTCCCTGCCCGTGCCGGCTGGGAGGGAAATCACTCCCCTGCCAGAGCCCACCGCTCCTCCAGCCTGTGATCATAACCACACCAAAGGGGAAAACAGGACTCGGCGGGTTGGAAACTTCTGGCATTGCGTTGTTGTCTGTGCTGTCCTGATATATTCTAGTAACGAACTGCTATTCCTTTTCCATATTTTTGCCTGGAAGCCCTGTAATTTCAAAGGTATAGTAATTTGGAGAGAGGAGGGTCATCATTCCATTCCGTGAAGATTGCCACCTTCCTTGGCAGAATCTGTCTTTTAAACCAGGACAGAGACACCAGAAAATACTTGCTCCTATTTGATCCCACAATGGCAAAATGCTACCTGAGGCACCTGCAGTTCACACTGTTATAAATGATCAGAGCCAATTTCCTAAATCAAAGATTTATTTAACAAATTTGAAAAGCAATTTCGGGAAACGCCACAATAAATCAGGACAACATCGATCGAAGGTTGGGTGGACAATCCGGGAGCAGCAAAGGGTGCTTCTCCGGAGTACTGCCCACAAATTCGGGGTCTCAGGGTAGGCGTTTTATACCATTTTTCTACCCTGAGGCGAAAACAAGACGGTAACAAAGAACCCGAAGAACATGACATCATGTACATAACAGAATCATTGAAATGTCTGGTGTCCGCAAGGGATATCTGAAAGAGTTTCCTGAGAAATTGAAAAGACGTCTGAATGAAAAGTCTCCGAATCTTCTGTCAGAAGGTTTTCTGCCGACCTCCGCCCAGATTGGGATCGGATCTCCTGATGAACTGTGAAGATGTGGT
The DNA here is from genome assembly GCF_029207755.1 of Chamaea fasciata. Lineage (NCBI taxonomy): Eukaryota > Metazoa > Chordata > Aves > Passeriformes > Sylviidae > Chamaea > Chamaea fasciata. The sequence continues at coordinate 20,561,361 of NW_027094097.1, read as the reverse complement.
CAGCCCATGATTAATGGGCTGTTTCCCGGTTATCTCTCTGGCAGATGTCGAGGTTACACCTTTGGACTGTGAAAAGGCTGTGGTATGCAAAGAGATGCCCTGGAACTATTTCCAGGAATTCAGGGGTTTTTACATTCCACTGCAAAGTTTTAATACACACAATTTTAATCCACGAATTTAATAGTATGTATCTATTACAACACCCTGAAGAGGCTGTTGTGGCAGAACATGAGCAGTGCTGGATGCTTTTACGTTCAAGTGCTCCATTTTGGAGCACACAGATCCCTCCCGCTGTGTCCCAGCGCAGGGAACGCTCACCAAAGGAGATGTCACCGAAGTCGAGCTCATCGGTGTCGAAGTGTAAAGTCGGCCCAACGACACACCCCCTGCGATGACAGGGACACAGGAGGAAATGGCTGCGTTAAAGGGAATTGCAAAGCCTCCGGCTGTCGTGGCTTGGGGGCACAAAACCTGGTGTCAGGGGCATCGTGGGTTTCAAATCAACGCACCACCATGTGCTCAGCACAGTGTCCATGTGCACAGGAGGCAGCTAAAGCCAAGAGGCCAGCAGCCCACAGCCACTGATGGGGCTTTGGACGCAGGGCAGGCAGGAAAAGCCCCCAAGTTGCCGGTGGTCCCATGAGGGACCCTGAAAACCCATCCAGATGTGTCTCCGTGCCTCAGTTTCCCCATCTGTAATGGGATGGACATAAAGGTGTCCCCACAAACTTCTGTAACCAGCCTTTCCAGCCACAGGTTCCCTGCTTTGCTACTTGGCTGTAACTGGTCTTCCCATGGAGAAGCTTTCTCAGGAGATTTTGACCCACACAATCATTACAGACAGAGTTTTGAGACATGAAGCCAGGGGAGCCCCAAACATCCTCCAAAAAGAGCATTAACAGTTCTACACAGTGGACAGATGAATCCTAGAGGAAAGGACCAGCTTGTCACTAGTGCACCAGCTGGCACAGCCAGGAGCAATAGCTTAAACAACCAAACATGGGTGTCCTGAATCTACCACACCTCCTCCCCTGGCCTTGAACTCAGCAGACAGGCACTAAAAGTCACCAACATCCACTGAAGGCAGCACTTGAAGCTGCCCAACACGAGTTTATTTCATGGTTGACGCCAATCAATGCGCACCCTGCCTTTTGGTTAAAAGTCAAGGACCAGTGAACTGTGTCTTCTACTGTGTTCACAGGACTGTCCCTGGCTCCGCTCTACACATCTCAACAAGAGACACCTTCTCTTGCTCAAGGAGAAAGCTGCTTATGGAATAACATCCCACGCATGATTGCGGCGGCGCATGTCTTCTCACGCCTGGCTAGCCCCGACACGTCCCCACAGGATCTTAGTGGGATCTTTGCTGCCGACTCGCCCTGCCGCTTTGCTATGGTGGAGGAATGAAAGGTGGGACTCTCGGAGGCAACTGGAACTTCGGCTTTATTGATGCGAGGGGACCCTCGTCCTAAAGCCTGAGCCTCGGAGAGACCCAGAGCCTTGGGAGGCAGGGGGTTTCACACAGGAGGTGGAGACTCGGGGTGGGTACGCATACGCCAGTAGGGTAGGAGAGGAGCGGATTCATTAACATAATAGACAAGGACAACGACCAGTAACCAAAAAGAGGCAGGGGAGGACCCTCCAATCAGCCAGTCACCTGGAAGCTCCTATCGAAGCTTCCAGACCTGGGGGACAGGCCCTGGGTGACTGGCAGGGAGGGGGAATCTCCCTGAGGGATGACAGACAGCTACACAAGGCGGGAAAGGGTAGCCGACCAGGGACTGTAACTGGGGAGACAAGGAGAGGCAGAGGGAGGCAGAGGGGGAGACGGCAACATGAGGGAGTTTAAAAATAGAACAGTATAGAACTGGGGTACATTGAACCAAAGTACAGAAAATCAAGGGTACACCATACAACTGTAATACATTTAATGTAATAGAAAACTTCCGCACCACTACACATGACGAGTTTGGGGGAGGGACAGAGGAGAATCAATTATTTGATGGTGAAAGGTTCCCTCTTGATTTCCAAAATAAAAATAGCAGCACTTTTCCTCCAAAAGCAAAGCCAGTGTAATTGTTTCTCTACTATGGGCAGACCTAGTCAACACTTTTCTCCTGCTAAGTAATAAGTTTCATGTTCTTTTTAATCCATCTCCCTTATCTTATTGGTATAATCAACTGCAGATTGCTTTCATTTCTTTATTGCCCTGATCCAGTGCCTCCCAACAGCAGCAGCCTAGCTCCAAAGCTCCAGAGCAGCCAGCATCAGCTTTCCTGCTTACACTACGTTATCCTACCAGCACACGCCTCAGGCTAGCAGGGACAAGCCCTCATGCTGCTGTGGTCCTGAGGACTGAGCTCTGCCTCCCCCATCATCACCCCTTCTCCCTTCTGCAGGGCCAGGATTATGGGATGAAGCCCATGTCCTTGGGACGGTTCCTGCTGCACAGTTCCCTGTCTCCCACATCAGCCTTTTCCTGGCTGTGGAAAGGAGGTAGCAGAGCACTCTGCACAGGAGCTCGGAGCACAGCCTGCCTCCATGCATGGCCATGAGAGGTGAGCTGAGGCTGCTGCTGCCCGTTTGGGATGGATTATTAACAGAAGTTTTTCAAAACACTGCTGCTGGTGGAGAATCACCCAGGCTGGCCCATCTCCAAAGCCCTGGGGGCCTTGCTGGGTGCTCAGGGGGGACATCCCAGAGCAGCTACTGCCCAAAGCTGATCCATGCCACTGCCTGCCATGGCCCAAGGCAGAGGGACATCCCTGCAGGGAGGAGTCATTCCAGCTCCTGGGTACCACACGGGGCAGCAGGCACCCCCACACTAAGGCAATGCCAGGATCAGAGCAGAGATTGAGACCTCAGGAAACATCTTTTTTCTCTGCCCGACCCCAAAATGAGGTAGGTGGGGGATGTCCCAGAGACAGCTACAGATGTGCCCACCCAGAGTAAGCTCCCAGAGTCCTTACTCGATGGTCAGGATCACAGGTGTAGGAGATCCAGCCACACGGAACTGGAATGGTTCCTCAAACCGCCCCAACACGGCGGCATTCAAGGAGATCTGAATAGTCTGGATCCCACCTGGTGCAATGAGGCCCTCCTCGGGTACAAACTTGAAGCAGCAGCCCACTTCCGTGTTTGAAGGGATATAGGTGAAGGGAGCATCAAGAACTCCTTTGTTCATCAGTTTCACCTGCAGCAGCAAGAAAACAAAATGCAAGTACACGTGAAATCTTCCCTTCTTGGGAGTCATTTTCTAATGGCGCAATTAACACCCAGAAAAGGCAGAAGATGCTTTGTGCTGCTGGACGGCAGAAGTCAAAAAAATACAACAGGACAAGTTCTGCCTTTGGGTTTTCATGCGAAGCTCACATAACTCCACATAACTGGAGTCACCCTGGGGTTACCCCACGGACACAGAGCAGTCCACCTCTGGTCAGTAGCACCAAGCTCATTCAGACCTGGCCCTGAGAGCAACGTGGGGTGATTGCAGCTGCGTAGTGAATCACCACAGAGCTGCTGCTGCCCCAGTCAGCGCAGCTCCAGCAGTACCGTATCTACGCATTTACCTTTTCCCATACCGTGAAAACAATACACTGAGAAGGAGGCATCAACATCAAAATGTACAGACAGCGCCATCTTTTGGTAAGAAAACTCAACGTGTCTTTCTCTTCCACAACCAAACTTCTGAAAGTGTCTGGCATGATGTAGTGCCTCGTTTTCTGCCTCTTTCAGTTGCTCTCTCTTTTTTTTTGCAAACTTGACCCCCAACAGGGGGGAGGCAAATAGGTAGAAAAATCTTTTGCTTTATTCCCAGGAACACTTTTCTCTTTGTAGAGCCAGAGATGCACCAAGCCTGAAGTGTGGTGAGGGATTGGACAGCAAGGGAAAGAATCCTCAAGCCCTTTGCAAGGGCCTGCACTGAGCCAGGAGGCTGGATGGCTTTCCTGTGACTTCCAGGAATGAGCAGGAGACACTTGACTAAAAATTGTTTGCGGTGGACTGAAGCTCAAATGTAGCCAGCTTGTCCCAGCTGCTTCCGAACAGCCCAGTACAAAGGCGCCTTGTGTCTGGTGCTGCCACAAAAGCCTCTGAACAGCTTTTTGACCCAGCGTTGGGTCAAAAGGGGTTGTTTTGCAGGAAGCCTCCCAGCTGATCCCTATGGAAGGCTGCCCAAAAGAAGGGACTGGGGCTTCATGAACAACAGACACATTTTTCTGGAACACCCCCTTCCCCCCCCGCCCAGATTTGACCAGTACATCAGCTATTCCCTGCTCACAACTGCCCAGGTTGCCAGGAATTCCACAGGTCCACCAGGCTTGCTGCTGCCTCAGGAGCCATCAGGATCCATCCCAACCCCTGGTGCTCACCTCATGGGTGTGGGCGGTTTTGACAAAAACTTCCCCAAGGTTCGGGGTATCACAGCTGAGTTCAACCAAGGGTCTGCGGCCTTCCCCTCTGAGGTGCAGGGCCAGCCTGCTCTCACGGCCTGGGGAGAGATGTCCATTTCAGTACAATAATTCCCTCTGTTCTACTGGATTTTCCAGGCTGCCTCAATGCTAGACCCTAAATCTGAGCTGCATGCAACCAGCTCTTGATGCTGCAGCAGAAGATATGGACCCTTCTCTTCCCTCAGGAGATATCCCCTGGGGCTGACTTGCAATTTCTAACCCATTCCTTGGGCTGGTTTCCAATTTTAGCCACCAGTTTGCTGAGTTTAAAACATCTCTGGTGTCCTGTAGCGACAGGCCAAGGAGTGACAGGTATAAATTGAAAGAAAGGAAATTTAGGTTAGATATTGAGAAGAATTTTTTTACTGTGAGGTGGTGAGACGCTGGAGTAGGTTCCCCAGGGGAGTTGTGGAGGTTCCAGCCCTGAAAGTGTTGAAAGCCAGGCTGGATGGGGCTTGGAGCTACCTGGTCTAGTGGGAGGTGTCCCTGCCCATGGCAGGGGCCTTGGCACTAGACAGTCTTTGAGGTCCGTTCCATCCTTAACATACTATGACTCTAGGGTTTCCTCCCCATGCACTTAGAGGAGCTTTGAAATCCATTCATTGAAGGCACAAAGCTCACGAAGACTTTGGCAATTGCTACCTGGCAAACTGCCAGGCAACAACTGCCAAACCACCTGGCCCAGCAGCACAGGACTGCTGTCCTCCACTTCTGACACTCGGCACTGTGTTCTGTTTGCACAGACTGAGAGCTGCAAGGTGACAATTCCCACACAGGGAGAGAAGCAGGTGCTGGCCAAGGGTGGTCCTTCTACCAACACCCTGGGCTCAGCGGGGCTCCGCCTCCGCTGGCCTGGTGGTGTCTGGAGGTGATCCAGGCTCAGGGAGCACATTTCTAACTCAGCTGCGACTGCCTGATGGTGGATCCATGTCAAATGGACCCATCCTGGAGGCCAGTGGTCTAGAGGGGCTTAGTGCTTGTTCACTAAAGCTGTTCTGCTCTGCAGCTCCTTGGCCTTTGAGGAAATGCTGGCAAAGCCGTGCCATGAAAACATCTCCCTGCACTGCCTGGGTTGTTCTGGGATCAGCAATCCAGACACAGGTGTTCCGAGCCCTGGCCTTGCATGGGAGACTCCCTGGAAGCTGCAGGGACACTGGGGATGTGCCAGCACTGCCCTGCTGACCAGGAACTCTTCCCAGCAGTTACATGGGAGCCCAGTGGGCTCAGGCTTGCTCCATGGCTTCACTGTGGGTGAGAGAAGCAGGGGAAAGGAGCTGTACCTGAGATGTCACAGTAGGCCACACTCTGATACTCCAGTGCTTCCAGGGGTTTAAAGGTCACCTTGATTTCAGCCGAACAACGTGGCCCAATCTCTCCCTCCTGAAACAGAAAGAGACAGAAAAAGATTTATCTTCAAACTTCACACTTCTTGTTTTCAACCACTCCTCTAAGCCTTTCTTTAGAGCATCAGTGATGAGTGAACAACATAAGGAGCCCAAGGAAACACTCTAAACCCAGCTCAACACACCACTGGGCGCTCTCAATGCTCAGCTGATCAGCCCCCACTCTCCACAATGTTCCTGCTGCTCTGACACAAGCTCCTGGTCACATCATGCTGCAGTCAGCTACAGTGGTACCTAACTGCCATTGTGCACTGGTGGCTCTTGGCCTTAGACGGGCCATAGGAGTAACCAAGAACACGATCCCCTTCCTTGGAAAGAAAAATATTAGTTTAACCTTTTTTCAAAGAAAGCAGAGGTTGGGATTATTCTAGGATTTACTCCAGGATGAGAAGGGATTTTGCACTGTGCAGACACCAGGCATTCATCATCTCTCACAATGCCAATACTCAGAATCAGGGCTCTGGCTGATGGGAGGACATGGGCGTTTGCTTGCATAAACAGAAAAAGAAAAGGTTTACTGTCCCCGTGTGCAAGAGAACTCAAAATGCCCATTATAACCTCCCACCCTTGTGTCCAGGCTCACAGATGACACTGGGAGACTCACAAACAGTGCGAGTCGTGGTTAGAGGAAGGGACAGGCATTTCTACGATTAACCTTGGGCTGAATTTGGCCTCCTTTTCCCAGCGAACCCTTGCATGCTTCAGGTCAATCCGTGAACTGGCACTGCTCCAACACCCTCCGCTGAACCCCACGCAGCAGCACGTGTCGGGGGAGCCCCTACCTACAAAAACTGCTCCCTGTGGACACTTCAAGGACACGGAGTGCCCTGAGCTCGAGCCCTGGCAGCAGAGCTCAGCTTTGTCAGGCTCCCAGCCCTGCCTTGAGCCTGCAGGGCAGAAATACTTTCAGCAGTGAGCTCTGCAGCCGCACCAGAAACTCCATGTCCTCCCTCTGAGCACACCGAGCCAGCTGAGGACCTGCTGAGTGACCGCACCCGGGGGAAGGGGCGGGGGTAGGGTGGGCGGGAGGAGGAAGAGGAGGAGGAGGAGGAGAAGGAAGAGGAGGAGGAGGAGGAGGAGGAAGAGGAGGAGGAGGAGAAGGAGGAGAAGGAGGAGAAGGAAGAGGAGGAGGACGAGGAGAAAGAGAAGGAGGAGAAGGAAGAGGAGGAAAATGAGGTTCTCAGCTATCACTTACCATTGGCTCAATGAAAAAAAAGTCATTGGAGAACAGCAGGGGGTCTTCTTGCACCTTTGCCTTCTCCTCCTGGACCTTTTGGCTCAGGAGGGAGGTGCGATTTTCACAAAAGCCCTTCACCTTCTTTATTTTTTTCTCCTCCATGAAGTCTTCCATCCAGACCTTTGGTGGTGGCTCCAGCAAATCACACTGCCTGCAGCCGCAGGGAGAGACAAAGCCAGCAGGTCATTTAATATATTTGCAGAGAGAAGCGGAAGTGCGGGAGAGCAAAGCACTTGGGGAGGAGCGGCAGCTCCCCAGCAAGGGCTGACCCCAAGCCACGAGGGTCCCAATCGGATCAGAAGATAACTTGTTGTGCACAAGCTCAGCAGGTAGCTTTACTCCACACTTGCAAGCTCAGGAGAGCTTTGGAAAGCCAGCATCCCTCAAGAGAGTCTCCTGCCTCAAAGCCTCTGCCAAAACTGAGGGAGAATCCACCAGCCACCTCAGCTGGCTTTTCCTACCACTGAGGTGCTCGGGGGAAGCAGATAAAGATCACGGTGCACCCACTGCAGGACTTCCCTGGGAAAGGGAGACGAAGCTGGGTTGTGGTTACGTGTTACCAGCATCGCTCTTTGTTTCTTCCATTTTGGACCTGTCCTGTTCCCTACTCTGTCTTTCACAAGAGCATCCCAGAGTACTTCCAAAGGAAATTGATGAATTCAGGCACCGCATCCCTTCAGTGACATCCAAGGTTTTATATGCATGAAAACAGAGGCTGTGAGAGGGGAAGGGACTTCTTGGTGCAGGAGACAGACAGCAAACTCCTGGAGAGATCATCTTTTCAGGATCCAGAGCTTTTTGGGTCCCATCCCAGTGCATGGTAGTAGAATGGCCAGAGAGGGAAAGGATCCTGCACTAGCTCCTCTCATAAAAAAAAGTCCTCTCTGCTCTGAGATCTCAAAAGCATCTCTGACAGCAGGAGAGTTGGCCTTAGAACTAACACCATCCCTAAGACTGGAAGTAAGGAAAAACAAAATGTCCTGGTGACAGGCTAGGACACAAACTGGCATGAAAACAAATGTAATTGGAAAAAAATCCAGAAAACCAAAACCAGGTTGAAGTTTACTTAAAGAAAACCCAGTTTCTTCTGAGGGGAAAGTGGATCACCTGGGATCCAGGCTGAGGCAGGCAAGTAGGAAAAAATGGAAATAAACAGCCCAGGGAAATAGCCAGAGAAGGTCATGGGATTTTCTTTTAACATACAGAGCTTGTATGGAAGTCAGACACTGTGTAAGTAGACAGAGAACAGTGGAGAACCAAGAAGCCCAGGGCACTAAAGGACCCTCTTGCCATCCATTCAAGCGGGTGGGGGTCGACCTCCTGTTCCTTTGCAGGTGATTTAAAATGGCTCTGGGGAGTGCAAGCGACCTGGCCCGCAGCAAACAGGCGCTTGCCGTGGCAGTTCTGGCACGGCAGTTTGGGCACGGCAGTTTGGGCACAGCAATTTGGGCACGGCAGTTTGGGCACGGCAGTTTGGGCTGGCAGTTTGGGCACGGCAGTTTGGGCTGGCAGTTTTGGCACAGCAGTTTGGGCTGGCAGTTTGCACAGCATTTTTTCAGTTTTTGCGTGGCAGTTGATACAAGCAGGCTGAGCAGAAAGGCTGCAGCCACCCACCCTCCTTGTGTACTGGGCTGTGTCTTTTGGTTGGTTGTGAGGTGCTTGCCTTTTTTTTTTTCATTCGTCTTTCTGCTTTTTTTTTTTTTCCCCAGCAACAGTTTACAAATGATCCAAAGTCATTGCTGCTGCTGCCGCCAGCAAGAGTGTACTATCTCAAACAGAACCCCCCAGGAAGGACACAGCTGTCCAGGCCCCTGGCTGCAGGGAGGGTCTGAGCCTGGTGTTAATATCAGAGGATAATGTGAAAGACACCTGCGTGCAGTGTGAGCAGGTGAATGATCTGCTCTGTCTAGTGGCAGAAGGTAAGGAAGAAGCGGAAAGGCTGAGGAGCGTTAGGGAGAGCAAAACAAAACTAAACTGCTGGAGTTACACCCTTCCAAGCCCGAGAGAAGCTCAGCAGGAGTCAGAGGAGCCCTGCCCTTCTTGTGATCAGGCGGAAGGAGGAGACCTAGGAGACAGTGGGGAATGGAGATGGGCTTGTGCTGAGGAGGTAATAAAATCCTGTCCTGACCCCCATGACTGCACCCTGACAGAATAGGTATGAGGCCCTGGATCCAGAGGCTCAGACAGATGACACTAAAAGAGAAAATTCTGTCTGGAGACAGCTGCACTTTTTCTGCCAGACAGATCCCAGCCTCAAGTATTATGAAGAAAAGAAGGGTAGTGGTAGTAAGTGAACCCCTTCTAAGGGGAAATGAGGGCCCTGCATATCGAGCGAATCCATTCCACAGGGAAGCCTGCTGCCTCCCTGGGATCCAGGTACTGGATTCCCTAAGAACTAAAAGAACTTCATCTGTTCACCACTGTCTGGGGGTACAGTGACTGTGAAATAACAGAGTTTTCAACATTCAGTGAAACAAGGAGGGGCATCAACAAAACTTACACTCTGGTCTTCTGGAAGGCAGCCTTCGGCCTGTTCAAGAGATTGTTTTGGAGAGGACCTTGGGAAACAGCCTTTACAAACAAAGGGGTACAGGAAGGATGGACATACTTCAAGAAAGAAGTCTTGAAGGCACAGGAACAGACTGTCCCTGTGTGCTGAAAGATGAGCTGACAGGGAAGACAACGAGCCTGGATGGGCAAGGAGATTTGGAAGGAACTAAGGGGAAAAAAGAGGGCGTATCGCCTTTGCAAAGAGGGGCTGGCAACTCAGGAAACGTTTAGGGATGTTGCCAGGTCATGTAGGAAGAAGATTAGGGAGGCAAAAGCCCAATTAGAACTTGAGGAAAACCAGTCATTGCAATCAACCTTTCCTTCCCAAAATGCCATCCTTGGTTGGAGTATAAATGGAACTGGAATGCTGTGCTGAGCTCCTGCAGCCCAGGGACACACACCCTAAGGCCAGGGATGGTTTACTTGGCCTAAACCATTCAAAATCACCAACACCCCCCTGAGGCCATGCATTAGTTTCAGTCTTGGGCCATGTATCTCACTGAAACGTATCTTTCAAACCAACCTCCTCTTCTCTTCATTGTCGGCTTCCTCAGTAGGAAACATCTTCCACTGGAAGTGGGTTGTGATGTTACTCCTGTTCCTGATGAACATGCTTGTGTGGCTTGATGTGGTGATGAAAGTCTTCTCAACCTTCAGGGAATATGTGCTCAATCCAATGTTGACATCTGCAGCTTCTGCGCGAAGGAATGTGAAGAAACTTTCTTCACCTGGAACAAAGCAGAGTCTTTGCTCAGCTAGCTCAGTTGCTGATGGAAGCACAAGGAACAAAGCAAACCACAGGTCACGGAAGAAAGTGTCATAGCTTTTAAATGTATTAGCAGTTCCATGGATCAGTACATTTATCACGTCCTGACAGCTCTGTGTGTACGGCGTGAGGATGTCCTGGGCACCTCCTTAACCACCTTATTTCCAAGGTGTTTGTAGAGATTTGGCCCCAAGGTGACAGTATGTACAGTGGGATTTGTCAGATGTGCTCAGGTGACCCACTCAGACCACTGGGATTTCTGCATCAAAGTCCTTCAGGTGACACTGAGGAGCCCTGGTCAATCCTGGCTTGCCGAGGTCTCCCCTGCGCATCCCACGAGACTCCTGCCCCTCCTGATCCCTTGGATCCCTTGTTGCTGACAAGCAAATACGCCTGGGGGCATGTGGGCAGAAAAAGGAGACCCAGAGGAACAGGTGAAGTGACAGCCCACAGCAGGAGGGGACACAGGAGAGGAAACACAACCAGCCTGGCTTTGCAATATGACAAACCACTACAAAATGAACACCATAAAAATCATCATCATCGTCATCTTCCTGTCCAAACCCACAGCCCCATCAGTCTTGAAATATTTCATATTGTCCTGATCTCAAAAACCAAGATGGAGCATTTCAGGTTAAATACAAAAGGACAAGGAAAGATTAATAAGTACAGAGCAGCTTCTATATGAAGTCTGAATGGGATTCCTCAGTCTAGAAATCAAATGGGAGATGTGAGAGGTTTGCAACAGCATGAATGGCCTGGGAAATGGGGACGAGGAAAAATTTGTCTTGATTTGTCACCATACAGGAACTTGAGGGCCTGAAGATGTTATTAGGCAAAAGCTGCATGGATGTGTAGAGGGCAAAATAGTAAAAGGGTCTGTGACAAGCCAGTGGAGAAGCGGCATACAGGACAGAGGTGTGCAAGAAATACACTGCATTGGAGAGAGTCTGATGGAGACCTCGCAGCTCACATACAGCACTGCCCAGGAGTAAAATAAAACTTCACCCAGGCGTAGCCACACAGTAGTGGAGAATCAGGGTTCCTCCTTCCTCCACTCTGCAACACCCAGCAAAACAGAATTCCAAAAATCTCAGCCCTGTTAGAGGGGATCCACTTTTTCAACCATTTAAACACCAGCTATTTCAGTTTTCTTTGGGGCAGAGCTGGAACAGAGGAGGTACATCTAGAGGGAATTGAGGGGGATGAACAGGGAGTGATGGTGGAGAACTGTCCTGTGTCCCGTGCGTTGCCCAGCACTCACCTGTGCAGCGCGCCACCAGGGACCCGAAATGGTCACCGCTCGTCAGCGGGTGAAATCCCACTGTCACCTGCATGGTGTGACCAGGGCCCAGAATTCCTTCGGCTGGAACCACGGAGAAAGGACTGCAACACAAAGAGAGGGATCAGGACTTGGGGGGACATCTGGCCACGATATTCCTTCTGCAGTGCAGGTCACTTCAGCTCACTTGGGCAAGCAGGGAGCAAACAAACTACGGCCAAGACAGACAGAACAGCCAGGATCAGAAACAGCTACTGACCCACTTCTGAGGAGATCCAGCCCTCAGAAGATCCTGTGGGATAAAACGACCTAATCCCCCCCATACTCTGCATCCAGCCTTCTGACTGCCAGCAATCCCATCAGAGAATGGTTTGTGAAAAGCACAGAGAGAGTTAAGAGCTATCTGCATGCATAACTTGACACTGACTGCCTCAGGAATTTCTCTTTTCCTGCTACCTATAAACCTCCTCTCAAGAGATGCAAATGTTAGGGCACTACCTCTCTTGTGAGATTACAGCCTAGGAATCAGACAGGGAGAAGGAACTTTCCCTTGAAGACCACGGAATAACTACTGTTGAATTTGCAGTGTGGCTCTTTGGTTTATTTTACCTTGAAAAGATCCTGAATTAGCACATTTTGTCAGCATTTCAATGAAAGCTGCTCTACAAAAAGGAGCAATCAAAACTCTGAAAGAGTGCAAATGCAGATTAGAGCAATACAGTGACATGGAAACAAGACCCAAACGGAGGATGCCATTTACAATCTGAAGGATCCAATCCCAGCCATATGAAGCACCATTAGCAGGAGCACATCGAGGAGGCAGAACAGGAGGGTTTTGTGTATTTACCAGCAATGCAGTCTGGCGCCCTGGGTTGTCATCCAGGCTGGTAACTGTTTGCTTGGCTCACCAGACAAACTCTGCGCAATGTGTTGGAAATAATTACGCAAATGTCTTGGTGCACTTTGGATGTAACAGGAGCAATTAGGATTGGTCACCAGGTGAACAGTTCTTGCCTGACAAACACAAGACTCCGTGCTTTGATGCTCAGGGACAGCTCAGGTGAAATGTGCTTCTGCCCAGAAATTGCTGGGCTTTGTGCTCTTCCACAGCCCCACTGAGGAAACAAAAGTTCCTCAGTGCTTTGCTGGTGGTCAATCTGTGCACAGAAAGGGTGTTCTGGGGAGTTTGGTGATGAACTTATCACACACAAAAATATAGAGAACATCTGGCAAGCGGAATTTCATTCATGTCAGTAGTGACAGCTGATGAACTTGCTTCAGGTTCTGCTCACTAAGGACCTATTGCTGCAGTTATGGGCCTGACCTGCTCCATTACCACTAGTGAGAACATCACTAGTGGCTGATGGAGAAGCCTTGGGCCAGCAATGTTTATGTGCTGGATGTGAGACTTTGGGGAGAGAGGAGGAAAGACAAGGCCCCAGCAGCCCCGGAGCCCGATTACTGTACGAGCTCCCACATCTGCCCCGAGGGTGAGCCAGCACTGCTGCAGGTCTCTGCTGGGGCTTGGGGGATCGGTGCCTGGTGTGGGCAAGGCACAGGATTTTTTTCTTATTGTTTTGTCAGGAATTTTGCCAGAAAGAGAAGCTGCCAGTTAAGGGAGTCCCTGGCCACACTTCAGCACTACCTTCCCTTCCCTTCCCACTCCTGCCCCATGTTACATACTCCTGCCCTCAGATGGCAGGATGTGAATAACACTCCTGGGAGTGACCTCAGGGGTTGCGTGAGAAAGAAGATATCTTCTTATTTTCAAATTACCAGGAGAAGAGGATCCAGCCAAGTTTCAGTTGTCAGGGCTGAAAAACTGAGTGCAAATCAGCCCTTGCATCTCCTACATCCCACCCCAGGCTGTACCCACCAGACTCCCCTGTTCCTGCTGGAGCAGTCATCTCTCATATAGACCTGGCTCCCCAAGACCCAAGGACACAAGCTCTACAGTTAAACTTAACTCCTCTGAATTTCAGTCAACATCACTAAGCTGTTCCCTGAGCCCACAGATAAGAAGGACTGTGAAGGAGACATCCCTGACGCTATAATAACCAAATGAAAACCACTGCCAAGAGATGGGGCTGGCAGGATAAATTTTGGCCTTTTATGGCTTGATTAGAGCAATATAGTGAGTTAATTGTCAGCTGTTCCTTAAGATAGTTCTCATCCTGTTAGATCTACCCTTTCAATGAATCACTACTGCACCCGACAGGCAGAAAAGATAAGGTCATGGAGGGGTTTTAATAGGTCGTCTTCGGCTTTTTAACTAGTCCATTTGTATGTCTGTTTCCTTGTATGGCATCTAAAGACAACTCCAGATCTCCCAATGGCCCCTTGCAATCCCCGGACACTGGTCTTGCTTTGAGCAGCATATTTGCTCGGACAATTTCCAGAGGTCCCCTCTAGAGAAAGTTATTCTATACTTTTATCTTCTAAATCAGCCCAATTGCTTTTCACATAGTCACTAAATGTCTCATGTTTCTAATACACCTGTGCCTATGCCTATGGGCATGTGGTGTATTGATAGGCCTTGGAGGAGCTTGACATTTATGAAAGTTCCCAATGAAGAATTCATGATCTTTTGGCAAACATTTAACACAAACCAAAATGAAAAAACAGCAGAAACACAGGAACTTCAGAATATATAAAATGAGATCTCAATGAAAGGGGGCACGACCTTATTCAGAGATTTAAAGCACATGTTTGAAATTTTAAACCGGCTTTCAAAGGTTCATCGTGGAACAGAAGAGGGGACTGATGCCCTCAGCTGACAAGGGAAATCAGATCAGCTTTAAGTAACAGGAACTGCACCGGCTGCCTGCAACACAGCTCATGTTGGGCATCTGATGCAGGCACCACTGGAAAGCCATGTGCCTGTGTCCTCCCAGAGAATGGGTCTGTTTGGCTGACAGTGGTGAGTACCCATTTCAGAAGCTGCTTGTGCTCAGGAGGGCGCAAGCCAGCAACGAACATGTTCCAGCACCCCCCAGGAAATCTGGGGCAGAGAAAGCTCAAAGGCTGCATCCTGCTAAGAACACTGAAAGCAAGAGCAGATGCCATCCATCCTGCCCATTTCCAGCCAGCGATGCAGGGCAGCAGCTCCCATGCTCTGGTTCCTTCTGTTGTTCTTTCCCAACTCTGTTATCCCCCAAAGGTGTTTTGCACAAGGACAGATGAGCTGCCTCACCTCTCGGTGCTCAGCTGGTAATGAGCTGCCACACTACCACAATTCTGAATCAGCAGACTCTTGCGGGTGCTGCCCTTGACCGGACACTTTGAGAAGTCCAGCTCGTCTGGGAAGTCCAGGATAGCTCGGGCAGGGATGGCCCGAATTGGCACAACTATCCTTTCCTCTCCACTGACGCAGACGAGCTCATGGGAATAAACCTGCAGGAAAAGAAACTGTCTCAGCACAGGTCATTTGGTGCCATCTCCATGGCAGAAGAAAAGCCATTTCCTATATCCCTTCAAGGGTATCAATTTACCTATTCTACCCCCAAATGAACAATAAGTTCTACTAATATCTCACATTTTAAAGGCAGCAGTGCACTTTGCAAAACCTATCTCAGTGGCATTAAGCTCTTGTGTCACTTGGGTCATACAGACAAGTGCCCAGGGCCACCATAATTTTTACTCTCAATTTTAATGATGTTAAATAATTCCTAAGTCCCTTCTAAGGAACATGGAGCTAGGGAACACAGGACATTCCTCCTTAGGTTACTATATTCCCACTGATTGAGAATAGGACAAAGTGTTAAACTGAATCTAAGCAGCAAAAGGAAACTGAGAGAACAGCTGCACCCAAAGAGATCCTGGACCTCTGGCCTGGTGTAGAAATATCTGTTTGCTCAGAACTCCCCTCTAACTTTGCCTCTCCAACCAAGTCACGAGAAGAACAGTGCTAAGAGGTAGCAGGATGCTGTTGCAAAGAGCCTCTCTTTGTTTCCCTGCAAGGCTTCCTCCCTTCCATGCCATGTCCTAAACCCCTCTGTATGAACGAGCCTCCAGATCACAGCGCTGAGAGCAGACTTGCCAGGGCCTCGGCACTGGTGTTCAAACTTGCACGCAAAAGCACAATTGGCATGGAATGGGCGCCAGCTGACAGAGCAGCCACAGTGACAGGCATGAAGACAGAGCCGCAGCAGTGTCGCTGCCACCGGCTCTGGGCCCACAGGTCTGCCTGCCTGCAGGCTGTACCTGCCCTACACGAGCTCTTTCAGGCAGGTGTCCAAGTCCCCTGCAGCTCACCAAGCTCCTGCTGACTAAGGGCACCTAGAGCTCAGTGTGCCTGTGCCAGGCTGGGCCCACGGGCACAGCACATCCTCTGCCCTGGCCTTGCAGCCGTGTCATGGTCAGCTGTGCTCTGGGACAGCACAGCCGCAAGGCTGGAGAACAGAGGGTGTGAAAAAGAACCGTCCTTGCTCCAGCCCCGGGTGAGGCAGGGAAGCTGTTGCCCGTCAGGAAGGCGGAAAGCTCTCTGACCTCTTTGTTCCTCTAGTACTTTGCAGAATAATGAAACCCCTTCCACTATACCTAGAGATGGCCAGACATCTATCAACACCCCTCTACCGTTTGCCTACTGTTCCCTGGGCATCTTTCTTCCCTTGGGAATGCTCAGAGGAATGTGCAGCGAGGGGAAGCAGGGCCTGTCAGGCCTGGGTGCAGGGCCTGACAGCACATGCCAAGCTGGGACTGGCTGCAGGCTGCCTGCCCACAGCCTGGAGCCAAGCTCACAGCATGGGCTGTACCCAGAGTGCAGGGACAACAATGGCTTTGGAGATAAATCTGTGTTTTGGCTCCTCCAGTCTCACCTTGTTCTCGTCAGGAGTGAAGTGGACGTGCACATCGGTAATGGCGCCTCCTGGCACGGCACGGCATGCATCACTGGGGCCCGCCAGCTGGAAGTAAGGTGAGCTCTCCATGGAGACCTGCACCCCCTGAAGATTCTGCAGGAAAGACATGGAACCATGATTTTGCCACTTGAGGAAACAGGACAAGAGGAGACCTGTCCATGCCCTGGTGACGTCCTTCCTTGACCCCTTTTCCAAAGCCCTTTCTGCTGTGGAGGTACAGGCACAGAATTCCCAAGGGTGAACTTGAATCCCTTCTGTCTGGCTCCAGCATTTTGGCCAGGGGCAGTAGGGCAGTGCCTGGTGGGAAGGAAGGGCCGAGCAGGTCAGCACCGGCAGGATGGAGACAAGAGCACCTGAACCAAATCATCTGCATATTCAACAGGGCCAAAAACCTGCTGATTTCTGCCTGCACACAGCTATGCAGTCGTGTTCCACGGAGGGAATGGGCTACCTGAAAGCATAACAGCACATTCTCCTGCGGGGAGGAAGAAATTCCTTTCTAGCAGGTCAGCTTTGGATAGGGCAGTTCTGGGGGATACAGTCATGCAGGCAGAGCAGCAAGAGAGGAGACCAAACACTGTGGCCTTACTGGGAACAAAAGCAAACCTGAAAAGCAAAAGAAGGAACACAGCAATCCCTAAAAAAGGGAGATGACAAAGAGAATTTAAAGCACCAGTAAAGCAGCAAGGAAGAATCATCAACTGATTACAGCAATCACCTCCCCGAAAGTGATGGAAACACAGACAGGTTGTGCCTGTTGACTGTGGGCTTCAAAGGCATTTTCCTCCTGGAGAAACCTTGCAATTCTTTAGGGGAATGGTCTCTCGCCTTTTGACCCTTCTGGAATTTCCTCCCTACATGTCCACACCTAATTGGCTGAATGCCAGGACCCTCCCAAAATAGGAGACTAGATAAGACCCCTGGATTTCTTTGTTCTCTCTCTTTCGGCCCCTGGACCCCTTTGAGGAATAAACGACTTGGAATAATCTGGGGGTAAGAACCTCTTTTGAAATCTTTTGTCCTGTCCCTTCGGAGATATTCCTCCAAAGCCTCTCCAGAGCTAGCCCCGGGAAGGGGGGCCGGGCCTGCGGGGGGAATATTTCAAAACATGACCAGCACTGACTCACAGTGTGGTTTCAGTATTAAAAGCCAACCTTGGCTCTCCAGGGGTTCTTGCTGCCTGTGCAGGCAAGCTGGGCTGCTGGGCATTCCCGCTTGCAGCCAGCAGGCCAAGTTCTGCTCTCTGGGATACACAGACACAGCAAACATGCATTTTCAACACATAGATATCAACCCCTGAGCACCAAAATGCTCTCAAAAAGTCTAAACCAGATGATTTTGAGTCCTTCCTGTCTCTTCCCACCAGCCCACTCTTGGCACAAGCCTCATTTAAGAAAATGTTTCCCTGACTGAAATTCAAATGGTCTCAGTTTTCCCCTTTAGAGTCCAACACGACTGCTGACGTTTTTCAACTTTTTCCCTCTCAGCTCTCTTGGGAAACTGCAAAACAGGAGCACATGGCTTTGGATGTGCTGTGGTTCTCCAAAGGGAAAGCAGAGCACCATGCTGCTTTTGGAAAACCTGAGCAGAGCGGGATGAAGCTTAGCAGGAGCCTGAAGTGGCACCTAAAGGCCTCCTACTGCTTCTGCTACATCAATCTGATTCCAGGGCTGTTTCAGAACATTTCCTGCCGTGCCAGTGCCACTAATGATAGTGATTCCAGCAGAAAGCGTAGACGACTCAGCCCCTGAGCTTTGACTGTGAGCTGCACAAAGGGAGCCAAACAGGCTCATTTCCCCAGGCAAATGTCAAGGGACTGTGGAACGAGCCCAGGGGAGGGGATCTGATGCTTCCCCAGCTCAGCCCGTGGTGGGGACCTCACCTGCGCCTTGCGGGAGAAGCCTGGCAGCACCAAGTCCACAGACTCTCCTGGCTTCAGGTCCATTGACAGCGGCTCCAGCCCAAACACGGGGGCCGTACGTTTGCGCCTCTGGGAATCACGTTTGGCCTTGGGGCTACTGTGGGCTGAGGTGCTCTGGCCCTCCTTCCCAGCTGGCCTGTTACATTCCACCTTCCAGAAGAGCTGATGGAAGTGGTGGCCCCCATCTGTTAGTCTGAACTGACGAGCACAGGGAAGGAGGCTAGAAGACCAACCAGAATGGAAAATAGTATGGGAGAAGCTATTGTCCTGGTCATCAGATTGCTCCCAATGAGGATTCTGAGCTGTTAATAGCTTGGAGACCGTCTTCATTTGCAGCTCTTAATGTGGACCGGGAACAGTGTCTGATAAGCTGCCCTTCTGATGTCGTTATTGCAAGGAGGAATATGTTTCTAATGGTAATGTAGCATTTTCCAGGCCAGGCTAACAGGATCTGGTGTTTTCCTCCAAAATGTGTGTTCTGGGGTGATTCATACTGTTACTGTATTTTGCATTAATCTGCACCCGAAACTGTTATTGAATCTTTGAGATCCTGCACCTGAGGCCCTTGTGTGCGGGGGTATGATTGCAGGCATTTTTAAAAGCCAGCGCGGAGGAAGTTTCTGGACGATCCCAGCAAGCTGCTAGAAATCATCTGTCTGCTCTAGGAGAGGAAACCAGGGGAGCAGGGGCTCTCTCGTTCATAGAAGCTTTGGTTTTGCACTGGTGGTCATTTGTAGAAACTTCATTTCGCAATCAGAAACTGTTTTGAAGTGAACTTTGCAAACTCTGCTGGCAACGGAAAAATGAGCAAGGTCCTGTGTAGAAGTGTACCTCACCTGGTAGGGTTTGCAGCCCCACAGTGGCAAGGAGGCTTCCATTTAAGGGAAGGATTTGGGTTCCATTCTTTGTTTCACTCATGAGGTAAAAACCAGAGGTTTTGATACCTTTTTTGGCCTTGTGCCAGGACGGACGCAGCCCTTGGATCTTTGAGACTGTGCCTCAAGCCCTGTTCCTATTTCTATTGGGCAGGATGCCAAGAATCCGGCCTGGATTGTTACATGCTTAAGAGAATAGACCAAGATCCTCAGGGCATTTTTGGGGTGTTGTAGCAAGTGCAAAGGTCCTCCTTGCACTCGGCACAGCTTTTTCTCTTTTTTCTGCATGGCTTCTTATTTTCACCTTAATTAAAACAGTTTTGCTTTTCAAACACCTCTGATCATGCTGCCTCGCTAATATTTTAGGCCATCCTGAGGCTGCCGGTCAAACCCAGAGGTGATGCACCTGAGAGGGCACCCTAACATTCTGGCCTCCCGCACAAGCATCAGTCCTGGGCAGGCAGGGCAGCAGCAGAGCCCACGAGCAGCGTGAGGAAGCGTTGGCAGCGGCACTGCAGGCCCCACACAAACCAGCAAGTTTCCATCTGCCTCTGGAACTGCTCTGCGGGCTCCTGCCTTCCCAGGGGGGTCGTCACCCTCCCGTCTCTTTGTTCCCAGGGCCCCTGCTTGCCTGGCAGGTGCCATTTTGGAAGGGAAGGGTGCGATGCCATCTTCCCTTGGTCCCGCAGCCACACGGAGGGCCCGCCTCACCCAGGCGCCATTTTGGGAACCTTTTGTTCTGGGGGAGCCTGCGAGATCATTACTTGACCAAGTGAGGACATAGATGTGTTAGAACTGAAGGCAATTCAGTGGCAATTGAGCAACTGGTTTCTCTTTCAGTGGTTTTTGAGGGTACCTAGCAACGCTCAACTGGCCATCACATGTCTCTAAAGGTATCTCTGCCTTCAGGGAAGGAGTCAGGGTCTTTGAACACTGAAGAAGATCGTGCCTGAAGGACTACAGCAAAACTGCTCCTTGTTGAGACAGAAGGAGAGGTGGGAGTGGGAGATCTCCTACCTGAATTGGTATCCCAAGTTGAGCTCCGGGGCAAGTGGTTTGTCTGTGACAATTGTGGTGCCAGTGCCAAAAGCCAGGAGGGTGGAGGTGGTCCAAAGTCTGTTCCCAATGAACAGCTGGAGAGCATCAGCAAAAACCCCAGTGTCATCCAGGGTTGCTGTGACAGTCACATGAACATCACCCCTGGCGGGGATCACTCCTTCCCTGGGTTCAATAACATAGCAGTGAGGTTTACAAGCCTGTAAGACACGCATAATGTGCATTTAGGATGGAAACCATACACCCTGGTCTCTTATGGGGTGTAAGAAAAGGAGAAGACTAAAGAGGGGAGGATAAAAATCCTAAAGGCCTAATTTCCCTAAATTTAAGCTGCAGTATTGGGGAACAGCAGAGCTTACACAACCTGTATTTTCCCCTCCTTTAACAGACTCTCACCTAATTAACCCAGTTTTGCCCAACCCAAGGGACGCTTATCCTCAGGAGAGTGTTCCTTCCCCAGTCCTTCTCTGGAGTGTGTGCCAAGGAAAGCTGCTTTCTCTCTCCTGGCTTCTCACAAAGGCTCAGGGCCAGAGGAAGTCATGACGGCTCAAATCCCACTCCAGAAACCACACAGCTGGAGGACACTGCTGAGAGCCTGAAGAATATCTCCGCAAAACCAGTTGAGCAAAACCCCAACACCAAACTATCCTTTCCCAAGAGGCCCTCAATGCTTTTCAACGTCCCCTAAAGGACCGAGGCCCTCACTTCCCACTGATCATCCGCTGTAGAGAGGTGCCCCAGGGCCTTCTGCTTTGGAAAAGTCACCTCTAAATGGTTATGGCAGAGCAGGAAAGAAGGAAGCAGAGGGAAAACTGGATGACATGTGCTCAGTGGGCATGGCCCACTCTTCCTAAGAACTCGTGTCCTCTGGTTTCTCATGGACTTCACAGATTGGCCAAGAGAGCTGGAAGCTGCCCAAAGGAGGGAGGAAAGGCCCCGCACCAGCACAGCTGTACAGACACAGCTCTGCAGGTCCAGCCCTGGAACGAGCACGTGAAGCCCATCCTTTACACACCAGGCCCACCCAGCCAAGGTGCATTGCTCCCTGAAGAGGTGGAAGGCAGAATTTCATTGTGTAGTTCGAGAAAGCTGTCCTGGAAAAATCCCTCACTTTAAGGTTACATTTATCCCCCAAACTGCAGGAAAAGCAGCAAGAGGAAAAATCATGCCCCTCCTCCTTGGCTCAGGAGGCTGTGGCTGGACTTTCCCACATGGCCTGATGCTTTATCCACAGACACAAACAAGTCCACAGGATCAGGTTTTAACCAGCTCCAAGTTCAACACACCCAGCATGGAGAAGAACAGACCTCAAGCCCCTCAGAGATCTCCCCCTCCAGCAGACATCCCACCCAGCCCCAGGCCCAGCCTACAAGCCCTTCCTGGCTGCAGCAGCCCTGCTCTCCCTGCCAGGGGAGCAGCCTCAGCTCCTCTGCCCTATGCAGCCTTCACATATTAAACAGCCATTCTCTGCAGCCGGTCCCCAAAGATGCTCTTCAAAGGCACAGAGACCACAGGCTGGGGGGGTGCACAACCCCCACACATGTCTTTGTGTGGACAGCCCAACTGGCCTGACCCACAGCAGGTGTGAAAATTGCCTCCCCACCAGCAGTCTGAGGACAGACCTCACACCCTCTTCTCTACCATGAACAGCAGTTTGGCACAAAGCAAATGTAGATGGCACAGGGAAAGCACAGGGAAACCCATGCTCTCCGAGGAGCAAAGGACCACAGGTTTCTCTTGATCTCAGAGCTCAAAAACCGTGACACACACAGCTAAAGACCTTCCATAAAATTATGGGAGAACTCGTCAACACAATCCAGATGAATTTCTGCTCCAACATCTCTGCACCTGATTTCACTGAGGAGTGCCCCAGCTAAAACCACTCCAGAGCCAGGTTCCTTTTGCCTCACCCAGATGGAATCTTGGAGTATCTCGCTTCCTCTCACACAGGCCGATGCATATAAAAACCACGTCATGGCAGCTTGTAATGTCAACCAGTCAATTTCCCTGGAAAACGGCCCCACAGATACTTACAATCTCTAGCCTGAAGTCTAAATCGACGAGACCTTCGTTGAAGAGGCCAAAAGCTTGTGAATTAGGCCTTAGCACTAGGATCCTGCCGAACTCTATCAGCCTTGGACTTATGTAGACTGCTGACAGCCGTCCAAGGCTCTGTAGTTCTGTTCTCTGTTACAGAAAGCAGGCAAGAAAGAGTAAAAAAAAAAAATCAAACCCAAACAGGGAAACCTAAAAAAGCTTAAACAGCTCAACCCAGCTCAAGTTATTTCTTTAGGGACAGCTACCATTCTCCAGCTGAATTCCTGGGATTTTGGGGGGAAAAAAATAAAGCTTATGTATTCACCTCCAAATTGAAAAGGATTAAGTAAAGAGAAACTTTCAAACTACAAATTATTGGTCCAAAGGTAGAAGCTTTGCAAGAAATCTCTAGTTAAGATCAGGCTGACAGTTAAACAACTGGTTCTTCGGGTGGGGAGAAACTCTTCTCTTTAGGTAAGCAATCTGATAGTTGAAAGCAAGTGCTCAGTCAAACTTCAGGCTCCCTGGCACAGCCTGCACTGCCTGTCCTCCCTGTTGACTGGTTTACATGCAGTGCCACAATGGCCCAGGTTCAGATGTTTGGTGCCATCCAGGGAATTTGGCATCACCATTTCCATGTTTTAATGTAAGCTTAAATCCTTGCAACTACTCTTCAGATGCCAGCTTTCCTTTCTTTTACAGAAAGCCCAAGGTTCCCAGAAATCTTCTGACATCCTCTTTTGTGCTGAGAGGTAACATTTTAAAAAAGATGTTTCCAAAGTTAAGAGCATTTTAAAGAGTAATTAAAATGATCCTCAATTCCAGCTTAGATGAACTACCTTCTGGGTCAGACACTGACATTGCCACCTATAAGGCACGAGCTGTTTATGCCACCAGTCCCTGCTGTCCTTCTCCACAGCAGCCTGTGCCTCTTTTCCCCGGAAGAATCCCCGCACACTGTGCACCCTGCCAGGACCAGTTGCACGAAGGCACACACCTCCCCTTGCACTCACCAGTGGGTTTCTTGCATCCCCAAACACGCCGGTACAAACACTGGTGCAACGCTTGCCCAATCTTTGGATTTCAACTGTAACTGGAATCTCTGCAGCGCTCCGAGGCTGGAGAATCCCACAGGGTCTGGGGCTGGAGTAGAGCACAGGAGAGTCCTCCTCGGGTTCCTAGAAGGGACAGAATCAAATCCAGCTTCAGAGGGACCTCTGAAGAAACTTCAAACTCCTTAACATCCATCCCAACAGCAACTTACACACATTTTTAAAAATCCCCAGGACAAAGGTAAAAGGCACAAACAAGATCCAAGAATTGTAGGCTTAGCATTCTCAGGGGGTTCTGCAAGGAGGCTGCCAGCACAAGCACTGGTGTCTGTGGATGCAGCAGCTTTTCACAACCCTCGAAGATCTCCCACAAGAAAACACCCTGAAGACTAGAACGTAAGCCCTTTCCTCAAGAGATTAAACTGCATCCTAAAGCTAACATTCAGGTAGGATCCTGTTCTCAGCAGATCTTTAAGACTGAATAGGAACCGGCAAGGTCTTATCCAAACCCTCTTCCCCCCTAATAATCTCCACAATAATATTTCAGAGGAGGAGGTGGATGCGATGCCAAACCTGGGGAATAAGCCCGTAGCAGCCAGGAAGGTGGGTGTTATTCCAAATGAAGAACTTCCTCACGAACGGGGCCTTCAGGTCGCACTCATGGATCCCCCGGTTTTGGGGGTACACTTGCAGCTCAGGAACGAAACATCTGGGCAAAGAGATGACCCCAAGGGAATCAGAGATACTGAGAGAATGGAGAACGTTTACCCCCAAAGATTGTGAAATGGAGCACAACACCTTTGTCACTGTCAAATACACATTTAACAGGCCTACGGTGAAAAATTGCCTTTAAAGTCCTCCCACTCAAACATGTCTTGTCGAGGAGGGGCAAAACCTGAGAGGCAGCACCCAGAGGCTGCCAAGTGCCCCAGGCAGAGCACTTGGTCCCACAGCTGCCTCAGCCCCTCCTTCGCCCAAGAAGGTTTGCAAGAACTCCTGGAACAGTCCCAGTGATCCATGAGCTCTGGGGGAGCCTTCCCAACAGGGATCAGTGCTCAGTAAGGCTCCAGGAACACACGACTCTAGTGTCTCAGTAAAAAGGACTCCCTTCTCTCCCATGGTGCTGTTACCCTGCCTGAGAACTCAGCTGTTTGCCCCAGCCTTGGAGGGCATGAGACATCACCTGCCCCACAGAGTGGGAGATCACTCCCTCCCAGTTCCTACAACTCCCCTGGTCCTTCACTCCACAGGTCCAAATACTGACTGTCCCCAATTGCACTTGCTTTTCAAACATGGCAGCCCAGGCACTGACGAGATGGCTCTGCCTGGGAGTGGGAACAGCACCAGGGAACTGCATCCCTCTTGTCATTAAACTGACACCTAGAGCAGCACAGCAGGATGGAATTCTGCTGGAGCAAGAACAACTTTTGCTTTAAGCCTGAGAACATCAAAGCTCAAAACAGGAAGCAGAGAGAAGGGGAAAAAGTAGAGCTGACCTGCCACATCAAGGACTGATTTCCCCTCTGAAGATCCTGCCCTCACCTCTCTTGCTGTGAGCCACTTCCCCACTGTCACGTGCCCTCGTTAACAGAACCAGACCCTGACCCTCAGCAGACTGCTTGGTGTGCCCCAAGCCAACGCGGGCTGGTTGCAACCCAGCACAACTCCACCTCTTGCAGGAAGAAGGCGAGGAGGCCCTTGGGAAATTTGCTTCACCTCAAGCACCAGGTCAATAAATGATATCATTCCTGGTCCCTTTAGAAAACGACCCAGGACCACGCTGGGCTGTCAGCAGGGCTGCTTTTCACCACAGGCTGCTTTTCAAGCACTGCTGTTCTCATGTCCAGCTGGGCAGAACATGAGGTCATTAAACAACACGTCTCCTTGGGAGCTGCAGCCAGCACGTCCTGTGCAAGGCAGTGCGCTGGGGGAGGCCAGGGAAGTGCTGGTACCTGGCCTTGATGATCAGTGATGCCACTCCCTTGCCAAACCACTCCAGGTCCACCAGCAATTTCCGGTTGTATTCCGTCACAGTGTTGGAACACAGGGTCACCTGGTGGAAGAGAAGAGCAGTAAATTCTTCTTTACAAAAGCTCATGACTCACGTGTGATGTCCTCCAGTTTTTGTGGTAAGTAAAGGGAGGATTTTGCCTTAATTCTTCTGCCGCTCCACGTGTAGAGCAGTCTCTAAGAGTGACAAAAGCCTTCTGGCAAATACCAGATTTGTTAAGCACACCTTGCTATCAGGGCATAGGTCAGCTAAATTAAAACATTAGACTAAAGCTCTGTGCAGCACTGTGTTCAAATTAAGGGGCAAATTTTCATCTGACTACAATGACATAAATGCAGTGGAAATCTGCTGACTTGAACAGAATGAGTTCAGCTTTACAGCAGGAAGCTGAAGACAAAGCGTGGGCCAGCAGGTGCTGGGCAGTTCATGGCCGCAGAGTTTTTTGCCTTCACTGGAGATCCCTGCAGTGAACACAAATCATTCTACTCCCCAGGACAGGAGAAATGAGACCAAGAAGAAAAGCAAACTGCTTTATATAATGACATCTCTCTAACAGCCACCTTTGGTCCTCGTCCGTCCTCTGCCCACTTGCAATCAAAGACATTGCTCTCAAAAACACCAAAATGCCTTCAGTACTTGACCATTATGGGACATGATTTCAGCTTGTGATTTTGGAAACAAATCAGTGCTCCTTCAGGAACGTCCCGAGTAACCCAGCTCACAGAGGCCCCACGCCAGTGCAGATCCTCGCTCACACGATGATCAGAGCTGGCATCAGAGCTAAAGCCCTCCCACACTCCCGTGAAGCTTCAGACCCGCTGCTGAAGTGTGTGTGGCTGGACTCTTCCCATACCTCGATATCCTGGTGTTCCTGGGATTGGAGGGTCCTTTCGCTGGGGTTCAGTGTAAACTCCCGTGGCTTCACAGAAAAATGAATTCCCTCCCTCCAGGAGGGCTCACTGTCGCTGAGTATTTGCTCAAAGCTGCTAACAGCAGGCTGAGTGCCATCGTCCGACACCGCGAGGTGTTAGTGAGGCGACAGGTCTTGGTGTAGGGAAAGCCTAGGAAAAGGACACAAATATCCATTTAGGCACCAGTTATGTCGTGACTCCCGGTGGGAATACCCTGGTAGCATGAAAGCGTGATTGGAGTTTAGCTCTTTATTATCTGAACTACAGATTACTGAGAAGCTGCAAGAGGAATTAGTCGTCACTTAGTTCCCTTTAACACTGATTCCAGACTGTAGCCTTGAAAATGCCTGCTCTTAGCCCTGCTCAACACTGCAAGCTTCTCTCTTTCTGATGGGGAGAAGCTCCCTCACCTGCCCCAAACCAGCACCAGTTATTTCTCCCTGATGACTGTGCACCCAGACCAAGCATTTCCTCTGAAAATTCAAACTGTAAAATTCCCTGTTAAGTCTGCCAACACTCCTACCCTTTTCAAGATACATAAAGAGTGAGTCGCCATTGAGAAGAAGCTACAGCAGAAGAAAGTGAGGATGGAATCAGGAACTAGAACGTGATGCAAAGCACCCTAATGCAGTTTCTCTCTGCAGAATTCTTAAGGCGTCTTTTGGTTTGGGCCAAACAGACTGGGCATGTGACAGCTCAGAGCCCACTCAGCTGGAGGCAAACCCGAGCCTTGACCCAACAAGCGGGGACATCGCACCCATACTACTCACTGTGATTGCTGCCTGCAAGGGTTTACCCCACCTTAACTCTGAGATTTGCTTTCCATATTGGAAAGCCAGAGATAGTGCCACGCATGGTGGGGATGTCCTGCAGAGCCCGGACACCAGCCACAACCCGCTCTGCAGTGGACTGGCTGGCCAGCTCTGTGGGGAGGAGACTTCTCCCCAGGCCTGCTCACCAAGAGTCATTTGAACACAGGTGGGGGAAAAAAACAACTGCAGGCGCAGCCCAGAGCTTCTCTGTGCCCATCAACAGTAATCACTGCCGGCTCCAGCAGTGACTCCAGCAGGGAGGCAAGAGAAGCACAAAAGGGACAAACACAGATGTCAAAACCTCAAATGAGACTGAGGTCACCACATGCAGACAACAGTCAACAACAGTTAAAAAGAAGCAAAGATACAACAGCTGCCTTCAGCTGAAGAGACCTTAGGAATGCGTTTCTACCTGTTGCCTTTCTTGTTTCATTTATTCAAAAGGCAACTTAACCAGTGCCTCAGTGGTGATGCAGGGTGGCGAAGAAGCAGATCAGGAGAGGCAATTAGTTTTCTTAAAACGTTCAACAACTTCATTGTTATGAGTTTAGGTTTCGTAGTGAATTTTGGCCTCAGTCTGGGAAGGGAAATACAGGGGGTTTGGGGTGGTCTCGGCTGTGCGGGTGGGCTTTTCCATCCGGGGCTCTTTGGGAGCTGTGCCGTGATGCCGCGGGCGGTTGTGAAGTCGGAGCCGAGGTTTGCAGGGGGCAGACCTTTCCGTCCTTCCGCCGGGGCTCGGGAAGGTCGGCAGCGTGCTGCTGCGGGACGTCGTGCGCTTGACGCCGGGCTCAGCACCGTGATCGAACCTGCCTGCCGTCCCCGCTTCTGCCTGCTCCCGATTGCCAGTGCCCACATCTCCTGCTGCCCGTAGTTTGCAAAAGCAGCGATTTCCTCCTTCCCTCCCTGCCCGTGCCGGCTGGGAGGGAAATCACTGCCCTGCCAGAGCCCACCGCTCCTCCAGCCTGTGATCATAACCACACCAAAGGGGAAAACAGGACTCGGCGGGTTGGAAACTTCTGGCATTGCGTTGTTGTCTGTGCTGTCCGGATATACTCTAGTAACGAACTGCTATTCCTTTTCCATATTTTTGCCTGGAAGCCCTGTAATTTCAAAGGTACAGTAATTTGGAGAGAGGAGGGTCATCATTCCATTCCGTGAAGATTGCCACCTTCCTTGGCAGAATCTGTCTTTTAAACCAGGACAGAGACACCAGAAAATACTTGCTCCTATTTGATCCCACAATGGCAAAATGCTACCTGAGGCACCTGCAGTTCACACCCTGAAGAGGCTGTTGTGGCAGAACATGAGCAGTGCTGGATGCTTTTACGTTCAAGTGCTCCATTTTGGAGCACACAGATCCCTCCCGCTGTGTCCCAGCGCAGGGAACACTCACCAAAGGAGATGTCACCGAAGTCGAGCTCATCGGTGTCGAAGTGTAAAGTCGGCCCGACGACACACCCCCTGCGATGACAGGGACACAGGAGGAAATGGCTGCGTTAAAGGGAATTGCAAAGCCTCCGGCTGTCGTGGCTTGGGGGCACAAAACCTGGTGTCAGGGGCATCGTGGGTTTCAAATCAACACACCACCATGTGCTCAGCACAGTGTCCATGTGCACAGGAGGCAGCTAAAGCCAAGAGGCCAGCAGCCCACAGCCACTGATGGGGCTTTGGACGCAGGGCAGGCAGGAAAAGCCCCCAAGTTGCCGGTGGTCCCATGAGGGACCCTGAACACCCACCCAGACCTGTCTCCGTGCCTCAGTTTCCCCATCTGTAATGGGATGGACATAAAGGTGTCCCCACAAACTTCTGTAACCAGCCTTTCCAGCCACAGGTTCCCTGCTTTGCTACTTGGCTGTAACTGGTCTTCCCATGGAGGAGCTTTCTCAGGAGATTTTGACCCACACAATCATTACAGACAGAGTTTTGAGACATGAAGCCAGGGGAGCCCCAAACATCCTCCAAAAAGAGCATTAACAGTTCTACACAGTGGACAGATGAATCCTAGAGGAAAGGACCAGCTTGTCACTAGTGCACCAGCTGGCACAGCCAGGAGCAATAGCTTAAACAACCAAACATGGGTGTCCTGAATCTACCACACCTCCTCCCCTGGCCTTGAACTCAGCAGACAGGCACTAAAAGTCACCAACATCCACTGAAGGCAGCACTTGAAGCTGCCCAACATGAGTTTATTTCATGGTTGACGCCAATTAATGCGCACCCTGCCTTTTGGTTAAAAGTCAAGGACCAGTGAACTGTGTCTTCTACTGTGTTCACAGGATTGTCCCTGACTCCGCTCTACACATCTCAACAAGAGACACCTTCTCTTGCTCAAGGAGAAAGCTGCTTATGGAATAACATCCCACGCATGACCAGTTTGGGGAAGGACAGAGGAGAATCAATTATTTGATGGTGAAAGGTTCCCTCTTGATTTCCAAAATAAAAATAGCAGCACTTTTTCTCCAAAAGCAAAGCCAGTGTAGTTGTTTCTCTACTATGGGCAGACCTAGTCAACACTGTTCTCCTGCTAAGTAATAAGTTTCATGTTCTTTTTAATCCATCTCCCTTATCTTATTGGTATAATCAACTGCAGATTGCTTTCATTTCTTTATTGCCCTGATCCAGTGCCTCCCAACAGCAGCAGCCTAGCTCCAAAGCTCCAGAGCAGCCAGCATCAGCTTTCCTGCTTACACTACGTTATCCTACCAGCACACGCCTCAGGCTAGCAGGGACAAGCCCTCATGCTGCTGTGGTCCTGAGGACTGAGCTCTGCCTCCCCCATCATCACCCCTTCTCCCTTCTGCAGGGCCAGGATTATGGGATGAAGCCCATGTCCTTGGGACGGTTCCTGCTGCACAGTTCCCTGTCTCCCACATCAGCCTTTTCCTGGCTGTGGAAAGGAGGTAGCAGAGCACTCTGCACAGGAGCTCGGAGCACAGCCTGCCTCCATGCATGGCCATGAGAGGTGAGCTGAGGCTGCTGCTGCCCGTTTGGGATGGATTATTAACAGAAGTTTTTCAAAACACTGCTGCTGGTGGAGAATCACCCAGGCTGGCCCATCTCCAAAGCCCTGGGGGCCTTGCTGGGTGCTCAGGGGGGACATCCCAGAGCAGCTACTGCCCAAAGCTGATCCATGCCACTGCCTGCCATGGCCCAAGGCAGAGGGACATCCCTGCAGGGAGGAGTCATTCCAGCTCCCGGGTACCACACAGGGCAGCAGGCACCCCCACACTAAGGCAATGCCAGGATCAGAGCAGAGATTAAGACCTCAGGAAACATCTTTTTTCTCTGCCCGACCCCAAAATGAGGTAGGTGGGGGATGTCCCAGAGACAGCTACAGATGTGCCCACCCAGAGTAAGCTCCCAGAGTCCTTACTCGATGGTCAGGATCACAGGCGTAGGAGATCCAGCCACACGGAACTGGAATGGTTCCTCAAACCGCCCCAACACGGCGGCATCCAAGGAGATCTGAATAGTCTGGATCCCACCTGGTGCAATGAGGCCCTCCTCGGGTACAAACTTGAAGCAGCAGCCCACTTCCGTGTTTGAAGGGATATAGGTGAAGGGAGCATCAAGAACTCCTTTGTTCATCAGTTTCACCTGCAGCAGCAAGAAAACAAAATGCAAGTACACGTGAAATCTTCCCTTCTTGGGAGTCATTTTCTAATGGCGCAATTAACACCCAGAAAAGGCAGAAGATGCTTTGTGCTGCTGGACGGCAGAAGTCAAAAAAATACAACAGGACAAGTTCTGCCTTTGGGTTTTCATGCGAAGCTCACATAACTCCACATAACTGGAGTCACCCTGGGGTTATCCCACGGACACAGAGCAGTCCACCTCTGGTCAGTAGCACCAAGCTCATTCAGACCTGGCCCTGAGAGCAACGTGGGGTGATTGCAGCTGCGTAGTGAATCACCACAGAGCTGCTGCTGCCCCAGTCAGCGCAGCTCCAGCAGTACCGTATCTACGCATTTACCTTTTCCCATACCGTGAAAACAATACACTGAGAAGGAGGCATCAACATCAAAATGTACAGACAGCGCCATCTTTTGGTAAGAAAACTCAACGTGTCTTTCCCTTCCACAACCAAACTTCTGAAAGTGTCTGGCATGATGTAGTGCCTCGTTTTCTGCCTCTTTCAGTTGCTCTCTCTTTTTTTTTTGCAAACTTGACCCCCAACAGGGGGGAGGCAAATAGGTAGAAAAATCTTTTGCTTTATTCCCAGGAACACTTTTCTCTTTGTAGAGCCAGAGATGCACCAAGCCTGAAGTGTGGTGAGGGATTGGACAGCAAGGGAAAGAATCCTCAAGCCCTTTGCAAGGGCCTGCACTGAGCCAGGAGGCTGGATGGCTTTCCTGTGACTTCCAGGAATGAGCAGGAGACACTTGACTAAAAATTGTTTGCGGTGGACTGAAGCTCAAATGTAGCCAGTTTGTCCCAGCCGCTTCTGAAGAGCCCAGTACAAAGGTGCCTTGTGTCTGGTGCTGCCACAAAAGCCTCTGAACAGCTTTTTGACCCAGCGTTGGGTCAAAAGGGGTTGTTTTGCAGGAAGCCTCCCAGCTGATCCCTATGGAAGGCTGCCCAAAAGAAGGGACTGGGGCTTCATGAACAACAGACACATTTTTCTGGACCCCCCCCCTTCCCCCCCCCGCCCAGATTTGACCGGTACATCAGCTATTCCCTGCTCACAACTGCCCAGGTTGCCAGGAATTCCACAGGTCCACCAGGCTTGCTGCTGCCTCAGGAGCCATCAGGATCCATCCCAACCCCTGGTGCTCACCTCATGGGTGTGGGCGGTTTTGACAAAAACTTCCCCAAGGTTCAGGGTATCACAGCTGAGTTCAACCAAGGGTCTGCGGCCTTCCCCTCTGAGGTGCAGGGCCAGCCTGCTCTCACGGCCTGGGGAGAGATGTCCATTTCAGTACAATAATTCCCTCTGTTCTACTGGATTTTCCAGGCTGCCTCAATGCTAGACCCTGATTCTGAGCTGCATGCAACCAGCTCTTGATGCTGCAGCAGAAGATATGGACCCTTCTCTTCCCTCAGGAGATATCCCCTGGGGCTGACTTGCAATTTCTAACCCATTCCTTGGGCTGGTTTCCAATTTTAGCCACCAGTTTGCTGAGTTTAAAACATCTCTGGTGTCCTGTAGCGACAGGCCAAGGAGTGACAGGTATAAATTGAAAGAAAGGAAATTTAGGTTAGATATTGAGAAGAATTTTTTTACTGTGAGGTGGTGAGACGCTGGAGTAGGTTCCCCAGGGGAGTTGTGGAGGTTCCAGCCCTGAAAGTGTTGAAAGCCAGGCTGGATGGGGCTTGGAGCTACCTGGTCTAGTGGGAGGTGTCCCTGCCCATGGCAGGGGCCTTGGCACTAGACAGTCTTTGAGGTCCGTTCCATCCTTAACATACTATGACTCTAGGGTTTCCTCCCCATGCACTTAGAGGAGCTTTGAAATCCATTCATTGAAGGCACAAAGCTCACGAAGACTTTGGCAATTGCTACCTGGCAAACTGCCAGGCAACAACTGCCAAACCACCTGGCCCAGCAGCACAGGACTGCTGTCCTCCACTTCTGACACTCGGCACTGTGTTCTGTTTGCACAGACTGAGAGCTGCAAGGTGACAATTCCCACACAGGGAGAGAAGCAGGTGCTGGCCAAGGGTGGTCCTTCTACCAACACCCTGGGCTCAGTGGGGCTCCGCCTCCGCTGGCCTGGTGGTGTCTGGAGGTGATCCAGGCTCAGGGAGCACATTTCTAACTCAGCTGCGACTGCCTGATGGTGGATCCATGTCAAATGGACCCATCCTGGAGGCCAGTGGTCTAGAGGGGCTTAGTGCTTGTTCACTAAAGCTGTTCTGCTCTGCAGCTCCTTGGCCTTTGAGGAAATGCTGGCAAAGCCGTGCCATGAAAACATCTCCCTGCACTGCCTGGGTTGTTCTGGGATCAGCAATCCAGACACAGGTGTTCCGAGCCCTGGCCTTGCATGGGAGACTCCCTGGAAGCTGCAGGGACACTGGGGATGTGCCAGCACTGCCCTGCTGACCAGGAACTCTTCCCAGCAGTTACATGGGAGCCCAGTGGGCTCAGGCTTGCTCCATGGCTTCACTGTGGGTGAGAGAAGCAGGGGAAAGGAGCTGTACCTGAGATGTCACAGTAGGCCACACTCTGATACTCCAGTGCTTCCAGGGGTTTAAAGGTCACCTTGATTTCAGCCGAACAACGTGGCCCAATCTCTCCCTCCTGAAACAGAAAGAGACAGAAAAAGATTTATCTTCAAACTTCACACTTCTTGTTTTCAACCACTCCTCTAAGCCTTTCTTTAGAGCATCAGTGATGAGTGAACAACATAAGGAGCCCAAGGAAACACTCTAAACCCAGCTCAACACACCACTGGGCGCTCTCAATGCTCAGCTGATCAGCCCCCACTCTCCACAATGTTCCTGCTGCTCTGACACAAGCTCCTGGTCACATCATGCTGCAGTCAGCTACAGTGGTACCTAACTGCCATTGTGCACTGGTGGCTCTTGGCCTTAGACGGGCCATAGGAGTAACCAAGAACACGATCCCCTTCCTTGGAAAGAAAAATATTAGTTTAACCTTTTTTCAAAGAAAGCAGAGGTTGGGATTATTCTAGGATTTACTCCAGGATGAGAAGGGATTTTGCACTGTGCAGACACCAGGCATTCATCATCTCTCACAATGCCAATACTCAGAATCAGGGCTCTGGCTGATGGGAGGACATGGGCGTTTGCTTGCATAAACAGAAAAAGAAAAGGTTTACTGTCCCCGTGTGCAAGAGAACTCAAAATGCCCATTATAACCTCCCACCCTTGTGTCCAGGCTCACAGATGACACTGGGAGACTCACAAACAGTGCGAGTCGTGGTTAGAGGAAGGGACAGGCATTTCTACGATTAACCTTGGGCTGAATTTGGCCTCCTTTTCCCAGCGAACCCTTGCATGCTTCAGGTCAATCCGTGAACTGGCACTGCTCCAACACCCTCCGCTGAACCCCACGCAGCAGCACGTGTCGGGGGAGCCCCTACCTACAAAAACTGCTCCCTGTGGACACTTCAAGGACACGGAGTGCCCTGAGCTCGAGCCCTGGCAGCAGAGCTCAGCTTTGTCAGGCTCCCAGCCCTGCCTTGAGCCTGCAGGGCAGAAATACTTTCAGCAGTTAGCTCTGCAGCCGCACCAGAAACTCCATGTCCTCCCTCTGAGCACACCGAGCCAGCTGAGGACCTGCTGAGTGACCGCACCCGGGGGAAGGGGCGGGGGTAGGGTGGGCTGGAGGAGGAAGAGGAGGAGGAGGAGGAGAAGGAAGAGGAGGAGGAAGAGGAGGAGGAAGAGGAGGAGGAGGAGAAGGAGGAGAAGGAGGAGAAGGAAGAGGAGGAGGACGAGGAGAAAGAGAAGGAGGAGAAGGAAGAGGAGGAGGACGAGGAGAAAGAGAAGGAAGAGAAGGAAGAGGAGGAAAATGAGGTTCTCAGCTATCACTTACCATTGGCTCAATGAAAAAAAAGTCATTGGAGAACAGCAGGGGGTCTTCTTGCACCTTTGCCTTCTCCTCCTGGACCTTTTGGCTCAGGAGGGAGGTGCGATTTTCACAAAAGCCCTTCACCTTCTTTATTTTTTTCTCCTCCACGAAGTCTTCCATCCAGACCTTTGGTGGTGGCTCCAGCAAATCACACTGCCTGCAGCCGCAGGGAGAGACAAAGCCAGCAGGTCATTTAATATATTTGCAGAGAGAAGCGGAAGTGCGGGAGAGCAAAGCACTTGGGGAGGAGCGGCAGCTCCCCAGCAAGGGCTGACCCCAAGCCACGAGGGTCCCAATCGGATCAGAAGATAACTTGTTGTGCACAAGCTCAGCAGGTAGTTTTACTCCACACTTGCAAGCTCAGGAGAGCTTTGGAAAGCCAGCATCCCTCAAGAGAATCTCCTGCCTCAAAGCCTCTGCCAAAACTGAGGGAGAATCCACCAGCCACCTCAGCTGGCTTTTCCTACCACTGAGCTGCTCGGGGGAAGCAGATAAAGATCACGGTGCACCCACTGCAGGACTTCCCTGGGAAAGGGAGACGAAGCTGGGTTGTGGTTACGTGTTACCAGCATCGCTCTTTGTTTCTTCCATTTTGGACCTGCCCTGTTCCCTACTCTGCCTTTCACAAGAGCATCCCAGAGTACTTCCAAAGGAAATTGATGAATTCAGGCACCGCATCCCTTCAGTGACATCCAAGGTTTTATATGCATGAAAACAGAGGCTGTGAGAGGGGAAGGGACTTCTTGGTGCAGGAGACAGACAGCAAACTCCTGGAGAGATCATCTTTTCAGGATCCAGAGCTTTTTGGGTCCCATCCCAGTGCATGGTAGTAGAATGGCCAGAGAGGGAAAGGATCCTGCACTAGCTCCTCTCATAAAAAAAAGTCCTCTCTGCTCTGAGATCTCAAAAGCATCTCTGACAGCAGGAGAGTAGGCCTTAGAGCTAACACCATCCCTAAGACTGGAAGTAAGGAAAAACAAAATGTCCTGGTGACAGGCTAGGACACAAACTGGCATGAAAATAAATGTAATTGGAAAAAAGTATTACGAAGAAAAGAAGGGTAGTGGTAGTAAGTGAATCCCTTCTAAGGGGAAATGAGGGCCCTGTATATCGAGCGGATCCGTTCCACAGGGAAGCCTGCTGCCTCCCTGGGATCCAGGTACTGGATATCACCAGGAGATTCCCTAAGAACTAAAAGAACTTCATCTGTTCACCACTGTCTGGGGGTACAGTGACTGTGAAATAACAGAGTTTTCAACATTCAGTGAAACAAGGAGGGGCATCAACAAAACTTCCACTCTGGTCTTCTGGAAGGCAGCCTTCGGCCTGTTCAAGAGATTGTTTTGGAGAGGACCTTGGGGAGCAGCCTTTACAAACAAAGGGGTCCAGGAAGGATGGACATACTTCAAGAAAGAAGTCTTGAAGGCACAGGAACAGACTGTCCCTGTGTGCTGAAAGATGAGC
The DNA here is from genome assembly GCF_029207755.1 of Chamaea fasciata. Lineage (NCBI taxonomy): Eukaryota > Metazoa > Chordata > Aves > Passeriformes > Sylviidae > Chamaea > Chamaea fasciata. Next base: position 20,525,143 of record NW_027094097.1, on the reverse strand, counting down.
TGACAGGGAAGACAACGAGCCTGGATGGGCAAGGAGATTTGGAAGGAACTAAGGGGAAAAAAGAGGGCGTATTGCCTTTGCAAAGAGGGGCTGGCAACTCAGGAAACGTTTAAGGATGTTGCCAGGTCATGTAGGAAGAAGATTAGGGAGGCAAAAGCCCAATTAGAACTTGAGGAAATCCAGTCATTGCAATCAACCTTTCCTTCCCAAAATGCCATCCTTGGTTGGAGTATAAATGGAACTGGAATGCTGTGCTGAGCTCCTGCAGCCCAGGGACACACACCCTAAGGCCAGGGATGGTTTACTTGGCCTAAACCATTCAAAATCACCAACACCCCCCTGAGGCCATGCATTAGTTTCAGTCTTGGGCCATGTATCTCACTGAAACGTATCTTTCAAACCAACCTCCTCTTCTCTTCATTGTCGGCTTCCTCAGTAGGAAACATCTTCCACTGGAAGTGGGCTGTGATGTTACTCCTGTTTCTGATGAACATGCTTGTGTGGCTTGATGTGGTGATGAAAGTCTTCTCAACCTTCATGGAATATGTGCTCAATCCAATGTTGACATCTGCAGCTTCTGCGCGAAGGAATGTGAAGAAACTTTCTTCACCTGGAACAAAGCAGAGTCTTTGCTCAGCTAGCTCAGTTGCTGATGGAAGCACAAGGAACAAAGCAAACCACAGGTCACGGAAGAAAGTGTCATAGCTTTTAAATGTATTAGCAGTTCCATGGATCAGTACATTTATCACGTCCTGACAGCTCTGTGTGTACGGCGTGAGGATGTCCTGGGCACCTCCTTAACCACCTTATTTCCAAGGTGTTTGTAGAGATTTGGCCCCAAGGTGACAGTATGTACAGTGGGATTTGTCAGATGTGCTCAGGTGACCCACTCAGACCACTGGGATTTCTGCATCAAAGTCCTTCAGGTGACACTGAGGAGCCCTGGTCAATCCTGGCTTGCCGAGGTCTCCCCTGCGCATCCCACGAGACTCCTGCCCCTCCTGATCCCTTGGATCCCTTGTTGCTGACAAGCAAATATGCCTGGGGGCATGTGGGCAGAAAAAGGAGACCCAGAGGAACAGGTGAAGTGACAGCCCACAGCAGGAGGGGACACAGGAGAGGAAACACAACCAGCCTGGCTTTGCAATATGACAAACCACTACAAAATGAACACCATAAAAATCATCATCATCGTCATCTTCCTGTCCAAACCCACAGCCCCATCAGTCTTGAAATATTTCATATTGTCCTGATCTCAAAAACCAAGATGGAGCATTTCAGGTTAAATACAAAAGGACAAGGAAAGATTAATAAGTACAGAGCAGCTTCTATATGAAGTCTGAATGGGATTCCTCAGTCTAGAAATCAAATGGGAGATGTGAGAGGTTTGCAACAGCATGAACGGCCTGGGAAATGGGGACGAGGAAAAATTTGTCTTGATTTGTCACCATACAGGAACTTGAGGGCCTGAAGATGTTATTAGGCAAAAGCTGCATGGATGTGTAGAGGGCAAAATAGTAAAAGGGTCTGTGACAAGCCAGTGGAGAAGCGGCATACAGGACAGAGGTGTGCAAGAAATACACTGCATTGGAGAGAGTCTGATGGAGACCTCGCAGCTCACATACAGCACTGCCCAGGAGTAAAATAAAACTTCACCCAGGCGTAGCCACACAGTAGTGGAGAATCAGGGTTCCTCCTTCCTCCACTCTGCAACACCCAGCAAAACAGAATTCCAAAAATCTCAGCCCTGTTAGAGGGGATCCACTTTTTCAACCATTTAAACACCAGCTATTTCAGTTTTCTTTGGGGCAGAGCTGGAACAGAGGAGGTACATCTAGAGGGAATTGAGGGGGATGAACAGGGAGTGATGGTGGAGAACTGTCCTGTGTCCCATGCGTTGCCCAGCACTCACCTGTGCAGCGCGCCACCAGGGACCCGAAATGGTCACCGCACGTCAGCGGGTGAAATCCCACTGTCACCTGCATGGTGTGACCAGGGCCCAGAATTCCTTCGGCTGGAACCACGGAGAAAGGACTGCAACACAAAGAGAGGATCAGGACTTGGGGGGAATTCTGGCCATGACATTCTATCTGCAGTGCAGGTCACTTCAGCTCACTTGGGCAAGCAGGGAGCAAACAAACTACGGCCAAGACAGACAGAACAGCCAGGATCAGAAACAGCTACTGACCCACTTCTGAGGAGATCCAGCCCTCAGAAGATCCTGTGGGATAAAACGACCTAATCTCCCCCATACTCTGCATCCAGCCTTCTGACTGCCAGCAATCCCATCAGAGAATGGTTTGTGAAAAGCACAGAGAGAGTTAAGAGCTATCTGCATGCATAACTTGACGCTGACTGCCTCAGGAATTTCTCATTTCCTGCTACCTATAAACTTCCTCTCAAGAGATGCAAATGTTAGGGCACTATCTCTCTTGTGAGATTACAGCCTAGGAATCAGACAGGGAGAAGGAACTTTCTCTTGAAGACCACGGAATAACTACTGTTGAATTTGCAGCGTGGCTCTTTGGTTTATTTTACCTTGAAAAGATCCTGAATTAGCACATTTTGTCAGCATTTCAATGAAAGCTGCTCTACAAAAAGGAGCAATCAAAACTCTGAAAGAGTGCAAATGCAGATTAGAGCAATACAGTGACATGGAAACAAGACCCAAAAGGAGGATGCCATTTACAATCTGAAGGATCCAATCCCAGCCATATGAAGCACCATTAGCAGGAGCACATCGAGGAGGCAGAACAGGAGGGTTTTGTGTATTTACCAGCAGTGCAGTCTGGGGCCCTGGGTTGTCATCCAGGCTGGTAACTGTTTGCTTGGCTCACCAGACAAACTCTGCGCAATGTGTTGGAAATAATTACGCAAATGTCTTGGTGCACTTTGGATGTAACAGGAGCAATTAGGATTGGTCACCAGGTGAACAGTTCTTGCCTGACAAACACAAGACTCCGTGCTTTGATGCTCAGGGACAGCTCAGGTGAAATGTGCTTCTGCCCAGAAGTTGCTGGGCTTTGTGCTCTTCCACAGCCCCACTGAGGAAACAAAAGTTCCTCAGTGCTTTGCTGGTGGTCAATCTGTGCACAGAAAGGGTGTTCTGGGGAGTTTGGTGATGAACTTATCACACACAAAAATATAGAGAACATCTGGCAAGCTGAATTTCATTCATGTCAGTAGTGACAGCTGATGAACTTGCTTCAGGTTCTGCTCACTAAGGACCTATTGCTGCAGTTATGGGCCTGACCTGCTCCATTACCACTAGTGAGAACATCACTAGTGGCTGATGGAGAAGCCTTGGGCCAGCAATGTTTATGTGCTGGATGTGAGACTTTGGGGAGAGAGGAGGAAAGACAAGGCCCCAGCAGCCCCGGAGCCCGATTACTGTACGAGCTCCCACATCTGCCCCGAGGGTGAGCCAGCACTGCTGCAGGTCTCTGCTGGGGCTTGGGGGATCGGTGCCTGGTGTGGGCAAGGCACAGGATTTTTTTCTTATTGTTTTGTCAGGAATTTTGCCAGAAAGAGAAGCTGCCAGTTAAGGGAGTCCCTGGCCACACTTCAGCACTCCCTTCCCTTCCCTTCCCTTCCCTTCCCTTCCCTTCCCTTCCCTTCCCTTCCCTTCCCTTCCCTTCCCTTCCCTTCCCTTCCCTTCCCTTCCCTTCCCTTCCCTTCCCTTCCCTTCCCTTCCCTTCCCTTCCCTTCCCTTCCCTTCCCTTCCCTTCCCTTCCCTTCCCTTCCCTTCCCTTCCCTTCCCTTCCCTTCCCTTCCCTTCCCTTCCCTTCCCTTCCCTTCCCTTCCCTTCCCACTCCTGCCCCATGTTACATACTCCTGCCCTCAGATGGCAGGATGTGAATAACACTCCTGGGAGTGACCTCAGGGGTTGTGTGAGAAAGAAGATATCTTCTTATTTTCAAATTACCAGGAGAAGAGGATCCAGCCAAGTTTCAGTTGTCAGGGCTGAAAAACTGAGTGCAAATCAGCCCTTGCATCTCCTACATCCCACCCCAGGCTGTACCCACCAGACTCCCCTGTTCCTGCTGGAGCAGTCATCTCTCATATAGACCTGGCTCCCCAAGACCCAAGGACACAAGCTCTACAGTTAAACTTAACTCCTCTGAATTTCAGTCAACATCACTAAGCTGTTCCCTGAGCCCACATATAAGAAGGACTGTGAAGGAGACATCCCTGACGCTATAATAACCAAATGAAAACCACTGCCAAGAGATGGGGCTGGCAGGATAAATTTTGGCCTTTTATGGCTTGATTAGAGCAATATAGTGAGTTAATTGTCAGCTGTTCCTTAAGATAGTTCTCATCCTGTTAGATCTACCCTTTCAATGAATCACTACTGCACCCGACAGGCAGAAAAGATAAGGTCATGGAGGGGTTTTAATAGGTCTTCTTCGGCTTTTTAACTAGTCCATTTGTATGTTTGTTTCCTTGTATGGCATCTAAAGACAACTCCAGATCTCCCAATGGCCCCTTGCAATCCCCGGACACTGGTCTTGCTTTGAGCAGCGTATTTGCTCGGACAATTTCCAGAGGTCCCCTCTAGAGAAAGTTATTCTATACTTTTATCTTCTAAATCAGCCCAATTGCTTTTCACATAGTCACTAAATGTCTCATGTTTCTAATACACCTGTGCCTATGCCTATGGGCATGTGGTGTATTGATAGGCCTTGGAGGAGCTTGACATTTATGAAAGTTCCCAATGAAGAATTCATGATCTTTTGGCAAACATTTAACACAAACCAAAATGAAAAAACAGCAGAAACACAGGAACTTCAGAATATGTAAAATGAGATCTCAATGAAAGGGGGCACGACCTTATTCAGAGATTTAAAGCACGTGTTTGAAATTTTAAACCGGCTTTCAAAGGTTCATCGTGGAACAGAAGAGGGGACTGATGCCCTCAGCTGACAAGGGAAATCAGATCAGCTTTAAGTAACAGGAACTGCACCGGCTGCCTGCAACACAGCTCATGTTGGGCATCTGATGCAGGCACCACTGGAAAGCCATGTGCCTGTGTCCTCCCAGAGAATGGGTCTGTTTGGCTGACAGTGGTGAGTACCCATTTCAGAAGCTGCTTGTGCTCAGGAGGGCGCAAGCCAGCAACGAACATGTTCCAGCACCCCCCAGGAAATCTGGGGCAGAGAAAGCTCAAAGGCTGCATCCTGCTAAGAACACTGAAAGCAAGAGCAGATGCCATCCATCCTGCCCATTTCCAGCCGGCGACGCAGGGCAGCAGCTCCCATGCTCTGGTTCCTTTTGTTGTTCTTTCCCAACTCTGTTATCCCCCAAAGGTGTTTTGCACAAGGACAGATGAGCTGCCTCACCTCTCGGTGCCCAGCTGGTAATGAGCTGCCACACTACCACAATTCTGAATCAGCAGACTCTTGCGGGTGCTGCCCTTGACCGGACACTTTGAGAAGTCCAGCTCGTCTGGGAAGTCCAGGATAGCTCGGGCAGGGATGGCCCGAATTGGCACAACTATCCTTTCCTCTCCACTGACGCAGACGAGCTCATGGGAATAAACCTGCAGGAAAAGAAACTGTCTCAGCACAGGTCATTTGGTGCCATCTCCATGGCAGAAGAAAAGCCATTTCCTATATCCCTTCAAGGGTATCAATTTACCTATTCCACCCCCAAATGAACAATAAGTTCTACTAATATCTCACATTTTAAAGGCAGCAGTGCACTTTGCAAAACCTATCTCAGTGGCATTAAGCTCTTGTGTCACTTGGGTCATACAGACAAGTGCCCAGGGCCACCATAATTTTTACTCTCAATTTTAATGATGTTAAATAATTCCTAAGTCCCTTCTAAGGAACATGGAGCTAGGGAACACAGGACATTCCTCCTTAGGTTACTATATTCCCACGGATTGAGAATAGGACAAAGTGTTAAACTGAATCTAAGCAGCAAAAGGAAACTGAGAGAACAGCTGCACCCAAAGAGATCCTGGACCTCTGGCCTGGTGTAGAAATATCTGTTTGCTCAGAACTCCCCTCTAATTTTGCCTCTCCAACCAAGTCACGAGAAGAACAGTGCTAAGAGGTAGCAGGATGCTGTTGCAAAGAGCCTCTCTTTGTTTCCCGGCAAGGCCTCCTCCCTTCCATGCCATGTCCTAAACCCCTCTGTATGAACGAGCCTCCAGATCACAGCGCTGAGAGCAGACTTGCCAGGGCCTCGGCACTGGTGTTCAAACTTGCACGCAAAAGCACAATTGGCATGGAATGGGCGCCAGCTGACAGAGCAGCCACAGTGACAGGCATGAAGACAGAGCCGCAGCAGTGTCGCTGCCACCGGCTCTGGGCCCACAGGTCTGCCTGCCTGCAGGCTGTACCTGCCCTACACGAGCTCTTTCAGGCAGGTGTCCAAGTCCCCTGCAGCTCACCAAGCTCCTGCTGACTAAGGGCACCTAGAGCTCAGTGTGCCTGTGCCAGGCTGGGCCCACGGGCACAGCACATCCTCTGCCCTGGCCTTGCAGCCGTATCATGGTCAGCTGTGCTCTGGGACAGCACAGCCGCAAGGCTGGAGAACAGAGGGTGTGAAAAAGCACCGTCCTTGCTCCAGCCCCGGGTGAGGCAGGGAAGCTGTTGCCCGTCAGGAAGGCGGAAAGCTCTCTGACCTCTTTGTTCCTCTAGTACTTTGCAGAATAACGAAACCCCTTCCACTATACCTAGAGATGGCCAGACATCTATCAACACCCCTCTACCGTTTGCCTACTGTTCCCTGGGCATCTTTCTTCCCTTGGGAATGCTCAGAGGAATGTGCAGCGAGGGGAAGCAGGGCCTGTCAGGCCTGGGTGCAGGGCCTGACAGCACATGCCAAGCTGGGACTGGCTGCAGGCTGCCTGCCCACGGCCTGGAGCCAAGCTCACAGCATGGGCTGTACCCAGAGTGCAGGGACAACAATGGCTTTGGAGATAATTCTGTGTTTTGGCTCCTCCAGTCTCACCTTGTTCTCGTCAGGAGTGAAGTGGACGTGCACATCGGTAATGGCGCCTCCTGGCACGGCACGGCATGCATCACTGGGGCCCGCCAGCTGGAAGTAAGGTGAGCTCTCCATGGAGACCTGCACCCCCTGAAGATTCTGCAGGAAAGACATGGAACCATGATTTTGCCACTTGAGGAAACAGGACAAGAGGAGACCTGTCCATGCCCTGGTGACGTCCTTCCTTGACCCCTTTTCCAAAGCCCTTTCTGCTGTGGAGGTACAGGCACAGAATTCCCAAGGGTGAACTTGAATCCCTTCTGTCTGGCTCCAGCATTTTGGCCAGGGGCAGTAGGGCAGTGCCTGGTGGGAAGGAAGGGCCGAGCAGGTCAGCACCGGCAGGATGGAGACAAGAGCACCTGAATCAAATCATCTGCATATTCAACAGGGCCAAAAACCTGCTGATTTCTGCCTGCACACAGCTATGCAGTCGTGTTCCACGGAGGGAATGGGCTACCTGAAAGCATAACAGCACATTCTCCTGCGGGGAAGAAGAAATTCCTTTCTAGCAGGTCAGCTTTGGATAGGGCAGTTCTGGGGGATACAGTCATGCAGGCAGAGCAGCAAGAGAGGAGACCAAACACTGTGGCCTTACTGGGAACAAAAGCAAACCTGAAAAGCAAAAGAAGGAACACAGCAATCCCTAAAAAAGGGAGATGACAAAGAGAATTTAAAGCGCCAGTAAAGCAGCAAGGAAGAATCATCAACTGATTACAGCAATCACCTCCCCGAAAGTGATGGAAACACAGACAGGTTGTGCCTGTTGACTGTGGGCTTCAAAGGCATTTTCCTCCTGGAGAAACCTTGCAATTCTTTAGGGGAATGGTCTCTCGCCTTTTGACCCTTCTGGAATTTCCTCCCTACATGTCCACACCTAATTGGCTGAATGCCAGGACCCTCCCAAAATAGGAGACTAGATAAGACCCCTGGATTTCTTTGTTCTCTCTCTTTCGGCCCCTGGACCCCTTTGAGGAATAAACGACTTGGAATAATCTGGGGGTAAGAGCCTCTTTTGAAATCTTTTGTCCTGTCCCTTCGGAGATATTCCTCCAAAGCCTCTCCAGAGCTAGCCCTGGGGAGGGGGGCCGGGCCTGCGGGGGGAATATTTCAAAACATGACCAGCACTGACTCACAGTGTGGTTTCAGTATTAAAAGCCAACCTTGGCTCTCCAGGGGTTCTTGCTGCCTGTGCAGGCAAGCTGGGCTGCTGGGCATTCCCGCTTGCAGCCAGCAGGCCAAGTTCTGCTCTCTGGGATACACAGACACAGCAAACATGCATTTTCAACACATAGATATCAACCCCTGAGCACCAAAATGCTCTCAAAAAGTCTAAACCAGATGATTTTGAGTCCTTCCTGTCTCTTCCCACCAGCCCACTCTTGGCACAAGCCTCATTTAAGAAAATGTTTCCCTGACTGAAATTCAAATGGTCTCAGTTTTCCCCTTTAGAGTCCAACACGACTGCTGACGTTTTTCAACTTTTTCCCTCTCAGCTCTCTTGGGAAACTGCAAAACAGGAGCACATGGCTTTGGATGTTCTGTGGTTCTCCAAGGGGAAAGCAGAGCACCATGCTGCTTTTGGAAAATCTGAGCAGAGCTGGATGAATCTTAGCAGGAGCCTGAAGTGGCACCTAAAGGCCTCCTACTGCTTCTGCTACATCAATCTGATTCCAGGGCTGTTTCAGAACATTTCCTGCCGTGCCAGTGCCACTAATGATAGTGATTCCAGCAGAAAGCGTAGACGACTCAGCCCCTGAGCTTTGACTGTGAGCTGCACAAAGGGAGCCAAACAGGCTCATTTCCCCAGGCAAATGTCAAGGGACTGTGGAACGAGCCCAGGGGAGGGGATCTGATGCTTCCCCAGCTCAGCCCGTGGTGGGGACCTCACCTGCGCCTTGCGGGAGAAGCCTGGCAGCACCAAGTCCACAGACTCTCCTGGCTTCAGGTCCATTGACAGCGGCTCCAGCCCAAACACGGGGGCCGTACGTTTGCGCCTCTGGGAATCACGTTTGGCCTTGGGGCTACTGTGGGCTGAGGTGCTCTGGCCCTCCTTCCCAGCTGGCCTGTTACATTCCACCTTCCAGAAGAGCTGATGGAAGTGGTGGCCCCCATCTGTTAGTCTGAACTGACGAGCACAGGGAAGGAGGCTAGAAGACCAACCAGAATGGAAAATAGTATGGGAGAAGCTATTGTCCTGGTCATCAGATTGCTCCCAATGAGGATTCTGAGCTGTTAATAGCTTGGAGACCGTCTTCATTTGCAGCTCTTAATGTGGACCGGGAACAGTGTCTGATAAGCTGCCCTTCTGATGTCGTTATTGCAAGGAGGAATATGTTTCTAATGGTAATGTAGCATTTTCCAGGCCAGGCTAACAGGATCTGGTGTTTTCCTCCAAAATGTGTGTTCTGGGGTGATTCATACTGTTACTGTATTTTGCATTAATCTGCACCCGAAACTGTTATTGAATCTTTGAGATCCTGCACCTGAGGCCCTTGTGTGCGGGGGTATGATTGCAGGCATTTTTAAAAGCCAGCGCGGAGGAAGTTTCTGGACGATCCCAGCAAGCTGCTAGAAATCATCTGTCTGCTCTAGGAGAGGAAACCAGGGGAGCAGGGGCTCTCTCGTTCATAGAAGCTTTGGTTTTGCACTGGTGGTCATTTGTAGAAACTTCATTTCGCAATCAGAAACTGTTTTGAAGTGAACTTTGCAAACTCTGCTGGCAACGGAAAAATGAGCAAGGTCCTGTGTAGAAGTGTACCTCACCTGGTAGGGTTTGCAGCCCCACAGTGGCAAGGAGGCTTCCATTTAAGGGAAGGATTTGGGTTCCATTCTTTGTTTCACTCATGAGGTAAAAACCAGAGGTTTTGATACCTTTTTTGGCCTTGTGCCAGGACGGACGCAGCCCTTGGATCTTTGAGACTGTGCCTCAAGCCCTGTTCCTATTTCTATTGGGCAGGATGCCAAGAATCCGGCCTGGATTGTTACATGCTTAAGAGAATAGACCAAGATCCTCAGGGCATTTTTGGGGTGTTGTAGCAAGTGCAAAGGTCCTCCTTGCACTCGGCACAGCTTTTTCTCTTTTTTCTGCATGGCTTCTTATTTTCACCTTAATTAAAACAGTTTTGCTTTTCAAACACCTCTGATCATGCTGCCTCGCTAATATTTTAGGCCATCCTGAGGCTGCCGGTCAAACCCAGAGGTGATGCACCTGAGAGGGCACCCTAACATTCTGGCCTCCCGCACAAGCATCAGTCCTGGGCAGGCAGGGCAGCAGCAGAGCCCACGAGCAGCGTGAGGAAGCGTTGGCAGCGGCACTGCAGGCCCCACACAAACCAGCAAGTTTCCATCTGCCTCTGGAACTGCTCTGCGGGCTCCTGCCTTCCCAGGGGGGTCGTCACCCTCCCGTCTCTTTGTTCCCAGGGCCCCTGCTTGCCTGGCAGGTGCCATTTTGGAAGGGAAGGGTGCGATGCCATCTTCCCTTGGTCCCGCAGCCACACGGAGGGCCCGCCTCATCCAGGCGCCATTTTGGGAACCTTTTGTTCTGGGGGAGCCTGCGAGATCATTACTTGACCAAGTGAGGACATAGATGTGTTAGAACTGAAGGCAATTCAGTGGCAATTGAGCAACTGGTTTCTCTTTCAGTGGTTTTTGAGGGTACCTAGCAACGCTCAACTGGCCATCACATGTCTCTAAAGGTATCTCTGCCTTCAGGGAAGGAGTCAGGGTCTTTGAACACTGAAGAAGATCGTGCCTGAAGGACTACAGCAAAACTGCTCCTTGTTGAGACAGAAGGAGAGGTGGGAGTGGGAGATCTCCTACCTGAATTGGTATCCCAAGTTGAGCTCCGGGGCAAGTGGTTTGTCTGTGACAATTGTGGTGCCAGTGCCAAAAGCCAGGAGGGTGGAGGTGGTCCAAAGTCTGTTCCCAATGAACAGCTGGAGAGCATCAGCAAAAACCCCAGTGTCATCCAGGGTTGCTGTGACAGTCACATGAACATCACCCCTGGCGGGTATCACTCCTTCCCTGGGTTCAATAACATAGCAGTGAGGTTTACAAGCCTGTAAGACACGCATAATGTGCATTTAGGATGGAAACCATACACCCTGGTCTCTTATGGGGTGTAAGAAAAGGAGAAGACTAAAGAGGGGAGGATAAAAATCCTAAAGGCCTAATTTCCCTAAATTTAAGCTGCAGTATTGGGGAACAGCAGAGCTTACACAACCTGTATTTTCCCCTCCTTTAACAGACTCTCACCTAATTAACCCAGTTTTGCCCAACCCAAGGGACGCTTATCCTCAGGAGAGTGTTCCTTCCCCAGTCCTTCTCTGGAGTGTGTGCCAAGGAAAGCTGCTTTCTCTCTCCTGGCTTCTCACAAAGGCTCAGGGCCAGAGGAAGTCATGACGGCTCAAATCCCACTCCAGAAACCACACAGCTGGAGGACACTGCTGAGAGCCTGAAGAATATCTCCGCAAAACCAGTTGAGCAAAACCCCAACACCAAACTATCCTTTCCCAAGAGGCCCTCAATGCTTTTCAACGTCCCCTAAAGGACCGAGGCCCTCACTTCCCACTGATCATCCGCTGTAGAGAGGTGCCCCAGGGCCTTCTGCTTTGGAAAAGTCACCTCTAAATGGTTATGGCAGAGCAGGAAAGAAGGAAGCAGAGGGAAAACTGGATGACATGTGCTCAGTGGGCATGGCCCACTCTTCCTAAGAACTCGTGTCCTCTGGTTTCTCATGGGCTTCACAGATTGGCCAAGAGAGCTGGAAGCTGCCCAAAGGAGGGAGGAAAGGCCCCGCACCAGCACAGCTGTACAGACACAGCTCTGCAGGTCCAGCCCTGGAACGAGCACGTGAAGCCCATCCTTTACACACCAGGCCCACCCAGCCAAGGTGCATTGCTCCCTGAAGAGGTGGAAGGCAGAATTTCATTGTGTAGTTCGAGAAAGCTGTCCTGGAAAAATCCCTCACTTTAAGGTTACATTTATCCCCCAAACTGCAGGAAAAGCAGCAAGAGGAAAAATCATGCCCCTCCTCCTTGGCTCAGGAGGCTGTGGCTGGACTTTCCCACATGGCCTGATGCTTTATCCACAGACACAAACAAGTCCACAGGATCAGGTTTTAACCAGCTCCAAGTTCAACACACCCAGCATGGAGAAGAACAGACCTCAAGCCCCTCAGAGATCTCCCCCTCCAGCAGACATCCCACCCAGCCCCAGGCCCAGCCTACAAGCCCTTCCTGGCTGCAGCAGCCCTGCTCTCCCTGCCAGGGGAGCAGCCCCAGCTCCTCTGCCCTATGCAGCCTTCACATATTAAACAGCCATTCTCTGCAGCCGGTCCCCAAAGATGCTCTTCAAAGGCACAGAGACCACAGGCTGGGGGGGTGCACAACCCCCACACATGTCTTTGTGTGGACAGCCCAACTGGCCTGACCCACAGCAGGTGTGAAAATTGCCTCCCCACCAGCAGTCTGAGGACAGACCTCACACCCTCTTCTCTACCATGAACAGCAGTTTGGCACAAAGCAAATGTAGATGGCACAGGGAAAGCACAGGGAAACCCATGCTCTCCGAGGAGCAAAGGACCACAGGTTTCTCTTGATCTCAGAGCTCAAAAACCGTGACACACACAGCTAAAGACCTTCCATAAAATTATGGGAGAACTCGTCAACACGATCCAGACGAATTTCTGCTCCAACATCTCTGCACCTGATTTCACTGAGGAGTGCCCCAGCTAAAACCACTCCAGAGCCAGGTTCCTTTTGCCTCACCCAGATGGAATCTTGGAGTATCTCGCTTCCTCTCACACAGGCCGATGCATATAAAAACCACGTCATGGCAGCTTGTAATGTCAACCAGTCAATTTCCCTGGAAAACGGCCCCACAGATACTTACAATCTCTAGCCTGAAGTCTAAATCGACGAGACCTTCGTTGAAGAGGCCAAAAGCTTGTGAATTAGGCCTTAGCACTAGGATCCTGCCGAACTCTATCAGCCTTGGACTTATGTAGACTGCTGACAGCCGTCCAAGGCTCTGTAGTTCTGTTCTCTGTTACAGAAAGCAGGCAAGAAAGAGTAAAAAAAAAAAATCAAACCCAAACAGGGAAACCTAAAAAAGCTTAAACAGCTCAACCCAGCTCAAGTTATTTCTTTAGGGACAGCTACCATTCTCCAGCTGAATTCCTGGGATTTTGGGGGGAAAAAAATAAAGCTTATGTATTCACCTCCAAATTGAAAAGGATTAAGTAAAGAGAAACTTTCAAACTACAAATTATTGGTCCAAAGGTAGAAGCTTTGCAAGAAATCTCTAGTTAAGATCAGGCTGACAGTTAAACAACTGGTTCTTCGGGTGGGGAGAAACTCTTCTCTTTAGGTAAGCAATCTGATAGTTGAAAGCAAGTGCTCAGTCAAACTTCAGGCTCCCTGGCACAGCCTGCACTGCCTGTCCTCCCTGTTGACTGGTTTACATGCAGTGCCACAATGGCCCAGGTTCAGATGTTTGGTGCCATCCAGGGAATTTGGCATCACCATTTCCATGTTTTAATGTAAGCTTAAATCCTTGCAACTACTCTTCAGATGCCAGCTTTCCTTTCTTTTACAGAAAGCCCAAGGTTCCCAGAAATCTTCTGACATCCTCTTTTGTGCTGAGAGGTAACATTTTAAAAAAGATGTTTCCAAAGTTAAGAGCATTTTAAAGAGTAATTAAAATGATCCTCAATTCCAGCTTAGATGAACTACCTTCTGGGTCAGACACTGACATTGCCACCTATAAGGCACGAGCTGTTTATGCCACCTGCCCCTTCTGTCCTTCTCCACAGAAGCCTGTGCCTCTTTTCCCCGGAAGAATCCCCGCACACTGTGTACCCTGCCAGGACCAGTTGCACGAAGGCACACACCTCCCCTTGCACTCACCAGTGGGTTTCTTGCATCCCCAAACACGCCGGTACAAACACTGGTGCAACGCTTGCCCAATCTTTGGATTTCAACTGTAACTGGAATCTCTGCAGCGCTCCGAGGCTGGAGAATCCCACAGGGTCTGGGGCTGGAGTAGAGCACAGGAGAGTCCTCCTCGGGTTCCTAGAAGGGACAGAATCAAATCCAGCTTCAGAGGGACCTCTGAAGAAACTTCAAACTCCTTAACATCCATCCCAACAGCAACTTACACACATTTTTAAAAATCCCCAGGACAAAGGTAAAAGGCACAAACAAGATCCAAGAATTGTAGGCTTAGCATTCTCAGGGGGTTCTGCAAGGAGGCTGCCAGCACAAGCACTGGTGTCTGTGGATGCAGCAGCTTTTCACAACCCTCGAAGATCTCCCACAAGAAAACACCCTGAAGACTAGAACGTAAGCCCTTTCCTCAAGAGATTAAACTGCATCCTAAAGCTAACATTCAGGTAGGATCCTGTTCTCAGCAGATCTTTAAGACTGAATAGGAACCGGCAAGGTCTTATCCAAACCCTCTTCCCCCCTAATAATCTCCACAATAATATTTCAGAGGAGGAGGTGGATGCGATGCCAAACCTGGGGAATAAGCCCGTAGCAGCCAGGAAGGTGGGTGTTATTCCAAATGAAGAACTTCCTCACGAACGGGGCCTTCAGGTCGCACTCATGGATCCCCCGGTTTTGGGGGTACACTTGCAGCTCAGGAACGAAACATCTGGGCAAAGAGATGACCCCAAGGGAATCAGAGATACTGAGAGAATGGAGAACGTTTACCCCCAAAGATTGTGAAATGGAGCACAACACCTTTGTCACTGTCAAATACACATTTAACAGGCCTACGGTGAAAAATTGCCTTTAAAGTCCTCCCACTCAAACATGTCTTGTCGAGGAGGGGCAAAACCTGAGAGGCAGCACCCAGAGGCTGCCAAGTGCCCCAGGCAGAGCACTTGGTCCCACAGCTGCCTCAGCCCCTCCTTCGCCCAAGAAGGTTTGCAAGAACTCCTGGAACAGTCCCAGTGATCCATGAGCTCTGGGGGAGCCTTCCCAACAGGGATCAGTGCTCAGTAAGGCTCCAGGAACACACGACTCTAGTGTCTCAGTAAAAAGGACTCCCTTCTCTCCCATGGTGCTGTTACCCTGCCTGAGAACTCAGCTGTTTGCCCCAGCCTTGGAGGGCATGAGACATCACCTGCCCCACAGAGTGGGAGATCACTCCCTCCCAGTTCCTACAACTCCCCTGGTCCTTCACTCCACAGGTCCAAATACTGACTGTCCCCAATTGCACTTGCTTTTCAAACATGGCAGCCCAGGCACTGACGAGATGGCTCTGCCTGGGAGTGGGAACAGCACCAGGGAACTGCATCCCTCTTGTCATTAAACTGACACCTAGAGCAGCACAGCAGGATGGAATTCTGCTGGAGCAAGAACAACTTTTGCTTTAAGCCTGAGAACATCAAAGCTCAAAACAGGAAGCAGAGAGAAGGGGAAAAAGTAGAGCTGACCTGCCACATCAAGGACTGATTTCCCCTCTGAAGATCCTGCCCTCACCTCTCTTGCTGTGAGCCACTTCCCCACTGTCACGTGCCCTCGTTAACAGAACCAGACCCTGACCCTCAGCAGACTGCTTGGTGTGCCCCAAGCCAACGCGGGCTGGTTGCAACCCAGCACAACTCCACCTCTTGCAGGAAGAAGGCGAGGAGGCCCTTGGGAAATTTGCTTCACCTCAAGCACCAGGTCAATAAATGATATCATTCCTGGTCCCTTTAGAAAACGACCCAGGACCACGCTGGGCTGTCAGCAGGGCTGCTTTTCACCACAGGCTGCTTTTCAAGCACTGCTGTTCTCATGTCCAGCTGGGCAGAACATGAGGTCATTAAACAACACGTCTCCTTGGGAGCTGCAGCCAGCACATCCTGTGCAAGGCAGTGCGCTGGGGGAGGCCAGGGAAGTGCTGGTACCTGGCCTTGATGATCAGTGATGCCACTCCCTTGCCAAACCACTCCAGGTCCACCAGCAATTTCCGGTTGTATTCCGTCACAGTGTTGGAACACAGGGTCACCTGGTGGAAGAGAAGAGCAGTAAATTCTTCTTTACAAAAGCTCATGACTCACGTGTGATGTCCTCCAGTTTTTGTGGTAAGAAAAGGGAGGATTTTGCCTTAATTCTTCTGCCGCTCCACGTGTAGAGCAGTCTCTAAGAGTGACAAAAGCCTTCTGGCAAATACCAGATTTGTTAAGCACACCTTGCTATCAGGGCATAGGTCAGCTAAATTAAAACATTAGACTAAAGCTCTGTGCAGCACTGTGTTCAAATTAAGGGGCAAATTTTCATCTGACTACAATGACATAAATGCAGTGGAAATCTGCTGACTTGAACAGAATGAGTTCAGCTTTACAGCAGGAAGCTGAAGACAAAGCGTGGGCCAGCAGGTGCTGGGCAGTTCATGGCCGCAGAGTTTTTTGCCTTCACTGGAGATCCCTGCAGTGAACACAAATCATTCTACTCCCCAGGACAGGAGAAATGAGACCAAGAAGAAAAGCAAACTGCTTTATATAATGACATCTCTCTAACAGCCACCTTTGGTCCTCGTCCGTCCTCTGCCCACTTGCAATCAAAGACATTGCTCTCAAAAACACCAAAATGCCTTCAGTACTTGACCATTATGGGACATGATTTCAGCTTGTGATTTTGGAAACAAATCAGTGCTCCTTCAGGAACGTCCCGAGTAACCCAGCTCACAGAGGCCCCACGCCAGTGCAGATCCTCGCTCACACGATGATCAGAGCTGGCATCAGAGCTAAAGCCCTCCCACACTCCCGTGAAGCTTCAGACCCGCTGCTGAAGTGTGTGTGGCTGGACTCTTCCCATACCTCGATATCCTGGTGTTCCTGGGATTGGAGGGTCCTTTCGCTGGGGTTCAGTGTAAACTCCCTTGGCTTCACAGAAAAATGAATTCCCTCCCTCCAGGAGGGCTCACTGTCGCTGAGTATTTGCTCAAAGCTGCTAACAGCAGGCTGAGTGCCATCGTCCGACACCCGCGAGGTGTTAGTGAGGCGACAGGTCTTGGTGTAGGGAAAGCCTAGGAAAAGGACACAAATATCCATTTAGGCACCAGTTATGTCGTGACTCCCGGTGGGAATACCCTGGTAGCATGAAAGCGTGATTGGAGTTTAGCTCTTTATTATCTGAACTACAGATTACTGAGAAGCTGCAAGAGGAATTAGTCGTCACTTAGTTCCCTTTAACACTGATTCCAGACTGCAGCCTTGAAAATGCCTGCTCTTAGCCCTGCTCAACACTGCAAGCTTCTCTCTTTCTGATGGGGAGAAGCTCCCTCACCTGCCCCAAACCAGCACCAGTTATTTCTCCCTGATGACTGTGCACCCAGACCAAGCATTTCCTCTGAAAATTCAAACTGTAAAATTCCCTGTTAAGTCTGCCAACACTCCTACCCTTTTCAAGATACATAAAGAGTGAGTCGCCATTGAGAAGAAGCTACAGCAGAAGAAAGTGAGGATGAAATCAGGAACTAGAACATGATGCAAAGCACCCTAATGCAGTTTCTCTCTGCAGAATTCTTAAGGCGTCTTTTGGTTTGGGCCAAACAGACTGGGCATGTGACAGCTCAGAGCCCACTCAGCTGGAGGCAAACCCGAGCCTTGACCCAACAAGCGGGGACATCGCACCCATACTACTCACTGTGATTGCTGCCTGCAAGGGTTTACCCCACCTTAACTCTGAGATTTGCTTTCCATATTGGAAAGCCAGAGATAGTGCCACGCATGGTGGGGATGTCCTGCAGAGCCCGGACACCAGCCACAACCCGCTCTGCAGTGGACTGGCTGGCCAGCTCTGTGGGGAGGAGACTTCTCCCCAGGCCTGCTCACCAAGAGTCATTTGAACACAGGTGGGGGAAAAAAACAACTGCAGGCGCAGCCCAGAGCTTCTCTGTGCCCATCAACAGTAATCACTGCCGGCTCCAGCAGTGACTCCAGCAGGGAGGCAAGAGAAGCACAAAAGGGACAAACACAGATGTCAAAACCTCAAATGAGACTGAGGTCACCACATGCAGACAACAGTCAACAACAGTTAAAAAGAAGCAAAGATACAACAGCTGCCTTCAGCTGAAGAGACCTTAGGAATGCGTTTCTACCTGTTGCCTTTCTTGTTTCATTTATTCAAAAGGCAACTTAACAAATGCCTCAGTGGTGATGCAGGGTGGCGAAGAAGCAGATCAGGAGAGGCAACTAGTTTTCTTAAAACGTTCAACAACTTCATTGTTATGAGTTTAGGTTTCGTAGTGAATTTTGGCCTCAGTCTGGGAAGGGAAATACAGGGGGTTTGGGGTGGTCTCGGCTGTGCGGGTGGGCTTTTCCATCCGGGGCTCTTTGGGAGCTGTGCCGTGATGCCGCGGGCGGTTGTGAAGTCGGAGCCGAGGTTTGCAGGGGGCAGACCTTTCCGTCCTTCCGCCGGGGCTCGGGAAGGTCGGCAGCGTGCTGCTGCGGGACGTCGTGCGCTTGACGCCGGGCTCAGCACCGTGATCGAACCTGCCCGCCGTCCCCGCTTCTGCCTGCTCCCGATTGCCAGTGCCCAGAACTCCTGCTGCCCGTAGTTTGCAAAAGCAGCGATTTCCTCCTTCCCTCCCTGCCCGTGCCGGCTGGGAGGGAAATCACTGCCCTGCCAGAGCCCACCGCTCCTCCAGCCTGTGATCATAACCACACCAAAGGGGAAAACAGGACTCGGCGGGTTGGAAACTTCTGGCATTGCGTTGTTGTCTGTGCTGTCCGGATATACTCTAGTAACGAACTGCTATTCCTTTTCCATATTTTTGCCTGGAAGCCCTGTAATTTCAAAGGTACAGTAATTTGGAGAGAGGAGGGTCATCATTCCATTCCGTGAAGATTGCCACCTTCCTTGGCAGAATCTGTCTTTTAAACCAGGACAGAGACACCAGAAAATACTTGCTCCTATTTGATCCCACAATGGCAAAATGCTACCTGAGGCACCTGCAGTTCACACCCTGAAGAGGCTGTTGTGGCAGAACATGAGCAGTGCTGGATGCTTTTACGTTCAAGTGCTCCATTTTGGAGCACACAGATCCCTCCCGCTGTGTCCCAGCGCAGGGAACACTCACCAAAGGAGATGTCACCGAAGTCGAGCTCATCGGTGTCGAAGTGTAAAGTCGGCCCGACGACACACCCCCTGCGATGACAGGGACACAGGAGGAAATGGCTGCGTTAAAGGGAATTGCAAAGCCTCCGGCTGTCGTGGCTTGGGGGCACAAAACCTGGTGTCAGGGGCATCGTGGGTTTCAAATCAACACACCACCATGTGCTCAGCACAGTGTCCATGTGCACAGGAGGCAGCTAAAGCCAAGAGGCCAGCAGCCCACAGCCACTGATGGGGCTTTGGACGCAGGGCAGGCAGGAAAAGCCCCCAAGTTGCCGGTGGTCCCATGGGGGACCCTGAACACCTACCCAGATGTGTCTCCGTGCCTCAGTTTCCCCATCTGTAATGGGATGGACATAAAGGTGTCCCCACAAACTTCTGTAACCAGCCTTTCCAGCCACAGGTTCCCTGCTTTGCTACTTGGCTGTAACTGGTCTTCCCATGGAGGAGCTTTCTCAGGAGATTTTGACCCACACAATCATTACAGACAGAGTTTTGAGACATGAAGCCAGGGGAGCCCCAAACATCCTCCAAAAAGAGCATTAACAGTTCTACACAGTAGACAGATGAATCCTAGAGGAAAGGACCAGCTTGTCACTAGTGCACCAGCTGGCACAGCCAGGAGCAATAGCTTAAACAACCAAACATGGGTGTCCTGAATCTACCACACCTCCTCCCCTGGCCTTGAACTCAGCAGACAGGCACTAAAAGTCACCAACATCCACTGAAGGCAGCACTTGAAGCTGCCCAACACGAGTTTATTTCATGGTTGACGCCAATCAATGCGCACCCTGCCTTTTGGTTAAAAGTCAAGGACCAGTGAACTGTGTCTTCTACTGTGTTCACAGGACTGTCCCTGGCTCCGCTCTACACATCTCAACAAGAGACACCTTCTCTTGCTCAAGGAGAAAGCTGCTTATGGAATAACATCCCACGCATGACCAGTTTGGGGGAGGGACAGAGGAGAATCAATTATTTGATGGTGAAAGGTTCCCTCTTGATTTCCAAAATAAAAATAGCAGCACTTTTTCTCCAAAAGCAAAGCCAGTGTAGTTGTTTCTCTACTATGGGCAGACCTAGTCAACACTGTTCTCCTGCTAAGTAATAAGTTTCATGTTCTTTTTAATCCATCTCCCTTATCTTATTGGTATAATCAACTGCAGATTGCTTTCATTTCTTTATTGCCCTGATCCAGTGCCTCCCAACAGCAGCAGCCTAGCTCCAAAGCTCCAGAGCAGCCAGCATCAGCTTTCCTGCTTACACTACGTTATCCTACCAGCACACGCCTCAGGCTAGCAGGGACAAGCCCTCATGCTGCTGTGGTCCTGAGGACTGAGCTCTGCCTCCCCCATCATCACCCCTTCTCCCTTCTGCAGGGCCAGGATTATGGGATGAAGCCCATGTCCTTGGGACGGTTCCTGCTGCACAGTTCCCTGTCTCCCACATCAGCCTTTTCCTGGCTGTGGAAAGGAGGTAGCAGAGCACTCTGCACAGGAGCTCGGAGCACAGCCTGCCTCCATGCATGGCCATGAGAAGTGAGGGGAGGCTGCTGCTGCCCGTTTGGGATGGATTATTAACAGAAGTTTTTCAAAACACTGCTGCTGGTGGAGAATCACCCAGGCTGGCCCATCTCCAAAGCCCTGGGGGCCTTGCTGGGTGCTCAGGGGGGACATCCCAGAGCAGCTACTGCCCAAAGCTGATCCATGCCACTGCCTGCCATGGCCCAAGGCAGAGGGACATCCCTGCAGGGAGGAGTCATTCCAGCTCCCGGGTACCACACAGGGCAGCAGGCACCCCCACACTAAGGCAATGCCAGGATCAGAGCAGAGATTAAGACCTCAGGAAACATCTTTTTTCTCTGCCCGACCCCAAAATGAGGTAGGTGGGGGATGTCCCAGAGACAGCTACAGATGTGCCCACCCAGAGTAAGCTCCCAGAGTCCTTACTCGATGGTCAGGATCACAGGCGTAGGAGATCCAGCCACACGGAACTGGAATGGTTCCTCAAACCGCCCCAACACGGCGGCATCCAAGGAGATCTGAATAGTCTGGATCCCACCTGGTGCAATGAGGCCCTCCTCGGGTACAAACTTGAAGCAGCAGCCCACTTCCGTGTTTGAAGGGATATAGGTGAAGGGAGCATCAAGAACTCCTTTGTTCATCAGTTTCACCTGCAGCAGCAAGAAAACAAAATGCAAGTACACGTGAAATCTTCCCTTCTTGGGAGTCATTTTCTAATGGCGCAATTAACACCCAGAAAAGGCAGAAGATGCTTTGTGCTGCTGGACGGCAGAAGTCAAAAAAATACAACAGGACAAGTTCTGCCTTTGGGTTTTCATGCGAAGCTCACATAACTCCACATAACTGGAGTCACCCTGGGGTTATCCCACGGACACAGAGCAGTCCACCTCTGGTCAGTAGCACCAAGCTCATTCAGACCTGGCCCTGAGAGCAACGTGGGGTGATTGCAGCTGCGTAGTGAATCACCACAGAGCTGCTGCTGCCCCAGTCAGCACAGCTCCAGCAGTACCGTATCTACGCATTTACCTTTTCCCATACCGTGAAAACAATACACTGAGAAGGAGGCATCAACATCAAAATGTACAGACAGCGCCATCTTTTGGTAAGAAAACTCAACGTGTCTTTCCCTTCCACAACCAAACTTCTGAAAGTGTCTGGCATGATGTAGTGCCTCGTTTTCTGCCTCTTTCAGTTGCTCTCTCTTTTTTTTTGCAAACTTGACCCCCAACAGGGGGGAGGCAAATAGGTAGAAAAATATTTTGCTTTATTCCCAGGAACACTTTTCTCTTTGTAGAGCCAGAGATGCACCAAGCCTGAAGTGTGGTGAGGGATTGGACAGCAAGGGAAAGAATCCTCAAGCCCTTTGCAAGGGCCTGCACTGAGCCAGGAGGCTGGATGGCTTTCCTGTGACTTCCAGGAATGAGCAGGAGACACTTGACTAAAAATTGTTTGCGGTGGACTGAAGCTCAAATGTAGCCAGCTTGTCCCAGCTGCTTCTGAACAGCCCAGTACAAAGGTGCCTTGTGTCTGGTGCTGCCACAAAAGCCTCTGAACAGCTTTTTGACCCAGCGTTGGGTCAAAAGGGGTTGTTTTGCAGGAAGCCTCCCAGCTGATCCCTATGGAAGGCTGCCCAAAAGAAGGGACTGGGGCTTCATGAACAACAGACACATTTTTCTGGAACACCCCCCCCCCCCCCCCCCGCCCAGATTTGACCGGTACATCAGATATTCCCTGCTCACAACTGCCCAGGTTGCCAGGAATTCCACAGGTCCACCAGGCTTGCTGCTGCCTCAGGAGCCATCAGGATCCATCCCAACCCCTGGTGCTCACCTCATGGGTGTGGGCGGTTTTGACAAAAACTTCCCCAAGGTTCAGGGTATCACAGCTGAGTTCAACCAAGGGTCTGCGGCCTTCCCCTCTGAGGTGCAGGGCCAGCCTGCTCTCACGGCCTGGGGAGAGATGTCCATTTCAGTACAATAATTCCCTCTGTTCTACTGGATTTTCCAGGCTGCCTCAATGCTAGACCCTAAATCTGAGCTGCATGCAACCAGCTCTTGATGCTGCAGCAGAAGATATGGACCCTTCTCTTCCCTCAGGAGATATCCCCTGGGGCTGACTTGCAATTTCTAACCCATTCCTTGGGCTGGTTTCCAATTTTAGCCACCAGTTTGCTGAGTTTAAAACATCTCTGGTGTCCTGTAGCGACAGGCCAAGGAGTGACAGGTATAAATTGAAAGAAAGGAAATTTAGGTTAGATATTGAGAAGAATTTTTTTACTGTGAGGTGGTGAGACGCTGGAGTAGGTTCCCCAGGGGAGTTGTGGAGGTTCCAGCCCTGAAAGTGTTGAAAGCCAGGCTGGATGGGGCTTGGAGCTACCTGGTCTAGTGGGAGGTGTCCCTGCCCATGGCAGGGGCCTTGGCACTAGACAGTCTTTGAGGTCCGTTCCATCCTTAACATACTATGACTCTAGGGTTTCCTCCCCATGCACTTAGAGGAGCTTTGAAATCCATTCGGTGAAGGCACAAAGCTCACGAAGACTTTGGCAATTGCTACCTGGCAAACTGCCAGGCAACAACTGCCAAACCACCTGGCCCAGCAGCACAGGACTGCTGTCCTCCACTTCTGACACTCGGCACTGTGTTCTGTTTGCACAGACTGAGAGCTGCAAGGTGACAATTCCCACACAGGGAGAGAAGCAGGTGCTGGCCAAGGGTGGTCCTTCTACCAACACCCTGGGCTCAGCGGGGCTCCGCCTCCGCTGGCCTGGTGGTGTCTGGAGGTGACCCAGGCTCAGGGAGCACATTTCTAACTCAGCTCCTACTGCCTGATGATGGATCCACGTCAAATGGACCCATCCTGGAGGTCAGTGGTCTAGAGGGGCTTAGTGCTTGTTCACTAAAGCTGTTCTGCTCTGTAGCTCCTTGGCCTTTGAGGAAATGCTGGCAAAGCCGTGCCATGAAAAGATCTCCCTGCACTGCCTGGGTTGTTCTGGGATCAGCAATCCAGACACAGGTGTTCCGAGCCCTGGCCTTGCATGGGAGACTCCCTGGAAGCTGCAGGGACACTGGGGATGTGCCAGCACTGCCCTGCTGACCAGGAACTCTTCCCAGCAGTTACATGGGAGCCCAGTGGGCTCAGGCTTGCTCCATGGCTTCACTGTGGGTGAGAGAAGCAGGGGAAAGGAGCTGTACCTGAGATGTCACAGTAGGCCACACTCTGATACTCCAGTGCTTCCAGGGGTTTAAAGGTCACCTTGATTTCAGCCGAACAACGTGGCCCAATCTCTCCCTCCTGAAACAGAAAGAGACAGAAAAAGATTTATCTTCAAACTTCACACTTCTTGTTTTCAACCACTCCTCTAAGCCTTTCTTTAGAGCATCAGTGATGAGTGAACAACATAAGGAGCCCAAGGAAACACTCTAAACCCAGCTCAACACACCACTGGGCGCTCTCAATGCTCAGCTGATCAGCCCCCACTCTCCACAATGTTCCTGCTGCTCTGACACAAGCTCCTGGTCACATCATGCTGCAGTCAGCTACAGTGGTACCTAACTGCCATTGTGCACTGGTGGCTCTTGGCCTTAGACGGGCCATAGGAGTAACCAAGAACACGATCCCCTTCCTTGGAAAGAAAAATATTAGTTTAACCTTTTTTCAAAGAAAGCAGAGGTTGGGATTATTCTAGGATTTACTCCAGGATGAGAAGGCATTTTGCACTGTGCAGACACCAGGCATTCATCATCTCTCACAATGCCAATACTCAGAATCAGGGCTCTGGCTGATGGGAGGACATGGGCGTTTGCTTGCATAAACAGAAAAAGAAAAGGTTTACTGTCCCCGTGTGCAAGAGAACTCAAAATGCCCATTATAACCTCCCACCCTTGTGTCCAGGCTCACAGATGACACTGGGAGACTCACAAACAGTGCGAGTCGTGGTTAGAGGAAGGGACAGGCATTTCTACGATTAACCTTGGGCTGAATTTGGCCTCCTTTTCCCAGCGAACCCTTGCATGCTTCAGGTCAATCCGTGAACTGGCACTGCTCCAACACCCTCCGCTGAACCCCACGCAGCAGCACGTGTCGGGGGAGCCCCTACCTACAAAAACTGCTCCCTGTGGACACTTCAAGGACACGGAGTGCCCTGAGCTCGAGCCCTGGCAGCAGAGCTCAGCTTTGTCAGGCTCCCAGCCCTGCCTTGAGCCTGCAGGGCAGAAATACTTTCAGCAGTGAGCTCTGCAGCCGCACCAGAAACTCCATGTCCTCCCTCTGAGCACACCGAGCCAGCTGAGGACCTGCTGAGTGACCGCACCCGGGGGAAGGGGCGGGGGTAGGGTGGGCTGGAGGAGGAAGAGGAGGAGGAGGAGGAGAAGGAAGAGGAGGAGGAGGAGGAGGAGGAAGAGGAGGAGGAGGAGAAGGAGGAGAAGGAGGAGAAGGAAGAGGAGGAGGACAAGGAGAAAGAGAAGGAAGAGAAGGAAGAGGAGGAGGATGAGGAGAAAGAGAAGGAAGAGAAGGAAGAGGAGGAAAATGAGGTTCTCAGCTATCACTTACCATTGGCTCAATGAAAAAAAAGTCATTGGAGAACAGCAGGGGGTCTTCTTGCACCTTTGCCTTCTCCTCCTGGACCTTTTGGCTCAGGAGGGAGGTGCGATTTTCACAAAAGCCCTTCACCTTCTTTATTTTTTTCTCCTCCATGAAGTCTTCCATCCAGACCTTTGGTGGTGGCTCCAGCAAATCACACTGCCTGCAGCCGCAGGGAGAGACAAAGCCAGCAGGTCATTTAATATATTTGCAGAGAGAAGCGGAAGTGCGGGAGAGCAAAGCACTTGGGGAGGAGCGGCAGCTCCCCAGCAAGGGCTGACCCCAAGCCACGAGGGTCCCAATCGGATCAGAAGATAACTTGTTGTGCACAAGCTCAGCAGGTAGCTTTACTCCACACTTGCAAGCTCAGGAGAGCTTTGGAAAGCCAGCATCCCTCAAGAGAATCTCCTGCCTCAAAGCCTCTGCCAACACTGAGCGAGAATCCACCAGCCACCTCAGCTGGCTTTTCCTACCACTGAGCTGCTCGGGGGAAGCAGATAAAGATCACGGAGCACCCACTGCAGGACTTCCCTGGGAAAGGGAGACGAAGCTGGGTTGTGGTTACGTGTTACCAGCATCGCTCTTTGTTTCTTCCATTTTGGACCTGCCCTGTTCCCTACTCTGCCTTTCACAAGAGCATCCCAGAGCACTTCCAAAGGAAATTGATGAATTCAGGCACCGCATCCCTTCAGTGACATCCAAGGTTTTATATGCATGAAAACAGAGGCTGTGAGAGGGGAAGGGACTTCTTGGTGCAGGAGACAGACAGCAAACTCCTGGAGAGATCATCTTTTCAGGATCCAGAGCTTTTTGGGTCCCATCCCAGTGCATGGTAGTAGAATGGCCAGAGAGGGAAAGGATCCTGCACTAGCTCCTCTCATAAAAAAAAGTCCTCTCTGCTCTGAGATCTCAAAAGCATCTCTGACAGCAGGAGAGTAGGCCTTAGAGCTAACACCATCCCTAAGACTGGAAGTAAGGAAAAACAAAATGTCCTGGTGACAGGCTAGGACACAAACTGGCATGAAAATAAATGTAATTGGAAAAAAGTATTACGAAGAAAAGAAGGGTAGTGGTAGTAAGTGAATCCCTTCTAAGGGGAAATGAGGGCCCTGTATATCGAGCGGATCCGTTCCACAGGGAAGCCTGCTGCCTCCCTGGGATCCAGGTACTGGATATCACCAGGAGATTCCCTAAGAACTAAAAGAACTTCATCTGTTCACCACTGTCTGGGGGTACAGTGACTGTGAAATAACAGAGTTTTCAACATTCAGTGAAACAAGGAGGGGCATCAACAAAACTTCCACTCTGGTCTTCTGGAAGGCAGCCTTCGGCCTGTTCAAGAGATTGTTTTGGAGAGGACCTTGGGGAGCAGCCTTTACAAACAAAGGGGTCCAGGAAGGATGGACATACTTCAAGAAAGAAGTCTTGAAGGCACAGGAACAGACTGTCCCTGTGTGCTGAAAGATGAGCTGACAGGGAAGACAACGAGCCTGGATGGGCAAGGAGATTTGGAAGGAACTAAGGGGAAAAAAGAGGGCGTATTGCCTTTGCAAAGAGGGGCTGGCAACTCAGGAAACGTTTAAGGATGTTGCCAGGTCATGTAGGAAGAAGATTAGGGAGGCAACAGCCCAATTAGAACTTGAGGAAATCCAGTCATTGCAATCAACCTTTCCTTCCCAAAATGCCATCCTTGGTTGGAGTATAAATGGAACTGGAATGCTGTGCTGAGCTCCTGCAGCCCAGGGACACACACCCTAATGCCAGGGATGGTTTACTTGGCCTAAACCATTCAAAATCACCAACACGCCCCTGAGGCCATGCATTAGTTTCAGTCTTGGGCCATGTATCTCACTGAAACGTATCTTTCAAACCAACCTCCTCTTCTCTTCATTGTCGGCTTCCTCAGTAGGAAACATCTTCCACTGGAAGTGGGCTGTGATGTTACTCCTGTTTCTGATGAACATGCTTGTGTGGCTTGATGTGGTGATGAAAGTCTTCTCAACCTTCATGGAATATGTGCTCAATCCAATGTTGACATCTGCAGCTTCTGCGCGAAGGAATGTGAAGAAACTTTCTTCACCTGGAACAAAGCAGAGTCTTTGCTCAGCTAGCTCAGTTGCTGATGGAAGCACAAGGAACAAAGCAAACCACAGGTCACGGAAGAAAGTGTCATAGCTTTTAAATGTATTAGCAGTTCCATGGATCAGTACATTTATCACGTCCTGACAGCTCTGTGTGTACTGCGTGAGGATGTCCTGGGCACCTCCTTAACCACCTTATTTCCAAGGTGTTTGTAGAGATTTGGCCCCAAGGTGACAGTATGTACAGTGGGATTTGTCAGATGTGCTCAGGTGACCCACTCAGACCACTGGGATTTCTGCATCAAAGTCCTTCAGGTGACACTGAGGAGCCCTGGTCAATCCTGGCTTGCCGAGGTCTCCCCTGCGCATCCCACGAGACTCCTGCCCCTCCTGATCCCTTGGATCCCTTGTTGCTGACAAGCAAATACGCCTGGGGGCATGTGGGCAGAAAAAGGAGACCCAGAGGAACAGGTGAAGTGACAGCCCACAGCAGGAGGGGACACAGGAGAGGAAACACAACCAGCCTGGCTTTGCAATATGACAAACCACTACAAAATGAACACCATAAAAATCATCATCATCGTCATCTTCCTGTCCAAACCCACAGCCCCATCAGTCTTGAAATATTTCATATTGTCCTGATCTCAAAAACCAAGATGGAGCACTTCAGGTTAAATACAAAAGGACAAGGAAAGATTAATAAGTACAGAGCAGCTTCTATATGAAGTCTGAATGGGATTCCTCAGTCTAGAAATCAAATGGGAGATGTGAGAGGTTTGCAACAGCATGAACGGCCTGGGAAATGGGGACGAGGAAAAATTTGTCTTGATTTGTCACCATACAGGAACTTGAGGGCCTGAAGATGTTATTAGGCAAAAACTGCATGGATGTGTAGAGGGCAACATAGTAAAAGGGTCTGTGACAAGCCAGTGGAGAAGCGGCATACAGGACAGAGGTGTGCAAGAAATACACTGCATTGGAGAGAGTCTGATGGAGACCTCGCAGCTCACATACAGCACTGCCCAGGAGTAAAATAAAACTTCACCCAGGCGTAGCCACACAGTAGTAGAGAATCAGGGTTCCTCCTTCCTCCACTCTGCAACACCCAGCAAAACAGAATTCCAAAAATCTCAGCCCTGTTAGAGGGGATCCACTTTTTCAACCATTTAAACACCAGCTATTTCAGTTTTCTTTGGGGCAGAGCTGGAACAGAGGAGGTACATCTAGAGGGAATTGAGGGGGATGAACAGGGAGTGATGGTGGAGAACTGTCCTGTGTCCCATGCGTTGCCCAGCACTCACCTATGCAGCGCGCCACCAGGGACCCGAAATGGTCACCGCACGTCAGTGGGTGAAATCCCACTGTCACCTGCATGGTGTGACCAGGGCCCAGAATTCCTTCGGCTGGAACCACGGAGAAAGGACTGCAACACAAAGAGAGGATCAGGACTTGGGGGGAATTCTGGCCATGACATTCTTTCTGCAGTGCAGGTCACTTCAGCTCACTTGGGCAAGCAGGGAGCAAACAAACTACGGCCAAGACAGACAGAACAGCCAGGATCAGAAACAGCTACTGACCCACTTCTGAGGAGATCCAGCCCTCAGAAGATCCTGTGGGATAAAACGACCTAATCTCCCCCATACTCTGCATCCAGCCTTCTGACTGCCAGCAATCCCATCAGAGAATGGTTTGTGAAAAGCACAGAGAGAGTTAAGAGCTATCTGCATGCATAACTTGACGCTGACTGCCTCAGGAATTTCTCATTTCCTGCTACCTATAAACTTCCTCTCAAGAGATGCAAATGTTAGGGCACTATCTCTCTTGTGAGATTACAGCCTAGGAATCAGACAGGGAGAAGGAACTTTCTCTTGAAGACCACGGAATAACTACTGTTGAATTTGCAGCGTGGCTCTTTGGTTTATTTTACCTTGAAAAGATCCTGAATTAGCACATTTTGTCAGCATTTCAATGAAAGCTGCTCTACAAAAAGGAGCAATCAAAACTCTGAAAGAGTGCAAATGCAGATTAGAGCAATACAGTGACATGGAAACAAGACCCAAAAGGAGGATGCCATTTACAATCTGAAGGATCCAATCCCAGCCATATGAAGCACCATTAGCAGGAGCACATCGAGGAGGCAGAACAGGAGGGTTTTGTGTATTTACCAGCAGTGCAGTCTGGGGCCCTGGGTTGTCATCCAGGCTGGCAACTGTTTGCTTGGCTCACCAGACAAACTCTGCGCAATGTGTTGGAAATAATTACGCAAATGTCTTGGTGCACTTTGGATGTAACAGGAGCAATTAGGATTGGTCACCAGGTGAACAGTTCTTGCCTGACAAACACAAGACTCCGTGCTTTGATGCTCAGGGACAGCTCAGGTGAAATGTGCTTCTGCCCAGAAGTTGCTGGGCTTTGTGCTCTTCCACAGCCCCACTGAGGAAACAAAAGTTCCTCAGTGCTTTGCTGGTGGTCAATCTGTGCACAGAAAGGGTGTTCTGGGGAGTTTGGTGATGAACTTATCACACACAAAAATATAGAGAACATCTGGCAAGCTGAATTTCATTCATGTCAGTAGTGACAGCTGATGAACTTGCTTCAGGTTCTGCTCACTAAGGACCTATTGCTGCAGTTATGGGCCTGACCTGCTCCATTACCACTAGTGAGAACATCACTAGTGGCTGATGGAGAAGCCTTGGGCCAGCAATGTTTATGTGCTGGATGTGAGACTTTGGGGAGAGAGGAGGAAAGACAAGGCCCCAGCAGCCCCGGAGCCCGATTACTGTACGAGCTCCCACATCTGCCCCGAGGGTGAGCCAGCACTGCTGCAGGTCTCTGCTGGGGCTTGGGGGATCGGTGCCTGGTGTGGGCAAGGCACAGGATTTTTTTCTTATTGTTTTGTCAGGAATTTTGCCAGAAAGAGAAGCTGCCAGTTAAGGGAGTCCCTGGCCACACTTCAGCACTACCTTCCCTTCCCTTCCCTTCCCTTCCCTTCCCTTCCCTTCCCTTCCCTTCCCTTCCCTTCCCTTCCCTTCCCTTCCCTTCCCTTCCCTTCCCTTCCCTTCCCTTCCCTTCCCTTCCCTTCCCTTCCCTTCCCTTCCCTTCCCTTCCCTTCCCTTCCCTTCCCTTCCCTTCCCTTCCCTTCCCTTCCCTTCCCTTCCCTTCCCTTCCCTTCCCTTCCCTTCCCTTCCCTTCCCTTCCCTTCCCTTCCCTTCCCTTCCCTTCCCTTCCCTTCCCTTCCCCTCCTACTCCTGCCCCATGTTACATACTCCTGCCCTCAGATGGCAGGATGCGAATAACACTCCTGGGAGTGACCTCAGGGGTTGCGTGAGAAAGAAGATATCTTCTTATTTTCAAATTACCAGGAGAAGAGGATCCAGCCAAGTTTCAGTTGTCAGGGCTGAAAAACTGAGTGCAAATCAGCCCTTGCATCTCCTACATCCCACCCCAGGCTGTACCCACCAGACTCCCCTGTTCCTGCTGGAGCAGTCATCTCTCATATAGACCTGGCTCCCCAAGACCCAAGGACACAAGCTCTACAGTTAAACTTAACTCCTCTGAATTTCAGTCAACATCACTAAGCTGTTCCCTGAGCCCACAGATAAGAAGGACTGTGAAGGAGACATCCCTGACGCTATAATAACCAAATGAAAACCACTGCCAAGAGATGGGGCTGGCAGGATAAATTTTGGCCTTTTATGGCTTGATTAGAGCAATATAGTGAGTTAATTGTCAGCTGTTCCTTAAGATAGTTCTCATCCTGTTAGATCTACCCTTTCAATGAATCACTACTGCACCCGACAGGCAGAAAAGATAAGGTCATGGAGGGGTTTTAATAGGTCTTCTTCGGCTTTTTAACTAGTCCATTTGTATGTTTGTTTCCTTGTATGGCATCTAAAGACAACTCCAGATCTCCCAATGGCCCCTTGCAATCCCCGGACACTGGTCTTGCTTTGAGCAGCGTATTTGCTCGGACAATTTCCAGAGGTCCCCTCTAAAGAAAGTTATTCTATACTTTTATCTTCTAAATCAGCCCAATTGCTTTTCACATAGTCACTAAATGTCTCATGTTTCTAATACACCTGTGCCTATGCCTATGGGCATGTGGTGTATTGATAGGCCTTGGAGGAGCTTGACATTTATGAAAGTTCCCAATGAAGAATTCATGATCTTTTGGCAAACATTTAACACAAACCAAAATGAAAAAACAGCAGAAACACAGGAACTTCAGAATATGTAAAATGAGATCTCAATGAAAGGGGGCACGACCTTATTCAGAGATTTAAAGCACGTGTTTGAAATTTTAAACCGGCTTTCAAAGGTTCATCGTGGAACAGAAGAGGGGACTGATGCCCTCAGCTGACAAGGGAAATCAGATCAGCTTTAAGTAACAGGAACTGCACCGGCTGCCTGCAACACAGCTCATGTTGGGCATCTGATGCAGGCACCACTGGAAAGCCATGTGCCTGTGTCCTCCCAGAGAATGGGTCTGTTTGGCTGACAGTGGTGAGTACCCATTTCAGAAGCTGCTTGTGCTCAGGAGGGCGCAAGCCAGCAACTAACATGTTCCAGCACCCCCCAGGAAATCTGGGGCAGAGAAAGCTCAAAGGCTGCATCCTGCTAAGAACACTGAAAGCAAGAGCAGATGCCATCCATCCTGCCCATTTCCAGCCGGCGACGCAGGGCAGCAGCTCCCATGCTCTGGTTCCTTTTGTTGTTCTTTCCCAACTCTGTTATCCCCCAAAGGTGTTTTGCACAAGGACAGATGAGCTGCCTCACCTCTCGGTGCCCAGCTGGTAATGAGCTGCCACACTACCACAATTCTGAATCAGCAGACTCTTGCGGGTGCTGCCCTTGACCGGACACTTTGAGAAGTCCAGCTCGTCTGGGAAGTCCAGGATAGCTCGGGCAGGGATGGCCCGAATTGGCACAACTATCCTTTCCTCTCCACTGACGCAGACGAGCTCATGGGAATAAACCTGCAGGAAAAGAAACTGTCTCAGCACAGGTCATTTGGTGCCATCTCCATGGCAGAAGAAAAGCCATTTCCTATATCCCTTCAAGGGTATCAATTTACCTATTCCACCCCCAAATGAACAATAAGTTCTACTAATATCTCACATTTTAAAGGCAGCAGTGCACTTTGCAAAACCTATCTCAGTGGCATTAAGCTCTTGTGTCACTTGGGTCATACAGACAAGTGCCCAGGGCCACCATAATTTTTACTCTCAATTTTAATGATGTTAAATAATTCCTAAGTCCCTTCTAAGGAACATGGAGCTAGGGAACACAGGACATTCCTCCTTAGGTTACTATATTCCCACTGATTGAGAATAGGACAAAGTGTTAAACTGAATCTAAGCAGCAAAAGGAAACTGAGAGAACAGCTGCACCCAAAGAGATCCTGGACCTCTGGCCTGGTGTAGAAATATCTGTTTGCTCAGAACTCCCCTCTAATTTTGCCTCTCCAACCAAGTCACGAGAAGAACAGTGCTAAGAGGTAGCAGGATGCTGTTGCAAAGAGCCTCTCTTTGTTTCCCTGCAAGGCCTCCTCCCTTCCATGCCATGTCCTAAACCCCTCTGTATGAACGAGCCTCCAGATCACAGCGCTGAGAGCAGACTTGCCAGGGCCTCGGCACTGGTGTTCAAACTTGCACGCAAAAGCACAATTGGCATGGAATGGGCGCCAGCTGACAGAGCAGCCACAGTGACAGGCATGAAGACAGAGCCGCAGCAGTGTCGCTGCCACCGGCTCTGGGCCCACAGGTCTGCCTGCCTGCAGGCTGTACCTGCCCTACACGAGCTCTTTCAGGCAGGTGTCCAAGTCCCCTGCAGCTCACCAAGCTCCTGCTGACTAAGGGCACCTAGAGCTCAGTGTGCCTGTGCCAGGCTGGGCCCACGGGCACAGCACATCCTCTGCCCTGGCCTTGCAGCCGTATCATGGTCAGCTGTGCTCTGGGACAGCACAGCCGCAAGGCTGGAGAACAGAGGGTGTGAAAAAGCACCGTCCTTGCTCCAGCCCCGGGTGAGGCAGGGAAGCTGTTGCCCGTCAGGAAGGCGGAAAGCTCTCTGACCTCTTTGTTCCTCTAGTACTTTGCAGAATAACGAAACCCCTTCCACTATACCTAGAGATGGCCAGACATCTATCAACACCCCTCTACCGTTTGCCTACTGTTCCCTGGGCATCTTTCTTCCCTTGGGAATGCTCAGAGGAATGTGCAGCGAGGGGAAGCAGGGCCTGTCAGGCCTGGGTGCAGGGCCTGACAGCACATGCCAAGCTGGGACTGGCTGCAGGCTGCCTGCCCACGGCCTGGAGCCAAGCTCACAGCATGGGCTGTACCCAGAGTGCAGGGACAACAATGGCTTTGGAGATAATTCTGTGTTTTGGCTCCTCCAGTCTCACCTTGTTCTCGTCAGGAGTGAAGTGGACGTGCACATCGGTAATGGCGCCTCCTGGCACGGCACGGCATGCATCACTGGGGCCTGCCAGCTGGAAGTAAGGTGAGCTCTCCATGGAGACCTGCACCCCCTGAAGATTCTGCAGGAAAGACATGGAACCATGATTTTGCCACTTGAGGAAACAGGACAAGAGGAGACCTGTCCATGCCCTGGTGACGTCCTTCCTTGACCCCTTTTCCAAAGCCCTTTCTGCTGTGGAGGTACAGGCACAGAATTCCCAAGGGTGAACTTGAATCCCTTCTGTCTGGCTCCAGCATTTTGGCCAGGGGCAGTAGGGCAGTGCCTGGTGGGAAGGAAGGGCCGAGCAGGTCAGCACCGGCAGGATGGAGACAAGAGCACCTGAACCAAATCATCTGCATATTCAACAGGGCCAAAAACCTGCTGATTTCTGCCTGCACACAGCTATGCAGTCGTGTTCCACGGAGGGAATGGGCTACCTGAAAGCATAACAGCACATTCTCCTGCGGGGAGGAAGAAATTCCTTTCTAGCAGGTCAGCTTTGGATAGGGCAGTTCTGGGGGATACAGTCATGCAGGCAGAGCAGCAAGAGAGGAGACCAAACACTGTGGCCTTACTGGGAACAAAAGCAAACCTGAAAAGCAAAAGAAGGAACACAGCAATCCCTAAAAAAGGGAGATGACAAAGAGAATTTAAAGCGCCAGTAAAGCAGCAAGGAAGAATCATCAACTGATTACAGCAATCACCTCCCCGAAAGTGATGGAAACACAGACAGGTTGTGCCTGTTGACTGTGGGCTTCAAAGGCATTTTCCTCCTGGAGAAACCTTGCAATTCTTTAGGGGAATGGTCTCTCGCCTTTTGACCCTTCTGGAATTTCCTCCCTACATGTCCACACCTAATTGGCTGAATGCCAGGACCCTCCCAAAATAGGAGACTAGATAAGACCCCTGGATTTCTTTGTTCTCTCTCTTTCGGCCCCTGGACCCCTTTGAGGAATAAACGACTTGGAATAATCTGGGGGTAAGAGCCTCTTTTGAAATCTTTTGTCCTGTCCCTTCGGAGATATTCCTCCAAAGCCTCTCCAGAGCTAGCCCTGGGGAGGGGGGCCGGGCCTGCGGGGGGAATATTTCAAAACATGACCAGCACTGACTCACAGTGTGGTTTCAGTATTAAAAGCCAACCTTGGCTCTCCAGGGGTTCTTGCTGCCTGTGCAGGCAAGCTGGGCTGCTGGGCATTCCCGCTTGCAGCCAGCAGGCCAAGTTCTGCTCTCTGGGATACACAGACACAGCAAACATGCATTTTCAACACATAGATATCAACCCCTGAGCACCAAAATGCTCTCAAAAAGTCTAAACCAGATGATTTTGAGTCCTTCCTGTCTCTTCCCACCAGCCCACTCTTGGCACAAGCCTCATTTAAGAAAATGTTTCCCTGACTGAAATTCAAATGGTCTCAGTTTTCCCCTTTAGAGTCCAACACGACTGCTGACGTTTTTCAACTTTTTCCCTCTCAGCTCTCTTGGGAAACTGCAAAACAGGAGCACATGGCTTTGGATGTTCTGTGGTTCTCCAAGGGGAAAGCAGAGCACCATGCTGCTTTTGGAAAATCTGAGCAGAGCTGGATGAATCTTAGCAGGAGCCTGAAGTGGCACCTAAAGGCCTCCTACTGCTTCTGCTACATCAATCTGATTCCAGGGCTGTTTCAGAACATTTCCTGCCGTGCCAGTGCCACTAATGATAGTGATTCCAGCAGAAAGCGTAGACGACTCAGCCCCTGAGCTTTGACTGTGAGCTGCACAAAGGGAGCCAAACAGGCTCATTTCCCCAGGCAAATGTCAAGGGACTGTGGAACGAGCCCAGGGGAGGGGATCTGATGCTTCCCCAGCTCAGCCCGTGGTGGGGACCTCACCTGCGCCTTGCGGGAGAAGCCTGGCAGCACCAAGTCCACAGACTCTCCTGGCTTCAGGTCCATTGACAGCGGCTCCAGCCCAAACACGGGGGCCGTACGTTTGCGCCTCTGGGAATCACGTTTGGCCTTGGGGCTACTGTGGGCTGAGGTGCTCTGGCCCTCCTTCCCAGCTGGCCTGTTACATTCCACCTTCCAGAAGAGCTGATGGAAGTGGTGGCCCCCATCTGTTAGTCTGAACTGACGAGCACAGGGAAGGAGGCTAGAAGACCAACCAGAATGGAAAATAGTATGGGAGAAGCTATTGTCCTGGTCATCAGATTGCTCCCAATGAGGATTCTGAGCTGTTAATAGCTTGGAGACCGTCTTCATTTGCAGCTCTTAATGTGGACCGGGAACAGTGTCTGATAAGCTGCCCTTCTGATGTCGTTATTGCAAGGAGGAATATGTTTCTAATGGTAATGTAGCATTTTCCAGGCCAGGCTAACAGGATCTGGTGTTTTCCTCCAAAATGTGTGTTCTGGGGTGATTCATACTGTTACTGTATTTTGCATTAATCTGCACCCGAAACTGTTATTGAATCTTTGAGATCCTGCACCTGAGGCCCTTGTGTGCGGGGGTATGATTGCAGGCATTTTTAAAAGCCAGCGCGGAGGAAGTTTCTGGACGATCCCAGCAAGCTGCTAGAAATCATCTGTCTGCTCTAGGAGAGGAAACCAGGGGAGCAGGGGCTCTCTCGTTCATAGAAGCTTTGGTTTTGCACTGGTGGTCATTTGTAGAAACTTCATTTCGCAATCAGAAACTGTTTTGAAGTGAACTTTGCAAACTCTGCTGGCAACGGAAAAATGAGCAAGGTCCTGTGTAGAAGTGTACCTCACCTGGTAGGGTTTGCAGCCCCACAGTGGCAAGGAGGCTTCCATTTAAGGGAAGGATTTGGGTTCCATTCTTTGTTTCACTCATGAGGTAAAAACCAGAGGTTTTGATACCTTTTTTGGCCTTGTGCCAGGACGGACGCAGCCCTTGGATCTTTGAGACTGTGCCTCAAGCCCTGTTCCTATTTCTATTGGGCAGGATGCCAAGAATCCGGCCTGGATTGTTACATGCTTAAGAGAATAGACCAAGATCCTCAGGGCATTTTTGGGGTGTTGTAGCAAGTGCAAAGGTCCTCCTTGCACTCGGCACAGCTTTTTCTCTTTTTTCTGCATGGCTTCTTATTTTCACCTTAATTAAAACAGTTTTGCTTTTCAAACACCTCTGATCATGCTGCCTCGCTAATATTTTAGGCCATCCTGAGGCTGCCGGTCAAACCCAGAGGTGATGCACCTGAGAGGGCACCCTAACATTCTGGCCTCCCGCACAAGCATCAGTCCTGGGCAGGCAGGGCAGCAGCAGAGCCCACGAGCAGCGTGAGGAAGCGTTGGCAGCGGCACTGCAGGCCCCACACAAACCAGCAAGTTTCCATCTGCCTCTGGAACTGCTCTGCGGGCTCCTGCCTTCCCAGGGGGGTCGTCACCCTCCCGTCTCTTTGTTCCCAGGGCCCCTGCTTGCCTGGCAGGTGCCATTTTGGAAGGGAAGGGTGCGATGCCATCTTCCCTTGGTCCCGCAGCCACACGGAGGGCCCGCCTCATCCAGGCGCCATTTTGGGAACCTTTTGTTCTGGGGGAGCCTGCGAGATCATTACTTGACCAAGTGAGGACATAGATGTGTTAGAACTGAAGGCAATTCAGTGGCAATTGAGCAACTGGTTTCTCTTTCAGTGGTTTTTGAGGGTACCTAGCAACGCTCAACTGGCCATCACATGTCTCTAAAGGTATCTCTGCCTTCAGGGAAGGAGTCAGGGTCTTTGAACACTGAAGAAGATCGTGCCTGAAGGACTACAGCAAAACTGCTCCTTGTTGAGACAGAAGGAGAGGTGGGAGTGGGAGATCTCCTACCTGAATTGGTATCCCAAGTTGAGCTCCGGGGCAAATGGTTTGTCTGTGACAATTGTGGTGCCAGTGCCAAAAGCCAGGAGGGTGGAGGTGGTCCAAAGTCTGTTCCCAATGAACAGCTGGAGAGCATCAGCAAAAACCCCAGTGTCATCCAGGGTTGCTGTGACAGTCACAGGAACATCACCCCTGGCGGGGATCACTCCTTCCCTGGGTTCAATAACATAGCAGTGAGGTTTACAAGCCTGTAAGACATGCATAATGTGCATTTAGGATGGAAACCATACACCCTGGTCTCTTATGGGGTGTAAGAAAAGGAGAAGACTAAAGAGGGGAGGATAAAAATCCTAAAGGCCTAATTTCCCTAAATTTAAGCTGCAGTATTGGGGAACAGCAGAGCTTACACAACCTGTATTTTCCCCTCCTTTAACAGACTCTCACCTAATTAACCCAGTTTTGCCCAACCCAAGGGACGCTTATCCTCAGGAGAGTGTTCCTTCCCCAGTCCTTCTCTGGAGTGTGTGCCAAGGAAAGCTGCTTTCTCTCTCCTGGCTTCTCACAAAGGCTCAGGGCCAGAGGAAGTCATGACGGCTCAAATCCCACTCCAGAAACCACACAGCTGGAGGACACTGCTGAGAGCCTGAAGAATATCTCCGCAAAACCAGTTGAGCAAAACCCCAACACCAAACTATCCTTTCCCAAGAGGCCCTCAATGCTTTTCAACGTCCCCTAAAGGACCGAGGCCCTCACTTCCCACTGATCATCCGCTGTAGAGAGGTGCCCCAGGGCCTTCTGCTTTGGAAAAGTCACCTCTAAATGGTTATGGCAGAGCAGGAAAGAAGGAAGCAGAGGGAAAACTGGATGACATGTGCTCAGTGGGCATGGCCCACTCTTCCTAAGAACTCGTGTCCTCTGGTTTCTCATGGGCTTCACAGATTGGCCAAGAGAGCTGGAAGCTGCCCAAAGGAGGGAGGAAAGGCCCCGCACCAGCACAGCTGTACAGACACAGCTCTGCAGGTCCAGCCCTGGAACGAGCACGTGAAGCCCATCCTTTACACACCAGGCCCACCCAGCCAAGGTGCATTGCTCCCTGAAGAGGTGGAAGGCAGAATTTCATTGTGTAGTTCGAGAAAGCTGTCCTGGAAAAATCCCTCACTTTAAGGTTACATTTATCCCCCAAACTGCAGGAAAAGCAGCAAGAGGAAAAATCATGCCCCTCCTCCTTGGCTCAGGAGGCTGTGGCTGGACTTTCCCACATGGCCTGATGCTTTATCCACAGACACAAACAAGTCCACAGGATCAGGTTTTAACCAGCTCCAAGTTCAACACACCCAGCATGGAGAAGAACAGACCTCAAGCCCCTCAGAGATCTCCCCCTCCAGCAGACATCCCACCCAGCCCCAGGCCCAGCCTACAAGCCCTTCCTGGCTGCAGCAGCCCTGCTCTCCCTGCCAGGGGAGCAGCCCCAGCTCCTCTGCCCTATGCAGCCTTCACATATTAAACAGCCATTCTCTGCAGCCGGTCCCCAAAGATGCTCTTCAAAGGCACAGAGACCACAGGCTGGGGGGGTGCACAACCCCCACACATGTCTTTGTGTGGACAGCCCAACTGGCCTGACCCACAGCAGGTGTGAAAATTGTCTCCCCACCAGCAGTCTGAGGACAGACCTCACACCCTCTTCTCTACCATGAACAGCAGTTTGGCACAAAGCAAATGTAGATGGCACAGGGAAAGCACAGGGAAACCCATGCTCTCCGAGGAGCAAAGGACCACAGGTTTCTCTTGATCTCAGAGCTCAAAAACCGTGACACACACAGCTAAAGACCTTCCATAAAATTATGGGAGAACTCGTCAACACAATCCAGACGAATTTCTGCTCCAACATCTCTGCACCTGATTTCACTGAGGAGTGCCCCAGCTAAAACCACTCCAGAGCCAGGTTCCTTTTGCCTCACCCAGATGGAATCTTGGAATATCTTGCTTCCTCTCACACAGGCCGATGCATATAAAAACCATGTCATGGCAGCTTGTAATGTCAACCAGTCAATTTCCCTGGAAAACGGCCCCACAGATACTCACAATCTCTAGCCTGAAGTCTAAATCGACGAGACCTTCGTTGAAGAGGCCAAAAGCTTGTGAATTAGGCCTTAGCACTGGGATCCTGCCGAACTCTATCAGCCTTGGACTTATGTAGACTGCTGACAGCCGTCCAAGGCTCTGTAGTTCTGTTCTCTGTTACAGAAAGCAGGCAAGAAAGAGTAAAAAAAAAAAATCAAACCCAAACAGGGAAACCTAAAAAAGCTTAAACAGCTCAACCCAGCTCAAGTTATTTCTTTAGGGACAGCTACCATTCTCCAGCTGAATTCCTGGGATTTTGGGGGGAAAAAAATAAAGCTTATGTATTCACCTCCAAATTGAAAAGGATTAAGTAAAGAGAAACTTTCAAACTACAAATTATTGGTCCAAAGGTAGAAGCTTTGCAAGAAATCTCTAGTTAAGATCAGGCTGACAGTTAAACAACTGGTTCTTCGGGTGGGGAGAAACTCTTCTCTTTAGGTAAGCAATCTGATAGTTGAAAGCAAGTGCTCAGTCAAACTTCAGGCTCCCTGGCACAGCCTGCACTGCCTGTCCTCCCTGTTGACTGGTTTACATGCAGTGCCACAATGGCCCAGGTTCAGATGTTTGGTGCCATCCAGGGAATTTGGCATCACCATTTCCATGTTTTAATGTAAGCTTAAATCCTTGCAACTACTCTTCAGATGCCAGCTTTCCTTTCTTTTACAGAAAGCCCAAGGTTCCCAGAAATCTTCTGACATCCTCTTTTGTGCTGAGAGGTAACATTTTAAAAAAGATGTTTCCAAAGTTAAGAGCATTTTAAAGAGTAATTAAAATGATCCTCAATTCCAGCTTAGATGAACTACCTTCTGGGTCAGACACTGACATTGCCACCTATAAGGCACGAGCTGTTTATGCCACCTGTCCCTGCTGTCCTTCTCCACAGCAGCCTGTGCCTCTTTTCCCCGGAAGAATCCCCGCACACTGTGCACCCTGCCAGGACCAGTTGCACGAAGGCACACACCTCCCCTTGCACTCACCAGTGGGTTTCTTGCATCCCCAAACACGCCGGTACAAACACTGGTGCAACGCTTGCCCAATCTTTGGATTTCAACTGTAACTGGAATCTCTGCAGCGCTCCGAGGCTGGAGAATCCCACAGGGTCTGGGGCTGGAGTAGAGCACAGGAGAGTCCTCCTCGGGTTCCTAGAAGGGACAGAATCAAATCCAGCTTCAGAGGGACCTCTGAAGAAACTTCAAACTCCTTAACATCCATCCCAACAGCAACTTACACACATTTTTAAAAATCCCCAGGACAAAGGTAAAAGGCACAAACAAGATCCAAGAATTGTAGGCTTAGCATTCTCAGGGGGTTCTGCAAGGAGGCTGCCAGCACAAGCACTGGTGTCTGTGGATGCAGCAGCTTTTCACAACCCTCGAAGATCTCCCACAAGAAAACACCCTGAAGACTAGAACGTAAGCCCTTTCCTCAAGAGATTAAACTGCATCCTAAAGCTAACATTCAGGTAGGATCCTGTTCTCAGCAGATCTTTAAGACTGAATAGGAACCGGCAAGGTCTTATCCAAACCCTCTTCCCCCCTAATAATCTCCACAATAATATTTCAGAGGAGGAGGTGGATGCGATGCCAAACCTGGGGAATAAGCCCGTAGCAGCCAGTAAGGTGGGTGTTATTCCAAATGAAGAACTTCCTCACGAACGGGGCCTTCAGGTCGCACTCATGGAACCCCCGGTTTTGGGGGTACACATGCAGCTCAGGAACGAAACATCTGGGCAAAGAGATGACCCCAAGGGAATCAGAGATACTGAGAGAATGGAGAACGTTTACCCCCAAAGATTGTGAAATGGAGCACAACACCTTTGTCACTGTCAAATACACATTTAACAGGCCTACGGTGAAAAATTGCCTTTAAAGTCCTCCCACTCAAACATGTCTTGTCGAGGAGGGGCAAAACCTGAGAGGCAGCACCCAGAGGCTGCCAAGTGCCCCAGGCAGAGCACTTGGTCCCACAGCTGCCTCAGCCCCTCCTTCGCCCAAGAAGGTTTGCAAGAACTCCTGGAACAGTCCCAGTGATCCATGAGCTCTGGGGGAGCCTTCCCAACAGGGATCAGTGCTCAGTAAGGCTCCAGGAACACACGACTCTAGTGTCTCAGTAAAAAGGACTCCCTTCTCTCCCATGGTGCTGTTACCCTGCCTGAGAACTCAGCTGTTTGCCCCAGCCTTGGAGGGCATGAGACATCACCTGCCCCACAGAGTGGGAGATCACTCCCTCCCAGTTCCTAAAACTCCCCTGGTCCTTCACTCCACAGGTCCAAACACTGACTGTCCCCAATGGCACTTGCTTTTCAAACATGGCAGCCCAGGCACTGACGAGATGGCTCTGCCTGGGAGTGGGAACAGCACCAGGGAACTGCATCCCTCTTGTCATTAAACTGACACCTAGAGCAGCACAGCAGGATGGAATTCTGCTGGAGCAAGAACAACTTTTGCTTTAAGCCTGAGAACATCAAAGCTCAAAACAGGAAGCAGAGAGAAGGGGAAAAAGTAGAGCTGACCTGCCACATCAAGGACTGATTTCGCCTCTGAAGATCCTGCCCTCACCTCTCTTGCTGTGAGCCACTTCCCCACTGTCACGTGCCCTCGTTAACAGAACCAGATCCTGACCCTCAGCAGACTGCTTGGTGTGCCCCAAGCCAACGCGGGCTGGTTGCAACCCAGCACAACTCCACCTCTTGCAGGAAGAAGGCGAGGAGGCCCTTGGGAAATTTGCTTCACCTCAAGCACCAGGTCAATAAATGATATCATTCCTGGTCCCTTTAGAAAACGACCCAGGACCACGCTGGGCTGTCAGCAGGGCTGCTTTTCACCACAGGCTGCTTTTCAAGCACTGCTGTTCTCATGTCCAGCTGGGCAGAACATGAGGTCATTAAACAACACGTCTCCTTGGGAGCTGCAGCCAGCACGTCCTGTGCAAGGCAGTGCGCTGGGGGAGGCCAGGGAAGTGCTGGTACCTGGCCTTGATGATCAGTGATGCCACTCCCTTGCCAAACCACTCCAGGTCCACCAGCAATTTCCGGTTGTATTCCGTCACAGTGTTGGAACACAGGGTCACCTGGTGGAAGAGAAGAGCAGTAAATTCTTCTTTACAAAAGCTCATGACTCACGTGTGATGTCCTCCAGTTTTTGTGGTAAGAAAAGGGAGGATTTTGCCTTAATTCTTCTGCCGCTCCACGTGTAGAGCAGTCTCTAAGAGTGACAAAAGCCTTCTGGCAAATACCAGATTTGTTAAGCACACCTTGCTATCAGGGCATAGGTCAGCTAAATTAAAACATTAGACTAAAGCTCTGTGCAGCACTGTGTTCAAATTAAGGGGCAAATTTTCATCTGACTACAATGACATAAATGCAGTGGAAATCTGCTGACTTGAACAGAATGAGTTCAGCTTTACAGCAGGAAGCTGAAGACAAAGCGTGGGCCAGCAGGTGCTGGGCAGTTCATGGCCGCAGAGTTGTTTGCCTTCACTGGAGATCCCTGCAGTGAACACAAATCATTCTACTCCCCAGGACAGGAGAAATGAGACCAAGAAGAAAAGCAAACTGCTTTATATAATGACATCTCTCTAACAGCCACCTTTGGTCCTCGTCCGTCCTCTGCCCACTTGCAATCAAAGACATTGCTCTCAAAAACACCAAAATGCCTTCAGTACTTGACCATTATGGGACATGATTTCAGCTTGTGATTTTGGAAACAAATCAGTGCTCCTTCAGGAACGTCCCGAGTAACCCAGCTCACAGAGGCCCCACGCCAGTGCAGATCCTCGCTCACACGATGATCAGAGCTGGCATCAGAGCTAAAGCCCTCCCACACTCCCGTGAAGCTTCAGACCCGCTGCTGAAGTGTGTGTGGCTGGACTCTTCCCATACCTCGATATCCTGGTGTTCCTGGGATTGGAGGGTCCTTTCGCTGGGGTTCAGTGTAAACTCCCTTGGCTTCACAGAAAAATGAATTCCCTCCCTCCAGGAGGGCTCACTGTCGCTGAGTATTTGCTCAAAGCTACTAACAGCAGGCTGAGTGCCATCGTCCGACACCTGCGAGGTGTTAGTGAGGCGACAGGTCTTGGTGTAGGGAAAGCCTAGGAAAAGGACACAAATATCCATTTAGGCACCAGTTATGTCGTGACTCCCGGTGGGAATACCCTGGTAGCATGAAAGCGTGATTGGAGTTTGGCTCTTTATTATCTGAACTACAGATTACTGAGAAGCTGCAAGAGGAATTAGTCGTCACTTAGTTCCCTTTAACACTGATTCCAGACTGCAGCCTTGAAAATGCCTGCTCTTAGCCCTGCTCAACACTGCAAGCTTCTCTCTTTCTGATGGGGAGAAGCTCCCTCACCTGCCCCAAACCAGCACCAGTTATTTCTCCCTGATGACTGTGCACCCAGACCAAGCATTTCCTCTGAAAATTCAAACTGTAAAATTCCCTGTTAAGTCTGCCAACACTCCTACCCTTTTCAAGATACATAAAGAGTGAGTCGCCATTGAGAAGAAGCTACAGCAGAAGAAAGTGAGGATGAAATCAGGAACTAGAACGTGATGCAAAGCACCCTAATGCAGTTTCTCTCTGCAGAATTCTTAAGGCGTCTTTTGGTTTGGGCCAAACAGACTGGGCATGTGACAGCTCAGAGCCCACTCAGCTGGAGGCAAACCCGAGCCTTGACC
The DNA here is from genome assembly GCF_029207755.1 of Chamaea fasciata. Classification (NCBI taxonomy): domain Eukaryota; kingdom Metazoa; phylum Chordata; class Aves; order Passeriformes; family Sylviidae; genus Chamaea; species Chamaea fasciata. The sequence goes on along the minus strand of NW_027094097.1, from coordinate 20,480,810 downwards.
CAACAAGCGGGGACATCGCACCCATACTACTCACTGTGATTGCTGCCTGCAAGGGTTTACCCCACCTTAACTCTGAGATTTGCTTTCCATATTGGAAAGCCAGAGATAGTGCCACGCATGGTGGGGATGTCCTGCAGAGCCCGGACACCAGCCACAACCCGCTCTGCAGTGGACTGGCTGGCCAGCTCTGTGGGGAGGAGACTTCTCCCCAGGCCTGCTCACCAAGAGTCATTTGAACACAGGTGGGGGAAAAAAACAACTGCAGGCGCAGCCCAGAGCTTCTCTGTGCCCATCAACAGTAATCACTGCCGGCTCCAGCAGTGACTCCAGCAGGGAGGCAAGAGAAGCACAAAAGGGACAAACACAGATGTCAAAACCTCAAATGAGACTGAGGTCACCACATGCAGACAACAGTCAACAACAGTTAAAAAGAAGCAAAGATACAACAGCTGCCTTCAGCTGAAGAGACCTTAGGAATGCGTTTCTACCTGTTGCCTTTCTTGTTTCATTTATTCAAAAGGCAACTTAACAAGTGCCTCAGTGGTGATGCAGGGTGGCGAAGAAGCAGATCAGGAGAGGCAATTAGTTTTCTTAAAACGTTCAACAACTTCATTGTTATGAGTTTAGGTTTCGTAGTGAATTTTGGCCTCAGTCTGGGAAGGGAAATACAGGGGGTTTGGGGTGGTCTCGGCTGTGCGGGTGGGCTTTTCCATCCGGGGCTCTTTGGGAGCTGTGCCGTGATGCCGCGGGCGGTTGTGAAGTCGGAGCCGAGGTTTGCAGGGGGCAGACCTTTCCGTCCTTCCGCCGGGGCTCGGGAAGGTCGGCAGCGTGCTGCTGCGGGACGTCGTGCGCTTGACGCCGGGCTCAGCACCGTGATCGAACCTGCCCGCCGTCCCCGCTTCTGCCTGCTCCCGATTGCCAGTGCCCACATCTCCTGCTGCCCGTAGTTTGCAAAAGCAGCGATTTCCTCCTTCCCTCCCTGCCCGTGCCGGCTGGGAGGGAAATCACTGCCCTGCCAGAGCCCACCGCTCCTCCAGCCTGTGATCATAACCACACCAAAGGGGAAAACAGGACTCGGTGGGTTGGAAACTTCTGGCATTGCGTTGTTGTCTGTGCTGTCCGGATATACTCTAGTAACGAACTGCTATTCCTTTTCCATATTTTTGCCTGGAAGCCCTGTAATTTCAAAGGTATAGTAATTTGGAGAGAGGAGGGTCATCATTCCATTCCGTGAAGATTGCCACCTTCCTTGGCAGAATCTGTCTTTTAAACCAGGACAGAGACACCAGAAAATACTTGCTCCTATTTGATCCCACAATGGCAAAATGCTACCTGAGGCACCTGCAGTTCACACCCTGAAGAGGCTGTTGTGGCAGAACATGAGCAGTGCTGGATGCTTTTACGTTCAAGTGCTCCATTTTGGAGCACACAGATCCCTCCCGCTGTGTCCCAGCGCAGGGAACACTCACCAAAGGAGATGTCACCGAAGTCGAGCTCATCGGTGTCGAAGTGTAAAGTCGGCCCGACGACACACCCCCTGCGATGACAGGGACACAGGAGGAAATGGCTGAGTTAAAGGGAATTGCAAAGCCTCCGGCTGTCATGGCTTGGGGGCACAAAACCTGGTGTCAGGGGCATCGTGGGTTTCAAATCAACACACCACCATGTGCTCAGCACAGTGTCCATGTGCACAGGAGGCAGCTAAAGCCAAGAGGCCAGCAGCCCACAGCCACTGATGGGGCTTTGGACGCAGGGCAGGCAGGAAAAGCCCCCAAGTTGCCGGTGGTCCCATGAGGGACCCTGAACATCCACCCAGACCTGTCTCCGTGCCTCAGTTTCCCCATCTGTAATGGGATGGACATAAAGGTGTCCCCACAAACTTCTGTAACCAGCCTTTCCAGCCACAGGTTCCCTGCTTTGCTACTTGGCTGTAACTGGTCTTCCCATGGAGGAGCTTTCTCAGGAGATTTTGACCCACACAATCATTACAGACAGAGTTTTGAGACATGAAGCCAGGGGAGCCCCAAACATCCTCCAAAAAGAGCATTAACAGTTCTACACAGTGGACAGATGAATCCTAGAGGAAAGGACCAGCTTGTCACTAGTGCACCAGCTGGCACAGCCAGGAGCAATAGCTTAAACAACCAAACATGGGTGTCCTGAATCTACCACACCTCCTCCCCTGGCCTTGAACTCAGCAGACAGGCACTAAAAGTCACCAACATCCACTGAAGGCAGCACTTGAAGCTGCCCAACACGAGTTTATTTCATGGTTGACGCCAATCAATGCGCACCCTGCCTTTTGGTTAAAAGTCAAGGACCAGTGAACTGTGTCTTCTACTGTGTTCACAGGACTGTCCCTGGCTCCGCTCTACACATCTCAACAAGAGACACCTTCTCTTGCTCAAGGAGAAAGCTGCTTATGGAATAACATCCCACGCATGACCAGTTTGGGGGAGGGACAGAGGAGAATCAATTATTTGATGGTGAAAGGTTCCCTCTTGATTTCCAAAATAAAAATAGCAGCACTTTTTCTCCAAAAGCAAAGCCAGTGTAGTTGTTTCTCTACTATGGGCAGACCTAGTCAACACTGTTCTCCTGCTAAGTAATAAGTTTCATGTTCTTTTTAATCCATCTCCCTTATCTTATTGGTATAATCAACTGCAGATTGCTTTCATTTCTTTATTGCCCTGATCCAGTGCCTCCCAACAGCAGCAGCCTAGCTCCAAAGCTCCAGAGCAGCCAGCATCAGCTTTCCTGCTTACACTACGTTATCCTACCAGCACACGCCTCAGGCTAGCAGGGACAAGCCCTCATGCTGCTGTGGTCCTGAGGACTGAGCTCTGCCTCCCCCATCATCACCCCTTCTCCCTTCTGCAGGGCCAGGATTATGGGATGAAGCCCATGTCCTTGGGACGGTTCCTGCTGCACAGTTCCCTGTCTCCCACATCAGCCTTTTCCTGGCTGTGGAAAGGAGGTAGCAGAGCACTCTGCACAGGAGCTCGGAGCACAGCCTGCCTCCATGCATGGCCATGAGAAGTGAGGGGAGGCTGCTGCTGCCCGTTTGGGATGGATTATTAACAGAAGTTTTTCAAAACACTGCTGCTGGTGGAGAATCACCCAGGCTGGCCCATCTCCAAAGCCCTGGGGGCCTTGCTGGGTGCTCAGGGGGGACATCCCAGAGCAGCTACTGCCCAAAGCTGATCCATGCCACTGCCTGCCATGGCCCAAGGCAGAGGGACATCCCTGCAGGGAGGAGTCATTCCAGCTCCCGGGTACCACACAGGGCAGCAGGCACCCCCACACTAAGGCAATGCCAGGATCAGAGCAGAGATTAAGACCTCAGGAAACATCTTTTTTCTCTGCCCGACCCCAAAATGAGGTAGGTGGGGGATGTCCCAGAGACAGCTACAGATGTGCCCACCCAGAGTAAGCTCCCAGAGTCCTTACTCGATGGTCAGGATCACAGGCGTAGGAGATCCAGCCACACGGAACTGGAATGGTTCCTCAAACCGCCCCAACACGGCGGCATCCAAGGAGATCTGAATAGTCTGGATCCCACCTGGTGCAATGAGGCCCTCCTCGGGTACAAACTTGAAGCAGCAGCCCACTTCCGTGTTTGAAGGGATATAGGTGAAGGGAGCATCAAGAACTCCTTTGTTCATCAGTTTCACCTGCAGCAGCAAGAAAACAAAATGCAAGTACACGTGAAATCTTCCCTTCTTGGGAGTCATTTTCTAATGGCGCAATTAACACCCAGAAAAGGCAGAAGATGCTTTGTGCTGCTGGACGGCAGAAGTCAAAAAAATACAACAGGACAAGTTCTGCCTTTGGGTTTTCATGCGAAGCTCACATAACTCCACATAACTGGAGTCACCCTGGGGTTATCCCACGGACACAGAGCAGTCCACCTCTGGTCAGTAGCACCAAGCTCATTCAGACCTGGCCCTGAGAGCAACGTGGGGTGATTGCAGCTGCGTAGTGAATCACCACAGAGCTGCTGCTGCCCCAGTCAGCACAGCTCCAGCAGTACCGTATCTACGCATTTACCTTTTCCCATACCGTGAAAACAATACACTGAGAAGGAGGCATCAACATCAAAATGTACAGACAGCGCCATCTTTTGGTAAGAAAACTCAACGTGTCTTTCTCTTCCACAACCAAACTTCTGAAAGTGTCTGGCATGATGTAGTGCCTCGTTTTCTGCCTCTTTCAGTTGCTCTCTCTTTTTTTTTGCAAACTTGACCCCCAACAGGGGGGAGGCAAATAGGTAGAAAAATCTTTTGCTTTATTCCCAGGAACACTTTTCTCTTTGTAGAGCCAGAGATGCACCAAGCCTGAAGTGTGGTGAGGGATTGGACAGCAAGGGAAAGAATCCTCAAGCCCTTTGCAAGGGCCTGCACTGAGCCAGGAGGCTGGATGGCTTTCCTGTGACTTCCAGGAATGAGCAGGAGACACTTGACTAAAAGTTGTTTGCGGTGGACTGAAGCTCAAATGTAGCCAGCTTGTCCCAGCTGCTTCTGAACAGCCCAGTACAAAGGTGCCTTGTGTCTGGTGCTGCCACAAAAGCCTCTGAACAGCTTTTTGACCCAGCGTTGGGTCAAAAGGGGTTGTTTTGCAGGAAGCCTCCCAGCTGATCCCTATGGAAGGCTGCCCAAAAGAAGGGACTGGGGCTTCATGAACAACAGACACATTTTTCTGGAACACCCCCCCCCCCCCCCCGCCCAGATTTGACCGGTACATCAGATATTCCCTGCTCACAACTGCCCAGGTTGCCAGGAATTCCACAGGTCCACCAGGCTTGCTGCTGCCTCAGGAGCCATCAGGATCCATCCCAACCCCTGGTGCTCACCTCATGGGTGTGGGCGGTTTTGACAAAAACTTCCCCAAGGTTCAGGGTATCACAGCTGAGTTCAACCAAGGGTCTGCGGCCTTCCCCTCTGAGGCGCAGGGCCAGCCTGCTCTCACGGCCTGGGGAGAGATGTCCATTTCAGTACAATAATTCCCTCTGTTCTACTGGATTTTCCAGGCTGCCTCAATGCTAGACCCTAAATCTGAGCTGCATGCAACCAGCTCTTGATGCTGCAGCAGAAGATATGGACCCTTCTCTTCCCTCAGGAGATATCCCCTGGGGCTGACTTGCAATTTCTAACCCATTCCTTGGGCTGGTTTCCAATTTTAGCCACCAGTTTGCTGAGTTTAAAACATCTCTGGTGTCCTGTAGCGACAGGCCAAGGAGTGACAGGTATAAATTGAAAGAAAGGAAATTTAGGTTAGATATTGAGAAGAATTTTTTTACTGTGAGGTGGTGAGACGCTGGAGTAGGTTCCCCAGGGGAGTTGTGGAGGTTCCAGCCCTGAAAGTGTTGAAAGCCAGGCTGGATGGGGCTTGGAGCTACCTGGTCTAGTGGGAGGTGTCCCTGCCCATGGCAGGGGCCTTGGCACTAGACAGTCTTTGAGGTCCGTTCCATCCTTAACATACTATGACTCTAGGGTTTCCTCCCCATGCACTTAGAGGAGCTTTGAAATCCATTCGGTGAAGGCACAAAGCTCACGAAGACTTTGGCAATTGCTACCTGGCAAACTGCCAGGCAACAACTGCCAAACCACCTGGCCCAGCAGCACAGGACTGCTGTCCTCCACTTCTGACACTCGGCACTGTGTTCTGTTTGCACAGACTGAGAGCTGCAAGGTGACAATTCCCACACAGGGAGAGAAGCAGGTGCTGGCCAAGGGTGGTCCTTCTACCAACACCCTGGGCTCAGTGGGGCTCCGCCCCTGCTGGCCTGGTGGTGTCTGGAGGTGATCCAGGCTCAGGGAGCACATTTCTAACTCAGCTCCTACTGCCTGATGATGGATCCACGTCAAATGGACCCATCCTGGAGGTCAGTGGTCTAGAGGGGCTTAGTGCTTGTTCACTAAAGCTGTTCTGCTCTGTAGCTGCTTGGCCTTTGAGGAAATGCTGGCAAAGCCGTGCCATGAAAAGATCTCCCTGCACTGCCTGGGTTGTTCTGGGATCAGCAATCCAGACACAGGTGTTCCGAGCCCTGGCCTTGCATGGGAGACTCCCTGGAAGCTGCAGGGACACTGGGGATGTGCCAGCACTGCCCTGCTGACCAGGAACTCTTCCCAGCAGTTACATGGGAGCCCAGTGGGCTCAGGCTTGCTCCATGGCTTCACTGTGGGTGAGAGAAGCAGGGGAAAGGAGCTGTACCTGAGATGTCACAGTAGGCCACACTCTGATACTCCAGTGCTTCCAGGGGTTTAAAGGTCACCTTGATTTCAGCCGAACAACGTGGCCCAATCTCTCCCTCCTGAAACAGAAAGAGACAGAAAAAGATTTATCTTCAAACTTCACACTTCTTGTTTTCAACCACTCCTCTAAGCCTTTCTTTAGAGCATCAGTGATGAGTGAACAACATAAGGAGCCCAAGGAAACACTCTAAACCCAGCTCAACACACCACTGGGCGCTCTCAATGCTCAGCTGATCAGCCCCCACTCTCCACAATGTTCCTGCTGCTCTGACACAAGCTCCTGGTCACATCATGCTGCAGTCAGCTACAGTGGTACCTAACTGCCATTGTGCACTGGTGGCTCTTGGCCTTAGACGGGCCATAGGAGTAACCAAGAACACGATCCCCTTCCTTGGAAAGAAAAATATTAGTTTAACCTTTTTTCAAAGAAAGCAGAGGTTGGGATTATTCTAGGATTTACTCCAGGATGAGAAGGGATTTTGCACTGTGCAGACACCAGGCATTCATCATCTCTCACAATGCCAATACTCAGAATCAGGGCTCTGGCTGATGGGAGGACATGGGCGTTTGCTTGCATAAACAGAAAAAGAAAAGGTTTACTGTCCCCGTGTGCAAGAGAACTCAAAATGCCCATTATAACCTCCCACCCTTGTGTCCAGGCTCACAGATGACACTGGGAGACTCACAAACAGTGCGAGTCGTGGTTAGAGGAAGGGACAGGCATTTCTACGATTAACCTTGGGCTGAATTTGGCCTCCTTTTCCCAGCGAACCCTTGCATGCTTCAGGTCAATCCGTGAACTGGCACTGCTCCAACACCCTCCGCTGAACCCCACGCAGCAGCACGTGTCGGGGGAGCCCCTACCTACAAAAACTGCTCCCTGTGGACACTTCAAGGACACGGAGTGCCCTGAGCTCGAGCCCTGGCAGCAGAGCTCAGCTTTGTCAGGCTCCCAGCCCTGCCTTGAGCCTGCAGGGCAGAAATACTTTCAGCAGTGAGCTCTGCAGCCGCACCAGAAACTCCATGTCCTCCCTCTGAGCACACCGAGCCACCTGAGGACCTGCTGAGTGACCGCACCCGGGGGAAGGGGCGGGGGTAGGGTGGGCTGGAGGAGGAAGAGGAGGAGGAGGAGGAGAAGGAAGAGGAGGAGGAGGAGGAGGAGGAAGAGGAGGAGGAGGAGAAGGAGGAGAAGGAGGAGAAGGAAGAGGAGGAGGACAAGGAGAAAGAGAAGGAAGAGAAGGAAGAGGAGGAAAATGAGGTTCTCAGCTATCACTTACCATTGGCTCAATGAAAACAAAAGTCATTGGAGAACAGCAGGGGGTCTTCTTGCACCTTTGCCTTCTCCTCCTGGACCTTTTGGCTCAGGAGGGCGGTGCGATTTTCACAAAAGCCCTTCACCTTCTTTATTTTTTTCTCCTCCATGAAGTCTTCCATCCAGACCTTTGGTGGTGGCTCCAGCAAATCACACTGCCTGCAGCCGCAGGGAGAGACAAAGCCAGCAGGTCATTTAATATATTTGCAGAGAGAAGCGGAAGTGCGGGAGAGCAAAGCACTTGGGGAGGAGCGGCAGCTCCCCAGCAAGGGCTGACCCCAAGCCACGAGGGTCCCAATTGGATCAGAAGATAACTTGTTGTGCACTAGCTCAGCAGGTAGCTTTACTCCACACTTGCAAGCTCAGGAGAGCTTTGGAAAGCCAGCATCCCTCAAGAGAGTCTCCTGCCTCAAAGCCTCTGCCAAAACTTAGGGAGAATCCACCAGCCACCTCAGCTGGCTTTTCCTACCACTGAGCTGCTCGGGGGAAGCAGATAAAGATCACGGAGCACCCACTGCAGGACTTCCCTGGGAAAGGGAGACGAAGCTGGGTTGTGGTTACGTGTTACCAGCATCGCTCTTTGTTTCTTCCATTTTGGACCTGCCCTGTTCCCTACTCTGCCTTTCACAAGAGCATCCCAGAGCACTTCCAAAGGAAATTGATGAATTCAGGCACCGCATCCCTTCAGTGACATCCAAGGTTTTATATGCATGAAAACAGAGGCTGTGAGAGGGGAAGGGACTTCTTGGTGCAGGAGACAGACAGCAAACTCCTGGAGAGATCATCTTTTCCGGATCCAGAGCTATTTGGGTCCCATCCCAGTGCATGGTAGTAGAATGGCCAGAGAGGGAAAGGATCCTGCACTAGCTCCTCTCATAAAAAAAAGTCCTCTCTGCTCTGAGATCTCAAAAGCATCTCTGACAGCAGGAGAGTAGGCCTTAGAGCTAACACCATCCCTAAGACTGGAAGTAAGGAAAAACAAAATGTCCTGGTGACAGGCTAGGACACAAACTGGCATGAAAATAAATGTAATTGGAAAAAAGTATTACGAAGAAAAGAAGGGTAGTGGTAGTAAGTGAATCCCTTCTAAGGGGAAATGAGGGCCCTGTATATCGAGCGGATCCGTTCCACAGGGAAGCCTGCTGCCTCCCTGGGATCCAGGTACTGGATATCACCAGGAGATTCCCTAAGAACTAAAAGAACTTCATCTGTTCACCACTGTCTGGGGGTACAGTGACTGTGAAATAACAGAGTTTTCAACATTCAGTGAAACAAGGAGGGGCATCAACAAAACTTACACTCTGGTCTTCTGGAAGGCAGCCTTCGGCCTGTTCAAGAGATTGTTTTGGAGAGGACCTTGGGAAACAGCCTTTACAAACAAAGGGGTACAGGAAGGATGGACATACTTCAAGAAAGAAGTCTTGAAGGCACAGGAACAGACTGTCCCTGTGTGCTGAAAGATGAGCTGACAGGGAAGACAACGAGCCTGGATGGGCAAGGAGATTTGGAAGGAACTAAGGGGAAAAAAGAGGGCGTATCGCCTTTGCAAAGAGGGGCTGGCAACTCAGGAAACGTTTAAGGATGTTGCCAGGTCATGTAGGAAGAAGATTAGGGAGGCAAAAGCCCAATTAGAACTTGAGGAAAACCAGTCATTGCAATCAACCTTTCCTTCCCAAAATGCCATCCTTGGTTGGAGTATAAATGGAACTGGAATGCTGTGCTGAGCTCCTGCAGCCCAGGGACACACACCCTAATGCCAGGGATGGTTTACTTGGCCTAAACCATTCAAAATCACCAACACCCCCCTGAGGCCATGCATTAGTTTCAGTCTTGGGCCATGTATCTCACTGAAACGTATCTTTCAAACCAACCTCCTCTTCTCTTCATTGTCGGCTTCCTCAGTAGGAAACATCTTCCACTGGAAGTGGGCTGTGATGTTACTCCTGTTTCTGATGAACATGCTTGTGTGGCTTGATGTGGTGATGAAAGTCTTCTCAACCTTCATGGAATATGTGCTCAATCCAATGTTGACATCTGCAGCTTCTGCGCAAAGGAATGTGAAGAAACTTTCTTCACCTGGAACAAAGCAGAGTCTTTGCTCAGCTAGCTCAGTTGCTGATGGAAGCACAAGGAACAAAGCAAACCACAGGTCACGGAAGAAAGTGTCATAGCTTTTAAATGTATTAGCAGTTCCATGGATCAGTACATTTATCACGTCCTGACAGCTCTGTGTGTACGGCGTGAGGATGTCCTGGGCACCTCCTTAACCACCTTATTTCCAAGGTGTTTGTAGAGATTTGGCCCCAAGGTGACAGTATGTACAGTGGGATTTGTCAGATGTGCTCAGGTGACCCACTCAGACCACTGGGATTTCTGCATCAAAGTCCTTCAGGTGACACTGAGGAGCCCTGGTCAATCCTGGCTTGCCGAGGTCTCCCCTGCGCATCCCACGAGACTCCTGCCCCTCCTGATCCCTTGGATCCCTTGTTGCTGACAAGCAAATACGCCTGGGGGCATGTGGGCAGAAAAAGGAGACCCAGAGGAACAGGTGAAGTGACAGCCCACAGCAGGAGGGGACACAGGAGAGGAAACACAACCGGCCTGGCTTTGCAATATGACAAACCACTACAAAATGAACACCATAAAAATCATCATCATCGTCATCTTCCTGTCCAAACCCACAGCCCCATCAGTCTTGAAATATTTCATATTGTCCTGATCTCAAAAACCAAGATGGAGCACTTCAGGTTAAATACAAAAGGACAAGGAAAGATTAATAAGTACAGAGCAGCTTCTATATGAAGTCTGAATGGGATTCCTCAGTCTAGAAATCAAATGGGAGATGTGAGAGGTTTGCAACAGCATGAACGGCCTGGGAAATGGGGACGAGGAAAAATTTGTCTTGATTTGTCACCATACAGGAACTTGAGGGCCTGAAGATGTTATTAGGCAAAAACTGCATGGATGTGTAGAGGGCAACATAGTAAAAGGGTCTGTGACAAGCCAGTGGAGAAGCGGCATACAGGACAGAGGTGTGCAAGAAATACACTGCATTGGAGAGAGTCTGATGGAGACCTCGCAGCTCACATACAGCACTGCCCAGGAGTAAAATAAAACTTCACCCAGGCGTAGCCACACAGTAGTGGAGAATCAGGGTTCCTCCTTCCTCCACTCTGCAACACCCAGCAAAACAGAATTCCAAAAATCTCAGCCCTGTTAGAGGGGATCCACTTTTTCAACCATTTAAACACCAGCTATTTCAGTTTTCTTTGGGGCAGAGCTGGAACAGAGGAGGTACATCTAGAGGGAATTGAGGGGGATGAACAGGGAGTGATGGTGGAGAACTGTCCTGTGTCCCATGCGTTGCCCAGCACTCACCTGTGCAGCGCGCCACCAGGGACCCGAAATGGTCACCGCTCGTCAGCGGGTGAAATCCCACTGTCACCTGCATGGTGTGACCAGGGCCCAGAATTCCTTCGGCTGGAACCACGGAGAAAGGACTGCAACACAAAGAGAGGGATCAGGACTTGGGGGGACATCTGGCCACGATATTCCTTCTGCAGTGCAGGTCACTTCAGCTCACTTGGGCAAGCAGGGAGCAAACAAACTACGGCCAAGACAGACAGAACAGCCAGGATCAGAAACAGCTACTGACCCACTTCTGAGGAGATCCAGCCCTCAGAAGATCCTGTGGGATAAAACGACCTAATCCCCCCCATACTCTGCATCCAGCCTTCTGACTGCCAGCAATCCCATCAGAGAATGGTTTGTGAAAAGCACAGAGAGAGTTAAGAGCTATCTGCATGCATAACTTGACGCTGACTGCCTCAGGAATTTCTCATTTCCTGCTACCTATAAACTTCCTCTCAAGAGATGCAAATGTTAGGGCACTACCTCTCTTGTGAGATTACAGCCTAGGAATCAGACAGGGAGAAGGAACTTTCTCTTGAAGACCACGGAATAACTACTGTTGAATTTGCAGCGTGGCTCTTTGGTTTATTTTACCTTGAAAAGATCCTGAATTAGCACATTTTATCAGCATTTCAATGAAAGCTGCTCTACAAAAAGGAGCAATCAAAACTCTGAAAGAGTGCAAATGCAGATTAGAGCAATACAGTGACATGGAAACAAGACCCAAAAGGAGGATGCCATTTACAATCTGAAGGATCCAATCCAAGCCATATGAAGCACCATTAGCAGGAGCACATCGAGGAGGCAGAACAGGAGAGTTTCGTGTATTTACCAGCAATGCAGTCTGGCACCCTGGGTTGTCATCCAGGCTGGTAACTGTTTGCTTGGCTCACCAGACAAACTCTGCGCAATGTGTTGGAAATAATTACGCAAGTGTCTTGGTGCACTTTGGATGTAACAGGAGCAATTAGGATTGGTCACCAGGTGAACAGTTCTTGCCTGACAAACACAAGACTCCGTGCTTTGATGCTCAGGGACAGCTCAGGTGAAATGTGCTTCTGCCCAGAAGTTGCTGGGCTTTGTGCTCTTCCACAGCCCCACTGAGGAAACAAAAGTTCCTCAGTGCTTTGCTGGTGGTCAATCTGTGCACAGAAAGGGTGTTCTGGGGAGTTTGGTGCTGAACTTATCACACACAAAAATATAGAGAACATCTGGCAAGCTGAATTTCATTCATGTCAGTAGTGACAGCTGATGAACTTGCTTCAGGTTCTGCTCACTAAGGACCTATTGCTGCAGTTATGGGCCTGACCTGCTCCATTACCACTAGTGAGAACATCACTAGTGGCTGATGGAGAAGCCTTGGGCCAGCAATGTTTATGTGCTGGATGTGAGACTTTGGGGAGAGAGGAGGAAAGACAAGGCCCCAGCAGCCCCGGAGCCCGATTACTGTACGAGCTCCCACATCTGCCCCGAGGGTGAGCCAGCACTGCTGCAGGTCTCTGCTGGGGCTTGGGGGATCCGTGCCTGGTGTGGGCAAGGCACAGGATTTTTTTCTTATTGTTTTGTCAGGAATTTTGCCAGAAAGAGAAGCTGCCAGTTAAGGGAGTCCCTGGCCACACTTCAGCACTACCTTCCCTTCCCTTCCCTTCCCTTCCCTTCCCTTCCCTTCCCTTCCCTTCCCTTCCCTTCCCTTCCCTTCCCTTCCCTTCCCTTCCCTTCCCTTCCCTTCCCTTCCCTTCCCTTCCCTTCCCTTCCCTTCCCTTCCCTTCCCTTCCCTTCCCTTCCCTTCCCTTCCCTTCCCTTCCCTTCCCTTCCCTTCCCTTCCCTTCCCTTCCCTTCCCTTCCCTTCCCTTCCCTTCCCTTCCCACTCCTGCCCCATGTTACATACTCCTGCCCTCAGATGGCAGGATGCGAATAACACTCCTGGGAGTGACCTCAGGGGTTGCGTGAGAAAGAAGATATCTTCTTATTTTCAAATTACCAGGAGAAGAGGATCCAGCCAAGTTTCAGTTGTCAGGGCTGAAAAACTGAGTGCAAATCAGCCCTTGCATCTCCTACATCCCACCCCAGGCTGTACCCACCAGACTCCCCTGTTCCTGCTGGAGCAGTCATCTCTCATATAGACCTGGCTCCCCAAGACCCAAGGACACAAGCTCTACAGTTAAACTTAACTCCTCTGAATTTCAGTCAACATCACTAAGCTGTTCCCTGAGCCCACAGATAAGAAGGACTGTGAAGGAGACATCCCTGACGCTATAATAACCAAATGAAAACCACTGCCAAGAGATGGGGCTGGCAGGATAAATTTTGGCCTTTTATGGCTTGATTAGAGAAATATAGTGAGTTAATTGTCAGCTGTTCCTTAAGATAGTTCTCATCCTGTTAGATCTACCCTTTCAATGAATCACTACTGCACCCGACAGGCAGAAAAGATAAGGTCATGGAGGGGTTTTAATAGGTCTTCGGCTTTTTAACTAGTCCATTTGTATGTTTGTTTCCTTGTATGGCATCTAAAGACAACTCCAGATCTCCCAATGGCCCCTTGCAATCCCCGGACACTGGTCTTGCTTTGAGCAGCGTATTTGCTCGGACAATTTCCAGAGGTCCCCTCTAGAGAAAGTTATTCTATACTTTTATCTTCTAAATCAGCCCAATTGCTTTTCACATAGTCACTAAATGTCTCATGTTTCTAATACACCTGTGCCTATGCCTATGGGCATGTGGTGTATTGATAGGCCTTGGAGGAGCTTGACATTTATGAAAGTTCCCAATGAAGAATTCATGATCTTTTGGCAAACATTTAACACAAACCAAAATGAAAAAACAGCAGAAACACAGGAACTTCAGAATATATAAAATGAGATCTCAATGAAAGGGGGCACGACCTTATTCAGAGATTTAAAGCACGTGTTTGAAATTTTAAACCGGCTTTCAAAGGTTCATCGTGGAACGGAAGAGGGGACTGATGCCCTCAGCTGACAAGGGAAATCAGATCAGCTTTAAGTAACAGGAACTGCACGGGCTGCCTGCAACACAGCTCATGTTGGGCATCTGATGCAGGCACCACTGGAAAGCCATGTGCCTGTGTCCTCCCAGAGAATGGGTCTGTTTGGCTGACAGTGGTGAGTACCCATTTCAGAAGCTGCTTGTGCTCAGGAGGGCGCAAGCCAGCAACTAACATGTTCCAGCACCCCCCAGGAAATCTGGGGCAGAGAAAGCTCAAAGGCTGCATCCTGCTAAGAACACTGAAAGCAAGAGCAGATGCCATCCATCCTGCCCATTTCCAGCCGGCGACGCAGGGCAGCAGCTCCCATGCTCTGGTTCCTTTTGTTGTTCTTTCCCAACTCTGTTATCCCCCAAAGGTGTTTTGCACAAGGACAGATGAGCTGCCTCACCTCTCGGTGCTCAGCTGGTAATGAGCTGCCACACTACCACAATTCTCAATCAGCAGACTCTTGCGGGTGCTGCCCTTGACCGGACACTTTGAGAAGTCCAGCTCGTCAGGGAAGTCCAGGATAGCTCGGGCAGGGATGGCCCGAATTGGCACAACTATCCTTTCCTCTCCACTGACGCAGACGAGCTCATGGGAATAAACCTGCAGGAAAAGAAACTGTCTCAGCACAGGTCATTTGGTGCCATCTCCATGGCAGAAGAAAAGCCATTTCCTATATCCCTTCAAGGGTATCAATTTACCTATTCTACCCCCAAATGAACAATAAGTTCTACTAATATCTCACATTTTAAAGGCAGCAGTGCACTTTGCAAAACCTATCTCAGTGGCATTAAGCTCTTGTGTCACTTGGGTCATACAGACAAGGGCCCAGGGCCACCATAATTTTTACTCTCAATTTTAATGATGTTAAATAATTCCTAAGTCCCTTCTAAGGAACATGGAGCTAGGGAACACAGGACATTCCTCCTTAGGTTACTATATTCCCACTGATTGAGAATAGGACAAAGTGTTAAACTGAATCTAAGCAACAAAAGGAAACTGAGAGAACAGCTGCACCCAAAGAGATCCTGGACCTCTGGCCTGGTGTAGAAATATCTGTTTGCTCAGAACTCCCCTCTAACTTTGCCTCTCCAACCAAGTCACGAGAAGAACAGTGCTAAGAGGTAGCAGGATGCTGTTGCAAAGAGCCTCTCTTTGTTTCCCTGCAAGGCTTCCACCCTTCCATGCCATGTCCTAAACCCCTCTGTATGAACGAGCCTCCAGATCACAGCGCTGAGAGCAGACTTGCCAGGGCCTCGGCACTGGTGTTCAAACTTGCACGCAAAAGCACAATTGGCATGGAATGGGCGCCAGCTGACAGAGCAGCCACAGTGACAGGCATGAAGACAGAGCCGCAGCAGTGTCGCTGCCACCGGCTCTGGGCCCACAGGTCTGCCTGCCTGCAGGCTGTACCTGCCCTACACGAGCTCTTTCAGGCAGGTGTCCAAGTCCCCTGCAGCTCACCAAGCTCCTGCTGACTAAGGGCACCTAGAGCTCAGTGTGCCTGTGCCAGGCTGGGCCCACGGGCACAGCACATCCTCTGCCCTGGCCTTGCAGCCGTATCATGGTCAGCTGTGCTCTGGGACAGCACAGCCGCAAGGCTGGAGAACAGAGGGTGTGAAAAAGCACCGTCCTTGCTCCAGCCCCGGGTGAGGCAGGGAAGCTGTTGCCCGTCAGGAAGGCGGAAAGCTCTCTGACCTCTTTGTTCCTCTAGTACTTTGCAGAATAATGAAACCCCTTCCACTATACCTAGAGATGGCCAGACATCTATCAACACCCCTCTACCGTTTGCCTACTGTTCCCTGGGCATCTTTCTTCCCTTGGGAATGCTCAGAGGAATGTGCAGCGAGGGGAAGCAGGGCCTGTCAGGCCTGGGTGCAGGGCCTGACAGCACATGCCAAGCTGGGACTGGCTGCAGGCTGCCTGCCCACGGCCTGGAGCCAAGCTCACAGCATGGGCTGTACCCAGAGTGCAGGGACAACAATGGCTTTGGAGATAATTCTGTGTTTTGGCTCCTCCAGTCTCACCTTGTTCTCGTCAGGAGTGAAGTGGACGTGCACATCGGTAATGGCGCCTCCTGGCACGGCACGGCATGCATCACTGGGGCCCGCCAGCTGGAAGTAAGGTGAGCTCTCCATGGAGACCTGCACCCCCTGAAGATTCTGCAGGAAAGACATGGAACCATGATTTTGCCACTTGAGGAAACAGGACAAGAGGAGACCTGTCCATGCCCTGGTGACGTCCTTCCTTGACCCCTTTTCCAAAGCCCTTTCTGCTGTGGAGGTACAGGCACAGAATTCCCAAGGGTGAACTTGAATCCCTTCTGTCTGGCTCCAGCATTTTGGCCAGGGGCAGTAGGGCAGTGCCTGGTGGGAAGGAAGGGCCGAGCAGGTCAGCACCGGCAGGATGGAGACAAGAGCACCTGAACCAAATCATCTGCATATTCAACAGGGCCAAAAACCTGCTGATTTCTGCCTGCACACAGCTATGCAGTCGTGTTCCACGGAGGGAATGGGCTACCTGAAAGCATAACAGCACATTCTCCTGCGGGGAGGAAGAAATTCCTTTCTAGCAGGTCAGCTTTGGATAGGGCAGTTCTGGGGGATACAGTCATGCAGGCAGAGCAGCAAGAGAGGAGACCAAACACTGTGGCCTTACTGGGAACAAATGCAAACCTGAAAAGCAAAAGAAGGAACACAGCAATCCCTAAAAAAGGGAGATGACAAAGAGAATTTAAAGCGCCAGTAAAGCAGCAAGGAAGAATCATCAACTGATTACAGCAATCACCTCCCCGAAAGTGATGGAAACACAGACAGGTTGTGCCTGTTGACTGCGGGCTTCAAAGGCATTTTCCTCCTGGAGAAACCTTGCAATTCTTTAGGGGAATGGTCTCTCGCCTTTTGACCCTTCTGGAATTTCCTCCCTACATGTCCACACCTAATTGGCTGAATGCCAGGACCCTCCCAAAATAGGAGACTAGATAAGACCCCTGGATTTCTTTGTTCTCTCTCTTTTGGCCCCTGGACCCCTTTGAGGAATAAACGACTTGGAATAATCTGGGGGTAAGAACCTCTTTTGAAATCTTTTGTCCTGTCCCTTCGGAGATATTCCTCCAAAGCCTCTCCAGAGCTAGCCCCGGGGAGGGGGGCCGGGCCTGCGGGGGGAATATTTCAAAACATGACCAGCACTGACTCACAGTGTGGTTTCAGTATTAAAAGCCAACCTTGGCTCTCCAGGGGTTCTTGCTGCCTGTGCAGGCAAGCTGGGCTGCTGGGCATTCCCGCTTGCAGCCAGCAGGCCAAGTTCTGCTCTCTGGGATACACAGACACAGCAAACATGCATTTTCAACACATAGATATCAACCCCTGAGCACCAAAATGCTCTCAAAAAGTCTAAACCAGATGATTTTGAGTCCTTCCTGTCTCTTCCCACCAGCCCACTCTTGGCACAAGCCTCATTTAAGAAAATGTTTCCCTGACTGAAATTCAAATGGTCTCAGTTTTCCCCTTTAGAGTCCAACACGACTGCTGACGTTTTTCAACTTTTTCCCTCTCAGCTCTCTTGGGAAACTGCAAAACAGGAGCACATGGCTTTGGATGTGCTGTGGTTCTCCAAAGGGAAAGCAGAGCACCATGCTGCTTTTGGAAAACCTGAGCAGAGCTGGATGAAGCTTAGCAGGAGCCTGAAGTGGCACCTAAAGGCCTCCTACTGCTTCTGCTACATCAATCTGATTCCAGGGCTGTTTCAGAACATTTCCTGCCGTGCCAGTGCCACTAATGATAGTGATTCCAGCAGAAAGCGTAGACGACTCAGCCCCTGAGCTTTGACTGTGAGCTGCACAAAGGGAGCCAAACAGGCTGAGAGAGGCAGAAATTCCTACCAGGAACCAAGATTAATCAAGGAGACACAAGATGTGGTATAGACTCAAGCAAAGCATGAGAGCAGGTAAGAACTGTACAACCCTCAACATTCCTATCAATCAGAGCTTTCAAAAGAAGGAAACTCCTTTGGGATAGATACTGTCAGCCCATGGGCAAAATCAGGGGAGAGTTCCCAGCACAGGAAGATTTCCACCATCGTGCAGAACAAGATGCTGAGACATTTTCTTCTGGATGTGCTGCAGCAGATAACTTGCTTTGCTGTACACTATGGGAATTACACCACTCTTCCAGCACAGTGTTAACACTCCATGTCCCAGCACTTACCTCGCCCTTATTCATGAGAGACACCACCATTTCATAGACCTCATGAACGACAAAGTTCTGAAATACCACCTCTGGTGGGGAAACGCGAAACGATCTCTTTTTCCGGGGAGTTGATGACAGCTGGAGAGGCAAGAGAGAGCAGGGAGACGTTCAGCTGCTGGGAGGAAGGTTCATGAAGGAGAATCTTACACTGATCCCCACTGAAGTACAGACTCATGGCGAGCACCTCTGCCCAGGCCACACTAGGGAAACAGTAGCTCACCCACCTCTGCTCTCAGCTGATCAAGAGCTGCAGGGCCACAGAGAGCAGGCTCAAGCCAAGCTGCTCTTTTGGCACCTATTTCTCCGGGTTTCCTTCTCCAGAATGCCAGGCAGCACTTACCTTGAGGACTGCCCTGTGCCCATGAGGTCACAGAGCTCTGGGGCACTGACTGAGGACTCACGGAGGAAGTAAAACCCATAAATTTACATCAGACTCCATGGGAAACAATTTTGGGATGTCCGTTGTTCTGAGACAGGGAAACTGAGGCCCACACAACTGCAAATATCTTTTTTTCATCTAGAACTTAGACATCAGTAAGAAGAGAACAGTACCAGAGGAGGTGTGAGAGATGAGGTGATATTTTGCTGAACAATGTCAAAAGGTTATTGTGATGGATGAGAATTGTTATGGAGTTATAAGTTGTTGGCTATAGAGTTGGAATGTTTAGTTAAAATCAGTTCAAGAGTTATAATGCTGTTTAGCAGTTTTGTCCACTCTGTATCCCTTACCCCAAAATCCCACTTACCTGATTCCGTCGCCTTTCCGTCGGGTCAAGCCGTTGCTGCTCCCTGGCATCACTGCTCTCCATTTCTGCTGCTGCTCTACCTGCCTGCACCCAGCCTGTCCCACTGGCTCGTTCCCTGCTTGCTCCACTTCCTACTACCTGTCGGATCCTCTTCCTCCTTCCTGCTGACAACCGGCCTGTCAGTCAGGCTGCTGCTGCCACCCTTATGGAAATTGAAAGAGCCCAGCTGCATGATGGGACCATATCAACACCAAGAGCCCCTGGCCGAAACGAGCCAACTCAAAATTTAAATCTGCCAAGGACAGCACTGGACTGACCATACCCAAGGGTATTTATGCCGAGGGTATTCATAGACAAGCTCTTCTATCTCACCATAACTTCCAAAGGACTTAAAGAGCGAGAGACCCCTGGACTCTAGAAGCCAAGAGGAGTTCTTTGGAATTGCCGTGAGCCGACAAGTCCCGCTCTGCAGTGCAGGCAGCACAGTGGATTGCACCTCCTTCTCAGTGGTGTGGACGAAAGGGAGCAGCAGCAGCAGCAGCGGCGGCGTAGGCCACTCCTGAAGACCCCTGCTTATTAATAAAGGCATTTAAAGGAGGAAACTGTGTCTCCTGCCATTTGTAACAGTTATTAAGTTAAAGAATGAAAGTTGTTGGTTCTGTGTGTTGTTTGTGGTTTGGATTTTTTCAGGTTGGTCTGTTGCATGCTGCTGTGAGCTGGGAGAAGGACGTGGTTGAAGACCTGACCAAAAGGAAGTAGGAGGAGAGGGGAGGGGACAGAAAGGTTGGTGGTCAGAGCGAATGGAAGTTCCCGAGTACCGTCCAACGGGAAAGGGGCCGGGGGCCGCCCCAGGCAGGTATAAAGGGTATAGAAAGATTGCCATTTTGCTGGAGGGTGTCTTTGTTCGTCTCCGGGGAGAGGGAGACACGCCCAGCTCAGTTGAATCGTTACTAATAAACAGCTTTCTTTTGCTTGGATGATTTTGTCCCCTTTAATTGTATTTAAAAGTTAGTGCATTGCTAGCAGAGGTAAAGGCAAAAGTAAAGTAACACAGAAGTTAGGAAAAAGACAAATGAGGTGATTGCTGAATGAGGATAAGGGTCAGTTCTTTTCTCAGCAAGTTGGCATCTCCTTTTTAAACGGGTGCTTTCTTGTAACCTGTTACTGCCATCTTATTTAATACCGTTGTAGAGCACATCTGGAATGACACAACAGCAACAAATGCTTCTGGAGCAGAGACCTTGCTTTGAGAAAACTCTCCCCTGCTTTGTCTGCCCTCTCCAGACACACTGCTGTCACTCCAGAGACACAAGCAGGAATCCTCCGTGACTTGACAGGAGGCACACTCTGCCCAAGGGAGTGGCTGCAGCACGCTGTCCCCTTAGTGGTGCCCTTCTCTGAGGTGTTCCCAACCCCCCCTCTCCAGGGCGATCCTTAACCACTTTGTTACACATCTCATGCTGCCAATTTCCTGCTCAACTGCCCACCTCGGTCACCTACCCGTTTGGAGTGGGCTTTATACTGAGCCAGTCCTGCAAGAAAAGCAGCTTTAAACACACCTCTAAGTAGGCACTGATCCACATAAAGCACATCCATTCCCCTCTGCCCAGGGTGAGTCCCCTGTACATCTGGCAGCCTGCAAAATCTAACACCACGTCAGGGTTCCAACCCAAAGCATGAATGCAATGAGTTTTGTTAAATCTGAAGTAATTACTGCAGCTACTCGGCCTTCAAAGGCCAACGCTGCCACTGTGGAGGGAATCCTATGACCCCAAGCATTTGCTGGTGACCGCACCTAAGCAAGAGGCGGCTGTTTCAGCAGGAGAATGGCAAATGGCAATTTTGTGCCTTTGCGTCCCCAGCCTTCCCCCCCTTGTTTTAGCAATGGCAGCTACACTCCAGCAAAGCCCAGCAGCTTCAGCAGAGGTTATTTGTGTTGGCTTAGTGCAGATCAGGACTCCAAGTCCACCACAAGCAGCAGTTTGCAATGGCAGGACCTGGACACTGAGATGTTTTGCTGGAGGCGAGCCTGTCACAAGCACACATCCTCTTCAAACTTCACAACAAACAGAAAGAAAAAGAGCAGGAAAAGGCTACCTTTTGACGACTCAGTCTCAAGATTTGAAATGGGCTAATGCTGGGCAGAATAGGCCTCCCAGTCCTGGCCTGAACCTTCCCCCTCAGGAATGTAGATGGAAGCAGCTGAAAGGCAAAAAAAAAAAAAAAAAAAAAACCAACAAAAACAAACAAACAAACAAAAAACCAAAAACAAAACAAAACAAAACAACCAACAAAAAAACCCCACACGCAGCAAGAGCCTCAGAGATGCCACTGTTCACATAGACTTTCTCTTGAACAAGCGGCACTGGTGAATAATTTGTGATCGCATGTCTAGGACAGTCCTGGAAGCCCTGGAAGTTACTTGCTGAAATACTAAGCATCAGTAAATTAATAATACAGAGTAAAATACACATACTCCAACCACACGGCTCCGTCCCATTAGCTTCTCCATGATTTGATGTGACTTGTTTGGGGATTTCTGCTCTTTGGGCAATTTTTTCAGAAAGCTGCTCCTCCTCAGATAGCTTCGTCATGTCATTAGGGTCTATCTCCGGAAACTCTGCCTCGTCCTCATAAAACGGCTCCTCAGAAAACTCTTCCTCCTCCTCCTCCTCCTCTATGTAAAGCCACTCCTCCTCAGAAAGCTGCTGCTCCTCAGGCTGCTGCTGCTCCTTGGAATCCTCCTCCTGCTGCTGCTGCTGCTGCTGCTGCTCAGAATCGTGCTGCTCGGCAAGCTGCTGCAGCTGCCACAGCTCAGAAGGATGGATCTCAAAAGGATGGTCCTGCTCCCACCAGAAACGACTCACCAGCTTCTTCTGATGCCTTACAGTAGTAGAAGACAGGAACCGCCCTGCAGAGAGGAAGAGGACACCTTTCAAAGACAAAACCCTGTGTTCCCAGCAACTCTGCCTCCTGCTGCAGGTAGGTGGAAGAGAGCTGGGATGCACTTGGAGCATCTCTGGCCAAGTACTTTCAGCAGGAAATAGAGCGTCTGGGAGTAGGGTCCCTGCCTGCAGCACACACTCCCGTGCCAGAGCAGGAGAGCTGGTTTTAGACAATGACTTTGCATTTGCCCTGGAATGGGGAACTGCACACAGACAGGGGCTGTAGGGCAGCTCACGCATTACACCATTGTTTTTCCCAGTCTCAGACTTCTCTCAGAGATGACCTGATGTCCCCTTCCCAGCCCTGACCCAGGCACGTGGCTTTCCCCAGAGTCTGCCTCAGCTCCTTTGCAGAGCACAGGTGGCAGGGCGAGAACAAAAGGGGCTGAAAGGCAGAGGGGGGCAAGGAGAAAACTCCAGCTGCAGCTGGGAAGATGCTGATGAAAGTGGATGTGTGGACAAGGATGAAAAAGCAAGTCATGTTTTGGAGTGAAGTGGCAGGGTGTTCTCCCCAGGCCCTCAGCTACCGAGTGAAATGCCCTTACGCATCAGAGTGGTTGAGAATGGCTTCTTCACTGCTTCACTATCTGCAGCTTCCTCCCAGGAGTATTCCAGGGCTACCTTCCCTGCCTGTGTTGTGCATCCTGAAACTGAAAAGCAAGGAGGAGGAATAAAAAAAAAGTCCAATAAATACAAAGCAAATAGTACAGTAACATTGCCTGATGGACTCCTGGCATCAATTTCTCCTGAGGAGCATCTTCTTCCCCAGGCAACCCTGCCACGTTCCGCTGTCCTGGGTGGCCCAGAAATGTATTTCCAAGTCTGGAAGTTTAAGAGGAAAGGGCCAACATGGTGCCCAGGACACTGAAGCTGAGGGGCTTACTCTGGACTTTAGGTTTTGGTTTGACTGCAAACTTATTCTTGAGCAGATGAGGACAGGTGACAGGCAGTGAAAGCAAACCCACGGCTGTCCTCAGCAGAAGGGTGTGGCAGCACTGAACCTGTCCTGACCACCACCTCCTGCTTGGCTTTGTGTGCACGTGAATGGGCCTGTGCTGGTTTTGGCTGGGGTAGAGTTCTGGGAAGCAGGCACTGGGTCAGCCCTGGGCAAAGGCAGCTCCCGCTCACAGGGCCCTGCCTGGCCTCCAGCACTCACGTGGCTCTCCTTGTCTGGAAGGGCAAGGGATCCTTGAGCTGGACCACAGTCGTGTTCAGTTTTAACTGGCTGCAGGCAACAATGGCACTGAGGTACAGCTCGGCCTCCTGGCTGCTGTCCTCCAGCACAGCGTGAGCTGGTTCTGGGACTCTCTTGACCACCTGCAAACAGAGGAGGGAGGAATCACCGAGCAGAGCCCACAAAGTCAGGCTGAGAAGGGAGTCTTTTGGCCTCCGGGATCAGCCTCATAGAGGGACTGGAAAGGACCGTTCACTTTCACTTCCCGCCGCGTAGGGGGGGAACGGGGCGCCGGGATGGGCGCGGCTGATGGAGCCGCAGCACCAGCCCGCCCCGCCGCCTGAGACTCAACCGACAGCGGAGGAAGCGGCGCAGGCGGCGCGAGCGGGGAAGAACCCGCGGAGGGGGCGGGGCGCGGTGCAGGGCCGCTCGGGCCCGGCCCAGCCTCCCCAGCACGAGCAACATCACTCGCCGCGCCCGGCGGGGCTGACACGGGGAGGGGAGGGGAGGGGAGGGGAGGGGAGGGGCGGGGCGGGGCGGGGCTGGCAGCGCCCCCAGCATGGCTCCGCCTGTGGCGCAGAGGCCCAGAGAGGGCCCCGCCCGCTCCACGCGGGGCGGGACGGACTGCCCGCCCACAGGGATCGGGTCCGACAGCAAGTCGATCAACGCTCCCCCCTCCGGGGCCCTCGCCGCTCGCGCGGGCGCCTTGCTCAGCGCATCGCCGGGCGGGGCTGCCCCCGGCTCCAGCGCCGTTCCGAGGGGGTATTTCGTGGCCCACACCGCGATGTGGACGCTGCGTCGTCACCGCGTCCGGCTCCGACAGAGGCGCCTGCGGAGCCCGCGACCCCTCGCTCCCCCCCGACGCCGGAAAGGCGCAGAGGGATTGAGAGCCGCCTCCGCTTCTCCGCCTCCTGGGCGTGGGGACGGGCGGAAGCAGCGCCGCGCTCCCCGCCAGCGCCGGGAGAGCGCCGGGGAGGGGGAAACCCCCCCGCTCTTCAGCCTCCTGGGCGCCGGAATGGGCGAAGCGGTCGGGGCCGGCACGGCCGGCTCCTCAAGAACTGGCGAGCCCCCGCTCAGCGGCTCGTCCGCGCCCCCCGGGGAACCTGGCTCGCCATCCACGAACGCAGCGTCCCGGGGGTCAACGGTAAGCTCCCCGCCCCATTCGGACCCTGAATCCACCTCGGCTTCCGAGGGGAGGACCTCCTCCTCAGCCTCAGCGTCCGAGCCCGACAGCCCCTCAAAAGAGCTGCCGATACTCAACGGGGCCCCGGAGTCCCAATAACTCCTTAAAACAGTATCGCATCGTCTCCAGAGCACCGTCAGATTTACCATGTCTGCATCGTAATTCGCAGACAAAGCCCAAATCAGATAACCACCCAGGCGACCCCAGGCAGTTTCTGAGATAGCCATCCCAGCATGAATAAGGAAGCCTTTTGCCTTTCCAAAATAATATAAACACTGAAACTCTTCCTCAGAAACAAAACCCTGGTTCCGTTCCAGCAGATGGCGCCAGAAGGCGAAGACAGCAACCTCTGTCTTAGAGCTCCGGGATACCATATTCGCAGGCGGCTACCTACACACAACCCCCGTTACCTTGAAGACAATCTCACTGACTCCACACACTGTAATTCTCACGAGCGGGCACCAGATGTCGCCAGTAGGGACACGAAAGAACCACACTCACCCGACAGGTTGAAGTGAGGAAAGAAAAAAAAGCGCCGTTTATTGTCGGGTTTGGGTTTAAACAGGATTTGGAGTTTGGCCCAGGATTGGAGGACAAAGGGGACACCCCTCTGACCCCAATGGTCATCTCAGAAGTCCATCACATATTGGTATGTGAAAACAATCTACTTGTTTATGTTACATCCCTGAGAAACTCCACTGGAAATAGGTAAACAGTCATCAGAAGGCTGAAAATCGAGGCGACACTGAAGAGTTCTGGAAAGCACCTTTTTCTTCTTGTCTTAGGAGAAAGTGCTCTCCACATGTCACGTGTGGAGCAACAACCACACTGCAGGGAGCTGGCAACGGGCATTTTGGGATGTGAAAGATCTCACTGGGAAAGTCTCCAACTGCAGATGTTCTGATAGAAAAGAGGATGGTTTAGAGGCCTTAAAATGGTTCAGAAACTCAGAAAGAACCTTCACCCAAGACGAGTGTGTTTGGCAATAATGACAATAAAAGCAAGAGTCTCTGGAGATGATCCTTCTCCAGACTCCTCCATACTGTCATACAGTGCCTGGGCTACTCCATGATGAGATATCCCACACAATACAGAGATCACAACTAAAAACTCTGGTATCCATGCAGACAAAACTTGGAGTTCACCAGCACATGCAGGAGAAGTATACTTCACTTCCAAAGAAGAGACAGAGTGCAGCAGACTTAACTCCTTGTTGGTGAAAAGGCACCAGATCAGATGAAGAGATTTCAACCACCATAAAGTGGGATAACATCATCAAACATTGTCTCCCATTCAACACGGGCTGCAACCCTTGTGCTTGTGGCACAGACTCGTAGTTTGTGTTGGCTAAAGGTCTCTTGTCAAAAGGCCTCCCCCTCTCACGTGAGTGTGTCCGGTCACTGTGCATCCACCTCTCCCCTAGAATGCACTGCTGGTGAACCTCACGGCTGTCCAATGTCCAGAGGAAGCAGGAGCTGCTCAGCCAGCAGTGATGGGGGTTACCGTGGCTCTTTTTGTAAAAGCTGGGCTGTCTTCTTTTGCCATTTTGCTTCTCGCCTTCCTTTTTCCAGGCCACCTGGCTGCCGGCTCTTCCCTGGTGGTTTGATTCCACGTGACAATGCGCATTTTGTTGTCGCAGTCCTGAACCTCCCCTCCTGGCAGCTCAAAGTTGATCTCGGTCACCTTACATTTCACAAGGTGCCTCCTGAAGGTGGCTGGGACATCTGATTTCAAGGTCACTGTGATGTCCTTGGCACAGCCAGGATGGAGATGTCCCACCTAGGGAGAATCAGGGAGTCAAAACCAAACTGGAAGCACTGCCAAGGGCAGGACTGACAGCAAAAGGGACTGATGTGGTGAGCTGCTGTGCCAGGAATCTGCGCGTCGGAGTGGATTTATGTGAAGTTTGATAGACAAAAGTATGAACAGAAGGTGCCACCTCCCATAACATGAAGCCGTTTCTGCAAGGCTGGCAGCCATTGCCAAGCCAGGGACTTGGCATCTCGGCATCTCCTACGTGGCACTGGAATGGGCTGTCACTGGTACGTGAGGACTGCCTGCCAGCTCCTGGGAACACCAGGGCAGGGCTTGAGCAATGGGGAAAGGCAGAGCCGTCCACGCTCACCTTGGGAGAGAACTGGAATGGTGCGTTTGCCTCCCACTCAAAGCGCATGACCTTCGTACAGGTGTGGTTGGTGATGGTGAAGGTCCTGTTGCAGGGCTCTCCAACAGAACAGTCCCCAAACTGGATGTGATTCGCTCTGACAGCTGCTGAGGAGGAGAACAAGGCAACCTCAGCATGCAGGGAGCTCCATCCACCCCCATTCACGTGCACAGACACTTGTATGTTCAATGCTTTCTTGCTCCAAGCCTTCCTCCCTCTGGAAGGGAGTTTCCCAGGCGGCTCCCCAGCCCACCACTTTCAGGGAAACACCCTGACACACCCCTAAGCCAGCCACATGAAGCACAGCACACATTGCTCTGCAGGCATGCCTGCCACGCCCACAGGCCACCAAGTCCGGTGGGTGACAGCCCAGGCCTGGCTAGAGAGAGGACACACATGATCAGACATTTCCCTCTTCCTTGCTCCACCTTGGCAGCCTCTCCTCTCTTACCATCAATGATGTCTTTCTTCAGAATGCTCTCAGCATTCCTCTCCTGTGTACCTTCCTCCAGTCCGTCGAGGGTGAATTCGTCCTTGTGGCCTTCACCCACCAGCTCCATTAGGGTCTTGTTAGAGTATTTGTCCCCCACTAACGCACGAATCCTCCCTTCCAGTCGTTGAGCCAGGGTGGGTTTGAAAATGACGTCGAACTTTGTCGATTCCCCAGGACGCAGAAGCAGGAAAGGCTTTGGGGGCTTACGCTCTGCACAGCAACGGAAATCAGAGTTAAGTGATACGGCGGTACAGAGGAAATATTTCCATAGGCTGTATGAGGAATGAGAGGTTGAAATCAGCTGCCTCCTAAGCACGGGTTCTACCCCCAGTGGTTCCAGACCCTCTTCCTGTGTTCACAAGACTGCCACCTCCAGACACATCACCGCTTAAGCAGCTTAACCTCAGGTTGATGCCCAGCCCGCATTCCATCTGCTTCCAGCCAGCTCCAGCCGTATGGAAAGCGGAGCCAGAGAGTGCTTTTGGCTTCTGCTGGTTGTCTGTGTGCTCAAGGGCTGTGTCCATTCAGGCTGGTGCCTTCCCTCAAGCAGCAAATACCTCAGAGGGTCCACTGAGGTAGTGACAGTCCCCCACAACTCAACCCACCTTGTCTAGAGGAGCCAAAGAACTTCTTACAACTTGCTAGGAGAAAGTCCCCAAGAAAAGCTTGGGGGACAGAGAGCCCAAGAAAAGAAACTGTGTCTAACATCTGGCTGCTGCTCAGAGAAGCCAAGAGCAGGGCACACGTTTTCCCTCTGTGCAGGATCACACTTCACGGTTAATGAATTTACCGTGTACAGCAGAGTCGTCTTCCGCATCTTCAGTGTAGAATCTCTCAAGTGTGGAGCCCCTGCCTTTCAAGAGGAACGCTCCGTGCTCATCCTCCAGGTGTAACGTGAACTGAGAAAAGGGAGCACAGAGCACATTGACACTTGGTGTGAGTACAGGGTGGGAACACAGGGACTGACCCCGCAGTGCTGCTGGTCCCGCATGGGAACCCAGCACCTCTCCCACTACAAACAGCACTTAGCACAAAAGTTAAGTCAAACCAGCTGGGAAAAAAGAGCGCTCAGAGGCATTTGGATGGACCTGACACAGAATCAAACAGGACAGAAAGTAATGAGCAGAATGTAATTAAGCCACAACTAAGTTTACTTAAAATGCAGTAAACTGGGATCGAAAACAATCTAATGGAGCTGGAAAATCACCCCATGTCCATGAGAACAAAAGGTGACCTGAGAGATGGGGGAAAATACTGCACCACCTTTCCTGTGTTCAACTTAAAGAAGAAAGGCTAGAGGCACGATTTCCAAGAACTCCCTTCTTGGAGAACAGATGTCAGTCACTTGCTTTAAAAGAATTTCTGACACCTCTTCCCAGGTCTGCCGTGTTTTCTGGGACCCTTCCCCTGTGCCACAAGCACTTGTTCCCAAACCAGACCATTCCTTGAGCAGGTCTTCACCTTGACAGGTATTATGCCCTTGTTTTGGATGACCAGGGGGAGCATCTCTGACTCCCCCAGCCGGAGCCTCTTGAAGCACAGCTCGGAATTTCCCCTCCTGCTGCAAGCACTTGGGCACACGACTGTCAGCTGCGGCTCATGCCCCTTCCCGCTGATGGTGAAGGTCAGGATTTGGGGTTTAAATTTCACAGGGCTGCAGGAGAGGCACAGAAACAATTTCAGCTGGCACTAACCCATTTCTCCCTGGGTGAGTGAGGCAGCAAGGGCCACCCACAGTGTTTTCCCTGCCTGAGGCTCCTGAACCACACAAGGCAGCCCCCACCAGGCTCTTCCCAGTCCACTCAGCGCCATTCACAAGAGGAATCTGTTCCAAAGAGCCCTCCACAATAACAATTAAAAATAATTTCAGTTAATTGAATCATGCCATCCAGGAGGTAGATAATGAGGCACCAGATGAGGCATGGCAAATCTCCTGGCTGCAGTGAGATGAGACACATGCAACAAGCAAAAGCACAGCATGAAAGCAGTACAAAAGCAAGAAGGCAAAAATAAATCATTGTCACCATCAGTAAAGATCATTTCCAAGAACAGTAAGAAAGCAATTGCATATTAGCAATTAGACTTCTCTTGTTCCAATTCAGCCACTAAAAGGTTGAGGAAGGGCAGGTCAAAGCTGCACTACACAGGTCCCAGGGCAGAGGAACTGTGCTTCTCTTTCATACCAGCTCCAGTCCCTTACATAAAATAGCTTAATGAATACCAGGGAATCACAGTGATCAGAGGAGCACTTAATTTTACAGGTACACAGGAAATTGTGACTGCTGACCTGCTGGCACAGGAACTGCTTCATCTAGGCCTTTGTCCTTGGAAATCCCCAAGTCAGCTGCAGCACATCTCAGTAACTTTCAGCTGGCTACCTAATATTTCCATGTCTTCATAATTCCTCATAAAGGATAAACCATCAGTCTCATTTTTTGGCTTTGTCCAACGGTTACTGCCTCCCAGATCATCTCATGCCAAGTACTCTGCCTATGGCTACTGAAAGCATTAGAGCTAACAAGAGGCCTGTGCCTGCCCAGTGGAGAGGGAGCTATCACTGAAGCCTCCCCCAATATTTCACAGTCAGTTACCCTTCTGGGATGACAAGGGAAGCCTTGAAAGTGCAGTCGTAGGTCTGCTCATCTGGTGGGGTGAAGGTCACCGTAGCAACAGCACAGGATGAGCCCTGAATGGACATCTTGACTGCATACAACTTGAAAACGTTGTTGACAGGGCTTTTATCCTTGGGGGAACCCAGAGAGCAGTGTTAGGAGAAAACACCTTTCAACATGACACAGTTTTATTCATAAATGCGTTACTGAGAACAGCCCCAGGCAGTGTGTCCTCCTCCCTGTTTCCCTGGGCAGGCTCCCTCCCTCCCAGGGAACGCTGACCTTGTGCTAAAGCAGTCTGTGTTTTGAGCCCTGGCCGCTGCCCCAGCATACATGGGAGGTGGGCACTGCTTGGAAAACCCTGCAAATAACCTGGAACTGGCCTTCAAAGTGAAGGAAAAGCCAGGGAGCCTGAGGAAATGCCTCCTTTGAACCCTGGCATGTCAGTTCATGACAGCCCCTCTCTGAGTGTGCGTCCAGGAGAGGTTCAGAAGGATTCACTTCTCCCGCCAAAGGCCCAGAGGTGTGAGCCAGAACCTTGCCTGAGACATGCAAAATTCAACACAACTCTTCCCTGGCTCTGCTGCTCTCCCCTGCAGTTTGACCTGCACTGAGCTAGACTAGTCTGGGCCCCAGGAAGCAATGCATCTGGAGAACAAAACAGACTCTCACACTGCCTTTAGAGGGACACCATCACCTTGGCCTCCTGTTCTTACCTTTCCACGCAGGGGTCTGATGGAGAGCACCACATCACACGGCAGGCTGCTTGCATGGTAGATATTGAAATGAGCTTCAGCTTCTTGCGCAACCAGAACCTTGTTGAAGATGAATTTGTTCTCATCTCTGATGAACAAGCCCACGCCTTCCACTGACCGCAGCTTGCGGCTCAGGTCAGTGCTGCTGCAGATCGGGTACTTCTCAAAGATTGACAGGACATCCTCAACGAGTCCTGTGGATAGACCAGAGGGATGAGCATGGAGGAGAAGCCTCACTGATGAATTTATCTGGACCCTGCTGGCCTCTCAGGAGGCTTTTCCTCTCAGTCATCCTTTCTGCCCTGGGTGACTGCTAAACCCAGCCTTGGGTGGGGGAGCTGGCTTTGAGGATGGAGCTCAGTCAACCTCGGTCTTAGAGAGCGCTGCTTTCCTTTTATCCTTCCATGCATCCCTCTCAGCCTGGGAAGGATGAGTCTGCTGGTGGACTTGAAGAGGGCTGGAACTTCTGAGGATTCAAAGGCGGGACACCAGGGCTAGCGTGCATCTCTATCCAAGCAGCAAGTTTAGGTGCTGATCAGCAGCAGGTGTGACCAAGGGAACCTGTGGGCAGTACGTACCTGGGAGGCAGGACTCGGCAGTCAGGGTAAAGGGAATGCCAAGGGGATTGTCCCTGGGGTCTCTGCCCGTGATGTCAATGTAGAGCTGCTCCTCACACGTCCCCTCCTGCCCTGCCAGGCATTCCACTGTGATCTTCTGCTGGCCCCACGGACTGATGGAGCCGGAGCAAGGGGACACCGTGAACATGCCAAGACTGAGGGGACCCTGCAGAAAAAGTTCCAGGAGAGGCTGATGGCTAACAGCTGTGCCTTGAGCACCCCAGCAAAGAGTGTGTCCCGCCTTGGCCTCCAGCTGGGCCCAAGCACCCCAGTCCCAGGGCAGGGAAGGATGACTCCATGGCCCAAGGGCAGCCCCAGGCTGAGACCAACAAGCCAAGAGGAGCTGCAAGCCTGTCCCAAGTAGCAGAGAGAAAGGAGTTTGAGTGTAAAGAATGAAGGTGGTAGCTGTGATCCTTCAGCCTCCAGAGGTAACACAGGAGAGCAGAAATAGCTGTGAGAAAGGACAGGAGAAAGGTAGGTGACTTGGAAGAAGAAAAAGCAATGTTGTCTGAGCTCTGCGGACTGGGAGTTCACTGAGGCGTGTTTTTGCTTCTGTGGTGTTCACAGACCTATGCTGGCTAGCAGCTACCAAACACAGGACCTGCTCCCCCCTGTTGATCCCACAAGTCCAGGTCAGAGCCAAAGTACAGGAGTGTCAGTGGGACTGAGCAGATACTGGGTTCCATCCTGTAGACCGTGTCCCACCCTATAGCCATGAGCCCCCAGCCAGGGCACAGCAGCATCTTCTCACATCCCCCGCGGCAGCAGCACTGTTGGGGAGCAGGAGTCACCCACCTGTCAAGGAGCTCGATTTCTTTCCTGTTGAGCGCTTTGCAGCTGATGGAGCAGATTGCTCTTGCTTTGAACTGAGAGGAGAAAGCAGAGGTATCTGTCATGCTGAGCTCCCCTGCCTTTCTCTGAGGCCAAAGCTGGCCTTCCTCCACACGGAGGGAAGCCTTCCTGCTCCTGATGGCTCCCTGAGTGCAGCACCCATTGCTGGACAGGAGCTCTATCACCAGCTTTGTACTACACCTGGGGACACTGCGGTGTTTTTTTGCTCCCTCTCCCCAAGCCAGGGATGCAAACGGACAACAGCCCAGGTCTCCTGGCTGCCTGCCACATACCAGCCGTGGGCTGGTGCCTCCTCAGACAGGAAAGGTGGTGCAGGGCTTCTCGTACCTTTGGCTTTCCCATGCAGATGCATCCTCGGGTGCTCGGTGGATGTAGAATTCGAAGCTGAGCATGCCTTTGTTCTCCAGGATGACAGTCTGGGTCTTCTTGGTGCCCTCGAGCATGGCACCGAAGTCGATGGGTGAGGCGGGCTCAATGCTGTACTTGCTGTACACAGCTCTCACCGACACCCTCAGTGGGATCTCGGCAACAGTCTGGCCTCCTTCCCCTGAGCTGCCGTCTATCACCTGTGTCCACAGGAAGGGGTGGTAAACACAGCAAAGAGGCCAGCCTCTACCCCAGTCCCCAGTCTCCACCCCAGGCCTCCATCAGTTTACCCCTCCCTGTTTAAGCACCTCCTCCGGAGTCAGAAGCTCAGCTCCACTTAAGAAGCCTCCCAAATGGTTTTGAAAGACTTTGTTTGTGTATGTAGGAGAGAGGATTCTCCAGTTAAAGCACTCCTTCCACTCGACACCTATCCTGTTTACACTCCCAAAATGTCGAGAGATAACACAGCCTGGCCCAAGCAGCTCACCTGGCAGTACAGGATGGGTTTGTTCTTGAGGAAGATTTCACTTGTGGGGTGGAAGAGCATCTCAATATTCACACCAGGCTGGGAGGCAGTCAGCATGCCCGACCGAGGCTCAACGCTGAAGTGGGATGCCAAGTTTTGCGTCCTGGGACCTGCACCCTTCAGCGTGAAGCTGGGGAGAAAGGGAAGGAATGGAGATCTCTGCAGTTAAAAGTACAGGCACCACCAGCACGGCCAGGACTTTGCATAGGACCAGAAAAAAAAAACAAAAAAAAAGGGAGAGTTCAGCTCTGCTCAGGGAATCCTGGATCTTGACAGAGAGTGCAGACAATCACAAGGTTAATGCATGAAACCTTGATACCAGAATTTTTCATTTGCTTCTTTACAGAGTCTCAGAAAGAGAAAGGAAGTGACCATCAAAGAAAAGCAATGAATCTCATCATTTCAGTGGCTGAAATTTTTGGGGCTCTCCTTTGGGTTCGTGCTGAGCTGTGAAGAATTGCTGGTTTGTGGCTGGATTCTCTAGTAAAATAGTTGAGATTAGAGAGTCCGGGTTTTGTATTTCCCATGAGGTAGCCAGCATGAAAACAGGTTCTAGCCATTGACAGAGGGAGAATGCAGGCCTGGGAATCTGAAGAAATGCTCACTACCAGGCAGCTGGACTCACCTGTACTCAATGTTGTATACCCCTTTGTTCTTTAGACTCAGGACTTTCTTCACCTTATCTAGGACATTAATGGTTCCAAATTCCAAACTTCCATCTGGACCTGCAGAAAACCCGCAGAGCCAGGTCAGAAATGGTATTTATCAGCTGCAGAACACGCCAGGTCACAAACTACATGGAGGTCTTGACACAAAACCCTTTCCAGCAAGTTTCTGTTCTTGACAGTATTTTCCAGCTATTTGTCTGCCTTTTCTCTTCCTACTCAAATTATCTGCAGGATTAGTAGCTACGGAAATTACTTTATATGCTGTGCTGAGCCCGTGGGAGTTGCCAACTGCCTGTTCCCGTCACTGTTGTTTCAAAGCCCCCAAATCCAATCTGCACGTGAAGCTGCACACTTCAAAGTTCAGAGGGGAGAGACTTAAGGCTGTCAATGCCCTGACAATGCATTATTCCACACCACTTGCAGGGTTTGTGCTTCATGTGTCCATGCCATCCTTGCATGCTATCCCATCCCATCCCATCCCATCCCATCCCATCCCATCCCATCCCATCCCATCCCATCCCATCCCATCCCATGCGCTTTGGTCGCCCGCCCCCCAAGGTAATGCAGTGCACCTGGACTGCTTTGTCTGGGAGGCGTCCACTGACCTTCAGGCATGTCGATCCTCAGAGAAACATCATAGACCTTTGCAGAGATTTTGATGTTTTCAGCCTGAACAATCCCCAGGATGTTTTCTGTGTCTGAAACCTGAGGCAGCAAGAAACAAACACTGTTCAGATCATTCTTTTGGTAGACAGCCTCCAAGTCCTTGTCTCTGCTGGCTGCTTCCCCTGTGGCCTCCCAGGCTTCACAAGCGTCGGTGGACTCCCAAGCTTTGCTAACCTGTTCATCTCATGGGCTGCCCCAGTGGGATTCAGCTGCAGTAAAAAACCCTATCAGCCCAGCTCTGTCTTCACCATAGAGAAGAAGATGTTCTACCTCAACAGAAGAAGGTCCTTCCTCCCTTGGGAGCCGGGGAGCTAAGAGTGGCCATCCCTGTGTTGCTTCTGGCCTTTGCTATCAAACATGTCTGAGCTCAGAGTCCTTGGAGCAGGGAGACCCTCCGGGGACACTACCCTGAGCAGGAACCCATGGAAGGCTTACTCGCCTCTCCCTCCGCATATGGTTCAATTCCCATATTATTTCATCCACGGCAGCTTTCTCCTCCTCAGGGAGGGCATCATACTCTTCCTCATCCATTCTCAAGGCACGTTCTCTGTTCCTCTGAAGAGCTTCCTCCCGCTGCAGTTCTTTAGCACAAACCAGAGGAGAAACCATGAGTGACAGCAAGCACAGCTGGGTGCTTTGGGAGTCAGCTGCAAGGACTCACAGCTTTTCCCAACCCAGCATATCACACCAGGAGACATTGGGGAGCTCATATCCCTGCTCCAAAATTCAGACAATCCCTCAAACGATGGCCAGGCAGTGAGTTCCTGTGCTTTTCCTGGCTTAAGTGCACCAGGGCTGAGGACAGTTGTTTGTCACTGAGCTACAACAG
The DNA here is from genome assembly GCF_029207755.1 of Chamaea fasciata. Lineage (NCBI taxonomy): Eukaryota > Metazoa > Chordata > Aves > Passeriformes > Sylviidae > Chamaea > Chamaea fasciata. Next base: position 20,445,998 of record NW_027094097.1, on the reverse strand, counting down.
CTTGAACTTCTGCCCAAGCTTGAATGTTAGAGATTAAGGTGTCTTAAAGCCTCCAGTCTCCTGCAACTCTGAGATGAGTGTGGTTACAGAGGCAGAAGGTGGAAAGATGAATAAAAACACTTCTTACAAGCTCTGCTGCAAACCCAGACACACAGAGATAAGTCTGAGGGCTTGAGAGAGAAGATTTGAGAGGGACAGACATATCTCACCTTCCCTCTGTCTTTCATCTTCCTTCCTCTGTATTTCAGCTTCCTTCCTGGCTTTCCAAGAAGCATAATCTCGATGCACGTGCACCACGTAGATATAATGGCGATTCTTGACAGCTGTGAGTACACAGAGCAGAGAAGATTCCAGGCTTCTTGCAAAGAGGCTCTCCAAGCCATCAAAGACCACTCCCTTGCAGCAGTCTTCGTGCTGCAAATAAAGGGAAGAGTAAGTCAGCCATTGCACACAGGGAGCTCACAGCTGGACAGTAAACCCAGATGTCACAGGGCACCAGCTGTCCTTGTTCCAGGTGCATTAGCTAAGAGCAGCTTGTGTCTGTCCTTAGGCTCTGCCAACTAAGGGCATCTGCAGCTTCCCCCAGGGTTCCCTGCACACAGGCCAGGATCCTCCAAGAGCATGTACAGACCTCCTCCTCTCCGAGTTGTACCTCACTGCCTGTTCTCCGGAGCAGGAATGTCTCCTTTTCCCCACCCCACATACCTTCAGCCTCTCACAGAGGATCTCCACCAGCAGGTGCTCGGGCAGCACACAGCTCAGGCAGTTCAGCTCTTCCCCACAACTGCTGGTGATGTTCAGCTGCTGCGGTGCAGGAGCAGTGGAAACTGTGAACTGTAATGTGGACCATTGTAAGGAAAATACACCCCGGTGGAAAGCCCTGGACAACTCCCACTGCTGGGCTTGCAGCTGGGGTTCCTCACTAGTGGAGACTAGAACAACCCTGCAGTGCAGGCTGGGGGCTCCAGGGGATGGTCCTGGAGGGCCCATCCCCTGGCCAGCAGAGACCCAAGCCTGCAAACTCCTGGTGCAATGGATCCACATACCAGGCCCTGGCTGGCACAGAGCCTCCACTGTAAGCAGCCCCTGCCCATCTCACAGACAATGCAAAGGTCCCAGGCACCAACCCAGGCAGATCATGTTTACCTGGGGTTTGCTGGCTGGCTCCGTCTTCTTTTGCGCTGGTGTGCTCTTGCCTTTGGCATTCTTCTTGTTCATTTTCTCCTGAGAGGCTTGTCTTCTCTTGGCCAGAAGAGCGAGCTGACGCTTTTTAGCTGCATAGGGGACATATGGTTCAGGAGGGCTTTGAAAAGCAAGTAGGCACCTTTCACCACAATGGGCACAGCCTTGGACCCTGGAAGGAACGCGGCACTTTTTCCCCAGTCTGCCGGGCACTGGCAACACTCAGAAGCAGCTCCCTCCCTGCTTCTCTTACCAGCACGCTATCCCATCCTTGATTTTAAAGCCAGCACTATGTCCCTCCTAACAACTGTGCATGCAGGTGACACTGCTTGCACAGGAGTTCCCCTATGGATCAAGCCAAGGATTTGTCCTCCAGGACCATTGTTTCCATACACTGCACCCATCCTGCATTCTCCTGTGGAGACCTGCAGCCCTGCCCCGCTTGCACCACCCGTCTCTGCTGAAGCTAAATGCTCCTTGTGGGAAAACCCTGCTGGGACACAGACTCCTTTTCCTTCCGCCAGCTCCCAACCCAGCCAGGTTCAAAAGTGAGCAATGCAAAACTTCCCCCTGCACTGTGGCAGGTCTGGCCTCACCCTGCAGAGCTCAGGCTACCAGCTGCCCAGTAAGCTTCCTAAAAGTCTCTGGTCTCACATGGAGAACAGCCCAACATACACGAGCTGTGTAACCTGACAGTGAGCACAGGTAAATCCCGGGAGACAAGAGCTCATTTGTAGCATGTCTCTGATTGGAAACTCCTCTGGGAGGCTGTCCTTCCCTTCCTCTTGTTTGCAAGGTTACACTCATAGTCAGTCCTCTTGTGCTTAATGAGCCACTTCAGAAGGCTTTTTCCTTGGTAAAGTGGGCAGCAGTTCTGCCTGCTGCCCATGAGAAGCAAGCTTGATTCAGCTTTGAGGAAATAGAAAATATTTGGGAAAGAGACAGGCATGCTTCACCACCCTTAGAAAAATGAACACGTGCCAAGCATGGCAGCGAAGGGGGATATCAAAGAATCCCTGACTGAGCCCTTAAAATTGATTTTTTATTTTTTGAAGACCAGCCAGAGATGCACTTCACCCATGTTCCCTAAGAGACGCAAAGAATGAAAAACTGCTGCTCTGAGTGAGCAGAAGTGGACAGTCATGGTGGGTTTCTCAAGCACTGGCTCTGGGTCTGGCATTTCTCCTCACCAGCATTACCTTCGTTTTTGCTTTTCAGCTCCATGGCAGCCTCGGTGCAAAGCTCCCGGGCACGGAGCCCTGCCTGGCTGCCATCATTGGCAATGGCCTCTTTCACCACGGTGTCAAGGGACAAGGGAGCAGCGTCGTAATGGTGACACAGGGCCGCCGCCATCTCTGTCTTTCCTGAGAGAGAGAGGAGGACTGCTTGGTGACACGTGCACATGAGGCATTACAGGGACAGGCCCTGGAAAAATCTCCAACAAGATTTCAAAGTTAAAAGAACAGGGGGAAATCAAGCGTCCCTCCAGGGGAGGCCATGAGGGAGGCAGCTGGAGCGTGGTTGCCAGCTCTGAATTCTAGAGCCAGGAGGATCATCTCCACCTCCTGTTCGGCTGAGGTCTTTGCCTTAAGCACCAAGGTCCACCAGGATGTATTTCTCCTGCTTGCCCCTCTCCCTGCAGCCCAGGGCTGCAGCTCACATACCTGCCAGGGGTGGCCCGTGGACAATGACAACAATCCCTTTGTCCTGCTGTGCTTCACACCTCTCTGAAGACTGGTCAATGCCCAGGTGGCGAATGACAGCTCGAGAGACAGGATTCCCAGTCGCCTTCACCATGGCCTCAGGATAGAATGGGACAGCCCTGTGATGTGCTGCAGTGAAAAACCAGGGGAAAAGGTCAGCCTCCTGCCTACCTTTGATCCTCCTCATCCTCCCAATCTGCTCAGATCCCGGAAAAGGAGACTTGGTGAAAGCAACATGAGCTTGTTCTTTTGTTGCTAGGAAAGTGCAAATATAAAAGAGCCAGTGATATTAGACCTGGTTCTACTGGCTGAAGAACTCATCCAATCCTAGTCTTTGTGGAATATCCCGATTATTTCCCCAGTCTACGGCAGGCAGATAGGAGCTTGCTTTGGCTACACTCAGGGTTGGTAGAGGATGCCACAGTCCTTCACCCAAGAGTTCCTCCACCAAGCTGGGGAACAGGCAGTTTTTAAAAGCATGGGCTTTCCCCGAAGGTGACAGCGTTCAGGGTGTATGGGTGCTGCGACCACAGTCAAAACAGACGCTGCCAAACCCTCACTGTTTTTCTGACCTGCTTCTGCCTCGCCCATGGCCTCAGCCTCAGCCTCTGCCATGGCCTTGACCTCTCCCTGTTGAGCATTCAGCCTCTTCTGGGCTTCATAGTACTCCAGCAGCTCTGGGGGCAGCGTCTCGCCCACGGCACGGGGAGGCATTAGAAACTTCTTCTGGTACTCAGACCCCACTGCCGTCCGCAGGATCTGTGTGCGCAGGGAAGAGAAACCATACGCAAGATTCCTTCTCTGGCCTTTCATCACACACGCTCAACAAACCCATTTTCTGTCTCCTCTCTTCCTCCCAACAACACAAGCTATTGAAGTCCTCCCACAGCATGTCAGCAGAGTTGGCTTTCCCTGGGGATTGCCTCCGTCGCCCTGGCACAAGCCTGGGAATGCTGGAGTGCTGTGAAGCTTGGGCAGCATGTACATGGGGACCAGACCTGCCTTCTCACCTTCTCCTCCTCAAGGTACTGCTCATCAAAATCCAGGGAGTAAAACTCAATGGGGAAGTTGCATGGGATCTTCACCACCACTGTGGCCTCCACTCCGTCGCTGTCCACCAGCACCCATCCCATCTCTAGTGCCGGGGGGCTGAACTCCAGCCGTGGCTCCAGACCTTGTCCTGACAGGTGCAGCATTAAGCAATTGCTGCTCTCACAAACGTTAAGCTTCAGCTCATTCTTGTAAGACCTCTGAAAAGAGAAAAGTGAAGAAAACTCATCCATGAAGTCCCAGGTGACAGGACCCCAGATACAACGCTTTCTCCAAGGTCAGGGTGTTCCCAGTCCCTCCAAGGTGAATGGAAACCACCAGGTATTTACTGACGCCAGGGACTACAGCGTCTGTAGTAGTCTGGGGCCGAATAACTGGGATAAATCCTGGTGTGCACTGTAACTGGGTATTTGGGCATCAGATGGATCTACAATGGACTGTCAGATGTTTTCACCTAGTCATGCAGGAGTGCAGTGCTCATGAGAAGGGCCCTCGGGGTTACAGTGTCCAGACACAGTCCTGGCACTGCTGCATCAGGCAAACGCCAGCTCCAGGAGAGAGGCAAATGAGCTCTCACCGGCTAGAAATAAGGATCATCTTCACTGCTTAGTGTCTGGCTCTGGGCAAAGCCGGACACAAGATGGTTATGTCTCTTGAGCAATTAAAAGATCCCTGGGACTGTCTGCAGGCACAGAAGCACTTGTGTCCATACCGGTACAGGCCATCAGTTTCCAAGACCCAGCGGCCACAGGCAAACTACTTTTGGGAACGCTCCATCCTTTAAGTTGAATCCCCCGCTGCATGGGATTGTGCAGGCAGGCCAGAGCCCCAGGGACTGCTGGCAGCACAGCACTACAGGTGACTGTCCTGCTGTGCCCAGGAAGGTGTCTGGTGGCTGTTTTGTCTGTCAGTTCTGCAGCAGGATGAGCCTAGACGGACCATTCCAGGATTATCCTCTGCCGGTGTGCAGCTGCTCTGCACCGAGTGTCGCAGCTGCAAATACAGCCGGGCAAGGGGGAGGCTGAGGGGAGTTGGGCACATCCCTCCCGTGTGCCGAGAGGCAGCCACAGAGCCCCGATGCTCTCTGTGCAAGCTCCCTGTGGGCATTTCAAAGCACATCTCACGGCAATGCTCTGTGGGGTGAACTGAGCCACGCTGAGTAGCTGAGTACGGGGCTTGCAGAAAGCTCCCTTTCAAGGCAGAGCTCAGAGCACACTCTCGGCACCAGGCCCTCCTTTCGGCCTCCTGGGCTGACACCTGCCAATCTCACGTCCTCGTTTGGTGTAAACCGGATTTTCAAGTCCTGCCAGCTTCCTGCCTCAAGGGTTCCTTCGGAGGGCATCACTTCAAAGGGACAGGGCTCATCCTCCAGTGCCTGCTTCTTCTGATGTAGGGCTGGTGTCCTGCGTTTGCGTTGATTGTTCCGGGCACAGAAACGAATCCTGTCAGGTCTCCTGGGTCTGCGAGGACAGAGCCTCAGTTCCTGCAGTGCTCTGAGACACTGATACGGTGCTGAGGGCACCCACAGCCACAACAAGCGTGGCCCCCATAGCCTAGAGCTGGAGGGAAAACCTGTAGACAGGGCAGGCAGAGAGGGAACTGGAGTCCTCAGAGGAGGGGGAATGGGTGAAGGTGCTAGAAAAGCAAAGCATCAGCTAATAGAACAGGTCCAGGCAAACCAGCCTTGATCTAGACCCTCAGAAGCTTCCTCAAACACGCTGTAGACCCAAGTGCTCAGGCAGCCACAGGAGTAGAAAGGGCAAGAGACACAAAGAAAACCCAACCAAGAAGTTACGTGTTCAGTGTTGCCCGTGCTTTACCTCCATTACAGGCTGGATGGCAGTAATAAACCAAGTGCAGGGGACATGGAACCAGTTGTAGAGCCGGACTGTCTCAGTCTGGCACTGCCCAACGAGGGTATCCGAGAACTCCAGAGTGTTCTTTGAAAGTCTGAGTGACAGTTCAATGACAGCGGCATGGAGGCGGATGTGAGATGTGGGGCCTTTTTCTACCTGGAGAAGGACAGGGAATTCAGCGGAGGGTGCAGGTGACAGCTGCTGCGGTGCCCAGCCTGCTGCCTGCCCCAAGAGCTGTGGTACCTTGATGGGCAGCAGCACATCCACGTCACCCTGTGGGCGGCAAGCACTTTCAAAGCACACTTCAAATGTCACGGTGTGTCTGGGAGGCAGGTCCTCCATTTGGTCCAGGTCCACACTGAAACCTTGAACAGATGAAAACAAAGCAGCTGAGATACACAAGAGACATGAAATGTGTCATAAGCATGTTTAAGGCCCTACAGGTGTCCTGGCTGAGAAGTCTGGGAAAACCCCCCTGCCGTGCGGTGACCTGGACAAAAACGTAAAAGAGTGCACCTGTGAACACCCCTCAGACACAGCGAGCCTCTGTGTGATGGAAGCACAGCCTTGCCTCAAGGCCACTTTTGGAAGCCTCTTTTCATCCACCAGAGGATCTGACAGGCTGTTTCCTCAATAAAGGCTTAACACAAGTGCGGTGACAGCGTGAACTCCAAACAAAGCACTTCCAAAACACAGCAGACCCCACTGGTTCACAAAACAAGTCCACAGAGTGCCCAAAGAAACTTCATGCTGGTGGGAGCCAAGGGCAGAAGATGCTGAGAGGTGACCGGGGTGATGAGCCCATCTGGCCCCTGCACTGAAGCGTTAGGGCAGTCACAGGCAGGCCAGGTCCTTGGGCATGGCTGGCCAGGAGAATTGAGACTCTGAAGCTCCCAGCAGGGCCACTGAGAAGAAAAAGCTCAGAAACGTCCCCAAGTTCAGTGGCTTAAGCTAATCTGTCTGAGACACCTCCTTCAAGCCCACAGGAAGTGTCTCCAGCACTGCTTACCTGTGTCCTGCAGGACAGACACATCCATCCGGAAGGACAAAAGCATCTCCCCAGGGTTGGTGATCTCCAGAGTGCGTCTCTCAGTGCAGCCCTTAAATACAGACCCCAGGTCCAGGACATACTCAAGCGGCTCAATGCTGGAAGAAGGAGTAAGGACAGTCCTTAAACCACAGCCTGGCTACAGTTTCAGGTGGATGGAAGATGCAAATAAAGTGGGTAATTCTGTATTCATTGCTGTAAAAACTCAGCTCAAGCATAGGAAACCCGAGGCCTGACCACCTGGCAACGACTTTGGGAAATCAGGAGGAGTGCAGGTCCTAGGTTTTATCAGCCACCCATGGTAGCTGAAACTAAAATTAGTTTAAAATGGACACTGGTTGCAGCTCCTCTGCCATGAAAAGCCAGTAGAGGTGAGTACACTGGGCCTCCACTGGTCTCAATGAAACTGCTTAGCCTCGTGTACAGCCTGAGCCTGAAATTGCCTCAGGGCCTAGAAGAAAGATTTGCCCGCACAGGAAATCTTCATTGCCCTGCAACCAGATCATATGATCTGTTCTGCAGAGCATCTTCCTCCTGAATGGAAGCCTCCTGTGCTTGTGCTGCATCATGATGGCGCAAAGGGAAGAGACCAAGGAACCTAGATAAGCCCTGCCACCCCACCAGGATTCGAGCCATCTGAGTTTGGATTTTAAAGTGTTTGCTGACACGTGCAGTTCCCTTCTCCGTTTGTCTAGTGTGCTCTGTTAGTTGGAACCAAGACGTCAGCTGGGAGTTGTCTCTTCTAGCGCTAGTCAGCAGGGACAGAATTTATGCGGCCTGGAAGGGCTTGAAGGTCTGCGCTGGGTCCCCTCAGCTGCAGGGACAGAACCCCACACCTGTGGGGAGCTGAGCAGTCCAAAGCTCAGCGTGGTGCTGGGGAAGGGAGGACACTCCTCTGCTCAGACGTAGCCTGTCAGCCACCGGGACCAGACCCTTTCTGAAGTCCCTGGCTATTCCCCAGTTGTGCAGACACAAGGATCTCTCAGGACAAGGAGACATTGCTAGATGTTCCCCACGGGGCACCTGGAGATGGGGATGGGAATCCTTACTCACTTGATAAGACTCTGGAGCAGCTCCTCGTCAGGGAACCCGCTCTTCAGGGGATGGGATGAGAGCTTTTGCTGCACCTCCAAACCAGCCTTCTCTGCCATTATTATCTGCAGCTGGGCGTCTGTCTCAGAAAGGATCCCACCCTGCTGCTGTTGAGAGGGGCTGTGGGGTCCTCCTGTCTGGCTGCTCAGTGTCCGTGACACCGCCTGCTCTTAGCCAGGACCTCATCTCCAGGGAAGTCACTCCCACACCTTTGCCTGCCCAGCCACTGTTGGCAAAGCTGATCTGGCCGGGCAGACAGACAAGCCAGGAACCTTCCAGAGCTCCAGACCCTTGCTTGCCCCCAGCCAGTACCAAGGCAGCTTGGACAAAAGCTGTCTTGAAAGGGAACCGGGAAAGCCTTGAAAGCTTTGTGTCTTGAAAAGCACAGCTTGGTAGCTGGTGCCTCGTGGAGATGAGCACGGCCAGCACAGTCCCAGGGCACAATCAGGCACCTACTGTTTGGGTCTGTAAATCTGACAGGGCTCGGGCTGGGACCAGCAAACTCCCCAGAAATGACCTGCATCTCCTTCAAAGCGCCATCAACTCCATCCCTTGAGCATGGCCTTCAGGATCTCTCCCTGGGGTAGCCAGGAAGCTGGTGCAACCCCAGAAGAGACCATGACCAGAGTGGCAGCCCTAGGGGCAATGCTGAGGTGACACATGGCTGTAAAGTGGGCAGGGAGGTCCCAAATGCCATCAGGGCACCAGGAAGCTGCTGTGGGCTGCAAGGGCCTCAGGTGACACGGAGAGGGTGGCGTGTGCCAAACTGGGCTGCAGCTGTTCTTACTGTATCGCCAGAGCCAAGCAAGCCGGGCTTCCGGTTCTGAGTCTTCCGATTCCGAGTCTTCGAGGTCTGAGTCTTTGAGGTCGGAGTCACCGGGGCCTGAGTTTTCAGGGTCTGAGTCACTGGGGGCTGAGACTTCAAGGTCTTAGTCTTCGGGCTCTGAGTCTTCTTCACAACAGCTGATTCTTTCCTTTGACTTGGTTGTTGCTGCTGTTTTACATGCCGTTCCAATGGCTCCTTATACTTTTCATTTCCTGAAGGAAGAAAACATCCACAAAGAGAAGTGTGAGCAAAGTGCCAATCCCATTAAAGCTGGGAAGTCCCTGCCTCCCACCACTGGTTCCTTCCAGAAAGAAATCCCTCAAGCCCTCTATGGAAAGTGGATGCTGCTGCTCCTCTCTGCATCCTCACCCATCTGCCTCCCCACAGAGGAGCATCTCATCCCCTGCAATGTCACACAAATCCAACCCTGCCAGAAGCCCTGCCAGCCTCTCCTAGAGCTTTCCCAAGCCTTTCAGTCTAGCCATCACCCTTCAGAACCCTGCCAGATGTGCTGGCAAGCTCTGCAGGATGGTTCCTGGGACAAAGACCACATGGGATCCTTGCTCAAGACTCATGAGGCAACCAGAGAGCTTGAGTTGCTCTGGGAGTCCTGCAACCCTCCAGGCTTGCTGGAGGTGGGCACGAGCTGCCCCGTGGGCATATGGTAGGGAACAAAACCAGAGGGGCCCCTCCTGGAGGCAGACAGGCAGTGCCCACCTTTGATGTTCCAGGGCAGGTTCACACTAAACATGGGAAAGGATGCTTCTCCTTTCAGACGGATACTTTCTGGCTCCAGGTCACCCACTTTGAGGTGGTAAGTCCTGCTGAAGGCTCCTGGTAATCCTGGCACGTAAGAAAAATTCAGCTCTTGCGTCTCGCCAGGTGCAATGGAGCCCTGCAGGGACAGGAGAAGAGAGAGGGGATGCATCAGAGTTTGATGGGGAATGGTTCAGGGGACAGACAGGCTGAGAAGACAGGTTCTCATCTACAAGAAGCCATCAAACCACACCACCATCATGATAAATACATTACAGTGTTGGCTTTTGCAATTGTTAGAGTAAACACTGTATGTTTTATAATGTTGACTTTTGTAAAAGAAGTTTTGCTGAAGTTTAGAGTTCTTTTAATTCAAATGTTTTGTTGTGATACCAATGCTGGTGAAGAATTGTTGTAATATTAACATTTAACCAATGAAGGAATTGAAGCCTGTTGAATGTGTCAAAAAGTAACAAAGGACCAGGACTAGGACAACCGCATATGCTCCAAAAAGGCCGGACGGAGAAGGAACTCTGTTAAAACGTTGGAATACAAAGAACTGCTTGTAAATACGCATTGGGCTGATGCAATACCCCGGCTATACAAGGGGTGTTGTGTTGACTGGTGTGTGCCTCTGGCTGCAGCTAATGTGGCTAAGCAGGCAGTGCTGTTCCTTCTGCTTTATTGACTTTGGCCCCTATTGTCTCATATTAAATTTTCTTGAAATTTTAACTGATGAGTGGGCTTTGCTTCTCACACCTCCTACCTTCCTTGTGCCCAAAAGATCGAGCCACTGACCCGGGGGGTGCAGTGTGTCCTCCCAAGAGCTCATCTGCCTGCAGCCCCAGCACAGCCTGATGTGATGTGAGCACAGCTCTGCTGCTCATGGGGTTCGCCCTCTGCCAGCAAGAGCCCGCCTCAACAAGAAAAGGCTTTTTTGGCTATGGAAGAGAAGCCCTCGCACTCAGCAGGGCCAGCAGCTCCTCCCATCCCTTGTAGGACAGGCATGAAGAAATGGGAAAGCCAATCGGCTCCCTCTTCCCACTGCAAGGAGGGACAAAGGCAGGAGTGCTGCTTCGGCTCAAAGACACCCAGGCAGGACTGAGAAGCTTGGACAAATGGTGGGATGACGCTGCAAATTTTTCTCATCGCTCCTCCAGCCCCGCTGCTCCCCGGCCCCCTCACTGCCCCACAAAGCCTCTGCACAGCACAAAGCTGCAGGAGGCAGGGACCAGCACGCCTACTGAAGGGCTATGTAAGTGGTTCTTAGCCCTGGCAACGGGGAGGCAGGGCAAAGGACAATGTCCTGTGTGATCACACAGCCTGGGTAAGGCGACCCTCAGAAACGCTCCAGTGCCAGCAGCCTGACATCTCAGCCGTCGGGGTCCCCAGAGTGACTGTGAGGTGCGGTGGCGTGATCTTTATCATGAGTTTTAATGTAAGATAGTTGTTCTTTGTACCCTGGTTCAGTGCCGTTGTATTTTTAGGTCCCTTTTGTTACAAACTGTAAGCTTCTCCCTCAGCCTGCCCCACATACAACCCCTGTTTGGTTCACCTTTCCCGCCTTGGTTACCTGTCCACCATTCGTCGGGAAACCCTCCCACCCTGCCAGTCACCCAGGGCCTGTCCCCCGGGTCCAGAAGCTTCGAAGGGAGATCTCTGGCGACTGGCTGGATTGGAAGCTTTCCCCTCCTTCCTTCGGATCATTGGTATTTAATGTTAATGCTTGTTACGTCAGTAGACACTCCCCAGTTATACCCCACTGGTTGCACGTGGACCCACCCTGAGCTTCCAGCCACTGTATAAAACCCTCTCCCTCCTGAGATTCAGGGTCTCCCTGAAGCACCGGTCGCAGGCTGAGGGCTCCCTCCTTCCTACCAATAAACCCAAGTTGCAGTCAGGCCTCTTGAGAGTCCCGTCTTTCTTCCTCCGCACTCGCAACGTGGCAGGGCAGGTCGGCAGCCAAGATCCCACATTTCTATAGATCGTGTGGGGGCGTGTCGGGGCTAGCCGGCCGTGGGAGGACACGCACCGCCGCAGTGGGGAACCAATTCCATTTTTATTTGTGCCTCACCATATGTTATAAATCCATTTTCTGACACGGGGTGAAAAATTACTACAGGGGCTGCAGTCGCGTTGGGAGCCTTAACACACTCCAGGCGTGGAGGAGGTTGCAAGGAGAAGATGCAGGCAGGCCCCGTCTCGGGGGGGCTGCAAGCGACCTCTCCCTTGGGGGAGGGCAGACCGCGAAGCCCGGGCAAACTTTGCCCGTCTGACTAAGTCTTCCCAAAAGGGCTGAATTACGGGAGGAATCTCGGCGCACAAAAGCAGTTAACGCTGCCAATTTCCCCCCGCCATTTTTGGTTGTGGTCGTGCCGGGAGCACCTGGAGGGCCCGGCTCCCTGCAGAGCCGCTCCTTCCCCGCCTGCCTACCCCGCTGTCGCCGCTTCCCCGCCGGCCACGGCCCCGCAGCGCTCCGCCGTTGCCCCGCGGGAGCAGCCGCCGCGCCGGCCGTGCCCAGCCGCAGCTGCGGAGCCCGGACGCCGCAGCCCGCGGGACCGCCGCGCCTGCCGCGGGCGCGGAGCGCGCCCAGCCCGCCGCGGCAGCACGCTCGGGGCGCTGGCCGCACACGGGCTCCTGCTCCAGCCGCCGAGCAGGACGCCGACACAGCGCCCCAGGCTTCCAGCGGTACCGCTCTGTCCCTGGCTTCTGTTACTCCCTCTGTTGTTCATTCATTTTTCTCTCTCTGCTCTCTTTTCTGTCCCCTTCTGGTCGGGGCCGTACCCTTTCTTTACCAATTTCCAGATGTAATATTTGCTGCGTTTGTGCCTTATTTTCGCCCGAGAAATCTATCAAAAAGAATTCTCCTCTGCTCCCCTTACAGCGGGACGGGACAGTGACCAACACACTTGTGCCTTCCGCCGGTGTCTGCCGTGAGACAGCAGAGCCACCCGCCAGCCAAGGCCGTGGGGGAGTCTATCAGGACAGCACTTGTCTGACCTTCTCTGCTCCCAGCAGAAATCGCTCACACCCTTCTCTCTCTCATGGCTGGGTTTGGGGTATTCCCCTCTGACTTTTTTGTCCCCTTCCCCCCCCCCGCCCCCTCTTTTTTCCCCTTTCACACTCTCCTGGGCCACCCGACACAGGGCTGGGGTGAGTCACTTGTGCTACTTACTGCGGTGGGCTTGACCAGAAACACACCAGGCAGATCTTGGTCTGCAGTGCTAGGGTTTAGCACCCAGTTGAATTCCATATTGCAGGTGTTCTCCAGGGTGACCGTGGTGTGATGAATTTCATTAAACATCTGGAGAGAAAGCACAGGAGCAGGAAGTTACAGACCCGGGCCTGGTGCTGGGAATTTCCTTCCTCTCTCCCGGGGTTGAAAGCAGACCTGGGAGCAGGGACCAGGGAGGAGATACGGGCCCTTGGGAAGCTGGGCAAGCCCCAGGCACAGGGCACCTGCACAGGACCAGGGAGCTCTGGCAGCACACAGACATGTGGTGACGACCACGTGAGGGCCAGTAATAAATGAACCAGGGGACACAGGCCCTCTGTGCTCTCAGGGGTCACCAACTGCCAGGAGAAACAAAGGAGGTGGCACTGAGGTGCGTGAGATGAATCCAAGAGTTACGAGGTTAAAGAAAGAAAGTTGTTGGTTCTTGCGTGTTGTTGTTTGGATTGTTTGGATTTGTTCAGGTCGTGTTGTTGGGTGTTGCTGTGAGCTGGGAGAGGGGCAGGGTTGAAGACCTGACTAAAAGGCAGTAGGATGAGAGGGGAGGGGACAGAAGAGTTGGCGGTCAGAGAGAATGGAAGTTCCCGAGTACCATCCGATGGGAAGGAGGACAGGGACCACCCTGGCCGGGTAAAAAGAATAAAAGAAGCCGTTTTGGTGAAAGGGGTGTGTGTGCTGGGCTCCCGGCTCTCGGGGAGGGAGACACACCCGGCTCAGCTGAATTGTTACTAATGAACAGTTTTCTTTTGCTTCAATGACTTTGTCCCCATTGAATTGTATCTAAAAGCCAGTGCATTTCTAAGACAGGCATTCCAGAAGAAAAGGCACCTGCACGCAAGTATTGGCAAGCAACATACTGCAACAAGGAAGTCACACAGGGCTACACAGACAGGGCCAGCAGCTGAAAATACCTGTGGGCTTTCAACTGAAAAAGAGCGAAGTGGGGATTCTTCTGGGACAGTCTCTGCAACTGTAGTGACTGGAAGCCCAAATTCTTCCCCTGATTATTGTGTGGGTTAAGCAAGAGCTTTATACAAGAGCATCTCCTTGGAGGTCAGGCTTTGGGAATGGATCAGCAGAGGGATGTCTCAGGGACATGTCCTTCAGAGCATCCCCACTGGGACCCTGCCTGCCCCAGGAGGCAGTGTTTCTCAGGGTACCTTTCTCAACATTTTGGGGAGGCTTGGAGATGACCATTTGAAACCAGCTTGGATGCCAGATTTGTCCCTCAAAGGTTGTACTTCCAAGCCCCAGGCCAACAAAGGGGCTGGGAAGGGGAGGGAGGCCTGGACTGAGGCGGGCAGGAACCCGCTGGCCATGGTTGCAGGGCAGGGAGCTGTGCCAGGGGACATGTGGGGTACCTGTAAGCCACAGTCAATCTCCCGGGAGCTCAGCAAGTAGCTGACACGTGAGGCCTCCCCGGTCAGCTTCACCTTGTAGGTGGGGCCTCCCTCCACGTGGCACAGCGCCGTGACACGAGCGATGGTGTCGAGAAGGCCAAAGAAGGTGAAGGAGGCCTGCTGTGTCTCTCCTGGCTGCAGCACACCCGACATCGGCAGGGTACTGAAAACCTGGACGGAGGACAGGAGAGACTGAGGTGTTGAGCATGGAATTGGATGCAGAAGAGCTTCTTGGAGCAAAGTGCAGCTGTAGCCAGAGGGGACTGTTCCTCAAACACAGCCAGAATCATCCTAATCTCATCTTGTATCCATGCCAGTGACCAGTGGAGGGACCATGGGGAAAATCTTCTCCCATACTCGCAGATCAATGCATTAATTAATACACTACATGAAAGTGAACTGGGATGTGTCCTGGCAGTAGAAATTCTCTCTGATGCACAACTTGCCCTTAAAAAGCATTTCTTACTGCTTTTAGAAAAGGAGGCGACTCAGAGCCAGAGCTCTTGGAGCTCAGGGAAGGATTCCAGCCCAGCTCATCTGACTCCTGATGCTTTCCCCGCCCCGCTCTGATTTCTATGCCGCTTTCTCAACGTGCTCCAGCAAAAATTTCCTAAGGACCACCTGATGAGGTCCAAGGGGATCAATGCCCTCCATCGGTGCTGCACAGCGTCCTTGGGCAGCCCTACAACATGTCCTGCACAGCCTCTCTAACAACCAGTTGCTTCAGCAGCACTTTGCGATGGGTCCGGAGGGATGTGAGGCCCCGCTGTGGGCAATGCTGAGGGCCACCAGTGGGACTGGGAGCTACAGCCCTGCTTGCCACACTGGAAAAGTGGGAGTGAGACAGATTCCCTCTTACCTTCTCAGTTTCGAGGGGAGTGTACCCTAAGTCCATGAAAAAGGTGACTCCCTCCAACCCTGGTGGGACGTAATACTTCTCCCAAGTACGTGGTGGCACCTGAAAAACAAGCCATTTTCTATGCTAGGAGGAAGAGACAGCCACTTTGCAAAGTCTCATTTTGTAAGACAGCTTCAGAGCCACCACTGCGATACCAGCTCTTGGGTGAAGAGAGAGATCTGGAAAGAGGTCGTCTGGCTGGGTCGGGAAGAGGGTACATGGAGATCAGGACTCATCACAGCTTGCTCTGGGAAGGAAGCTGGAGGTCCTATCATCATGATGCAGACAAAAGCCTCATCTTACATTGTGAAGAAAACAAGGCAAAAAACCCACACTCAACACAGCATCTGAGCAGGTTTCTCCAAGGAGAACTCTCCTGTTTCTCCCTCCCACACACCCCATGTCCAGCCACCGGCCCTGCTGCCCAGCCCACTCTCAGGGCACAGGACAGCAGGGCGGCAAAAAGGGAGGTCAGCACGAGCAGGACTTGTTGGTGGCAAGCTAGGGAGGTAACGCAAGCAGTAGGTGTACAAGAAAATCTACCTCTGCTCCTGAAGATTGGCCAAGATCCCGTGATTCTTCCAGGGCTGTGGCTGGCTCCTCCGCTTTTCTAATCTTGAAGTGTCTCCACTGAGTTGCCGGCTTATCCAAAGGGAATGACACCGTCGTCGGTGGTTTGGGTTGGGATTTAGGTGGGCAAAGCTCATGTCTGGAAAAGAACGTAACTATGAACAGGGACCTGCAGTGGGAGGAAAGGACACCTGCACCAGTAGCTCCTGCTCAGGATGCAGCCCCTGGGTGGGTGCTGGTGCGTTGAACTGAGAAATGGTTTGATCCAGCCCTTCCCAATCCAGGCTGGAGCAGGTCCCATCTAAAGGTGGCCCAGGGCTGACACTGAGGTAGCAGTGGTGCAGGCAGCTGCTACTGCTCGCAGCGAGGAACTACAGTGGACACAGATTAACACCTTGTGGGGATGCAAAAAAACACAGTGGGAGAGGAAAAGACAGGGAAGGCAAGAAAAAGGGGAGATTTGAGGCACCAAGGGGCAGACCCAGCCAGTGATGAGCCGGCACAGCCCCCCCAGCGCCCAACGCCAGAAACTCTGCGGCTTTACCAGGTATTTATCACGAATGTTTCCCTGAGAGTGTTGGGGAGGTTGGCTGACATTTTCCAGCACTCCCGGGTGACTCAGGTCACATTCCCCATTTTAAATTGAAGCAGGTGCTCAGGGTAACTCTGCTTGTGTTTCTAATGCCACGTGAGGGACAAAGTTGTGCCATGCCTGCCTGTCACCCTGCTGAGATACAAGCGCTTCCCACGCAGTCAAACACAACCTGGATGCTCCATTCCCAGACAGGCATTCAGTGCCTGCTCCCCAGAGAAAAACTGTCTTTCGCTTTGTAGCTTGTTATCTAAGGCTGGGTTTCATTTCTGCATGAGGCGCTCTCTCACCATAACCCCCAAGAGATCCCTAATCATCTGTTCCACTGTCTTTAGTTTTAATGAATGGTTTGAGGCAACTTCACAGGACCATGGTGCCCAGACAACATTTTTCACTCTAAAGCAGTGGAGCGAGAGGCAGGGATAGGAGATGATGTGATGAACAAGTCCTGCTGTCAAGCAGTACAGAACCTATAAGGGACATGTTGCAGTGGGGAAAAGTCAACGTGAGTAACAAGTGTCACAAAAGAGGGTCGTGAGGAATCCAGGGTGTCCACTGAAAGCTGACCCCTGGGAAAGAATTTGTCCTGGCACTAAAGGAGTTGTCTCAGAAAAGAAGGAAAGGGAAGGTAACAAGAGGTTCAGCATCAGCCCAGTTGCTAAGTAGCTCTTTCTCTGGTGTTGGGACTTTCTGGGCGTCCTCCAGCACAGCGCAAGGGAGGAAGGCAAGGAGCAGAGAGCAGCTCCTGCAGAGAGGACCCATCCCAAAGCAAAGGGGCCAAAAGGGCCTCCAGCAGCACTGTGGCAGCTGGGACTAGGAGCCCTTCAGCAGGGTGGACAGTGCCTCAGGCCACGGAGGTCTGAGAAAGCAGCCTTTGCCCCAGCTTTCCTTCCCAGGGGAAACCACGATGAGCACCAAATTGGTGGCAAACCTATTCCCTGAGCATCCAGCCTGACCGCAGCCGGTCAGTGTTATTTGCACAAGGACAAGGCAGAAGCAGTTTGTCAGCTCCTAGGCAAACAGCTTTGTTCTTTGCCAAGTACTAACAGGACACCAGGAAGAAGAGCTTCAAGGACAGGGCAAAGGTGCACATACCTCAACTTCTTCACATGGTCGTCCATCTGGAATGACCAGTGGTACTTGACGGGAAGTGGGCTGCAGTTGGTCATCTCCAGAGAACGCTCCTGTTTCGTGCCAGCCACGATGCCGCCAAATTCCAGGGTGCTGGGCTGGATTTGGAGATTTGGGAAGTGGGCTTCCCCGCAAAGGGTGATACGCTCCACATAAGGATGGCCCCTGACCATTTCTATCTTCAGGATCTTCATTGTTTTCCAGCTATTAAAATCCAGTCCATAAGCTGGGTCAAATGCGATGTAGAGGTGACAGGTCTGCCCTACGTCCACTGTCACAGGCTGCAAGCAGATGAACAATAATTAGTCACCTGTGGGATGACATCCCAAGGTCTGACAGCATGAACCAGTAAATGCTCCAAGTGTGACACCAGCATGGGCTTCTCAGTTCATCGTTCATTTCTTTACAGCAAGGGTCTGACTGCGGGCACCACACTCGAGTCCAGGATTCCCTCAGGCTCACGTTTCTGTGCTCAGCAGCAATACAAGGGGTGGCTGCTGGAGAGCTGGGATGCTTTCCAGGAGACACCTTCACGGCATGGCTTGCCCAGACCTAGTTGCCTGCTCCCTTCTCCCTGTGCCTGAAAGCCAGGGTGGATCTTCTCAACTCAGATAAGTTTTTGATTCCTTCAGCAGCTCTGCTGATGCAGTTCAGGCCATCCCACTGCTGACGCTACAGATTAAACTTCTTGACTTAAGGACGTCCCAACAGAAGTGCATCACCGCATCCCTCCTCTTCAAACCCCACTGCAGGAGTCCGGGGCTGCTCACCTGGCCATGTGGGAGTGGCTGCTGGTCCTCACTGCAGACCTGAAACGGCTGCTCCAAGTAGAGCATAAGGTCGAGTGGCAGCCGGCAGGTGTTCTTTATAGCCAAAGGCTGGTACTGCAGAGTCAGGACATCACTGGGTTTCTACACAAACAGGAGACAAGGAAAAACAACCTCAGCTAGCCACAGACCCAACCTCAGCTAGCCACAGACCTGCTTCTGCTGCATCTCGCAGTTTTCAGTCCCAGAAGTGCACGCATTTCTTTTTACCCTTTTTATTTGTTTCTACACTTCCAGGAGATTTTTCTTTACAGCAGATGCTTTTCATGTTTAGAAACCACAGCACCCTCTGGGGGACAGGGAAACACTCCCAGGTACAGATGAGCAAATGGGGCCCTGAGAGGAGGCAGCTGCTTGAACAAGATCTACACCAGAAAGGGAATCCAGACCATTTGTCTCCAGTTTTGTCTCTCTATTGCACAGAGCAGCACTAGATGATCTTCACTCACATACAGCCATTTCTTACAACCTTATTGGCTCATAAAGCAGCTTGTCTGCAGGATGCGTCCTGCAGTCCCTGCTACAGGGACAAGGTGTCTGTGGTCTCAAAGCTATGATCAGCCTAGGCTCTTCCTTCCTTGTCTGCATTCTGCTGGGCTTCCTGCATGGTTTAGAGAAACCAGGGAGTTTGGGAAACTAGTTCTGCATGTACTGGTATCAAATAGGTGCCATAGCATGCAATAAATCAGTTTGTGTGTGTGGCGTCAAGCAGAACCCAGGCAGAATCCGGGAGAGCTGAAAAGCTTCTAATTACATCGGAACTGCCTGTTCCAGGGATTCTGTACTTGAGTGGAAACCTGGGAACCAGAGGAGAGGCCTGAAACTACAGAAACCAACTAATGAAACATCTTCTCTTTTTCAGACAACTTGCAGGAGAGGGAAGCATGATGCTGGACTTGGGATCCCGAGATTAAAGGGCACCTGCTCTGCCTCAGTGTTATCATCACTGCAGCTGCAGGGTGTCTGGGGGTGCTTTGAAGCAGGTGAGGCTTAGGGAAATGCACAGAGCTATACCATATAGCTATACCATACAGCATTCATGCCAACAGCAGAGAAGGCAAAGAGACACAGGAGATGCTGGGTTTTTCCTTGTCAGCCTGAGGAATTCACAGGAATCTCCATTTTTTCCCTGCTTTCCTACAGCATCGGTGTACAGACATCACCGTGCCCTGGAGGATCCTCAGAAACCTCCCTTTACTGTGAGCAGAGAAACTGGCATTTCTCTGGAGGTGGCCACGATCCTCCTTGGCAGTGCAGCTGTAATTGCAATTTTACTTTGGGGACGTTAAATACCAGTCTCATCTCTAAAAGCATCTCCCCTCACTTTACAAAGTGCCTCAGGAAGGGTAAAGAGGGGCTTTTACACAAGCACACCCCGCCCTCAGCCATGCTGTTCAATGCCAGGATGCAATCCAGACACTTACTTACCTTCTCCACCCGGAAAGAGAATTGTCTGGCTGATAAATTTATAGTGGGATCAATAAACTCGCAGGTAATGGTTGCTTCTGTTATCTTCTTCATCGAGCCGCCTGTCCCAATGACAGCTTCGCAGATGGCGTAATTCTGCACCACCTGCATGCAAGAGTCACTTGTCACCAGGGGGTGGTGGCAGGGCATCCAGCAAATGCCCAGCATTGGCTCAGCACCCACCACCCACCACGCGCCCTATTCCTGCCACAGAGTTATGGTCACTGCCCGCTTTTCTTCCAGTGATGCAGCTTATTTATTTTGCACTCAACTGTCTGTAGCACTGCACCCCAATAACCACAAAAGGCACTTGTGAGAAACTCCCCCCCTTCACATGGCTTTTGGTTTACTCTGTGCTTACCCCAGATGAACCACTTGGCACTTGTTTAATTCACTTTCTTTTTGGGCTCCTAGTCTAAGTGGTACTAACTTATTTCTCTGCCCTTCTTTGCTGACAAAGCATGCAACGCTGTCTGCCCCAAAAGAGCAGTATTTCCTTCTACCCTTACTTCGGGATCAGCACTAGGTTTTGGTGGCTGTGGAATCACAATAAAGCTGTAGCTGGTCTGATGGTGACCAGCAAGGAAAGTAAGTGGTGCTGCCACAGAAACGTGTGGTCTTAAACCAGTTTCTTGAAGGCCCCTGCTCATTTCCCCAGGCAAATGTCAAGGGACTGTGGAACGAGCCCAGGGGAGGGGATCTGATGCTTCCCCAGCTCAGCCCGTGGTGGGGACCTCACCTGCGCCTTGCGGGAGAAGCCTGGCAGCACCAAGTCCACAGACTCTCCTGGCTTCAGGTCCATTGACAGCGGCTCCAGCCCAAACACGGGGGCCGTACGTTCGGGCCTCTGGGAATCACGTTTGGCTTTGGGGCTACTGTGGGCTGAGGTGCTCTGGCCCTCCTTCCCACCTGGCCTGTTACATTCCACCTTCCAGAAGAGCTGATGGAAGTGGTGGCCCCCATCTGTTAGTCTGAACTGACGAGCACAGGGAAGGAGGCTAGAAGAGAAACCAGAATGGAAAATAGTATGGGAGAAGCTATTGTCCTGGTCATCAGATTGCTCCCAATGAGGATTCTGAGCTGTTAATAGCTTGGAGACCGTCTTCATTTGCAGCTCTTAATGTGGACTGGGAACAGTGTCTGATAAGCTGCCCTTCTGATGTCGTTATTGCAAAGAGGAATATGTTTCTAATGGTAATGTAGCATTTTCCAGGCCAGGCTAACAGGATCTGGTGTTTTCCGCCAAAATGTGTGTTCTGGGGTGATTCATACTGTTACTGTATTTTGCATTAATCTGCACCCGAAACTGTTATTGAATCTTTGAGATCCTGCACCTGAGGCCCTTGTGTGCGGGGGTATGATTGCAGGCATTTTTAAAAGCCAGCGCGGAGGAAGTTTCTGGACGATCCCAGCAAGCTGCTAGAAATCATCTGTCTGCTCTAGGAGAGGAAACCAGGGGAGCAGGGGCTCTCTCGTTCGTAGAAGCTTTGGTTTTGCACTGGTGGTCATTTGTAGAAACTTCATTTCGCAATCAGAAACTGTTTTGAAGTGAACTTTGCAAACTCTGCTGGCAACGGAAAAATGAGCAAGGTCCTGTGTAGAAGTGTACCTCACCTGGTAGGGTTTGCAGCCCCACAGTGGCAAGGAGGCTTCCATTTAAGGGAAGGATTTGGGTTCCATTCTTTGTTTCACTCATGAGGTAAAAACCAGAGGTTTTGATACCTTTTTTGGCCTTGTGCCAGGACGGACGCAGCCCTTGGATCTTTGAGACTGTGCCTCAAGCCCTGTTCCTATTTCTATTGGGCAGGATGCCAAGAATCCGGCCTGGATTGTTACATGCTTAAGAGAATAGAGGAAGATCCTCAGGGCATTTTTGGGGTGTTGTAGCAAGTGCAAAGGTCCTCCTTGCACTCGGCACAGCTTTTTCTCTTTTTTCTGCATGGCTTCTTATTTTCACCTTAATGAAAACAGTTTTGCTTTTCAAACACCTCTGATCATGCTGCCTCGCTAATATTTTAGGCCATCCTGAGGCTGCCGGTCAAACCCAGAGGTGATGCACCTGAGAGGGCACCCTAACATTCTGGCCTCCCGCACAAGCATCAGTCCTGGGCAGGCAGGGCAGCAGCAGAGCCCACGAGCAGCGTGAGGAAGCGTTGGCAGCGGCACTGCAGGCCCCACACAAACCAGCAAGTTTCCATCTGCCTCTGGAACTGCTCTGCGGGCTCCTGCCTTCCCAGGGGGGTCGTCACCCTCCCGTCTCTTTGTTCCCAGGGCCCCTGCTTGCCTGGCAGGTGCCATTTTGGAAGGGAAGGGTGCGATGCCATCTTCCCTTGGTCCCGCAGCCACACGGAGGGCCCGCCTCATCCAGGCGCCATTTTGGGAACCTTTTGTTCTGGGGGAGCCTGCGAGATCATTACTTGACCAAGTGAGGACATAGATGTGTTAGAACTGAAGGCAATTCAGTGGCAATTGAGCAACTGGTTTCTCTTTCAGTGGTTTTTGAGGGTACCTAGCAACGCTCAACTGGCCATCACATGTTTCTAAAGGTATCTCTGCCTTCAGGGAAGGAGTCAGGGTCTTTGAACACTGAAGAAGATCGTGCCTGAAGGACTACAGCAAAACTGCTCCTTGTTGAGACAGAAGGAGAGGTGGGAGTGGGAGATCTCCTACCTGAATTGGTATCCCAAGTTGAGCTCCGGGGCAAGTGGTTTGTCTGTGACAATTGTGGTGCCAGTGCCAAAAGCCAGGAGGGTGGAGGTGGTCCAAAGTCTGTTCCCAATGAACAGCTGGAGAGCATCAGCAAAAACCCCAGTGTCATCCAGGGTTGCTGTGACAGTCACATGAACATCACCCCTGGCGGGGATCACTCCTTCCCTGGGTTCAATAACATAGCAGTGAGGTTTACAAGCCTGTAAGACACGCATAATGTGCATTTAGGATGGAAACCATACACCCTGGTCTCTTATGGGGTGTAAGAAAAGGAGAAGACTAAAGAGGGGAGGATAAAAATCCTAAAGGCCTAATTTCCCTAAATTTAAGCTGCAGTATTGGGGAACAGCAGAGCTTACACAACCTGTATTTTCCCCTCCTTTAACAGACTCTCACCTAATTAACCCAGTTTTGCCCAACCCAAGGGACGCTTATCCTCAGGAGAGTGTTCCTTCCCCAGTCCTTCTCTGGAGTGTGTGCCAAGGAAAGCTGCTTTCTCTCTCCTGGCTTCTCACAAAGGCTCAGGGCCAGAGGAAGTCATGACGGCTCAAATCCCACTCCAGAAACCACACAGCTGGAGGACACTGCTGAGAGCCTGAAGAATATCTCCGCAAAACCAGTTGAGCAAAACCCCAACACCAAACTATCCTTTCCCAAGAGGCCCTCAATGCTTTTCAACGTCCCCTAAAGGACCGAGGCCCTCACTTCCCACTGATCATCCGCTGTAGAGAGGTGCCCCAGGGCCTTCTGCTTTGGAAAAGTCACCTCTAAATGGTTATGGCAGAGCAGGAAAGCAGGAAGCAGAGGGAAAACTGGATGACATGTGCTCAGTGGGCATGGCCCACTCTTCCTAAGAACTCGTGTCCTCTGGTTTCTCATGGGCTTCACAGATTGGCCAAGAGAGCTGGAAGCTGCCCAAAGGAGGGAGGAAAGGCCCCGCACCACACAGCTGTACAGACACAGCTCTGCAGGTCCAGCCCTGGAACGAGCACGTGAAGCCCATCCTTTACACACCAGGCCCACCCAGCCAAGGTGCATTGCTCCCTGAAGAGGTGGAAGGCAGAATTTCATTGTGTAGTTAGAGAAAGCTGTCCTGGAAAAATCCCTCACTTTAAGGTTACATTTATCCCCCAAACTGCAGGAAAAGCAGCAAGAGGAAAAATCATGCCCCTCCTCCTTGGCTCAGGAGGCTGTGGCTGGACTTTCCCACATGGCCTGATGCTTTATCCACAGACACAAACAAGTCCACAGGATCAGGTTTTAACCAGCTCCAAGTTCAACACACCCAGCATGGAGAAGAACAGACCTCAAGCCCCTCAGAGATCTCCCCCTCCAGCAGACATCCCACCCAGCCCCAGGCCCAGCCTACAAGCCCTTCCTGGCTGCAGCAGCCCTGCTCTCCCTGCCAGGGGAGCAGCCCCAGCTCCTCTGCCCTATGCAGCCTTCACATATTAAACAGCCATTCTCTGCAGCCGGTCCCCAAAGATGCTCTTCAAAGGCACAGAGACCACAGGCTGGGGGGGTGCACAACCCCCACACATGTCTTTGTGTGGACAGCCCAACTGGCCTGACCCACAGCAGGTGTGAAAATTGCCTCCCCACCAGCAGTCTGAGGACAGACCTCACACCCTCTTCTCTACCATGAACAGCAGTTTGGCACAAAGCAAATGTAGATGGCACAGGGAAAGCACAGGGAAACCCATGCTCTCCGAGGAGCAAAGGACCACAGGTTTCTCTTGATCTCAGAGCTCAAAAACCGTGACACACACAGCTAAAGACCTTCCATAAAATTATGGGAGAACTCGTCAACACGATCCAGACGAATTTCTGCTCCAACATCTCTGCACCTGATTTCACTGAGGAGTGCCCCAGCTAAAACCACTCCAGAGCCAGGTTCCTTTTGCCTCACCCAGATGGAATCTTGGAGTATCTCGCTTCCTCTCACACAGGCCGATGCATATAAAAACCACGTCATGGCAGCTTGTAATGTCAACCAGTCAATTTCCCTGGAAAACGGCCCCACAGATACTTACAATCTCTAGCCTGAAGTCTAAATCGACGAGACCTTCGTTGAAGAGGCCAAAAGCTTGTGAATTAGGCCTTAGCACTGGGATCCTGCCGAACTCTATCAGCCTTGGACTTATGTAGACTGCTGACAGCCGTCCAAGGCTCTGTAGTTCTGTTCTCTGTTACAGAAAGCAGGCAAGAAAGATTTAAAAAAAAAAAAAAAAATCAAACCCGAACAGGGAAACCTAAAAAAGCTTAAACAGCTCAACCCAGCTCAAGTTATTTCTTTAGGGACAGCTACCATTCTCCAGCTGAATTCCTGGGATTTTGGGGGGAAAAAAATAAAGCTTATGTATTCACCTCCAAATTGAAAAGGATTAAGTAAAGAGAAACTTTCAAACTACAAATTATTGGTCCAAAGGTAGAAGCTTTGCAAGAAATCTCTAGTTAAGATCAGGCTGACAGTTAAACAACTGGTTCTTCGGGTGGGGAGAAACTCTTCTCTTTAGGTAAGCAATCTGATAGTTGAAAGCAAGTGCTCAGTCAAACTTCAGGCTCCCTGGCACAGCCTGCACTGCCTGTCCTCCCTGTTGACTGGTTTACATGCAGTGCCACAATGGCCCAGGTTCAGATGTTTGGTGCCATCCAGGGAATTTGGCATCATCATTTCCATGTTTTAATGTAAGCTTAAATCCTTGCAACTACTCTTCAGATGCCAGCTTTCCTTTCTTTTACAGAAAGCCCAAGGTTCCCAGAAATCTTCTGACATCCTCTTTTGTGCTGTGAGGTAACATTTTAAAAAAGATGTTTCCAAAGTTAAGAGCATTTTAAAGAGTAATTAAAATGATCCTCAATTCCAGCTTAGATGAACTACCTTCTGGGTCAGACACTGACATTGCCACCTATAAGGCACGAGCTGTTTATGCCACCTGCCCCTGCTGTCCTTCTCCACAGCAGCCTGTGCCTCTTTTCCCCGGAAGAATCCCCGCACACTGTGCACCCTGCCAGGACCAGTTGCACGAAGGCACACACCTCCCCTTGCACTCACCAGTGGGTTTCTTGCATCCCCAAACACGCCGGTACAAACACTGGTGCAACGCTTGCCCAATCTTTGGATTTCAACTGTAACTGGAATCTCTGCAGTGCTCCGAGGCTGGAGAATCCCACAGGGTCTGGGGCTGGAGTAGAGCACAGGAGAGTCCTCCTCGGGTTCCTAGAAGGGACAGAATCAAATCCAGCTTCAGAGGGACCTCTGAAGAAACTTTAAACTCCTCAACATCCATCCCAACAGCAACTTACACACATTTTTAAAAATCCCCAGGACAAAGGTAAAAGGCACAAACAAGATCCAAGAATTGTAGGCTTAGAATTCTCAGGGGGTTCTGCAAGGAGGCTGCCAGCACAAGCACTGGTGTCTGTGGATGCAGCAGCTTTTCACAACCCTCGAAGATCTCCCACAAGAAAACACCCTGAAGACTAGAACGTAAGCCCTTTCCTCAAGAGATTAAACTGCATCCTAAAGCTAACATTCAGGTAGGATCCTGTTCTCAGCAGATCTTTAAGACTGAATAGAAACCGGCAAGGTCTTATCCAAACCCTCTTCCCCCCTAATAATCTCCACAGTAATATTTGAGAGGAGGAGGTGGATGCGATGCCAAACCTGGGGAATAAGCCCGTAGCAGCCAGGAAGGTGGGTGTTATTCCAAATGAAGAACTTCCTCACGAACGGCGCCTTCAGGTCGCACTCATGGATCCCCCGGTTTTGGGGGTACACTTGCAGCTCAGGAACGAAACATCTGGGCAAAGAGATGACCCCAAGGGAATCAGAGATACTGAGAGAATGGAGAACGTTTACCCCCAAAGATTGTGAAATGGAGCACAACACCTTTGTCACTGTCAAATACACATTTAACAGCCCTACGGTGAAAAATTGCCTTCAAAGTCTTCCCACTCAAACATGTCTTGTCGAGGAGGGGCAAAACCTGAGAGGCAGCACCCAGAGGCTGCCAAGTGCCCCAGGCAGAGCACTTGGTCCCACAGCTGCCTCAGCCCCTCCTTCACCCAAGAAGGTTTGCAAGAACTCCTGGAACAGTCCCAGTGATCCATGAGCTCTGGGGGAGCCTTCCCAACAGGGATCAGTGCTCAGTAAGGCTCCAGGAACACACGACTCTAGTGTCTCAGTAAAAAGGACTCCCTTCTCTCCCATGGTGCTGTTACCCTGCCTGAGAACTCAGCTGTTTGCCCCAGCCTTGGAGGGCATGAGACATCACCTGCCCCACAGAGTGGGAGATCACTCCCTCCCAGTTCCTACAACTCCCCTGGTCCTTCACTCCACAGGTCCAAATACTGACTGTCCCCAATGGCACTTGCTTTTCAAACATGGCAGCCCAGGCACTGACGAGATGGCTCTGCCTGGGAGTGGGAACAGCACCAGGGAACTGCATCCCTCTTGTCATTAAACTGACACCTAGAGCAGCACAGCAGGATGGAATTCTGCTGGAGCAAGAACAACTTTTGCTTTAAGCCTGAGAACATCAAAGCTCAAAACAGGAAGCAGAGAGAAGGGGAAAAAATAGAGCTGACCTGCCACATCAAGGACTGATTTCCCCTCTGAAGATCCTGCCCTCACCTCTCTTGCTGTGAGCCACTTCCCCACTGTCACGTGCCCTCGTTAACAGAACCAGACCCTGACCCTCAGCAGACTGCTTGGTGTGCCCCAAGCCAACGCGGGCTGGTTGCAACCCAGCACAACTCCACCTCTTGCAGGAAGAAGGCGAGGAGGCCCTTGGGAAACTTGCTTCACCTCAAGCACCAGGTCAATAAATGATATCATTCCTGGTCCCTTTAGAAAACGACCCAGGACCACGCTGGGCTGTCAGCAGGGCTGCTTTTCACCACAGGCTGCTTTTCAAGCACTGCTGTTCTCATGTCCAGCTGGGCAGAACATGAGGTCATTAAACAACACGTCTCCTTGGGAGCTGCAGCCAGCACATCCTGTGCAAGGCAGCGCGCTGGGGGAGGCCAGGGAAGTGCTGGTACCTGGCCTTGATGATCAGTGATGCCACTCCCTTGCCAAACCACTCCAGGTCCACCAGCAATTTCCGGTTGTATTCCGTCACAGTGTTGGAACACAGGGTCACCTGGTGGAAGAGAAGAGCAGTAAATTCTTCTTTACAAAAGCTCATGACTCACGTGTGATGTCCTCCAGTTTTTGTGGTAAGTAAAGGGAGGATTTTGCCTTAATTCTTCTGCCGCTCCACGTGTAGAGCAGTCTCTAAGAGTGACAAAAGCCTTCTGGCAAATACCAGATTTGTTAAGCACACCTTGCTATCAGGGCATAGGTCAGCTAAATTAAAACATTAGACTAAAGCTCTGTGCAGCACTGTGTTCAAATTAAGGGGCAAATTTTCATCTGACTACAATGACATAAATGCAGTGGAAATCTGCTGACTTGAACAGAATGAGTTCAGCTTTACAGCAGGAAGCTGAAGACAAAGCGTGGGCCAGCAGGTGCTGGGCAGTTCATGGCCGCAGAGTTTTTTGCCTTCACTGGAGATCCCTGCAGTGAACACAAATCATTCTACTCCCCAGGACAGGAGAAATGAGACCAAGAAGAAAAGCAAATTGCTTTATATAATGACATCTGTCTAACAGCCACCTTTGGTCCTCGTCCGTCCTCTGCCCACTTGCAATCAAAGACATTGCTCTCAAAAACACCAAAATGCCTTCAGTACTTGACCATTATGGGACATGATTTCAGCTTGTGATTTTGGAAACAAATCAGTGCTCCTTCAGGAACGTCCCGAGTAACCCAGCTCACAGAGGCCCCACGCCAGTGCAGATCCTCGCTCACACGATGATCAGAGCTGGCATCAGAGCTAAAGCCCTCCCACACTCCCGTGAAGCGTCAGACCCGCTGCTGAAGTGTGTGTGGCTGGACTCTTCCCATACCTCGATATCCTGGTGTTCCTGGGATTGGAGGGTCCTTTCGCTGGGGTTCATTGTAAACTCCCGTGGCTTCACAGAAAAATGAATTCCCTCCCTCCAGGAGGGCTCACTGTCGCTGAGTAT
This sequence comes from Chamaea fasciata, assembly GCF_029207755.1. Taxonomy (NCBI): domain Eukaryota; kingdom Metazoa; phylum Chordata; class Aves; order Passeriformes; family Sylviidae; genus Chamaea; species Chamaea fasciata. Next base: position 20,417,581 of record NW_027094097.1, on the reverse strand, counting down.
TTGCTCAAAGCTGCTAACAGCAGGCTGAGTGCCATCGTCCGACACCGCGAGGTGTTAGTGAGGCGACAGGTCTTGGTGTAGGGAAAGCCTAGGAAAAGGACACAAATATCCATTTAGGCACCAGTTATGTCGTGACTCCTGGTGGGAATACCCTGGTAGCATGAAAGCGTGATAGGAGTTTAGCTCTTTATTATCTGAACTACAGATTACTGAGAAGCTGCAAGAGGAATTAGTCGTCACTTAGTTCCCTTTAACACTGATTCCAGACTGCAGCCTTGAAAATGCCTGCTCTTAGCCCTGCTCAACACTGCAAGCTTCTCTCTTTCTGATGGGGAGAAGCTCCCTCACCTGCCCCAAACCAGCACCAGTTATTTCTCCCTGATGACTGTGCACCCAGACCAAGCATTTCCTCTGAAAATTCAAACTGTAAAATTCCCTGTTAAGTCTGCCAACACTCCTACCCTTTTCAAGATACATAAAGAGTGAGTCGCCATTGAGAAGAAGCTACAGCAGAAGAAAGTGAGGATGGAATCAGGAACTAGAACGTGATGCAAAGCACCCTAATGCAGTTTCTCTCTGCAGAATTCTTAAGGCGTCTTTTGGTTTGGGCCAAACAGACTGGGCATGTGACAGCTCAGAGCCCACTCAGCTGGAGGCAAACCCGAGCCTTGACCCAACAAGCGGGGACATCGCACCCATACTACTCACTGTGATTGCTGCCTGCAAGGGTTTACCCCACCTTAACTCTGAGATTTGCTTTCCATATTGGAAAGCCAGAGATAGTGCCACGCATGGTGGGGATGTCCTGCAGAGCCCGGACACCAGCCACAACCCGCTCTGCAGTGGACTGGCTGGCCAGCTCTGTGGGGAGGAGACTTCTCCCCAGGCCTGCTCACCAAGAGTCATTTGAACACAGGTGGGGGAAAAAAACAACTGCAGGCGCAGCCCAGAGCTTCTCTGTGCCCATCAACAGTAATCACTGCCGGCTCCAGCAGGGACTCCAGCAGGGAGGCAAGAGAAGCACAAAAGGGACAAACACAGATGTCAAAACCTCAAATGAGACTGAGGTCACCACATGCAGACAACAGTCAACAACAGTTAAAAAGAAGCAAAGATACAACAGCTGCCTTCAGCTGAAGAGACCTTAGGAATGCGTTTCTACCTGTTGCCTTTCTTGTTTCATTTATTCAAAAGGCAACTTAACCAGTGCCTCAGTGGTGATGCAGGGTGGCGAAGAAGCAGATCAGGAGAGGCAATTAGTTTTCTTAAAACGTTCAACAACTTCATTGTTATGAGTTTAGGTTTCGTAGTGAATTTTGGCCTCAGTCTGGGAAGGGAAATACAGGAGGTTTGGGGTGGTCTCGGCTGTGCGGGTGGGCTTTTCCATCCGGGGCTCTTTGGGAGCTGTGCCGTGATGCCGCGGGCGGTTGTGAAGTCGGAGCCGAGGTTTGCAGGGGGCAGACCTTTCCGTCCTTCCGCGCGGGGCTCGGGAAGGTCGGCAGCGTGCTGCTGCGGGACGTCGTGCGCTTGACGCCGGGCTCAGCACCGTGATCGAACCTGCCCGCTGTCCCCGCTTCTGCCTGCTCCCGATTGCCAGTGCCCACATCTCCTGCTGCCCGTAGTTTGCAAAAGCAGCGATTTCCTCCTTCCCTCCCTGCCCGTGCCGGCTGGGAGGGAAATCACTCCCCTGCCAGAGCCCACCGCTCCTCCAGCCTGTGATCATAACCACACCAAAGGGGAAAACAGGACTCGGCGGGTTGGAAACTTCTGGCATTGCGTTGTTGTCTGTGCTGTCCTGATATATTCTAGTAACGAACTGCTATTCCTTTTCCATATTTTTGCCTGGAAGCCCTGTAATTTCAAAGGTATAGTAATTTGGAGAGAGGAGGGTCATCATTCCATTCCGTGAAGATTGCCACCTTCCTTGGCAGAATCTGTCTTTTAAACCAGGACAGAGACACCAGAAAATACTTGCTCCTATTTGATCCCACAATGGCAAAATGCTACCTGAGGCACCTGCAGTTCACACTGTTATAAATGATCAGAGCCAATTTCCTAAATCAAAGATTTATTTAACAAATTTGAAAAGCAATTTCGGGAAACGCCACAATAAATCAGGACAACATCGATCGAAGGTTGGGTGGACAATCCGGGAGCAGCAAAGGGTGCTTCTCCGGAGTACTGCCCACAAATTCGGGGTCTCAGGGTAGGCGTTTTATACCATTTTTCTACCCTGAGGCGAAAACAAGACGGTAACAAAGAACCCGAAGAACATGACATCATGTACATAACAGAATCATTGAAATGTCTGGTGTCCGCAAGGGATATCTGAAAGAGTTTCCTGAGAAATTGAAAAGACGTCTGAATGAAAAGTCTCCGAATCTTCTGTCAGAAGGTTTTCTGCCGACCTCCGCCCAGATTGGGATCGGATCTCCTGATGAACTGTGAAGATGTGGTCAGCCCATGATTAATGGGCTGTTTCCCGGTTATCTCTCTGGCAGATGTCGAGGTTACACCTTTGGACTGTGAAAAGGCTGTGGTATGCAAAGAGATGCCCTGGAACTATTTCCAGGAATTCAGGGGTTTTTACATTCCACTGCAAAGTTTTAATACACACAATTTTAATCCACGAATTTAATAGTATGTATCTATTACAACACCCTGAAGAGGCTGTTGTGGCAGAACATGAGCAGTGCTGGATGCTTTTACGTTCAAGTGCTCCATTTTGGAGCACACAGATCCCTCCCGCTGTGTCCCAGCGCAGGGAACGCTCACCAAAGGAGATGTCACCGAAGTCGAGCTCATCGGTGTCGAAGTGTAAAGTCGGCCCAACGACACACCCCCTGCGATGACAGGGACACAGGAGGAAATGGCTGCGTTAAAGGGAATTGCAAAGCCTCCGGCTGTCGTGGCTTGGGGGCACAAAACCTGGTGTCAGGGGCATCGTGGGTTTCAAATCAACGCACCACCATGTGCTCAGCACAGTGTCCATGTGCACAGGAGGCAGCTAAAGCCAAGAGGCCAGCAGCCCACAGCCACTGATGGGGCTTTGGACGCAGGGCAGGCAGGAAAAGCCCCCAAGTTGCCGGTGGTCCCATGAGGGACCCTGAAAACCCATCCAGATGTGTCTCCGTGCCTCAGTTTCCCCATCTGTAATGGGATGGACATAAAGGTGTCCCCACAAACTTCTGTAACCAGCCTTTCCAGCCACAGGTTCCCTGCTTTGCTACTTGGCTGTAACTGGTCTTCCCATGGAGAAGCTTTCTCAGGAGATTTTGACCCACACAATCATTACAGACAGAGTTTTGAGACATGAAGCCAGGGGAGCCCCAAACATCCTCCAAAAAGAGCATTAACAGTTCTACACAGTGGACAGATGAATCCTAGAGGAAAGGACCAGCTTGTCACTAGTGCACCAGCTGGCACAGCCAGGAGCAATAGCTTAAACAACCAAACATGGGTGTCCTGAATCTACCACACCTCCTCCCCTGGCCTTGAACTCAGCAGACAGGCACTAAAAGTCACCAACATCCACTGAAGGCAGCACTTGAAGCTGCCCAACACGAGTTTATTTCATGGTTGACGCCAATCAATGCGCACCCTGCCTTTTGGTTAAAAGTCAAGGACCAGTGAACTGTGTCTTCTACTGTGTTCACAGGACTGTCCCTGGCTCCGCTCTACACATCTCAACAAGAGACACCTTCTCTTGCTCAAGGAGAAAGCTGCTTATGGAATAACATCCCACGCATGATTGCGGCGGCGCATGTCTTCTCACGCCTGGCTAGCCCCGACACGTCCCCACAGGATCTTAGTGGGATCTTTGCTGCCGACTCGCCCTGCCGCTTTGCTATGGTGGAGGAATGAAAGGTGGGACTCTCGGAGGCAACTGGAACTTCGGCTTTATTGATGCGAGGGGACCCTCGTCCTAAAGCCTGAGCCTCGGAGAGACCCAGAGCCTTGGGAGGCAGGGGGTTTCACACAGGAGGTGGAGACTCGGGGTGGGTACGCATACGCCAGTAGGGTAGGAGAGGAGCGGATTCATTAACATAATAGACAAGGACAACGACCAGTAACCAAAAAGAGGCAGGGGAGGACCCTCCAATCAGCCAGTCACCTGGAAGCTCCTATCGAAGCTTCCAGACCTGGGGGACAGGCCCTGGGTGACTGGCAGGGAGGGGGAATCTCCCTGAGGGATGACAGACAGCTACACAAGGCGGGAAAGGGTAGCCGACCAGGGACTGTAACTGGGGAGACAAGGAGAGGCAGAGGGAGGCAGAGGGGGAGACGGCAACATGAGGGAGTTTAAAAATAGAACAGTATAGAACTGGGGTACATTGAACCAAAGTACAGAAAATCAAGGGTACACCATACAACTGTAATACATTTAATGTAATAGAAAACTTCCGCACCACTACACATGACGAGTTTGGGGGAGGGACAGAGGAGAATCAATTATTTGATGGTGAAAGGTTCCCTCTTGATTTCCAAAATAAAAATAGCAGCACTTTTCCTCCAAAAGCAAAGCCAGTGTAATTGTTTCTCTACTATGGGCAGACCTAGTCAACACTTTTCTCCTGCTAAGTAATAAGTTTCATGTTCTTTTTAATCCATCTCCCTTATCTTATTGGTATAATCAACTGCAGATTGCTTTCATTTCTTTATTGCCCTGATCCAGTGCCTCCCAACAGCAGCAGCCTAGCTCCAAAGCTCCAGAGCAGCCAGCATCAGCTTTCCTGCTTACACTACGTTATCCTACCAGCACACGCCTCAGGCTAGCAGGGACAAGCCCTCATGCTGCTGTGGTCCTGAGGACTGAGCTCTGCCTCCCCCATCATCACCCCTTCTCCCTTCTGCAGGGCCAGGATTATGGGATGAAGCCCATGTCCTTGGGACGGTTCCTGCTGCACAGTTCCCTGTCTCCCACATCAGCCTTTTCCTGGCTGTGGAAAGGAGGTAGCAGAGCACTCTGCACAGGAGCTCGGAGCACAGCCTGCCTCCATGCATGGCCATGAGAGGTGAGCTGAGGCTGCTGCTGCCCGTTTGGGATGGATTATTAACAGAAGTTTTTCAAAACACTGCTGCTGGTGGAGAATCACCCAGGCTGGCCCATCTCCAAAGCCCTGGGGGCCTTGCTGGGTGCTCAGGGGGGACATCCCAGAGCAGCTACTGCCCAAAGCTGATCCATGCCACTGCCTGCCATGGCCCAAGGCAGAGGGACATCCCTGCAGGGAGGAGTCATTCCAGCTCCTGGGTACCACACGGGGCAGCAGGCACCCCCACACTAAGGCAATGCCAGGATCAGAGCAGAGATTGAGACTTCAGGAAACATCTTTTTTCTCTGCCCGACCCCAAAATGAGGTAGGTGGGGGATGTCCCAGAGACAGCTACAGATGTGCCCACCCAGAGTAAGCTCCCAGAGTCCTTACTCGATGGTCAGGATCACAGGTGTAGGAGATCCAGCCACACGGAACTGGAATGGTTCCTCAAACCGCCCCAACACGGCGGCATTCAAGGAGATCTGAATAGTCTGGATCCCACCTGGTGCAATGAGGCCCTCCTCGGGTACAAACTTGAAGCAGCAGCCCACTTCCGTGTTTGAAGGGATATAGGTGAAGGGAGCATCAAGAACTCCTTTGTTCATCAGTTTCACCTGCAGCAGCAAGAAAACAAAATGCAAGTACACGTGAAATCTTCCCTTCTTGGGAGTCATTTTCTAATGGCGCAATTAACACCCAGAAAAGGCAGAAGATGCTTTGTGCTGCTGGACGGCAGAAGTCAAAAAAATACAACAGGACAAGTTCTGCCTTTGGGTTTTCATGCGAAGCTCACATAACTCCACATAACTGGAGTCACCCTGGGGTTATCCCACGGACACAGAGCAGTCCACCTCTGGTCAGTAGCACCAAGCTCATTCAGACCTGGCCCTGAGAGCAACGTGGGGTGATTGCAGCTGCGTAGTGAATCACCACAGAGCTGCTGCTGCCCCAGTCAGCGCAGCTCCAGCAGTACCGTATCTACGCATTTACCTTTTCCCATACCGTGAAAACAATACACTGAGAAGGAGGCATCAACATCAAAATGTACAGACAGCGCCATCTTTTGGTAAGAAAACTCAACGTGTCTTTCTCTTCCACAACCAAACTTCTGAAAGTGTCTGGCATGATGTAGTGCCTCGTTTTCTGCCTCTTTCAGTTGCTCTCTCTTTTTTTTTGCAAACTTGACCCCCAACAGGGGGGAGGCAAATAGGTAGAAAAATCTTTTGCTTTATTCCCAGGAACACTTTTCTCTTTGTAGAGCCAGAGATGCACCAAGCCTGAAGTGTGGTGAGGGATTGGACAGCAAGGGAAAGAATCCTCAAGCCCTTTGCAAGGGCCTGCACTGAGCCAGGAGGCTGGATGGCTTTCCTGTGACTTCCAGGAATGAGCAGGAGACACTTGACTAAAAATTGTTTGCGGTGGACTGAAGCTCAAATGTAGCCAGCTTGTCCCAGCTGCTTCCGAACAGCCCAGTACAAAGGTGCCTTGTGTCTGGTGCTGCCACAAAAGCCTCTGAACAGCTTTTTGACCCAGCGTTGGGTCAAAAGGGGTTGTTTTGCAGGAAGCCTCCCAGCTGATCCCTATGGAAGGCTGCCCAAAAGAAGGGACTGGGGCTTCATGAACAACAGACACATTTTTCTGGAACACCCCCTTCCCCCCCCGCCCAGATTTGACCAGTACATCAGCTATTCCCTGCTCACAACTGCCCAGGTTGCCAGGAATTCCACAGGTCCACCAGGCTTGCTGCTGCCTCAGGAGCCATCAGGATCCATCCCAACCCCTGGTGCTCACCTCATGGGTGTGGGCGGTTTTGACAAAAACTTCCCCAAGGTTCAGGGTATCACAGCTGAGTTCAACCAAGGGTCTGCGGCCTTCCCCTCTGAGGTGCAGGGCCAGCCTGCTCTCACGGCCTGGGGAGAGATGTCCATTTCAGTACAATAATTCCCTCTGTTCTACTGGATTTTCCAGGCTGCCTCAATGCTAGACCCTAAATCTGAGCTGCATGCAACCAGCTCTTGATGCTGCAGCAGAAGATATGGACCCTTCTCTTCCCTCAGGAGATATCCCCTGGGGCTGACTTGCAATTTCTAACCCATTCCTTGGGCTGGTTTCCAATTTTAGCCACCAGTTTGCTGAGTTTAAAACATCTCTGGTGTCCTGTAGCGACAGGCCAAGGAGTGACAGGTATAAATTGAAAGAAAGGAAATTTAGGTTAGATATTGAGAAGAATTTTTTTACTGTGAGGTGGTGAGACGCTGGAGTAGGTTCCCCAGGGGAGTTGTGGAGGTTCCAGCCCTGAAAGTGTTCAAAGCCAGGCTGGATGGGGCTTGGAGCTACCTGGTCTAGTGGGAGGTGTCCCTGCCCATGGCAGGGGCCTTGGCACTAGACAGTCTTTGAGGTCCGTTCCATCCTTAACATACTATGACTCTAGGGTTTCCTCCCCATGCACTTAGAGGAGCTTTGAAATCCATTCATTGAAGGCACAAAGCTCACGAAGACTTTGGCAATTGCTACCTGGCAAACTGCCAGGCAACAACTGCCAAACCACCTGGCCCAGCAGCACAGGACTGCTGTCCTCCACTTCTGACACTCGGCACTGTGTTCTGTTTGCACAGACTGAGAGCTGCAAGGTGACAATTCCCACACAGGGAGAGAAGCAGGTGCTGGCCAAGGGTGGTCCTTCTACCAACACCCTGGGCTCAGCGGGGCTCCGCCCCTGCTGGCCTGGTGGTGTCTGGAGGTGATCCAGGCTCAGGGAGCACATTTCTAACTCAGCTGCGACTGCCTGATGGTGGATCCATGTCAAATGGACCCATCCTGGAGGCCAGTGGTCTAGAGGGGCTTAGTGCTTGTTCACTAAAGCTGTTCTGCTCTGTAGCTGCTTGGCCTTTGAGGAAATGCTGGCAAAGCTGTGCCATGAAAACATCTCCCTGCACTGCCTGGGTTGTTCTGGGATCAGCAATCCAGACACAGGTGTTCCGAGCCCTGGCCTTGCATGGGAGACTCCCTGGAAGCTGCAGGGACACTGGGGATGTGCCAGCACTGCCCTGCTGACCAGGAACTCTTCCCAGCAGTTACATGGGAGCCCAGTGGGCTCAGGCTTGCTCCATGGCTTCACTGTGGGTGAGAGAAGCAGGGGAAAGGAGCTGTACCTGAGATGTCACAGTAGGCCACACTCTGATACTCCAGTGCTTCCAGGGGTTTAAAGGTCACCTTGATTTCAGCCGAACAACGTGGCCCAATCTCTCCCTCCTGAAACAGAAAGAGACAGAAAAAGATTTATCTTCAAACTTCACACTTCTTGTTTTCAACCACTCCTCTAAGCCTTTCTTTAGAGCATCAGTGATGAGCGAACAACATAAGGAGCCCAAGGAAACACTCTAAACCCAGCTCAACACACCACTGGGCGCTCTCAATGCTCAGCTGATCAGCCCCCACTCTCCACAATGTTCCTGCTGCTCTGACACAAGCTCCTGGTCACATCATGCTGCAGTCAGCTACAGTGGTACCTAACTGCCATTGTGCACTGGTGGCTCTTGGCCTTAGACGGGCCATAGGAGTAACCAAGAACACGATCCCCTTCCTTGGAAAGAAAAATATTAGTTTAACCTTTTTTCAAAGAAAGCAGAGGTTGGGATTATTCTAGGATTTACTCCAGGATGAGAAGGGATTTTGCACTGTGCAGACACCAGGCATTCATCATCTCTCACAATGCCAATACTCAGAATCAGGGCTCTGGCTGATGGGAGGACATGGGCGTTTGCTTGCATAAACAGAAAAAGAAAAGGTTTACTGTCCCCGTGTGCAAGAGAACTCAAAATGCCCATTATAACCTCCCACCCTTGTGTCCAGGCTCACAGATGACACTGGGAGACTCACAAACAGTGCGAGTCGTGGTTAGAGGAAGGGACAGGCATTTCTACGATTAACCTTGGGCTGAATTTGGCCTCCTTTTCCCAGCGAACCCTTGCATGCTTCAGGTCAATCCGTGAACTGGCACTGCTCCAACACCCTCCGCTGAACCCCACGCAGCAGCACGTGTCGGGGGAGCCCCTACCTACAAAAACTGCTCCCTGTGGACACTTCAAGGACACGGAGTGCCCTGAGCTCGAGCCCTGGCAGCAGAGCTCAGCTTTGTCAGGCTCCCAGCCCTGCCTTGAGCCTGCAGGGCAGAAATACTTTCAGCAGTGAGCTCTGCAGCCGCACCAGAAACTCCATGTCCTCCCTCTGAGCACACCGAGCCAGCTGAGGACCTGCTGAGTGACCGCACCCGGGGGAAGGGGCGGGGGTAGGGTGGGCGGGAGGAGGAAGAGGAGGAGGAAGAGGAGGAGGAAGAGGAGGAGGAGGAGGAGGAGGAAGAGGAGGAGGAGGAGAAGGAGGAGAAGGAGGAGAAGGAAGAGGAGGAGGACGAGGAGAAAGAGAAGGAGGAGAAGGAAGAGGAGGAAAATGAGGTTCTCAGCTATCACTTACCATTGGCTCAATGAAAAAAAAGTCATTGGAGAACAGCAGGGGGTCTTCTTGCACCTTTGCCTTCTCCTCCTGGACCTTTTGGCTCAGGAGGGAGGTGCGATTTTCACAAAAGCCCTTCACCTTCTTTATTTTTTTCTCCTCCATGAAGTCTTCCATCCAGACCTTTGGTGGTGGCTCCAGCAAATCACACTGCCTGCAGCCGCAGGGAGAGACAAAGCCAGCAGGTCATTTAATATATTTGCAGAGAGAAGCGGAAGTGCGGGAGAGCAAAGCACTTGGGGAGGAGCGGCAGCTCCCCAGCAAGGGCTGACCCCAAGCCACGAGGGTCCCAATCGGATCAGAAGATAACTTGTTGTGCACAAGCTCAGCAGGTAGCTTTACTCCACACTTGCAAGCTCAGGAGAGCTTTGGAAAGCCAGCATCCCTCAAGAGAGTCTCCTGCCTCAAAGCCTCTGCCAAAACTGAGGGAGAATCCACCAGCCACCTCAGCTGGCTTTTCCTACCACTGAGGTGCTCGGGGGAAGCAGATAAAGATCACGGTGCACCCACTGCAGGACTTCCCTGGGAAAGGGAGACGAAGCTGGGTTGTGGTTACGTGTTACCAGCATCGCTCTTTGTTTCTTCCATTTTGGACCTGTCCTGTTCCCTACTCTGTCTTTCACAAGAGCATCCCAGAGTACTTCCAAAGGAAATTGATGAATTCAGGCACCGCATCCCTTCAGTGACATCCAAGGTTTTATATGCATGAAAACAGAGGCTGTGAGAGGGGAAGGGACTTCTTGGTGCAGGAGACAGACAGCAAACTCCTGGAGAGATCATCTTTTCAGGATCCAGAGCTTTTTGGGTCCCATCCCAGTGCATGGTAGTAGAATGGCCAGAGAGGGAAAGGATCCTGCACTAGCTCCTCTCATAAAAAAAAGTCCTCTCTGCTCTGAGATCTCAAAAGCATCTCTGACAGCAGGAGAGTTGGCCTTAGAACTAACACCATCCCTAAGACTGGAAGTAAGGAAAAACAAAATGTCCTGGTGACAGGCTAGGACACAAACTGGCATGAAAACAAATGTAATTGGAAAAAAATCCAGAAAACCAAAACCAGGTTGAAGTTTACTTAAAGAAAACCCAGTTTCTTCTGAGGGGAAAGTGGATCACCTGGGATCCAGGCTGAGGCAGGCAAGTAGGAAAAAATGGAAATAAACAGCCCAGGGAAATAGCCAGAGAAGGTCATGGGATTTTCTTTTAACATACAGAGCTTGTATGGAAGTCAGACACTGTGTAAGTAGACAGAGAACAGTGGAGAACCAAGAAGCCCAGGGCACTAAAGGACCCTCTTGCCATCCATTCAAGCGGGTGGGGGTCGACCTCCTGTTCCTTTGCAGGTGATTTAAAATGGCTCTGGGGAGTGCAAGCGACCTGGCCCGCAGCAAACAGGCGCTTGCCGTGGCAGTTCTGGCACGGCAGTTTGGGCACGGCAGTTTGGGCACAGCAATTTGGGCACGGCAGTTTGGGCACGGCAGTTTGGGCTGGCAGTTTGGGCACGGCAGTTTGGGCTGGCAGTTTTGGCACGGCAGTTTTGGCACAGCAGTTTGGGCTGGCAGTTTGCACAGCATTTTTTCAGTTTTTGCGTGGCAGTTGATACAAGCAGGCTGAGCAGAAAGGCTGCAGCCACCCACCCTCCTTGTGTACTGGGCTGTGTCTTTTGGTTGGTTGTGAGGTGCTTGCCTTTTTTTTTTTCATTCGTCTTTCTGCTTTTTTTTTTTTTCCCCAGCAACAGTTTACAAATGATCCAAAGTCATTGCTGCTGCTGCCGCCAGCAAGAGTGTACTATCTCAAACAGAACCCCCCAGGAAGGACACAGCTGTCCAGGCCCCTGGCTGCAGGGAGGGTCTGAGCCTGGTGTTAATATCAGAGGATAATGTGAAAGACACCTGCGTGCAGTGTGAGCAGGTGAATGATCTGCTCTGTCTAGTGGCAGAAGGTAAGGAAGAAGCGGAAAGGCTGAGGAGCGTTAGGGAGAGCAAAACAAAACTAAACTGCTGGAGTTACACCCTTCCAAGCCCGAGAGAAGCTCAGCAGGAGTCAGAGGAGCCCTGCCCTTCTTGTGATCAGGCGGAAGGAGGAGACCTAGGAGACAGTGGGGAATGGAGATGGGCTTGTGCTGAGGAGGTAATAAAATCCTGTCCTGACCCCCATGACTGCACCCTGACAGAATAGGTATGAGGCCCTGGATCCAGAGGCTCAGACAGATGACACTAAAAGAGAAAATTCTGTCTGGAGACAGCTGCACTTTTTCTGCCAGACAGATCCCAGCCTCAAGTATTATGAAGAAAAGAAGGGTAGTGGTAGTAAGTGAACCCCTTCTAAGGGGAAATGAGGGCCCTGCATATCGAGCGGATCCATTCCACAGGGAAGCCTGCTGCCTCCCTGGGATCCAGGTACTGGATTCCCTAAGAACTAAAAGAACTTCATCTGTTCACCACTGTCTGGGGGTACAGTGACTGTGAAATAACAGAGTTTTCAACATTCAGTGAAACAAGGAGGGGCATCAACAAAACTTACACTCTGGTCTTCTGGAAGGCAGCCTTCGGCCTGTTCAAGAGATTGTTTTGGAGAGGACCTTGGGAAACAGCCTTTACAAACAAAGGGGTACAGGAAGGATGGACATACTTCAAGAAAGAAGTCTTGAAGGCACAGGAACAGACTGTCCCTGTGTGCTGAAAGATGAGCTGACAGGGAAGACAACGAGCCTGGATGGGCAAGGAGATTTGGAAGGAACTAAGGGGAAAAAAGAGGGCGTATCGCCTTTGCAAAGAGGGGCTGGCAACTCAGGAAACGTTTAGGGATGTTGCCAGGTCATGTAGGAAGAAGATTAGGGAGGCAAAAGCCCAATTAGAACTTGAGGAAAACCAGTCATTGCAATCAACCTTTCCTTCCCAAAATGCCATCCTTGGTTGGAGTATAAATGGAACTGGATTGCTGTGCTGAGCTCCTGAAGCCCAGGGACACGCACCCTAATGCCAGGGATGGTTTACTTGGCCTAAACCATTCAAAATCACCAACACCCCCCTGAGGCCATGCATTAGTTTCAGTCTTGGGCCATGTATCTCACTGAAACGTATCTTTCAAACCAACCTCCTCTTCTCTTCATTGTCGGCTTCCTCAGTAGGAAACATCTTCCACTGGAAGTGGGTTGTGATGTTACTCCTGTTCCTGATGAACATGCTTGTGTGGCTTGATGTGGTGATGAAAGTCTTCTCAACCTTCAGGGAATATGTGCTCAATCCAATGTTGACATCTGCAGCTTCTGCGCGAAGGAATGTGAAGAAACTTTCTTCACCTGGAACAAAGCAGAGTCTTTGCTCAGCTAGCTCAGTTGCTGATGGAAGCACAAGGAACAAAGCAAACCACAGGTCACGGAAGAAAGTGTCATAGCTTTTAAATGTATTAGCAGTTCCATGGATCAGTACATTTATCACGTCCTGACAGCTCTGTGTGTACGGCGTGAGGATGTCCTGGGCACCTCCTTAACCACCTTATTTCCAAGGTGTTTGTAGAGATTTGGCCCCAAGGTGACAGTATGTACAGTGGGATTTGTCAGATGTGCTCAGGTGACCCACTCAGACCACTGGGATTTCTGCATCAAAGTCCTTCAGGTGACACTGAGGAGCCCTGGTCAATCCTGGCTTGCCGAGGTCTCCCCTGCGCATCCCACGAGACTCCTGCCCCTCCTGATCCCTTGGATCCCTTGTTGCTGACAAGCAAATACGCCTGGGGGCATGTGGGCAGAAAAAGGAGACCCAGAGGAACAGGTGAAGTGACAGCCCACAGCAGGAGGGGACACAGGAGAGGAAACACAACCAGCCTGGCTTTGCAATATGACAAACCACTACAAAATGAACACCATAAAAATCATCATCATCGTCATCTTCCTGTCCAAACCCACAGCCCCATCAGTCTTGAAATATTTCATATTGTCCTGATCTCAAAAACCAAGATGGAGCATTTCAGGTTAAATACAAAAGGACAAGGAAAGATTAATAAGTACAGAGCAGCTTCTATATGAAGTCTGAATGGGATTCCTCAGTCTAGAAATCAAATGGGAGATGTGAGAGGTTTGCAACAGCATGAATGGCCTGGGAAATGGGGACGAGGAAAAATTTGTCTTGATTTGTCACCATACAGGAACTTGAGGGCCTGAAGATGTTATTAGGCAAAAGCTGCATGGATGTGTAGAGGGCAAAATAGTAAAAGGGTCTGTGACAAGCCAGTGGAGAAGCGGCATACAGGACAGAGGTGTGCAAGAAATACACTGCATTGGAGAGAGTCTGATGGAGACCTCGCAGCTCACATACAGCACTGCCCAGGAGTAAAATAAAACTTCACCCAGGCGTAGCCACACAGTAGTGGAGAATCAGGGTTCCTCCTTCCTCCACTCTGCAACACCCAGCAAAACAGAATTCCAAAAATCTCAGCCCTGTTAGAGGGGATCCACTTTTTCAACCATTTAAACACCAGCTATTTCAGTTTTCTTTGGGGCAGAGCTGGAACAGAGGAGGTACATCTAGAGGGAATTGAGGGGGATGAACAGGGAGTGATGGTGGAGAACTGTCCTGTGTCCCGTGCGTTGCCCAGCACTCACCTGTGCAGCGCGCCACCAGGGACCCAAAATGGTCATCGCTCGTCAGCGGGTGAAATCCCACTGTCACCTGCATGGTGTGACCAGGGCCCAGAATTCCTTCGGCTGGAACCACGGAGAAAGGACTGCAACACAAAGAGAGGGATCAGGACTTGGGGGGACATCTGGCCACGATATTCCTTCTGCAGTGCAGGTCACTTCAGCTCACTTGGGCAAGCAGGGAGCAAACAAACTACGGCCAAGACAGACAGAACAGCCAGGATCAGAAACAGCTACTGACCCACTTCTGAGGAGATCCAGCCCTCAGAAGATCCTGTGGGATAAAACGACCTAATCCCCCCCATACTCTGCATCCAGCCTTCTGACTGCCAGCAATCCCATCAGAGAATGGTTTGTGAAAAGCACAGAGAGAGTTAAGAGCTATCTGCATGCATAACTTGACACTGACTGCCTCAGGAATTTCTCTTTTCCTGCTACCTATAAACCTCCTCTCAAGAGATGCAAATGTTAGGGCACTACCTCTCTTGTGAGATTACAGCCTAGGAATCAGACAGGGAGAAGGAACTTTCCCTTGAAGACCACGGAATAACTACTGTTGAATTTGCAGTGTGGCTCTTTGGTTTATTTTACCTTGAAAAGATCCTGAATTAGCACATTTTGTCAGCATTTCAATGAAAGCTGCTCTACAAAAAGGAGCAATCAAAACTCTGAAAGAGTGCAAATGCAGATTAGAGCAATACAGTGACATGGAAACAAGACCCAAACGGAGGATGCCATTTACAATCTGAAGGATCCAATCCCAGCCATATGAAGCACCATTAGCAGGAGCACATCGAGGAGGCAGAACAGGAGGGTTTTGTGTATTTACCAGCAATGCAGTCTGGCGCCCTGGGTTGTCATCCAGGCTGGTAACTGTTTGCTTGGCTCACCAGACAAACTCTGCGCAATGTGTTGGAAATAATTACGCAAATGTCTTGGTGCACTTTGGATGTAACAGGAGCAATTAGGATTGGTCACCAGGTGAACAGTTCTTGCCTGACAAACACAAGACTCCGTGCTTTGATGCTCAGGGACAGCTCAGGTGAAATGTGCTTCTGCCCAGAAGTTGCTGGGCTTTGTGCTCTTCCACAGCCCCACTGAGGAAACAAAAGTTCCTCAGTGCTTTGCTGGTGGTCAATCTGTGCACAGAAAGGGTGTTCTGGGGAGTTTGGTGATGAACTTATCACACACAAAAATATAGAGAACATCTGGCAAGCTGAATTTCATTCATGTCAGTAGTGACAGCTGATGAACTTGCTTCAGGTTCTGCTCACTAAGGACCTATTGCTGCAGTTATGGGCCTGACCTGCTCCATTACCACTAGTGAGAACATCACTAGTGGCTGATGGAGAAGCCTTGGGCCAGCAATGTTTATGTGCTGGATGTGAGACTTTGGGGAGAGAGGAGGAAAGACAAGGCCCCAGCAGCCCCGGAGCCCGATTACTGTACGAGCTCCCACATCTGCCCCGAGGGTGAGCCAGCACTGCTGCAGGTCTCTACTGGGGCTTGGGGGATCGGTGCCTGGTGTGGGCAAGGCACAGGATTTTTTTCTTATTGTTTTGTCAGGAATTTTGCCAGAAAGAGAAGCTGCCAGTTAAGGGAGTCCCTGGCCACACTTCAGCACTACCTTCCCTTCCCTTCCCTTCCCTTCCCTTCCCTTCCCTTCCCTTCCCTTCCCTTCCCTTCCCTTCCCTTCCCTTCCCTTCCCTTCCCTTCCCTTCCCTTCCCTTCCCTTCCCTTCCCTTCCCTTCCCTTCCCTTCCCTTCCCTTCCCTTCCCTTCCCTTCCCTTCCCTTCCCTTCCCTTCCCTTCCCTTCCCTTCCCTTCCCTTCCCTTCCCTTCCCTTCCCTTCCCTTCCCTTCCCTTCCCTTCCCTTCCCTTCCCTTCCCTTCCCTTCCCTTCCCACTCCTGCCCCATGTTACATACTCCTGCCCTCAGATGGCAGGATGTGAATAACACTCCTGGGAGTGACCTCAGGGGTTGCGTGAGAAAGAAGATATCTTCTTATTTTCAAATTACCAGGAGAAGAGGATCCAGCCAAGTTTCAGTTGTCAGGGCTGAAAAACTGAGTGCAAATCAGCCCTTGCATCTCCTACATCCCACCCCAGGCTGTACCCACCAGACTCCCCTGTTCCTGCTGGAGCAGTCATCTCTCATATAGACCTGGCTCCCCAAGACCCAAGGACACAAGCTCTACAGTTAAACTTAACTCCTCTGAATTTCAGTCAACATCACTAAGCTGTTCCCTGAGCCCACAGATAAGAAGGACTGTGAAGGAGACATCCCTGACGCTATAATAACCAAATGAAAACCACTGCCAAGAGATGGGGCTGGCAGGATAAATTTTGGCCTTTTATGGCTTGATTAGAGCAATATAGTGAGTTAATTGTCAGCTGTTCCTTAAGATAGTTCTCATCCTGTTAGATCTACCCTTTCAATGAATCACTACTGCACCCGACAGGCAGAAAAGATAAGGTCATGGAGGGGTTTTAATAGGTCTTCTTCGGCTTTTTAACTAGTCCATTTGTATGTTTGTTTCCTTGTATGGCATCTAAAGACAACTCCAGATCTCCCAATGGCCCCTTGCAATCCCCGGACACTGGTCTTGCTTTGAGCAGCGTATTTGCTCGGACAATTTCCAGAGGTCCCCTCTAGAGAAAGTTATTCTATACTTTTATCTTCTAAATCAGCCCAATTGCTTTTCACATAGTCACTAAATGTCTCATGTTTCTAATACACCTGTGCCTATGCCTATGGGCATGTGGTGTATTGATAGGCCTTGGAGGAGCTTGACATTTATGAAAGTTCCCAATGAAGAATTCATGATCTTTTGGCAAACATTTAACACAAACCAAAATGAAAAAACAGCAGAAACACAGGAACTTCAGAATATGTAAAATGAGATCTCAATGAAAGGGGGGACGACCTTATTCAGAGATTTAAAGCACGTGTTTGAAATTTTAAACCGGCTTTCAAAGGTTCATCGTGGAACAGAAGAGGGGACTGATGCCCTCAGCTGACAAGGGAAATCAGATCAGCTTTAAGTAACAGGAACTGCACCGGCTGCCTGCAACACAGCTCATGTTGGGCATCTGATGCAGGCACCACTGGAAAGCCATGTGCCTGTGTCCTCCCAGAGAATGGGTCTGTTTGGCTGACAGTGGTGAGTACCCATTTCAGAAGCTGCTTGTGCTCAGGAGGGCGCAAGCCAGCAACGAACATGTTCCAGCACCCCCCAGGAAATCTGGGGCAGAGAAAGCTCAAAGGCTGCATCCTGCTAAGAACACTGAAAGCAAGAGCAGATGCCATCCATCCTGCCCATTTCCAGCCAGCGATGCAGGGCAGCAGCTCCCATGCTCTGGTTCCTTCTGTTGTTCTTTCCCAACTCTGTTATCCCCCAAAGGTGTTTTGCACAAGGACAGATGAGCTGCCTCACCTCTCGGTGCTCAGCTGGTAATGAGCTGCCACACTACCACAATTCTGAATCAGCAGACTCTTGCGGGTGCTGCCCTTGACCGGACACTTTGAGAAGTCCAGCTCGTCTGGGAAGTCCAGGATAGCTCGGGCAGGGATGGCCCGAATTGGCACAACTATCCTTTCCTCTCCACTGACGCAGACGAGCTCATGGGAATAAACCTGCAGGAAAAGAAACTGTCTCAGCACAGGTCATTTGGTGCCATCTCCATGGCAGAAGAAAAGCCATTTCCTATATCCCTTCAAGGGTATCAATTTACCTATTCCACCCCCAAATGAACAATAAGTTCTACTAATATCTCACATTTTAAAGGCAGCAGTGCACTTTGCAAAACCTATCTCAGTGGCATTAAGCTCTTGTGTCACTTGGGTCATACAGACAAGTGCCCAGGGCCACCATAATTTTTACTCTCAATTTTAATGATGTTAAATAATTCCTAAGTCCCTTCTAAGGAACATGGAGCTAGGGAACACAGGACATTCCTCCTTAGGTTACTATATTCCCACTGATTGAGAATAGGACAAAGTGTTAAACTGAATCTAAGCAGCAAAAGGAAACTGAGAGAACAGCTGCACCCAAAGAGATCCTGGACCTCTGGCCTGGTGTAGAAATATCTGTTTGCTCAGAACTCCCCTCTAACTTTGCCTCTCCAACCAAGTCACGAGAAGAACAGTGCTAAGAGGTAGCAGGATGCTGTTGCAAAGAGCCTCTCTTTGTTTCCCTGCAAGGCTTCCTCCCTTCCATGCCATGTCCTAAACCCCTCTGTATGAACGAGCCTCCAGATCACAGCGCTGAGAGCAGACTTGCCAGGGCCTCGGCACTGGTGTTCAAACTTGCACGCAAAAGCACAATTGGCATGGAATGGGCGCCAGCTGACAGAGCAGCCACAGTGACAGGCATGAAGACAGAGCCGCAGCAGTGTCGCTGCCACCGGCTCTGGGCCCACAGGTCTGCCTGCCTGCAGGCTGTACCTGCCCTACACGAGCTCTTTCAGGCAGGTGTCCAAGTCCCCTGCAGCTCACCAAGCTCCTGCTGACTAAGGGCACCTAGAGCTCAGTGTGCCTGTGCCAGGCTGGGCCCACGGGCACAGCACATCCTCTGCCCTGGCCTTGCAGCCGTATCATGGTCAGCTGTGCTCTGGGACAGCACAGCCGCAAGGCTGGAGAACAGAGGGTGTGAAAAAGAACCGTCCTTGCTCCAGCCCCGGGTGAGGCAGGGAAGCTGTTGCCCGTCAGGAAGGCGGAAAGCTCTCTGACCTCTTTGTTCCTCTAGTACTTTGCAGAATAATGAAACCCCTTCCACTATACCTAGAGATGGCCAGACATCTATCAACACCCCTCTACCGTTTGCCTACTGTTCCCTGGGCATCTTTCTTCCCTTGGGAATGCTCAGAGGAATGTGCAGCGAGGGGAAGCAGGGCCTGTCAGGCCTGGGTGCAGGGCCTGACAGCACATGCCAAGCTGGGACTGGCTGCAGGCTGCCTGCCCACGGCCTGGAGCCAAGCTCACAGCATGGGCTGTACCCAGAGTGCAGGGACAACAATGGCTTTGGAGATAATTCTGTGTTTTGGCTCCTCCAGTCTCACCTTGTTCTCGTCAGGAGTGAAGTGGACGTGCACATCGGTAATGGCGCCTCCTGGCACGGCACGGCATGCATCACTGGGGCCCGCCAGCTGGAAGTAAGGTGAGCTCTCCATGGAGACCTGCACCCCCTGAAGATTCTGCAGGAAAGACATGGAACCATGATTTTGCCACTTGAGGAAACAGGACAAGAGGAGACCTGTCCATGCCCTGGTGACGTCCTTCCTTGACCCCTTTTCCAAAGCCCTTTCTGCTGTGGAGGTACAGGCACAGAATTCCCAAGGGTGAACTTGAATCCCTTCTGTCTGGCTCCAGCATTTTGGCCAGGGGCAGTAGGGCAGTGCCTGGTGGGAAGGAAGGGCCGAGCAGGTCAGCACCGGCAGGATGGAGACAAGAGCACCTGAACCAAATCATCTGCATATTCAACAGGGCCAAAAACCTGCTGATTTCTGCCTGCACACAGCTATGCAGTCGTGTTCCACGGAGGGAATGGGCTACCTGAAAGCATAACAGCACATTCTCCTGCGGGGAGGAAGAAATTCCTTTCTAGCAGGTCAGCTTTGGATAGGGCAGTTCTGGGGGATACAGTCATGCAGGCAGAGCAGCAAGAGAGGAGACCAAACACTGTGGCCTTACTGGGAACAAAAGCAAACCTGAAAAGCAAAAGAAGGAACACAGCAATCCCTAAAAAAGGGAGATGACAAAGAGAATTTAAAGCACCAGTAAAGCAGCAAGGAAGAATCATCAACTGATTACAGCAATCACCTCCCCGAAAGTGATGGAAACACAGACAGGTTGTGCCTGTTGACTGTGGGCTTCAAAGGCATTTTCCTCCTGGAGAAACCTTGCAATTCTTTAGGGGAATGGTCTCTCGCCTTTTGACCCTTCTGGAATTTCCTCCCTACATGTCCACACCTAATTGGCTGAATGCCAGGACCCTCCCAAAATAGGAGACTAGATAAGACCCCTGGATTTCTTTGTTCTCTCTCTTTCGGCCCCTGGACCCCTTTGAGGAATAAACGACTTGGAATAATCTGGGGGTAAGAACCTCTTTTGAAATCTTTTGTCCTGTCCCTTCGGAGATATTCCTCCAAAGCCTCTCCAGAGCTAGCCCCGGGAAGGGGGGCCGGGCCTGCGGGGGGAATATTTCAAAACATGACCAGCACTGACTCACAGTGTGGTTTCAGTATTAAAAGCCAACCTTGGCTCTCCAGGGGTTCTTGCTGCCTGTGCAGGCAAGCTGGGCTGCTGGGCATTCCCGCTTGCAGCCAGCAGGCCAAGTTCTGCTCTCTGGGATACACAGACACAGCAAACATGCATTTTCAACACATAGATATCAACCCCTGAGCACCAAAATGCTCTCAAAAAGTCTAAACCAGATGATTTTGACTCCCTCCTGTCTCTTCCCACCAGCCCACTCTTGGCACAAGCCTCATTTAAGAAAATGTTTCCCTGACTGAAATTCAAATGGTCTCAGTTTTCCCCTTTAGAGTCCAACACGACTGCTGACGTTTTTCAACTTTTTCCCTCTCAGCTCTCTTGGGAAACTGCAAAACAGGAGCACATGGCTTTGGATGTGCTGTGGTTCTCCAAAGGGAAAGCAGAGCACCATGCTGCTTTTGGAAAACCTGAGCAGAGCGGGATGAAGCTTAGCAGGAGCCTGAAGTGGCACCTAAAGGCCTCCTACTGCTTCTGCTACATCAATCTGATTCCAGGGCTGTTTCAGAACATTTCCTGCCGTGCCAGTGCCACTAATGATAGTGATTCCAGCAGAAAGCGTAGACGACTCAGCCCCTGAGCTTTGACTGTGAGCTGCACAAAGGGAGCCAAACAGGCTCATTTCCCCAGGCAAATGTCAAGGGACTGTGGAACGAGCCCAGGGGAGGGGATCTGATGCTTCCCCAGCTCAGCCCGTGGTGGGGACCTCACCTGCGCCTTGCGGGAGAAGCCTGGCAGCACCAAGTCCACAGACTCTCCTGGCTTCAGGTCCATTGACAGCGGCTCCAGCCCAAACACGGGGGCCGTACATTTGCGCCTCTGGGAATCACGTTTGGCCTTGGGGCTACTGTGGGCTGAGGTGCTCTGGCCCTCCTTCCCAGCTGGCCTGTTACATTCCACCTTCCAGAAGAGCTGATGGAAGTGGTGGCCCCCATCTGTTAGTCTGAACTGATGAGCACAGGGAAGGAGGCTAGAAGAGAAACCAGAATGGAAAATAGTATGGGAGAAGCTATTGTCCTGGTCATCAGATTGCTCCCAATGAGGATTCTGAGCTGTTAATAGCTTGGAGACCGTCTTCATTTGCAGCTCTTAATGTGGACCGGGAACAGTGTCTGATAAGCTGCCCTTCTGATGTCGTTATTGCAAGGAGGAATATGTTTCTAATGGTAATGTAGCATTTTCCAGGCCAGGCTAACAGGATCTGGTGTTTTCCTCCAAAATGTGTGTTCTGGGGTGATTCATACTGTTACTGTATTTTGCATTAATCTGCACCCGAAACTGTTATTGAATCTTTGAGATCCTGCACCTGAGGCCCTTGTGTGCGGGGGTATGATTGCAGGCATTTTTAAAAGCCAGCGCGGAGGAAGTTTCTGGACGATCCCAGCAAGCTGCTAGAAATCATCTGTCTGCTCTAGGAGAGGAAACCAGGGGAGCAGGGGCTCTCTCGTTCATAGAAGCTTTGGTTTTGCACTGGTGGTCATTTGTAGAAACTTCATTTCGCAATCAGAAACTGTTTTGAAGTGAACTTTGCAAACTCTGCTGGCAACGGAAAAATGAACAAGGTCCTGTGTAGAAGTGTACCTCACCTGGTAGGGTTTGCAGCCCCACAGTGGCAAGGAGGCTTCCATTTAAGGGAAGGATTTGGGTTCCATTCTTTGTTTCACTCATGAGGTAAAAACCAGAGGTTTTGATACCTTTTTTGGCCTTGTGCCAGGACGGACGCAGCCCTTGGATCTTTGAGACTGTGCCTCAAGCCCTGTTCCTATTTCTATTGGGCAGGATGCCAAGAATCCGGCCTGGATTGTTACATGCTTAAGAGAATAGACCAAGATCCTCAGGGCATTTTTGGGGTGTTGTAGCAAGTGCAAAGGTCCTCCTTGCACTCGGCACAGCTTTTTCTCTTTTTTCTGCATGGCTTCTTATTTTCACCTTAATTAAAACAGTTTTGCTTTTCAAACACCTCTGATCATGCTGCCTCGCTAATATTTTAGGCCATCCTGAGGCTGCCGGTCAAACCCAGAGGTGATGCACCTGAGAGGGCACCCTAACATTCTGGCCTCCCGCACAAGCATCAGTCCTGGGCAGGCAGGGCAGCAGCAGAGCCCACGAGCAGCGTGAGGAAGCGTTGGCAGCGGCACTGCAGGCCCCACACAAACCAGCAAGTTTCCATCTGCCTCTGGAACTGCTCTGCGGGCTCCTGCCTTCCCAGGGGGGTCGTCACCCTCCCGTCTCTTTGTTCCCAGGGCCCCTGCTTGCCTGGCAGGTGCCATTTTGGAAGGGAAGGGTGCGATGCCATCTTCCCTTGGTCCCGCAGCCACACGGAGGGCCCGCCTCATCCAGGCGCCATTTTGGGAACCTTTTGTTCTGGGGGAGCCTGCGAGATCATTACTTGACCAAGTGAGGACATAGATGTGTTAGAACTGAAGGCAATTCAGTGGCAATTGAGCAACTGGTTTCTCTTTCAGTGGTTTTTGAGGGTACCTAGCAACGCTCAACTGGCCATCACATGTCTCTAAAGGTATCTCTGCCTTCAGGGAAGGAGTCAGGGTCTTTGAACACTGAAGAAGATCGTGCCTGAAGGACTACAGCAAAACTGCTCCTTGTTGAGACAGAAGGAGAGGTGGGAGTGGGAGATCTCCTACCTGAATTGGTATCCCAAGTTGAGCTCCGGGGCAAATGGTTTGTCTGTGACAATTGTGGTGCCAGTGCCAAAAGCCAGGAGGGTGGAGGTGGTCCAAAGTCTGTTCCCAATGAACAGCTGGAGAGCATCAGCAAAAACCCCAGTGTCATCCAGGGTTGCTGTGACAGTCACATGAACATCACCCCTGGCGGGGATCACTCCTTCCCTGGGTTCAATAACATAGCAGTGAGGTTTACAAGCCTGTAAGACACGCATAATGTGCATTTAGGATGGAAACCATACACCCTGGTCTCTTATGGGGTGTAAGAAAAGGAGAAGACTAAAGAGGGGAGGATAAAAATCCTAAAGGCCTAATTTCCCTAAATTTAAGCTGCAGTATTGGGGAACAGCAGAGCTTACACAACCTGTATTTTCCCCTCCTTTAACAGACTCTCACCTAATTAACCCAGTTTTGCCCAACCCAAGGGACGCTTATCCTCAGGAGAGTGTTCCTTCCCCAGTCCTTCTCTGGAGTGTGTGCCAAGGAAAGCTGCTTTCTCTCTCCTGGCTTCTCACAAAGGCTCAGGGCCAGAGGAAGTCATGACGGCTCAAATCCCACTCCAGAAACCACACAGCTGGAGGACACTGCTGAGAGCCTGAAGAATATCTCCGCAAAACCAGTTGAGCAAAACCCCAACACAAACTATCCTTTCCCAAGAGGCCCTCAATGCTTTTCAACGTCCCCTAAAGGACCGAGGCCCTCACTTCCCACTGATCATCCGCTGTAGAGAGGTGCCCCAGGGCCTTCTGCTTTGGAAAAGTCACCTCTAAATGGTTATGGCAGAGCAGGAAAGAAGGAAGCAGAGGGAAAACTGGATGACATGTGCTCAGTGGGCATGGCCCACTCTTCCTAAGAACTCGTGTCCTCTGGTTTCTCATGGGCTTCACAGATTGGCCAAGAGAGCTGGAAGCTGCCCAAAGGAGGGAGGAAAGGCCCCGCACCAGCACAGCTGTACAGACACAGCTCTGCAGGTCCAGCCCTGGAACGAGCACGTGAAGCCCATCCTTTACACACCAGGCCCACCCAGCCAAGGTGCATTGCTCCCTGAAGAGGTGGAAGGCAGAATTTCATTGTGTAGTTCGAGAAAGCTGTCCTGGAAAAATCCCTCACTTTAAGGTTACATTTATCCCCCAAACTGCAGGAAAAGCAGCAAGAGGAAAAATCATGCCCCTCCTCCTTGGCTCAGGAGGCTGTGGCTGGACTTTCCCACATGGCCTGATGCTTTATCCACAGACACAAACAAGTCCACAGGATCAGGTTTTAACCAGCTCCAAGTTCAACACACCCAGCATGGAGAAGAACAGACCTCAAGCCCCTCAGAGATCTCCCCCTCCAGCAGACATCCCACCCAGCCCCAGGCCCAGCCTACAAGCCCTTCCTGGCTGCAGCAGCCCTGCTCTCCCTGC
Organism: Chamaea fasciata; assembly: GCF_029207755.1. Lineage (NCBI taxonomy): Eukaryota > Metazoa > Chordata > Aves > Passeriformes > Sylviidae > Chamaea > Chamaea fasciata. Next base: position 20,393,044 of record NW_027094097.1, on the reverse strand, counting down.
CAGGGGAGCAGCCCCAGCTCCTCTGCCCTATGCAGCCTTCACATATTAAACAGCCATTCTCTGCAGCCGGTCCCCAAAGATGCTCTTCAAAGGCACAGAGACCACAGGCTGGGGGGGTGCACAACCCCCACACATGTCTTTGTGTGGACAGCCCAACTGGCCTGACCCACAGCAGGTGTGAAAATTGCCTCCCCACCAGCAGTCTGAGGACAGACCTCACACCCTCTTCTCTACCATGAACAGCAGTTTGGCACAAAGCAAATGTAGATGGCACAGGGAAAGCACAGGGAAACCCATGCTCTCCGAGGAGCAAAGGACCACAGGTTTCTCTTGATCTCAGAGCTCAAAAACCGTGACACACACAGCTAAAGACCTTCCATAAAATTATGGGAGAACTCGTCAACACAATCCAGACGAATTTCTGCTCCAACATCTCTGCACCTGATTTCACTGAGGAGTGCCCCAGCTAAAACCACTCCAGAGCCAGGTTCCTTTTGCCTCACCCAGATGGAATCTTGGAGTATCTCGCTTCCTCTCACACAGGCCGATGCATATAAAAACCACGTCATGGCAGCTTGTAATGTCAACCAGTCAATTTCCCTGGAAAACGGCCCCACAGATACTTACAATCTCTAGCCTGAAGTCTAAATCGACGAGACCTTCGTTGAAGAGGCCAAAAGCTTGTGAATTAGGCCTTAGCACTAGGATCCTGCCGAACTCTATCAGCCTTGGACTTATGTAGACTGCTGACAGCCGTCCAAGGCTCTGTAGTTCTGTTCTCTGTTACAGAAAGCAGGCAAGAAAGAGTAAAAAAAAAAAATCAAACCCAAACAGGGAAACCTAAAAAAGCTTAAACAGCTCAACCCAGCTCAAGTTATTTCTTTAGGGACAGCTACCATTCTCCAGCTGAATTCCTGGGATTTTGGGGGGAAAAAAATAAAGCTTATGTATTCACCTCCAAATTGAAAAGGATTAAGTAAAGAGAAACTTTCAAACTACAAATTATTGGTCCAAAGGTAGAAGCTTTGCAAGAAATCTCTAGTTAAGATCAGGCTGACAGTTAAACAACTGGTTCTTCGGGTGGGGAGAAACTCTTCTCTTTAGGTAAGCAATCTGATAGTTGAAAGCAAGTGCTCAGTCAAACTTCAGGCTCCCTGGCACAGCCTGCACTGCCTGTCCTCCCTGTTGACTGGTTTACATGCAGTGCCACAATGGCCCAGGTTCAGATGTTTGGTGCCATCCAGGGAATTTGGCATCACCATTTCCATGTTTTAATGTAAGCTTAAATCCTTGCAACTACTCTTCAGATGCCAGCTTTCCTTTCTTTTACAGAAAGCCCAAGGTTCCCAGAAATCTTCTGACATCCTCTTTTGTGCTGTGAGGTAACATTTTAAAAAAGATGTTTCCAAAGTTAAGAGCATTTTAAAGAGTAATTAAAATGATCCTCAATTCCAGCTTAGATGAACTACCTTCTGGGTCAGACACTGACATTGCCACCTATAAGGCACGAGCTGTTTATGCCACCAGTCCCTGCTGTCCTTCTCCACAGCAGCCTGTGCCTCTTTTCCCCGGAAGAATCCCCGCACACTGTGCACCCTGCCAGGACCAGTTGCACGAAGGCACACACCTCCCCTTGCACTCACCAGTGGGTTTCTTGCATCCCCAAACACGCCGGTACAAACACTGGTGCAACGCTTGCCCAATCTTTGGATTTCAACTGTAACTGGAATCTCTGCAGCGCTCCGAGGCTGGAGAATCCCACAGGGTCTGGGGCTGGAGTAGAGCACAGGAGAGTCCTCCTCGGGTTCCTAGAAGGGACAGAATCAAATCCAGCTTCAGAGGGACCTCTGAAGAAACTTCAAACTCCTTAACATCCATCCCAACAGCAACTTACACACATTTTTAAAAATCCCCAGGACAAAGGTAAAAGGCACAAACAAGATCCAAGAATTGTAGGCTTAGCATTCTCAGGGGGTTCTGCAAGGAGGCTGCCAGCACAAGCACTGGTGTCTGTGGATGCAGCAGCTTTTCACAACCCTCGAAGATCTCCCACAAGAAAACACCCTGAAGACTAGAACGTAAGCCCTTTCCTCAAGAGATTAAACTGCATCCTAAAGCTAACATTCAGGTAGGATCCTGTTCTCAGCAGATCTTTAAGACTGAATAGAAACCGGCAAGGTCTTATCCAAACCCTCTTCCCCCCTAATAATCTCCACAGTAATATTTCAGAGGAGGAGGTGGATGTGATGCCAAACCTGGGGAATAAGCCCGTAGCAGCCAGGAAGGTGGGTGTTATTCCAAATGAAGAACTTCCTCACGAACGGGGCCTTCAGGTCGCACTCATGGAACCCCCGGTTTTGGGGGTACACTTGCAGCTCAGGAACGAAACATTTGGGCAAAGAGATGACCCCAAGGGAATCAGAGATACTGAGAGAATGGAGAACGTTTACCCCCAAAGATTGTGAAATGGAGCACAACACCTTTGTCACTGTCAAATACACATTTAACAGGCCTACGGTGAAAAATTGCCTTTAAAGTCCTCCCACTCAAACATGTCTTGTCGAGGAGGGGCAAAACCTGAGAGGCAGCACCCAGAGGCTGCCAAGTGCCCCAGGCAGAGCACTTGGTCCCACAGCTGCCTCAGCCCCTCCTTCGCCCAAGAAGGTTTGCAAGAACTCCTGGAACAGTCCCAGTGATCCATGAGCTCTGGGGGAGCCTTCCCAACAGGGATCAGTGCTCAGTAAGGCTCCAGGAACACACGACTCTAGTGTCTCAGTAAAAAGGACTCCCTTCTCTCCCATGGTGCTGTTACCCTGCCTGAGAACTCAGCTGTTTGCCCCAGCCTTGGAGGGCATGAGACATCACCTGCCCCACAGAGTGGGAGATCACTCCCTCCCAGTTCCTACAACTCCCCTGGTCCTTCACTCCACAGGTCCAAATACTGACTGTCCCCAATTGCACTTGCTTTTCAAACATGGCAGCCCAGGCACTGACGAGATGGCTCTGCCTGGGAGTGGGAACAGCACCAGGGAACTGCATCCCTCTTGTCATTAAACTGACACCTAGAGCAGCACAGCAGGATGGAATTCTGCTGGAGCAAGAACAACTTTTGCTTTAAGCCTGAGAACATCAAAGCTCAAAACAGGAAGCAGAGAGAAGGGGAAAAAGTAGAGCTGACCTGCCACATCAAGGACTGATTTCCCCTCTGAAGATCCTGCCCTCACCTCTCTTGCTGTGAGCCACTTCCCCACTGTCACGTGCCCTCGTTAACAGAACCAGACCCTGACCCTCAGCAGACTGCTTGGTGTGCCCCAAGCCAACGCGGGCTGGTTGCAACCCAGCACAACTCCACCTCTTGCAGGAAGAAGGCGAGGAGGCCCTTGGGAAATTTGCTTCACCTCAAGCACCAGGTCAATAAATGATATCATTCCTGGTCCCTTTAGAAAACGACCCAGGACCACGCTGGGCTGTCAGCAGGGCTGCTTTTCACCACAGGCTGCTTTTCAAGCACTGCTGTTCTCATGTCCAGCTGGGCAGAACATGAGGTCATTAAACAACACGTCTCCTTGGGAGCTGCAGCCAGCACGTCCTGTGCAAGGCAGTGCGCTGGGGGAGGCCAGGGAAGTGCTGGTACCTGGCCTTGATGATCAGTGATGCCACTCCCTTGCCAAACCACTCCAGGTCCACCAGCAATTTCCGGTTGTATTCCGTCACAGTGTTGGAACACAGGGTCACCTGGTGGAAGAGAAGAGCAGTAAATTCTTCTTTACAAAAGCTCATGACTCACGTGTGATGTCCTCCAGTTTTTGTGGTAAGAAAAGGGAGGATTTTGCCTTAATTCTTCTGCCGCTCCACGTGTAGAGCAGTCTCTAAGAGTGACAAAAGCCTTCTGGCAAATACCAGATTTGTTAAGCACACCTTGCTATCAGGGCATAGGTCAGCTAAATTAAAACATTAGACTAAAGCTCTGTGCAGCACTGTGTTCAAATTAAGGGGCAAATTTTCATCTGACTACAATGACATAAATGCAGTGGAAATCTGCTGACTTGAACAGAATGAGTTCAGCTTTACAGCAGGAAGCTGAAGACAAAGCGTGGGCCAGCAGGTGCTGGGCAGTTCATGGCCGCAGAGTTTTTTGCCTTCACTGGAGATCCCTGCAGTGAACACAAATCATTCTACTCCCCAGGACAGGAGAAATGAGACCAAGAAGAAAAGCAAACTGCTTTATATAATGACATCTGTCTAACAGCCACCTTTGGTCCTCGTCCGTCCTCTGCCCACTTGCAATCAAAGACATTGCTCTCAAAAACACCAAAATGCCTTCAGTACTTGACCATTATGGGACATGATTTCAGCTTGTGATTTTGGAAACAAATCAGTGCTCCTTCAGGAACGTCCCGAGTAACCCAGCTCACAGAGGCCCCACGCCAGTGCAGATCCTCGCTCACACGATGATCAGAGCTGGCATCAGAGCTAAAGCCCTCCCACACTCCCGTGAAGCTTCAGACCCGCTGCTGAAGTGTGTGTGGCTGGACTCTTCCCATACCTCGATATCCTGGTGTTCCTGGGATTGGAGGGTCCTTTCGCTGGGGTTCAGTGTAAACTCCCGTGGCTTCACAGAAAAATGAATTCCCTCCCTCCAGGAGGGCTCACTGTCGCTGAGTATTTGCTCAAAGCTGCTAACAGCAGGCTGAGTGCCATCGTCCGGCACCCGCGAGGTGTTAGTGAGGCGACAGGTCTTGGTGTAGGGAAAGCCTAGGAAAAGGACACAAATATCCATTTAGGCACCAGTTATGTCGTGACTCCCGGTGGGAATACCCTGGTAGCATGAAAGCGTGATTGGAGTTTAGCTCTTTATTATCTGAACTACAGATTACTGAGAAGCTGCAAGAGGAATTAGTCGTCACTTAGTTCCCTTTAACACTGATTCCAGACTGTAGCCTTGAAAATGCCTGCTCTTAGCCCTGCTCAACACTGCAAGCTTCTCTCTTTCTGATGGGGAGAAGCTCCCTCACCTGCCCCAAACCAGCACCAGTTATTTCTCCCTGATGACTGTGCACCCAGACCAAGCATTTCCTCTGAAAATTCAAACTGTAAAATTCCCTGTTAAGTCTGCCAACACTCCTACCCTTTTCAAGATACATAAAGAGTGAGTCGCCATTGAGAAGAAGCTACAGCAGAAGAAAGTGAGGATGGAATCAGGAACTAGAACGTGATGCAAAGCACCCTAATGCAGTTTCTCTCTGCAGAATTCTTAAGGCGTCTTTTGGTTTGGGCCAAACAGACTGGGCATGTGACAGCTCAGAGCCCACTCAGCTGGAGGCAAACCCGAGCCTTGACCCAACAAGCGGGGACATCGCACCCATACTACTCACTGTGATTGCTGCCTGCAAGGGTTTACCCCACCTTAACTCTGAGATTTGCTTTCCATATTGGAAAGCCAGAGATAGTGCCACGCATGGTGGGGATGTCCTGCAGAGCCCGGACACCAGCCACAACCCGCTCTGCAGTGGACTGGCTGGCCAGCTCTGTGGGGAGGAGACTTCTCCCCAGGCCTGCTCACCAAGAGTCATTTGAACACAGGTGGGGGAAAAAAACAACTGCAGGCGCAGCCCAGAGCTTCTCTGTGCCCATCAACAGTAATCACTGCCGGCTCCAGCAGTGACGACAGCAGGGAGGCAAGAGAAGCACAAAAGGGACAAACACAGATGTCAAAACCTCAAATGAGACTGAGGTCACCACATGCAGACAACAGTCAACAACAGTTAAAAAGAAGCAAAGATACAACAGCTGCCTTCAGCTGAAGAGACCTTAGGAATGCGTTTCTACCTGTTGCCTTTCTTGTTTCATTTATTCAAAAGGCAACTTAACCAGTGCCTCAGTGGTGATGCAGGGTGGCGAAGAAGCAGATCAGGAGAGGCAATTAGTTTTCTTAAAACGTTCAACAACTTCATTGTTATGAGTTTAGGTTTCGTAGTGAATTTTGGCCTCAGTCTGGGAAGGGAAATACAGGGGGTTTGGGGTGGTCTCGGCTGTGCGGGTGGGCTTTTCCATCCGGGGCTCTTTGGGAGCTGTGCCGTGATGCCGCGGGCGGTTGTGAAGTCGGAGCCGAGGTTTGCAGGGGGCAGACCTTTCCGTCCTTCCGCCGGGGCTCGGGAAGGTCGGCAGCGTGCTGCTGCGGGACGTCGTGCGCTTGACGCCGGGCTCAGCACCGTGATCGAACCTGCCCGCCGTCCCCGCTTCTGCCTGCTCCCGATTGCCAGTGCCCACATCTCCTGCTGCCCGTAGTTTGCAAAAGCAGCGATTTCCTCCTTCCCTCCCTGCCCGTGCCGGCTGGGAGGGAAATCACTGCCCTGCCAGAGCCCACCGCTCCTCCAGCCTGTGATCATAACCACACCAAAGGGGAAAACAGGACTCGGTGGGTTGGAAACTTCTGGCATTGCGTTGTCGTCTGTGCTGTCCGGATATACTCTAGTAACGAACTGCTATTCCTTTTCCATATTTTTGCCTGGAAGCCCTGTAATTTCAAAGGTACAGTAATTTGGAGAGAGGAGGGTCATCATTCCATTCCGTGAAGATTGCCACCTTCCTTGGCAGAATCTGTCTTTTAAACCAGGACAGAGACACCAGAAAATACTTGCTCCTATTTGATCCCACAATGGCAAAATGCTACCTGAGGCACCTGCAGTTCACACCCTGAAGAGGCTGTTGTGGCAGAACATGAGCAGTGCTGGATGCTTTTACGTTCAAGTGCTCCATTTTGGAGCACACAGATCCCTCCCGCTGTGTCCCAGCGCAGGGAACACTCACCAAAGGAGATGTCACCGAAGTCGAGCTCATCGGTGTCGAAGTGTAAAGTCGGCCCGACGACACACCCCCTGCGATGACAGGGACACAGGAGGAAATGGCTGCGTTAAAGGGAATTGCAAAGCCTCCGGCTGTCGTGGCTTGGGGGCACAAAACCTGGTGTCAGGGGCATCGTGGGTTTCAAATCAACACACCACCATGTGCTCAGCACAGTGTCCATGTGCACAGGAGGCAGCTAAAGCCAAGAGGCCAGCAGCCCACAGCCACTGATGGGGCTTTGGACGCAGGGCAGGCAGGAAAAGCCCCCAAGTTGCCGGTGGTCCCATGAGGGACCCTGAACACCCACCCAGACCTGTCTCCGTGCCTCAGTTTCCCCATCTGTAATGGGATGGACATAAAGGTGTCCCCACAAACTTCTGTAACCAGCCTTTCCAGCCACAGGTTCCCTGCTTTGCTACTTGGCTGTAACTGGTCTTCCAATGGAGGAGCTTTCTCAGGAGATTTTGACCCACACAATCATTACAGACAGAGTTTTGAGACATGAAGCCAGGGGAGCCCCAAACATCCTCCAAAAAGAGCATTAACAGTTCTACACAGTGGACAGATGAATCCTAGAGGAAAGGACCAGCTTGTCACTAGTGCACCAGCTGGCACAGCCAGGAGCAATAGCTTAAACAACCAAACATGGGTGTCCTGAATCTACCACACCTCCTCCCCTGGCCTTGAACTCAGCAGACAGGCACTAAAAGTCACCAACATCCACTGAAGGCAGCACTTGAAGCTGCCCAACACGAGTTTATTTCATGGTTGACGCCAATTAATGCGCACCCTGCCTTTTGGTTAAAAGTCAAGGACCAGTGAACTGTGTCTTCTACTGTGTTCACAGGATTGTCCCTGACTCTGCTCTACACATCTCAACAAGAGACACCTTCTCTTGCTCAAGGAGAAAGCTGCTTATGGAATAACATCCCACGCATGACCAGTTTGGGGAAGGACAGAGGAGAATCAATTATTTGATGGTGAAAGGTTCCCTCTTGATTTCCAAAATAAAAATAGCAGCACTTTTTCTCCAAAAGCAAAGCCAGTGTAGTTGTTTCTCTACTATGGGCAGACCTAGTCAACACTGTTCTCCTGCTAAGTAATAAGTTTCATGTTCTTTTAATCCATCTCCCTTATCTTATTGGTATAATCAACTGCAGATTGCTTTCATTTCTTTATTGCCCTGATCCAGTGCCTCCCAACAGCAGCAGCCTAGCTCCAAAGCTCCAGAGCAGCCAGCATCAGCTTTCCTGCTTACACTACGTTATCCTACCAGCACACGCCTCAGGCTAGCAGGGACAAGCCCTCATGCTGCTGTGGTCCTGAGGACTGAGCTCTGCCTCCCCCATCATCACCCCTTCTCCCTTCTGCAGGGCCAGGATTATGGGATGAAGCCCATGTCCTTGGGACGGTTCCTGCTGCACAGTTCCCTGTCTCCCACATCAGCCTTTTCCTGGCTGTGGAAAGGAGGTAGCAGAGCACTCTGCACAGGAGCTCGGAGCACAGCCTGCCTCCATGCATGGCCATGAGAGGTGAGCTGAGGCTGCTGCTGCCCGTTTGGGATGGATTATTAACAGAAGTTTTTCAAAACACTGCTGCTGGTGGAGAATCACCCAGGCTGGCCCATCTCCAAAGCCCTGGGGGCCTTGCTGGGTGCTCAGGGGGGACATCCCAGAGCAGCTACTGCCCAAAGCTGATCCATGCCACTGCCTGCCATGGCCCAAGGCAGAGGGACATCCCTGCAGGGAGGAGTCATTCCAGCTCCCGGGTACCACACAGGGCAGCAGGCACCCCCACACTAAGGCAATGCCAGGATCAGAGCAGAGATTAAGACCTCAGGAAACATCTTTTTTCTCTGCCCGACCCCAAAATGAGGTAGGTGGGGGATGTCCCAGAGACAGCTACAGATGTGCCCACCCAGAGTAAGCTCCCAGAGTCCTTACTCGATGGTCAGGATCACAGGCGTAGGAGATCCAGCCACACGGAACTGGAATGGTTCCTCAAACCGCCCCAACACGGCGGCATCCAAGGAGATCTGAATAGTCTGGATCCCACCTGGTGCAATGAGGCCCTCCTCGGGTACAAACTTGAAGCAGCAGCCCACTTCCGTGTTTGAAGGGATATAGGTGAAGGGAGCATCAAGAACTCCTTTGTTCATCAGTTTCACCTGCAGCAGCAAGAAAACAAAATGCAAGTACACGTGAAATCTTCCCTTCTTGGGAGTCATTTTCTAATGGCGCAATTAACACCCAGAAAAGGCAGAAGATGCTTTGTGCTGCTGGACGGCAGAAGTCAAAAAAATACAACAGGACAAGTTCTGCCTTTGGGTTTTCATGCGAAGCTCACATAACTCCACATAACTGGAGTCACCCTGGGGTTATCCCACGGACACAGAGCAGTCCACCTCTGGTCAGTAGCACCAAGCTCATTCAGACCTGGCCCTGAGAGCAACGTGGGGTGATTGCAGCTGCGTAGTGAATCACCACAGAGCTGCTGCTGCCCCAGTCAGCGCAGCTCCAGCAGTACCGTATCTACGCATTTACCTTTTCCCATACCGTGAAAACAATACACTGAGAAGGAGGCATCAACATCAAAATGTACAGACAGCGCCATCTTTTGGTAAGAAAACTCAACGTGTCTTTCCCTTCCACAACCAAACTTCTGAAAGTGTCTGGCATGATGTAGTGCCTCGTTTTCTGCCTCTTTCAGTTGCTCTCTCTTTTTTTTTTGCAAACTTGACCCCCAACAGGGGGGAGGCAAATAGGTAGAAAAATCTTTTGCTTTATTCCCAGGAACACTTTTCTCTTTGTAGAGCCAGAGATGCACCAAGCCTGAAGTGTGGTGAGGGATTGGACAGCAAGGGAAAGAATCCTCAAGCCCTTTGCAAGGGCCTGCACTGAGCCAGGAGGCTGGATGGCTTTCCTGTGACTTCCAGGAATGAGCAGGAGACACTTGACTAAAAGTTGTTTGCGGTGGACTGAAGCTCAAATGTAGCCAGTTTGTCCCAGCCGCTTCTGAAGAGCCCAGTACAAAGGTGCCTTGTGTCTGGTGCTGCCACAAAAGCCTCTGAACAGCTTTTTGACCCAGCGTTGGGTCAAAAGGGGTTGTTTTGCAGGAAGCCTCCCAGCTGATCCCTATGGAAGGCTGCCCAAAAGAAGGGACTGGGGCTTCATGAACAACAGACACATTTTTCTGGAACACCCCCTTCCCCCCCCGCCCAGATTTGACCAGTACATCAGCTATTCCCTGCTCACAACTGCCCAGGTTGCCAGGAATTCCACAGGTCCACCAGGCTTGCTGCTGCCTCAGGAGCCATCAGGATCCATCCCAACCCCTGGTGCTCACCTCATGGGTGTGGGCGGTTTTGACAAAAACTTCCCCAAGGTTCGGGGTATCACAGCTGAGTTCAACCAAGGGTCTGCGGCCTTCCCCTCTGAGGTGCAGGGCCAGCCTGCTCTCACGGCCTGGGGAGAGATGTCCATTTCAGTACAATAATTCCCTCTGTTCTACTGGATTTTCCAGGCTGCCTCAATGCTAGACCCTAAATCTGAGCTGCATGCAACCAGCTCTTGATGCTGCAGCAGAAGATATGGACCCTTCTCTTCCCTCAGGAGATATCCCCTGGGGCTGACTTGCAATTTCTAACCCATTCCTTGGGCTGGTTTCCAATTTTAGCCACCAGTTTGCTGAGTTTAAAACATCTCTGGTGTCCTGTAGCGACAGGCCAAGGAGTGACAGGTATAAATTGAAAGAAAGGAAATTTAGGTTAGATATTGAGAAGAATTTTTTTACTGTGAGGTGGTGAGACGCTGGAGTAGGTTCCCCAGGGGAGTTGTGGAGGTTCCAGCCCTGAAAGTGTTGAAAGCCAGGCTGGATGGGGCTTGGAGCTACCTGGTCTAGTGGGAGGTGTCCCTGCCCATGGCAGGGGCCTTGGCACTAGACAGTCTTTGAGGTCCGTTCCATCCTTAACATACTATGACTCTAGGGTTTCCTCCCCATGCACTTAGAGGAGCTTTGAAATCCATTCATTGAAGGCACAAAGCTCACGAAGACTTTGGCAATTGCTACCTGGCAAACTGCCAGGCAACAACTGCCAAACCACCTGGCCCAGCAGCACAGGACTGCTGTCCTCCACTTCTGACACTCGGCACTGTGTTCTGTTTGCACAGACTGAGAGCTGCAAGGTGACAATTCCCACACAGGGAGAGAAGCAGGTGCTGGCCAAGGGTGGTCCTTCTACCAACACCCTGGGCTCAGCGGGGCTCCGCCTCCGCTGGCCTGGTGGTGTCTGGAGGTGATCCAGGCTCAGGGAGCACATTTCTAACTCAGCTGCGACTGCCTGATGGTGGATCCATGTCAAATGGACCCATCCTGGAGGCCAGTGGTCTAGAGGGGCTTAGTGCTTGTTCACTAAAGCTGTTCTGCTCTGCAGCTCCTTGGCCTTTGAGGAAATGCTGGCAAAGCCGTGCCATGAAAACATCTCCCTGCACTGCCTGGGTTGTTCTGGGATCAGCAATCCAGACACAGGTGTTCCGAGCCCTGGCCTTGCATGGGAGACTCCCTGGAAGCTGCAGGGACACTGGGGATGTGCCAGCACTGCCCTGCTGACCAGGAACTCTTCCCAGCAGTTACATGGGAGCCCAGTGGGCTCAGGCTTGCTCCATGGCTTCACTGTGGGTGAGAGAAGCAGGGGAAAGGAGCTGTACCTGAGATGTCACAGTAGGCCACACTCTGATACTCCAGTGCTTCCAGGGGTTTAAAGGTCACCTTGATTTCAGCCGAACAACGTGGCCCAATCTCTCCCTCCTGAAACAGAAAGAGACAGAAAAAGATTTATCTTCAAACTTCACACTTCTTGTTTTCAACCACTCCTCTAAGCCTTTCTTTAGAGCATCAGTGATGAGTGAACAACATAAGGAGCCCAAGGAAACACTCTAAACCCAGCTCAACACACCACTGGGCGCTCTCAATGCTCAGCTGATCAGCCCCCACTCTCCACAATGTTCCTGCTGCTCTGACACAAGCTCCTGGTCACATCATGCTGCAGTCAGCTACAGTGGTACCTAACTGCCATTGTGCACTGGTGGCTCTTGGCCTTAGACGGGCCATAGGAGTAACCAAGAACACGATCCCCTTCCTTGGAAAGAAAAATATTAGTTTAACCTTTTTTCAAAGAAAGCAGAGGTTGGGATTATTCTAGGATTTACTCCAGGATGAGAAGGGATTTTGCACTGTGCAGACACCAGGCATTCATCATCTCTCACAATGCCAATACTCAGAATCAGGGCTCTGGCTGATGGGAGGACATGGGCGTTTGCTTGCATAAACAGAAAAAGAAAAGGTTTACTGTCCCCGTGTGCAAGAGAACTCAAAATGCCCATTATAACCTCCCACCCTTGTGTCCAGGCTCACAGATGACACTGGGAGACTCACAAACAGTGCGAGTCGTGGTTAGAGGAAGGGACAGGCATTTCTACGATTAACCTTGGGCTGAATTTGGCCTCCTTTTCCCAGCGAACCCTTGCATGCTTCAGGTCAATCCGTGAACTGGCACTGCTCCAACACCCTCCGCTGAACCTCACGCAGCAGCACGTGTCGGGGGAGCCCCTACCTACAAAAACTGCTCCCTGTGGACACTTCAAGGACACGGAGTGCCCTGAGCTCGAGCCCTGGCAGCAGAGCTCAGCTTTGTCAGGCTCCCAGCCCTGCCTTGAGCCTGCAGGGCAGAAATACTTTCAGCAGTGAGCTCTGCAGCCGCACCAGAAACTCCATGCCCTCCCTCTGAGCACACCGAGCCAGCTGAGGACCTGCTGAGTGACCGCACCCGGGGAAAGGGGCGGGGGTAGGGTGGGCGGGAGGAGGAAGAGGAGGAGGAGGAGGAGAAGGAAGAGGAGGAGGAAGAGGAGGAGGAGGAGAAGGAGGAGAAGGAGGAGAAGGAAGAGGAGGAGGACGAGGAGAAAGAGAAGGAGGAGAAGGAAGAGGAGGAGGACGAGGAGAAAGAGAAGGAAGAGAAGGAAGAGAAGGAAAATGAGGTTCTCAGCTATCACTTACCATTGGCTCAATGAAAAAAAAGTCATTGGAGAACAGCAGGGGGTCTTCTTGCACCTTTGCCTTCTCCTCCTGGACCTTTTGGCTCAGGAGGGAGGTGCGATTTTCACAAAAGCCCTTCACCTTCTTTATTTTTTTCTCCTCCATGAAGTCTTCCATCCAGACCTTTGGTGGTGGCTCCAGCAAATCACACTGCCTGCAGCCGCAGGGAGAGACAAAGCCAGCAGGTCATTTAATATATTTGCAGAGAGAAGCGGAAGTGCGGGAGAGCAAAGCACTTGGGGAGGAGCGGCAGCTCCCCAGCAAGGGCTGACCCCAAGCCACGAGGGTCCCAATCGGATCAGAAGATAACTTGTTGTGCACAAGCTCAGCAGGTAGCTTTACTCCACACTTGCAAGCTCAGGAGAGCTTTGGAAAGCCAGCATCCCTCAAGAGAATCTCCTGCCTCAAAGCCTCTGCCAAAACTGAGGGAGAATCCACCAGCCACCTCAGCTGGCTTTTCCTACCACTGAGCTGCTCGGGGGAAGCAGATAAAGATCACGGAGCACCCACTGCAGGACTTCCCTGGGAAAGGGAGACGAAGCTGGGTTGTGGTTACGTGTTACCAGCATCGCTCTTTGTTTCTTCCATTTTGGACCTGCCCTGTTCCCTACTCTGCCTTTCACAAGAGCATCCCAGAGCACTTCCAAAGGAAATTGATGAATTCAGGCACCGCATCCCTTCAGTGACATCCAAGGTTTTATATGCATGAAAACAGAGGCTGTGAGAGGGGAAGGGACTTCTTGGTGCAGGAGACAGACAGCAAACTCCTGGAGAGATCATCTTTTCAGGATCCAGAGCTTTTTGGGTCCCATCCCAGTGCATGGTAGTAGAATGGCCAGAGAGGGAAAGGATCCTGCACTAGCTCCTCTCATAAAAAAAAGTCCTCTCTGCTCTGAGATCTCAAAAGCATCTCTGACAGCAGGAGAGTAGGCCTTAGAGCTAACACCATCCCTAAGACTGGAAGTAAGGAAAAACAAAATGTCCTGGTGACAGGCTAGGACACAAACTGGCATGAAAATAAATGTAATTGGAAAAAAGTATTACGAAGAAAAGAAGGGTAGTGGTAGTAAGTGAATCCCTTCTAAGGGGAAATGAGGGCCCTGTATATCGAGCGGATCCGTTCCACAGGGAAGCCTGCTGCCTCCCTGGGATCCAGGTACTGGATATCACCAGGAGATTCCCTAAGAACTAAAAGAACTTCATCTGTTCACCACTGTCTGGGGGTACAGTGACTGTGAAATAACAGAGTTTTCAACATTCAGTGAAACAAGGAGGGGCATCAACAAAACTTCCACTCTGGTCTTCTGGAAGGCAGCCTTCGGCCTGTTCAAGAGATTGTTTTGGAGAGGACCTTGGGAAACAGCCTTTACAAACAAAGGGGTCCAGGAAGGATGGACATACTTCAAGAAAGAAGTCTTGAAGGCACAGGAACAGACTGTCCCTGTGTGCTGAAAGATGAGCTGACAGGGAAGACAACGAGCCTGGATGGGCAAGGAGATTTGGAAGGAACTAAGGGGAAAAAAGAGGGCGTATTGCCTTTGCAAAGAGGGGCTGGCAACTCAGGAAACGTTTAAGGATGTTGCCAGGTCATGTAGGAAGAAGATTAGGGAGGCAAAAGCCCAATTAGAACTTGAGGAAATCCAGTCATTGCAATCAACCTTTCCTTCCCAAAATGCCATCCTTGGTTGGAGTATAAATGGAACTGGAATGCTGTGCTGAGCTCCTGCAGCCCAGGGACACACACCCTAATGCCAGGGATGGTTTACTTGGCCTAAACCATTCAAAATCACCAACACGCCCCTGAGGCCATGCATTAGTTTCAGTCTTGGGCCATGTATCTCACTGAAACGTATCTTTCAAACCAACCTCCTCTTCTCTTCATTGTCGGCTTCCTCAGTAGGAAACATCTTCCACTGGAAGTGGGCTGTGATGTTACTCCTGTTTCTGATGAACATGCTTGTGTGGCTTGATGTGGTGATGAAAGTCTTCTCAACCTTCATGGAATATGTGCTCAATCCAATGTTGACATCTGCAGCTTCTGCGCGAAGGAATGTGAAGAAACTTTCTTCACCTGGAACAAAGCAGAGTCTTTGCTCAGCTAGCTCAGTTGCTGATGGAAGCACAAGGAACAAAGCAAACCACAGGTCACGGAAGAAAGTGTCATAGCTTTTAAATGTATTAGCAGTTCCATGGATCAGTACATTTATCACGTCCTGACAGCTCTGTGTGTACTGCGTGAGGATGTCCTGGGCACCTCCTTAACCACCTTATTTCCAAGGTGTTTGTAGAGATTTGGCCCCAAGGTGACAGTATGTACAGTGGGATTTGTCAGATGTGCTCAGGTGACCCACTCAGACCACTGGGATTTCTGCATCAAAGTCCTTCAGGTGACACTGAGGAGCCCTGGTCAATCCTGGCTTGCCGAGGTCTCCCCTGCGCATCCCACGAGACTCCTGCCCCTCCTGATCCCTTGGATCCCTTGTTGCTGACAAGCAAATACGCCTGGGGGCATGTGGGCAGAAAAAGGAGACCCAGAGGAACAGGTGAAGTGACAGCCCACAGCAGGAGGGGACACAGGAGAGGAAACACAACCAGCCTGGCTTTGCAATATGACAAACCACTACAAAATGAACACCATAAAAATCATCATCATCGTCATCTTCCTGTCCAAACCCACAGCCCCATCAGTCTTGAAATATTTCATATTGTCCTGATCTCAAAAACCAAGATGGAGCATTTCAGGTTAAATACAAAAGGACAAGGAAAGATTAATAAGTACAGAGCAGCTTCTATATGAAGTCTGAATGGGATTCCTCAGTCTAGAAATCAAATGGGAGATGTGAGAGGTTTGCAACAGCATGAACGGCCTGGGAAATGGGGACGAGGAAAAATTTGTCTTGATTTGTCACCATACAGGAACTTGAGGGCCTGAAGATGTTATTAGGCAAAAACTGCATGGATGTGTAGAGGGCAACATAGTAAAAGGGTCTGTGACAAGCCAGTGGAGAAGCGGCATACAGGACAGAGGTGTGCAAGAAATACACTGCATTGGAGAGAGTCTGATGGAGACCTCGCAGCTCACATACAGCACTGCCCAGGAGTAAAATAAAACTTCACCCAGGCGTAGCCACACAGTAGTGGAGAATCAGGGTTCCTCCTTCCTCCACTCTGCAACACCCAGCAAAACAGAATTCCAAAAATCTCAGCCCTGTTAGAGGGGATCCACTTTTTCAACCATTTAAACACCAGCTATTTCAGTTTTCTTTGGGGCAGAGCTGGAACAGAGAAGGTACATCTAGAGGGAATTGAGGGGGATGAACAGGGAGTGATGGTGGAGAACTGTCCTGTGTCCCGTGCGTTGCCCAGCACTCACCTGTGCAGCGCGCCACCAGGGACCCGAAATGGTCACCGCGCGTCAGCGGGTGAAATCCCACTGTCACCTGCATGGTGTGACCAGGGCCCAGAATTCCTTCGGCTGGAACCACGGAGAAAGGACTGCAACACAAAGAGAGGATCAGGACTTGGGGGGAATTCTGGCCATGACATTCTTTCTGCAGTGCAGGTCACTTCAGCTCACTTGGGCAAGCAGGGAGCAAACAAACTACGGCCAAGACAGACAGAACAGCCAGGATCAGAAACAGCTACTGACCCACTTCTGAGGAGATCCAGCCCTCAGAAGATCCTGTGGGATAAAACGACCTAATCTCCCCCATACTCTGCATCCAGCCTTCTGACTGCCAGCAATCCCATCAGAGAATGGTTTGTGAAAAGCACAGAGAGAGTTAAGAGCTATCTGCATGCATAACTTGACGCTGACTGCCTCAGGAATTTCTCATTTCCTGCTACCTATAAACTTCCTCTCAAGAGATGCAAATGTTAGGGCACTATCTCTCTTGTGAGATTACAGCCTAGGAATCAGACAGGGAGAAGGAACTTTCTCTTGAAGACCACGGAATAACTACTGTTGAATTTGCAGCGTGGCTCTTTGGTTTATTTTACCTTGAAAAGATCCTGAATTAGCACATTTTGTCAGCATTTCAATGAAAGCTGCTCTACAAAAAGGAGCAATCAAAACTCTGAAAGAGTGCAAATGCAGATTAGAGCAATACAGTGACATGGAAACAAGACCCAAAAGGAGGATGCCATTTACAATCTGAAGGATCCAATCCCAGCCATATGAAGCACCATTAGCAGGAGCACATCGAGGAGGCAGAACAGGAGGGTTTTGTGTATTTACCAGCAGTGCAGTCTGGGGCCCTGGGTTGTCATCCAGGCTGGTAACTGTTTGCTTGGCTCACCAGACAAACTCTGCGCAATGTGTTGGAAATAATTACGCAAATGTCTTGGTGCACTTTGGATGTAACAGGAGCAATTAGGATTGGTCACCAGGTGAACAGTTCTTGCCTGACAAACACAAGACTCCGTGCTTTGATGCTCAGGGACAGCTCAGGTGAAATGTGCTTCTGCCCAGAAGTTGCTGGGCTTTGTGCTCTTCCACAGCCCCACTGAGGAAACAAAAGTTCCTCAGTGCTTTGCTGGTGGTCAATCTGTGCACAGAAAGGGTGTTCTGGGGAGTTTGGTGATGAACTTATCACACACAAAAATATAGAGAACATCTGGCAAGCGGAATTTCATTCATGTCAGTAGTGACAGCTGATGAACTTGCTTCAGGTTCTGCTCACTAAGGACCTATTGCTGCAGTTATGGGCCTGACCTGCTCCATTACCACTAGTGAGAACATCACTAGTGGCTGATGGAGAAGCCTTGGGCCAGCAATGTTTATGTGCTGGATGTGAGACTTTGGGGAGAGAGGAGGAAAGACAAGGCCCCAGCAGCCCCGGAGCCCGATTACTGTACGAGCTCCCACATCTGCCCCGAGGGTGAGCCAGCACTGCTGCAGGTCTCTACTGGGGCTTGGGGGATCGGTGCCTGGTGTGGGCAAGGCACAGGATTTTTTTCTTATTGTTTTGTCAGGAATTTTGCCAGAAAGAGAAGCTGCCAGTTAAGGGAGTCCCTGGCCACACTTCAGCACTCCCCTTCCCTTCCCTTCCCTTCCCTTCCCTTCCCTTCCCTTCCCTTCCCTTCCCTTCCCTTCCCTTCCCTTCCCTTCCCTTCCCTTCCCTTCCCTTCCCTTCCCTTCCCTTCCCTTCCCTTCCCTTCCCTTCCCTTCCCTTCCCTTCCCTTCCCTTCCCTTCCCTTCCCTTCCCTTCCCTTCCCTTCCCTTCCCTTCCCTTCCCTTCCCTTCCCTTCCCTTCCCACTCCTGCCCCATGTTACATACTCCTGCCCTCAGATGGCAGGATGCGAATAACACTCCTGGGAGTGACCTCAGGGGTTGCGTGAGAAAGAAGATATCTTCTTATTTTCAAATTACCAGGAGAAGAGGATCCAGCCAAGTTTCAGTTGTCAGGGCTGAAAAACTGAGTGCAAATCAGCCCTTGCATCTCCTACATCCCACCCCAGGCTGTACCCACCAGACTCCCCTGTTCCTGCTGGAGCAGTCATCTCTCATATAGACCTGGCTCCCCAAGACCCAAGGACACAAGCTCTACAGTTAAACTTAACTCCTCTGAATTTCAGTCAACATCACTAAGCTGTTCCCTGAGCCCACAGATAAGAAGGACTGTGAAGGAGACATCCCTGACGCTATAATAACCAAATGAAAACCACTGCCAAGAGATGGGGCTGGCAGGATAAATTTTGGCCTTTTATGGCTTGATTAGAGCAATATAGTGAGTTAATTGTCAGCTGTTCCTTAAGATAGTTCTCATCCTGTTAGATCTACCCTTTCAATGAATCACTACTGCACCCGACAGGCAGAAAAGATAAGGTCATGGAGGGGTTTTAATAGGTCTTCTTCGGCTTTTTAACTAGTCCATTTGTATGTTTGTTTCCTTGTATGGCATCTAAAGACAACTCCAGATCTCCCAATGGCCCCTTGCAATCCCCGGACACTGGTCTTGCTTTGAGCAGCGTATTTGCTCGGACAATTTCCAGAGGTCCCCTCTAGAGAAAGTTATTCTATACTTTTATCTTCTAAATCAGCCCAATTGCTTTTCACATAGTCACTAAATGTCTCATGTTTCTAATACACCTGTGCCTATGCCTATGGGCATGTGGTGTATTGATAGGCCTTGGAGGAGCTTGACATTTATGAAAGTTCCCAATGAAGAATTCATGATCTTTTGGCAAACATTTAACACAAACCAAAATGAAAAAACAGCAGAAACACAGGAACTTCAGAATATGTAAAATGAGATCTCAATGAAAGGGGGCACGACCTTATTCAGAGATTTAAAGCACGTGTTTGAAATTTTAAACCGGCTTTCAAAGGTTCATCGTGGAACGGAAGAGGGGACTGATGCCCTCAGCTGACAAGGGAAATCAGATCAGCTTTAAGTAACAGGAACTGCACCGGCTGCCTGCAACACAGCTCATGTTGGGCATCTGATGCAGGCACCACTGGAAAGCCATGTGCCTGTGTCCTCCCAGAGAATGGGTCTGTTTGGCTGACAGTGGTGAGTACCCATTTCAGAAGCTGCTTGTGCTCAGGAGGGCGCAAGCCAGCAACTAACATGTTCCAGCACCCCCCAGGAAATCTGGGGCAGAGAAAGCTCAAAGGCTGCATCCTGCTAAGAACACTGAAAGCAAGAGCAGATGTCATCCATCCTGCCCATTTCCAGCCGGCGACGCAGGGCAGCAGCTCCCATGCTCTGGTTCCTTTTGTTGTTCTTTCCCAACTCTGTTATCCCCCAAAGGTGTTTTGCACAAGGACAGATGAGCTGCCTCACCTCTCGGTGCCCAGCTGGTAATGAGCTGCCACACTACCACAATTCTGAATCAGCAGACTCTTGCGGGTGCTGCCCTTGACCGGACACTTTGAGAAGTCCAGCTCGTCTGGGAAGTCCAGGATAGCTCGGGCAGGGATGGCCCGAATTGGCACAACTATCCTTTCCTCTCCACTGACGCAGACGAGCTCATGGGAATAAACCTGCAGGAAAAGAAACTGTCTCAGCACAGGTCATTTGGTGCCATCTCCATGGCAGAAGAAAAGCCATTTCCTATATCCCTTCAAGGGTATCAATTTACCTATTCCACCCCCAAATGAACAATAAGTTCTACTAATATCTCACATTTTAAAGGCAGCAGTGCACTTTGCAAAACCTATCTCAGTGGCATTAAGCTCTTGTGTCACTTGGGTCATACAGACAAGTGCCCAGGGCCACCATAATTTTTACTCTCAATTTTAATGATGTTAAATAATTCCTAAGTCCCTTCTAAGGAACATGGAGCTAGGGAACACAGGACATTCCTCCTTAGGTTACTATATTCCCACGGATTGAGAATAGGACAAAGTGTTAAACTGAATCTAAGCAGCAAAAGGAAACTGAGAGAACAGCTGCACCCAAAGAGATCCTGGACCTCTGGCCTGGTGTAGAAATATCTGTTTGCTCAGAACTCCCCTCTAATTTTGCCTCTCCAACCAAGTCACGAGAAGAACAGTGCTAAGAGGTAGCAGGATGCTGTTGCAAAGAGCCTCTCTTTGTTTCCCTGCAAGGCCTCCTCCCTTCCATGCCATGTCCTAAACCCCTCTGTATGAACGAGCCTCCAGATCACAGCGCTGAGAGCAGACTTGCCAGGGCCTCGGCACTGGTGTTCAAACTTGCACGCAAAAGCACAATTGGCATGGAATGGGCGCCAGCTGACAGAGCAGCCACAGTGACAGGCATGAAGACAGAGCCGCAGCAGTGTCGCTGCCACCGGCTCTGGGCCCACAGGTCTGCCTGCCTGCAGGCTGTACCTGCCCTACACGAGCTCTTTCAGGCAGGTGTCCAAGTCCCCTGCAGCTCACCAAGCTCCTGCTGACTAAGGGCACCTAGAGCTCAGTGTGCCTGTGCCAGGCTGGGCCCACGGGCACAGCACATCCTCTGCCCTGGCCTTGCAGCCGTATCATGGTCAGCTGTGCTCTGGGACAGCACAGCCGCAAGGCTGGAGAACAGAGGGTGTGAAAAAGCACCGTCCTTGCTCCAGCCCCGGGTGAGGCAGGGAAGCTGTTGCCCGTCAGGAAGGCGGAAAGCTCTCTGACCTCTTTGTTCCTCTAGTACTTTGCAGAATAATGAAACCCCTTCCACTATACCTAGAGATGGCCAGACATCTATCAACACCCCTCTACCGTTTGCCTACTGTTCCCTGGGCATCTTTCTTCCCTTGGGAATGCTCAGAGGAATGTGCAGCGAGGGGAAGCAGGGCCTGTCAGGCCTGGGTGCAGGGCCTGACAGCACATGCCAAGCTGGGACTGGCTGCAGGCTGCCTGCCCACGGCCTGGAGCCAAGCTCACAGCATGGGCTGTACCCAGAGTGCAGGGACAACAATGGCTTTGGAGATAATTCTGTGTTTTGGCTCCTCCAGTCTCACCTTGTTCTCGTCAGGAGTGAAGTGGACGTGCACATCGGTAATGGCGCCTCCTGGCACGGCACGGCATGCATCACTGGGGCCCGCCAGCTGGAAGTAAGGTGAGCTCTCCATGGAGACCTGCACCCCCTGAAGATTCTGCAGGAAAGACATGGAACCATGATTTTGCCACTTGAGGAAACAGGACAAGAGGAGACCTGTCCATGCCCTGGTGACGTCCTTCCTTGACCCCTTTTCCAAAGCCCTTTCTGCTGTGGAGGTACAGGCACAGAATTCCCAAGGGTGAACTTGAATCCCTTCTGTCTGGCTCCAGCATTTTGGCCAGGGGCAGTAGGGCAGTGCCTGGTGGGAAGGAAGGGCCGAGCAGGTCAGCACCGGCAGGATGGAGACAAGAGCACCTGAACCAAATCATCTGCATATTCAACAGGGCCAAAAACCTGCTGATTTCTGCCTGCACACAGCTATGCAGTCGTGTTCCACGGAGGGAATGGGCTACCTGAAAGCATAACAGCACATTCTCCTGCGGGGAGGAAGAAATTCCTTTCTAGCAGGTCAGCTTTGGATAGGGCAGTTCTGGGGGATACAGTCATGCAGGCAGAGCAGCAAGAGAGGAGACCAAACACTGTGGCCTTACTGGGAACAAAAGCAAACCTGAAAAGCAAAAGAAGGAACACAGCAATCCCTAAAAAAGGGAGATGACAAAGAGAATTTAAAGCGCCAGTAAAGCAGCAAGGAAGAATCATCAACTGATTACAGCAATCACCTCCCCGAAAGTGATGGAAACACAGACAGGTTGTGCCTGTTGACTGTGGGCTTCAAAGGCATTTTCCTCCTGGAGAAACCTTGCAATTCTTTAGGGGAATGGTCTCTCGCCTTTTGACCCTTCTGGAATTTCCTCCCTACATGTCCACACCTAATTGGCTGAATGCCAGGACCCTCCCAAAATAGGAGACTAGATAAGACCCCTGGATTTCTTTGTTCTCTCTCTTTCGGCCCCTGGACCCCTTTGAGGAATAAACGACTTGGAATAATCTGGGGGTAAGAGCCTCTTTTGAAATCTTTTGTCCTGTCCCTTCGGAGATATTCCTCCAAAGCCTCTCCAGAGCTAGCCCTGGGGAGGGGGGCCGGGCCTGCGGGGGGAATATTTCAAAACATGACCAGCACTGACTCACAGTGTGGTTTCAGTATTAAAAGCCAACCTTGGCTCTCCAGGGGTTCTTGCTGCCTGTGCAGGCAAGCTGGGCTGCTGGGCATTCCCGCTTGCAGCCAGCAGGCCAAGTTCTGCTCTCTGGGATACACAGACACAGCAAACATGCATTTTCAACACATAGATATCAACCCCTGAGCACCAAAATGCTCTCAAAAAGTCTAAACCAGATGATTTTGAGTCCTTCCTGTCTCTTCCCACCAGCCCACTCTTGGCACAAGCCTCATTTAAGAAAATGTTTCCCTGACTGAAATTCAAATGGTCTCAGTTTTCCCCTTTAGAGTCCAACACGACTGCTGACGTTTTTCAACTTTTTCCCTCTCAGCTCTCTTGGGAAACTGCAAAACAGGAGCACATGGCTTTGGATGTTCTGTGGTTCTCCGAGGGGAAAGCAGAGCACCATGCTGCTTTTGGAAAATCTGAGCAGAGCTGGATGAATCTTAGCAGGAGCCTGAAGTGGCACCTAAAGGCCTCCTACTGCTTCTGCTACATCAATCTGATTCCAGGGCTGTTTCAGAACATTTCCTGCCGTGCCAGTGCCACTAATGATAGTGATTCCAGCAGAAAGCGTAGACGACTCAGCCCCTGAGCTTTGACTGTGAGCTGCACAAAGGGAGCCAAACAGGCTCATTTCCCCAGGCAAATGTCAAGGGACTGTGGAACGAGCCCAGGGGAGGGGATCTGATGCTTCCCCAGCTCAGCCCGTGGTGGGGACCTCACCTGCGCCTTGCGGGAGAAGCCTGGCAGCACCAAGTCCACAGACTCTCCTGGCTTCAGGTCCATTGACAGCGGCTCCAGCCCAAACACGGGGGCCGTACGTTTGCGCCTCTGGGAATCACGTTTGGCCTTGGGGCTACTGTGGGCTGAGGTGCTCTGGCCCTCCTTCCCAGCTGGCCTGTTACATTCCACCTTCCAGAAGAGCTGATGGAAGTGGTGGCCCCCATCTGTTAGTCTGAACTGATGAGCACAGGGAAGGAGGCTAGAAGAGAAACCAGAATGGAAAATAGTATGGGAGAAGCTATTGTCCTGGTCATCAGATTGCTCCCAATGAGGATTCTGAGCTGTTAATAGCTTGGAGACCGTCTTCATTTGCAGCTCTTAATGTGGACCGGGAACAGTGTCTGATAAGCTGCCCTTCTGATGTCGTTATTGCAAGGAGGAATATGTTTCTAATGGTAATGTAGCATTTTCCAGGCCAGGCTAACAGGATCTGGTGTTTTCCTCCAAAATGTGTGTTCTGGGGTGATTCATACTGTTACTGTATTTTGCATTAATCTGCACCCGAAACTGTTATTGAATCTTTGAGATCCTGCACCTGAGGCCCTTGTGTGAGGGGGTATGATTGCAGGCATTTTTAAAAGCCAGCGCGGAGGAAGTTTCTGGACGATCCCAGCAAGCTGCTAGAAATCATCTGTCTGCTCTAGGAGAGGAAACCAGGGGAGCAGGGGCTCTCTCGTTCATAGAAGCTTTGGTTTTGCACTGGTGGTCATTTGTAGAAACTTCATTTCGCAATCAGAAACTGTTTTGAAGTGAACTTTGCAAACTCTGCTGGCAACGGAAAAATGAGCAAGGTCCTGTGTAGAAGTGTACCTCACCTGGTAGGGTTTGCAGCCCCACAGTGGCAAGGAGGCTTCCATTTAAGGGAAGGATTTGGGTTCCATTCTTTGTTTCACTCATGAGGTAAAAACCAGAGGTTTTGATACCTTTTTTGGCCTTGTGCCAGGACGGACGCAGCCCTTGGATCTTTGAGACTGTGCCTCAAGCCCTGTTCCTATTTCTATTGGGCAGGATGCCAAGAATCCGGCCTGGATTGTTACATGCTTAAGAGAATAGACCAAGATCCTCAGGGCATTTTTGGGGTGTTGTAGCAAGTGCAAAGGTCCTCCTTGCACTCGGCACAGCTTTTTCTCTTTTTTCTGCATGGCTTCTTATTTTCACCTTAATTAAAACAGTTTTGCTTTTCAAACACCTCTGATCATGCTGCCTCGCTAATATTTTAGGCCATCCTGAGGCTGCCGGTCAAACCCAGAGGTGATGCACCTGAGAGGGCACCCTAACATTCTGGCCTCCCGCACAAGCATCAGTCCTGGGCAGGCAGGGCAGCAGCAGAGCCCACGAGCAGCGTGAGGAAGCGTTGGCAGCGGCACTGCAGGCCCCACACAAACCAGCAAGTTTCCATCTGCCTCTGGAACTGCTCTGCGGGCTCCTGCCTTCCCAGGGGGATTGTCACCCTCCCGTCTCTTTGTTCCCAGGGCCCCTGCTTGCCTGGCAGGTGCCATTTTGGAAGGGAAGGGTGCGATGCCATCTTCCCTTGGTCCCGCAGCCACACGGAGGGCCCGCCTCACCCAGGCGCCATTTTGGGAACCTTTTGTTCTGGGGGAGCCTGCGAGATCATTACTTGACCAAGTGAGGACATAGATGTGTTAGAACTGAAGGCAATTCAGTGGCAATTGAGCAACTGGTTTCTCTTTCAGTGGTTTTTGAGGGTACCTAGCAACGCTCAACTGGCCATCACATGTCTCTAAAGGTATCTCTGCCTTCAGGGAAGGAGTCAGGGTCTTTGAACACTGAAGAAGATCGTGCCTGAAGGACTACAGCAAAACTGCTCCTTGTTGAGACAGAAGGAGAGGTGGGAGTGGGAGATCTCCTACCTGAATTGGTATCCCAAGTTGAGCTCCGGGGCAAATGGTTTGTCTGTGACAATTGTGGTGCCAGTGCCAAAAGCCAGGAGGGTGGAGGTGGTCCAAAGTCTGTTCCCAATGAACAGCTGGAGAGCATCAGCAAAAACCCCAGTGTCATCCAGGGTTGCTGTGACAGTCACAGGAACATCACCCCTGGCGGGGATCACTCCTTCCCTGGGTTCAATAACATAGCAGTGAGGTTTACAAGCCTGTAAGACACGCATAATGTGCATTTAGGATGGAAACCATACACCCTGGTCTCTTATGGGGTGTAAGAAAAGGAGAAGACTAAAGAGGGGAGGATAAAAATCCTAAAGGCCTAATTTCCCTAAATTTAAGCTGCAGTATTGGGGAACAGCAGAGCTTACACAACCTGTATTTTCCCCTCCTTTAACAGACTCTCACCTAATTAACCCAGTTTTGCCCAACCCAAGGGACGCTTATCCTCAGGAGAGTGTTCCTTCCCCAGTCCTTCTCTGGAGTGTGTGCCAAGGAAAGCTGCTTTCTCTCTCCTGGCTTCTCACAAAGGCTCAGGGCCAGAGGAAGTCATGACGGCTCAAATCCCACTCCAGAAACCACACAGCTGGAGGACACTGCTGAGAGCCTGAAGAATATCTCCGCAAAACCAGTTGAGCAAAACCCCAACACCAAACTATCCTTTCCCAAGAGGCCATCAATGCTTTTCAACGTCCCCTAAAGGACCGAGGCCCTCACTTCCCACTGGTCATCCGCTGTAGAGAGGTGCCCCAGGGCCTTCTGCTTTGGAAAAGTCACCTCTAAATGGTTATGGCAGAGCAGGAAAGAAGGAAGCAGAGGGAAAACTGGATGACATGTGCTCAGTGGGCATGGCCCACTCTTCCTAAGAACTCGTGTCCTCTGGTTTCTCATGGGCTTCACAGATTGGCCAAGAGAGCTGGAAGCTGCCCAAAGGAGGGAGGAAAGGCCCCGCACCACACAGCTGTACAGACACAGCTCTGCAGGTCCAGCCCTGGAACGAGCACGTGAAGCCCATCCTTTACACACCAGGCCCACCCAGCCAAGGTGCATTGCTCCCTGAAGAGGTGGAAGGCAGAATTTCATTGTGTAGTTAGAGAAAGCTGTCCTGGAAAAATCCCTCACTTTAAGGTTACATTTATCCCCCAAACTGCAGGAAAAGCAGCAAGAGGAAAAATCATGCCCCTCCTCCTTGGCTCAGGAGGCTGTGGCTGGACTTTCCCACATGGCCTGATGCTTTATCCACAGACACAAACAAGTCCACAGGATCAGGTTTTAACCAGCTCCAAGTTCAACACACCCAGCATGGAGAAGAACAGACCTCAAGCCCCTCAGAGATCTCCCCCTCCAGCAGACATCCCACCCAGCCCCAGGCCCAGCCTACAAGCCCTTCCTGGCTGCAGCAGCCCTGCTCTCCCTGCCAGGGGAGCAGCCCCAGCTCCTCTGCCCTATGCAGCCTTCACATATTAAACAGCCATTCTCTGCAGCCGGTCCCCAAAGATGCTCTTCAAAGGCACAGAGACCACAGGCTGGGGGGGTGCACAACCCCCACACATGTCTTTGTGTGGACAGCCCAACTGGCCTGACCCACAGCAGGTGTGAAAATTGCCTCCCCACCAGCAGTCTGAGGACAGACCTCACACCCTCTTCTCTACTATGAACAGCAGTTTGGCACAAAGCAAATGTAGATGGCACAGGGAAAGCACAGGGAAACCCATGCTCTCCGAGGAGCAAAGGACCACAGGTTTCTCTTGATCTCAGAGCTCAAAAACCGTGACACACACAGCTAAAGACCTTCCATAAAATTATGGGAGAACTCGTCAACACAATCCAGACGAATTTCTGCTCCAACATCTCTGCACCTGATTTCACTGAGGAGTGCCCCAGCTAAAACCACTCCAGAGCCAGGTTCCTTTTGCCTCACCCAGATGGAATCTTGGAATATCTTGCTTCCTCTCACACAGGCCGATGCATATAAAAACCACGTCATGGCAGCTTGTAATGTCAACCAGTCAATTTCCCTGGAAAACGGCCCCACAGATACTTACAATCTCTAGCCTGAAGTCTAAATCGACGAGACCTTCGTTGAAGAGGCCAAAAGCTTGTGAATTAGGCCTTAGCACTGGGATCCTGCCGAACTCTATCAGCCTTGGACTTATGTAGACTGCTGACAGCCGTCCAAGGCTCTGTAGTTCTGTTCTCTGTTACAGAAAGCAGGCAAGAAAGAGTAAAAAAAAAAAATCAAACCCAAACAGGGAAACCTAAAAAAGCTTAAACAGCTCAACCCAGCTCAAGTTATTTCTTTAGGGACAGCTACCATTCTCCAGCTGAATTCCTGGGATTTTGGGGGGAAAAAAATAAAGCTTATGTATTCACCTCCAAATTGAAAAGGATTAAGTAAAGAGAAACTTTCAAACTACAAATTATTGGTCCAAAGGTAGAAGCTTTGCAAGAAATCTCTAGTTAAGATCAGGCTGACAGTTAAACAACTGGTTCTTCGGGTGGGGAGAAACTCTTCTCTTTAGGTAAGCAATCTGATAGTTGAAAGCAAGTGCTCAGTCAAACTTCAGGCTCCCTGGCACAGCCTGCACTGCCTGTCCTCCCTGTTGACTGGTTTACATGCAGTGCCACAATGGCCCAGGTTCAGATGTTTGGTGCCATCCAGGGAATTTGGCATCACCATTTCCATGTTTTAATGTAAGCTTAAATCCTTGCAACTACTCTTCAGATGCCAGCTTTCCTTTCTTTTACAGAAAGCCCAAGGTTCCCAGAAATCTTCTGACATCCTCTTTTGTGCTGAGAGGTAACATTTTAAAAAAGATGTTTCCAAAGTTAAGAGCATTTTAAAGAGTAATTAAAATGATCCTCAATTCCAGCTTAGATGAACTACCTTCTGGGTCAGACACTGACATTGCCACCTATAAGGCACGAGCTGTTTATGCCACCAGTCCCTGCTGTCCTTCTCCACAGCAGCCTGTGCCCCTTTTCCCCGGAAGAATCCCCGCACACTGTGCACCCTGCCAGGACCAGTTGCACGAAGGCACACACCTCCCCTTGCACTCACCAGTGGGTTTCTTGCATCCCCAAACACGCCGGTACAAACACTGGTGCAACGCTTGCCCAATCTTTGGATTTCAACTGTAACTGGAATCTCTGCAGCGCTCCGAGGCTGGAGAATCCCACAGGGTCTGGGGCTGGAGTAGAGCACAGGAGAGTCCTCCTCGGGTTCCTAGAAGGGACAGAATCAAATCCAGCTTCAGAGGGACCTCTGAAGAAACTTCAAACTCCTTAACATCCATCCCAACAGCAACTTACACACATTTTTAAAAATCCCCAGGACAAAGGTAAAAGGCACAAACAAGATCCAAGAATTGTAGGCTTAGCATTCTCAGGGGGTTCTGCAAGGAGGCTGCCAGCACAAGCACTGGTGTCTGTGGATGCAGCAGCTTTTCACAACCCTCAAAGATCTCCCACAAGAAAACACCCTGAAGACTAGAACGTAAGCCCTTTCCTCAAGAGATTAAACTGCATCCTAAAGCTAACATTCAGGTAGGATCCTGTTCTCAGCAGATCTTTAAGACTGAATAGGAACCGGCAAGGTCTTATCCAAACCCTCTTCCCCCCTAATAATCTCCACAATAATATTTCAGAGGAGGAGGTGGATGCGATGCCAAACCTGGGGAATAAGCCCGTAGCAGCCAGGAAGGTGGGTGTTATTCCAAATGAAGAACTTCCTCACGAACGGGGCCTTCAGGTCGCACTCATGGATCCCCCGGTTTTGGGGGTACACTTGCAGCTCAGGAACGAAACATTTGGGCAAAGAGATGACCCCAAGGGAATCAGAGATACTGAGAGAATGGAGAACGTTTACCCCCAAAGATTGTGAAATGGAGCACAACACCTTTGTCACTGTCAAATACACATTTAACAGGCCTACGGTGAAAAATTGCCTTTAAAGTCCTCCCACTCAAACATGTCTTGTCGAGGAGGGGCAAAACCTGAGAGGCAGCACCCAGAGGCTGCCAAGTGCCCCAGGCAGAGCACTTGGTCCCACAGCTGCCTCAGCCCCTCCTTCGCCCAAGAAGGTTTGCAAGAACTCCTGGAACAGTCCCAGTGATCCATGAGCTCTGGGGGAGCCTTCCCAACAGGGATCAGTGCTCAGTAAGGCTCCAGGAACACACGACTCTAGTGTCTCAGTAAAAAGGACTCCCTTCTCTCCCATGGTGCTGTTACCCTGCCTGAGAACTCAGCTGTTTGCCCCAGCCTTGGAGGGCATGAGACATCACCTGCCCCACAGAGTGGGAGATCACTCCCTCCCAGTTCCTACAACTCCCCTGGTCCTTCACTCCACAGGTCCAAATACTGACTGTCCCCAATTGCACTTGCTTTTCAAACATGGCAGCCCAGGCACTGACGAGATGGCTCTGCCTGGGAGTGGGAACAGCACCAGGGAACTGCATCCCTCTTGTCATTAAACTGACACCTAGAGCAGCACAGCAGGATGGAATTCTGCTGGAGCAAGAACAACTTTTGCTTTAAGCCTGAGAACATCAAAGCTCAAAACAGGAAGCAGAGAGAAGGGGAAAAAGTAGAGCTGACCTGCCACATCAAGGACTGATTTCCCCTCTGAAGATCCTGCCCTCACCTCTCTTGCTGTGAGCCACTTCCCCACTGTCACGTGCCCTCGTTAACAGAACCAGACCCTGACCCTCAGCAGACTGCTTGGTGTGCCCCAAGCCAACGCGGGCTGGTTGCAACCCAGCACAACTCCACCTCTTGCAGGAAGAAGGCGAGGAGGCCCTTGGGAAATTTGCTTCACCTCAAGCACCAGGTCAATAAATGATATCATTCCTGGTCCCTTTAGAAAACGACCCAGGACCACGCTGGGCTGTCAGCAGGGCTGCTTTTCACCACAGGCTGCTTTTCAAGCACTGCTGTTCTCATGTCCAGCTGGGCAGAACATGAGGTCATTAAACAACACGTCTCCTTGGGAGCTGCAGCCAGCACATCCTGTGCAAGGCAGTGCGCTGGGGGAGGCCAGGGAAGTGCTGGTACCTGGCCTTGATGATCAGTGATGCCACTCCCTTGCCAAACCACTCCAGGTCCACCAGCAATTTCCGGTTGTATTCCGTCACAGTGTTGGAACACAGGGTCACCTGGTGGAAGAGAAGAGCAGTAAATTCTTCTTTACAAAAGCTCATGACTCACGTGTGATGTCCTCCAGTTTTTGTGGTAAGTAAAGGGAGGATTTTGCCTTAATTCTTCTGCCGCTCCACGTGTAGAGCAGTCTCTAAGAGTGACAAAAGCCTTCTGGCAAATACCAGATTTGTTAAGCACACCTTGCTATCAGGGCATAGGTCAGCTAAATTAAAACATTAGACTAAAGCTCTGTGCAGCACTGTGTTCAAATTAAGGGGCAAATTTTCATCTGACTACAATGACATAAATGCAGTGGAAATCTGCTGACTTGAACAGAATGAGTTCAGCTTTACAGCAGGAAGCTGAAGACAAAGCGTGGGCCAGCAGGTGCTGGGCAGTTCATGGCCGCAGAGTTTTTTGCCTTCACTGGAGATCCCTGCAGTGAACACAAATCATTCTACTCCCCAGGACAGGAGAAATGAGACCAAGAAGAAAAGCAAACTGCTTTATATAATGACATCTCTCTAACAGCCACCTTTGGTCCTCGTCCGTCCTCTGCCCACTTGCAATCAAAGACATTGCTCTCAAAAACACCAAAATGCCTTCAGTACTTGACCATATGGGACATGATTTCAGCTTGTGATTTTGGAAACAAATCAGTGCTCCTTCAGGAACGTCCCGAGTAACCCAGCTCACAGAGGCCCCACGCCAGTGCAGATCCTCGCTCACAGGATGATCAGAGCTGGCATCAGAGCTAAAGCCCTCCCACACTCCCGTGAAGCTTCAGACCCGCTGCTGAAGTGTGTGTGGCTGGACTCTTCCCATACCTCGATATCCTGGTGTTCCTGGGATTGGAGGGTCCTTTCGCTGGGGTTCAGTGTAAACTCCCTTGGCTTCACAGAAAAATGAATTCCCTCCCTCCAGGAGGGCTCACTGTCGCTGAGTATTTGCTCAAAGCTGCTAACAGCAGGCTGAGTGCCATCGTCCGACACCTGGGAGGTGTTAGTGAGGCGACAGGTCTTGGTGTAGGGAAAGCCTAGGAAAAGGACACAAATATCCATTTAGGCACCAGTTATGTCGTGACTCCTGGTGGGAATACCCTGGTAGCATGAAAGCGTGATTGGAGTTTAGCTCTTTATTATCTGAACTACAGATTACTGAGAAGCTGCAAGAGGAATTAGTCGTCACTTAGTTCCCTTTAACACTGATTCCAGACTGCAGCCTTGAAAATGCCTGCTCTTAGCCCTGCTCAACACTGCAAGCTTCTCTCTTTCTGATGGGGAGAAGCTCCCTCACCTGCCCCAAACCAGCACCAGTTATTTCTCCCTGATGACTGTGCACCCAGACCAAGCATTTCCTCTGAAAATTCAAACTGTAAAATTCCCTGTTAAGTCTGCCAACACTCCTACCCTTTTCAAGATACATAAAGAGTGAGTCGCCATTGAGAAGAAGCTACAGCAGAAGAAAGTGAGGATGGAATCAGGAACTAGAACGTGATGCAAAGCACCCTAATGCAGTTTCTCTCTGCAGAATTCTTAAGGCGTCTTTTGGTTTGGGCCAAACAGACTGGGCATGTGACAGCTCAGAGCCCACTCAGCTGGAGGCAAACCCGAGCCTTGACCCAACAAGCGGGGACAACGCACCCATACTACTCACTGTGATTGCTGCCTGCAAGGGTTTACCCCACCTTAACTCTGAGATTTGCTTTCCATATTGGAAAGCCAGAGATAGTGCCACGCATGGTGGGGATGTCCTGCAGAGCCCGGACACCAGCCACAACCCGCTCTGCAGTGGACTGGCTGGCCAGCTCTGTGGGGAGGAGACTTCTCCCCAGGCCTGCTCACCAAGAGTCATTTGAACACAGGTGGGGGAAAAAAACAACTGCAGGCGCAGCCCAGAGCTTCTCTGTGCCCATCAACAGTAATCACTGCCGGCTCCAGCAGTGACTCCAGCAGGGAGGCAAGAGAAGCACAAAAGGGACAAACACAGATGTCAAAACCTCAAATGAGACTGAGGTCACCACATGCAGACAACAGTCAACAACAGTTAAAAAGAAGCAAAGATACAACAGCTGCCTTCAGCTGAAGAGACCTTAGGAATGCGTTTCTACCTGTTGCCTTTCTTGTTTCATTTATTCAAAAGGCAACTTAACAAGTGCCTCAGTGGTGATGCAGGGTGGCGAAGAAGCAGATCAGGAGAGGCAATTAGTTTTCTTAAAACGTTCAACAACTTCATTGTTATGAGTTTAGGTTTCGTAGTGAATTTTGGCCTCAGTCTGGGAAGGGAAATACAGGGGGTTTGGGGTGGTCTCGGCTGTGCGGGTGGGCTTTTCCATCCGGGGCTCTTTGGGAGCTGTGCCGTGATGCCGCGGGCGGTTGTGAAGTCGGAGCCGAGGTTTGCAGGGGGCAGACCTTTCCGTCCTTCCGCCGGGGCTCGGGAAGGTCGGCAGCGTGCTGCTGCGGGACGTCGTGCGCTTGACGCCGGGCTCAGCACCGTGATCGAACCTGCCCGCCGTCCCCGCTTCTGCCTGCTCCCGATTGCCAGTGCCCACATCTCCTGCTGCCCGTAGTTTGCAAAAGCAGCGATTTCCTCCTTCCCTCCCTGCCCGTGCCGGCTGGGAGGGAAATCACTGCCCTGCCAGAGCCCACCGCTCCTCCAGCCTGTGATCATAACCACACCAAAGGGGAAAACAGGACTCGGTGGGTTGGAAACTTCTGGCATTGCGTTGTTGTCTGTGCTGTCCGGATATACTCTAGTAACGAACTGCTATTCCTTTTCCATATTTTTGCCTGGAAGCCCTGTAATTTCAAAGGTATAGTAATTTGGAGAGAGGAGGGTCATCATTCCATTCCGTGAAGATTGCCACCTTCCTTGGCAGAATCTGTCTTTTAAACCAGGACAGAGACACCAGAAAATACTTGCTCCTATTTGATCCCACAATGGCAAAATGCTACCTGAGGCACCTGCAGTTCACACCCTGAAGAGGCTGTTGTGGCAGAACATGAGCAGTGCTGGATGCTTTTACGTTCAAGTGCTCCATTTTGGAGCACACAGATCCCTCCCGCTGTGTCCCAGCGCAGGGAACACTCACCAAAGGAGATGTCACCGAAGTCGAGCTCATCGGTGTCGAAGTGTAAAGTCGGCCCGACGACACACCCCCTGCGATGACAGGGACACAGGAGGAAATGGCTGCGTTAAAGGGAATTGCAAAGCCTCCGGCTGTCATGGCTTGGGGGCACAAAACCTGGTGTCAGGGGCATCGTGGGTTTCAAATCAACACACCACCATGTGCTCAGCACAGTGTCCATGTGCACAGGAGGCAGCTAAAGCCAAGAGGCCAGCAGCCCACAGCCACTGATGGGGCTTTGGACGCAGGGCAGGCAGGAAAAGCCCCCAAGTTGCCGGTGGTCCCATGGGGGACCCTGAACACCTACCCAGATGTGTCTCCGTGCCTCAGTTTCCCCATCTGTAATGGGATGGACATAAAGGTGTCCCCACAAACTTCTGTAACCAGCCTTTCCAGCCACAGGTTCCCTGCTTTGCTACTTGGCTGTAACTGGTCTTCCCATGGAGGAGCTTTCTCAGGAGATTTTGACCCACACAATCATTACAGACAGAGTTTTGAGACATGAAGCCAGGGGAGCCCCAAACATCCTCCAAAAAGAGCATTAACAGTTCTACACAGTGGACAGATGAATCCTAGAGGAAAGGACCAGCTTGTCACTAGTGCACCAGCTGGCACAGCCAGGAGCAATAGCTTAAACAACCAAACATGGGTGTCCTGAATCTACCACACCTCCTCCCCTGGCCTTGAACTCAGCAGACAGGCACTAAAAGTCACCAACATCCACTGAAGGCAGCACTTGAAGCTGCCCAACACGAGTTTATTTCATGGTTGACGCCAATTAATGCGCACCCTGCCTTTTGGTTAAAAGTCAAGGACCAGTGAACTGTGTCTTCTACTGTGTTCACAGGACTGCCCCTGGCTCCGCTCTACACATCTCAACAAGAGACACCTTCTCTTGCTCAAGGAGAAAGCTGCTTATGGAATAACATCCCACGCATGACCAGTTTGGGGGAGGGACAGAGGAGAATCAATTATTTGATGGTGAAAGGTTCCCTCTTGATTTCCAAAATAAAAATAGCAGCACTTTTTCTCCAAAAGCAAAGCCAGTGTAGTTGTTTCTCTACTATGGGCAGACCTAGTCAACACTGTTCTCCTGCTAAGTAATAAGTTTCATGTTCTTTTTAATCCATCTCCCTTATCTTATTGGTATAATCAACTGCAGATTGCTTTCATTTCTTTATTGCCCTGATCCAGTGCCTCCCAACAGCAGCAGCCTAGCTCCAAAGCTCCAGAGCAGCCAGCATCAGCTTTCCTGCTTACACTACGTTATCCTACCAGCACACGCCTCAGGCTAGCAGGGACAAGCCCTCATGCTGCTGTGGTCCTGAGGACTGAGCTCTGCCTCCCCCATCATCACCCCTTCTCCCTTCTGCAGGGCCAGGATTATGGGATGAAGCCCATGTCCTTGAGACGGTTCCTGCTGCACAGTTCCCTGTCTCCCACATCAGCCTTTTCCTGGCTGTGGAAAGGAGGTAGCAGAGCACTCTGCACAGGAGCTCGGAGCACAGCCTGCCTCCATGCATGGCCATGAGAAGTGAGGGGAGGCTGCTGCTGCCCGTTTGGGATGGATTATTAACAGAAGTTTTTAAAAACACTGCTACTGCCCAAAGCTGATCCATGCCACTGCCTGCCATGGCCCAAGGCAGAGGGACATCCCTGCAGGGAGGAGTCATTCCAGCTCCCGGGTACCACACGGGGCAGCAGGCACCCCCACACTAAGGCAATGCCAGGATCAGAGCAGAGATTAAGACCTCAGGAAACATCTTTTTTCTCTGCCCGACCCCAAAATGAGGTAGGTGGGGGATGTCCCAGAGACAGCTACAGATGTGCCCACCCAGAGTAAGCTCCCAGAGTCCTTACTCGATGGTCAGGATCACAGGTGTAGGAGATCCAGCCACACGGAACTGGAATGGTTCCTCAAACCGCCCCAACACGGCGGCATCCAAGGAGATCTGAATAGTCTGGATCCCACCTGGTGCAATGAGGCCCTCCTCGGGTACAAACTTGAAGCAGCAGCCCACTTCCGTGTTTGAAGGGATATAGGTGAAGGGAGCATCAAGAACTCCTTTGTTCATCAGTTTCACCTGCAGCAGCAAGAAAACAAAATGCAAGTACACGTGAAATCTTCCCTTCTTGGGAGTCATTTTCTAATGGCGCAATTAACACCCAGAAAAGGCAGAAGATGCTTTGTGCTGCTGGACGGCAGAAGTCAAAAAAATACAACAGGACAAGTTCTGCCTTTGGGTTTTCATGCGAAGCTCACATAACTCCTCATAACTGGAGTCACCCTGGGGTTATCCCACGGACACAGAGCAGTCCACCTCTGGTCAGTAGCACCAAGCTCATTCAGACCTGGCCCTGAGAGCAACGTGGGGTGATTGCAGCTGCGTAGTGAATCACCACAGAGCTGCTGCTGCCCCAGTCAGCGCAGCTCCAGCAGTACCGTATCTACGCATTTACCTTTTCCCATACCGTGAAAACAATACACTGAGAAGGAGGCATCAACATCAAAATGTACAGACAGCGCCATCTTTTGGTAAGAAAACTCAACGTGTCTTTCTCTTCCACAACCAAACTTCTGAAAGTGTCTGGCATGATGTAGTGCCTCGTTTTCTGCCTCTTTCAGTTGCTCTCTCTTTTTTTTTTGCAAACTTGACCCCCAACAGGGGGGAGGCAAATAGGTAGAAAAATATTTTGCTTTATTCCCAGGAACACTTTTCTCTTTGTAGAGCCAGAGATGCACCAAGCCTGAAGTGTGGTGAGGGATTGGACAGCAAGGGAAAGAATCCTCAAGCCCTTTGCAAGGGCCTGCACTGAGCCAGGAGGCTGGATGGCTTTCCTGTGACTTCCAGGAATGAGCAGGAGACACTTGACTAAAAGTTGTTTGCGGTGGACTGAAGCTCAAATGTAGCCAGCTTGTCCCAGCTGCTTCTGAACAGCCCAGTACAAAGGTGCCTTGTGTCTGGTGCTGCCACAAAAGCCTCTGAACAGCTTTTTGACCCAGCGTTGGGTCAAAAGGGGTTGTTTTGCAGGAAGCCTCCCAGCTGATCCCTATGGAAGGCTGCCCAAAAGAAGGGACTGGGGCTTCATGAACAACAGACACATTTTTCTGGAACACCCCCCCCCCCCCGCGCCCAGATTTGACCAGTGCATCAGCTATTCCCTGCTCACAACTGCCCAGGTTGCCAGGAATTCCACAGGTCCACCAGGCTTGCTGCTGCCTCAGGAGCCATCAGGATCCATCCCAACCCCTGGTGCTCACCTCATGGGTGTGGGCGGTTTTGACAAAAACTTCCCCAAGGTTCAGGGTATCACAGCTGAGTTCAACCAAGGGTCTGCGGCCTTCCCCTCTGAGGTGCAGGGCCAGCCTGCTCTCACGGCCTGGGGAGAGATGTCCATTTCAGTACAATAATTCCCTCTGTTCTACTGGATTTTCCAGGCTGCCTCAATGCTAGACCCTGATTCTGAGCTGCATGCAACCAGCTCTTGATGCTGCAGCAGAAGATATGGACCCTTCTCTTCCCTCAGGAGATATCCCCTGGGGCTGACTTGCAATTTCTAACCCATTCCTTGGGCTGGTTTCCAATTTTAGCCACCAGTTTGCTGAGTTTAAAACATCTCTGGTGTCCTGTAGCGACAGGCCAAGGAGTGACAGGTATAAATTGAAAGAAAGGAAATTTAGGTTAGATATTGAGAAGAATTTTTTTACTGTGAGGTGGTGAGACACTGGAGTAGGTTCCCCAGGGGAGTTGTGGAGGTTCCAGCCCTGAAAGTGTTCAAAGCCAGGCTGGATGGGGCTTGGAGCTACCTGGTCTAGTGGGAGGTGTCCCTGCCCATGGCAGGGGCCTTGGCACTAGACAGTCTTTGAGGTCCGTTCCATCCTTAACATACTATGACTCTAGGGTTTCCTCCCCATGCACTTAGAGGAGCTTTGAAATCCATTCGGTGAAGGCACAAAGCTCACGAAGACTTTGGCAATTGCTACCTGGCAAACTGCCAGGCAACAACTGCCAAACCACCTGGCCCAGCAGCACAGGACTGCTGTCCTCCACTTCTGACACTCGGCACTGTGTTCTGTTTGCACAGACTGAGAGCTGCAAGGTGACAATTCCCACACAGGGAGAGAAGCAGGTGCTGGCCAAGGGTGGTCCTTCTACCAACACCCTGGGCTCAGCGGGGCTCCGCCTCCGCTGGCCTGGTGGTGTCTGGAGGTGATCCAGGCTCAGGGAGCACATTTCTAACTCAGCTCCTACTGCCTGATGATGGATCCACGTCAAATGGACCCATCCTGGAGGTCAGTGGTCTAGAGGGGCTTAGTGCTTGTTCACTAAAGCTGTTCTGCTCTGTAGCTGCTTGGCCTTTGAGGAAATGCTGGCAAAGCTGTGCCATGAAAACATCTCCCTGCACTTCCTGGGTTGTTCTGGGATCAGCAATCCAGACACAGGTGTTCCGAGCCCTGGCCTTGCATGGGAGACTCCCTGGAAGCTGCAGGGACACTGGGGATGTGCCAGCACTGCCCTGCTGACCAGGAACTCTTCCCAGCAGTTACATGGGAGCCCAGTGGGCTCAGGCTTGCTCCATGGCTTCACTGTGGGTGAGAGAAGCAGGGGAAAGGAGCTGTACCTGAGATGTCACAGTAGGCCACACTCTGATACTCCAGTGCTTCCAGGGGTTTAAAGGTCACCTTGATTTCAGCCGAACAACGTGGCCCAATCTCTCCCTCCTGAAACAGAAAGAGACAGAAAAAGATTTATCTTCAAACTTCACACTTCTTGTTTTCAACCACTCCTCTAAGCCTTTCTTCAGAGCATCAGTGATGAGTGAACAACATAAGGAGCCCAAGGAAACACTCTAAACCCAGCTCAACACACCACTGGGCGCTCTCAATGCTCAGCTGATCAGCCCCCACTCTCCACAATGTTCCTGCTGCTCTGACACAAGCTCCTGGTCACATCATGCTGCAGTCAGCTACAGTGGTACCTAACTGCCATTGTGCACTGGTGGCTCTTGGCCTTAGACGGGCCATAGGAGTAACCAAGAACACGATCCCCTTCCTTGGAAAGAAAAATATTAGTTTAACCTTTTTTCAAAGAAAGCAGAGGTTGGGATTATTCTAGGATTTACTCCAGGATGAGAAGGGATTTTGCACTGTGCAGACACCAGGCATTCATCATCTCTCACAATGCCAATACTCAGAATCAGGGCTCTGGCTGATGGGAGGACATGGGCGTTTGCTTGCATAAACAGAAAAAGAAAAGGTTTACTGTCCCCGTGTGCAAGAGAACTCAAAATGCCCATTATAACCTCCCACCCTTGTGTCCAGGCTCACAGATGACACTGGGAGACTCACAAACAGTGCGAGTCATGGTTAGAGGAAGGGACAGGCATTTCTACGATTAACCTTGGGCTGAATTTGGCCTCCTTTTCCCAGCGAACCCTTGCATGCTTCAGGTCAATCCGTGAACTGGCAGTGCTCCAACACCCTCCGCTGAACCCCACGCAGCAGCACGTGTCGGGGGAGCCCCTACCTACAAAAACTGGTCCCTGTGGACACTTCAAGGACACGGAGTGCCCTGAGCTCGAGCCCTGGCAGCAGAGCTCAGCTTTGTCAGGCTCCCAGCCCTGCCTTGAGCCTGCAGGGCAGAAATACTTTCAGCAGTGAGCTCTGCAGCCGCACCAGAAACTCCATGTCCTCCCTCTGAGCACACCGAGCCACCTGAGGACCTGCTGAGTGACCGCACCCGGGGGAAGGGGCGGGGGTAGGGTGGGCTGGAGGAGGAAGAGGAGGAGGAGGAGGAGAAGGAAGAGGAGGAGGAGGAGGAGGAGGAAGAGGAGGAGGAGGAGAAGGAGGAGAAGGAGGAGAAGGAAGAGGAGGAGGACAAGGAGAAAGAGAAGGAAGAGAAGGAAGAGGAGGAAAATGAGGTTCTCAGCTATCACTTACCATTGGCTCAATGAAAACAAAAGTCATTGGAGAACAGCAGGGGGTCTTCTTGCACCTTTGCCTTCTCCTCCTGGACCTTTTGGCTCAGGAGGGCGGTGCAATTTTCACAAAAGCCCTTCACCTTCTTTATTTTTTCTCCTCCATGAAGTCTTCCATCCAGACCTTTGGTGGTGGCTCCAGCAAATCACACTGCCTGCAGCCGCAGGGAGAGACAAAGCCAGCAGGTCATTTAATATATTTGCAGAGAGAAGCGGAAGTGCGGGAGAGCAAAGCACTTGGGGAGGAGCGGCAGCTCCCCAGCAAGGGCTGACCCCAAGCCACGAGGGTCCCAATCGGATCAGAAGATAACTTGTTGTGCACTAGCTCAGCAGGTAGCTTTACTCCACACTTGCAAGCTCAGGAGAGCTTTGGAAAGCCAGCATCCCTCAAGAGAATCTCCTGCCTCAAAGCCTCTGCCAAAACTGAGGGAGAATCCACCAGCCACCTCAGCTGGCTTTTCCTACCACTGAGCTGCTCAGGGGAAGCAGATAAAGATCACGGAGCACCCACTGCAGGACTTCCCTGGGAAAGGGAGACGAAGCTGGGTTGTGGTTACGTGTTACCAGCATCGCTCTTTGTTTCTTCCATTTTGGACCTGCCCTGTTCCCTACACTGCCTTTCACAAGAGCATCCCAGAGCACTTCCAGAGGAAATTGATGAATTCAGGCACCGCATCCCTTCAGTGACATCCAAGGTTTTATATGCATGAAAACAGAGGCTGTGAGAGGGGAAGGGACTTCTTGGTGCAGGAGACAGACAGCAAACTCCTGGAGAGATCATCTTTTCAGGATCCAGAGCTTTTTGGGTCCCATCCCAGTGCATGGTAGTAGAATGGCCAGAGAGGGAAAGGATCCTGCACTAGCTCCTCTCATAAAAAAAAGTCCTCTCTGCTCTGAGATCTCAAAAGCATCTCTGACAGCAGGAGAGTAGGCCTTAGAGCTAACACCATCCCTAAGACTGGAAGTAAGGAAAAACAAAATGTCCTGGTGACAGGCTAGGACACAAACTGGCATGAAAATAAATGTAATTGGAAAAAAGTATTACGAAGAAAAGAAGGGTAGTGGTAGTAAGTGAATCCCTTCTAAGGGGAAATGAGGGCCCTGTATATCGAGCGGATCCGTTCCACAGGGAAGCCTGCTGCCTCCCTGGGATCCAGGTACTGGATATCACCAGGAGATTCCCTAAGAACTAAAAGAACTTCATCTGTTCACCACTGTCTGGGGTACAGTGACTGTGAAATAACAGAGTTTTCAACATTCAGTGAAACAAGGAGGGGCATCAACAAAACTTCCACTCTGGTCTTCTGGAAGGCAGCCTTCGGCCTGTTCAAGAGATTGTTTTGGAGAGGACCTTGGGGAGCAGCCTTTACAAACAAAGGGGTCCAGGAAGGATGGACATACTTCAAGAAAGAAATCTTGAAGGCACAGGAACAAACTGTCCCTGTGTGCTGAAAGATGAGCTGACAGGGAAGACAACGAGCCTGGATGGGCAAGGAGATTTGGAAGGAACTAAGGGGAAAAAAGAGGGCGTATCGCCTTTGCAAAGAGGGGCTGGCAACTCAGGAAACGTTTAAGGATGTTGCCAGGTCATGTAGGAAGAAGATTAGGGAGGCAAAAGCCCAATTAGAACTTGAGGAAATCCAGTCATTGCAATCAACCTTTCCTTCCCAAAATGCCATCCTTGGTTGGAGTATAAATGGAACTGGAATGCTGTGCTGAGCTCCTGAAGCCCAGGGACACACACCCTAATGCCAGGGATGGTTTACTTGGCCTAAACCATTCAAAATCACCAACACGCCCCTGAGGCCATGCATTAGTTTCAGTCTTGGGCCATGTATCTCACTGAAACGTATCTTTCAAACCAACCTCCTCTTCTCTTCATTGTCGGCTTCCTCAGTAGGAAACATCTTCCACTGGAAGTGGGCTGTGATGTTACTCCTGTTCCTGATGAACATGCTTGTGTGGCTTGATGTGGTGATGAAAGTCTTCTCAACCTTCATGGAATATGTGCTCAATCCAATGTTGACATCTGCAGCTTCTGCGCGAAGGAATGTGAAGAAACTTTCTTCACCTGGAACAAAGCAGAGTCTTTGCTCAGCTAGCTCAGTTGCTGATGGAAGCACAAGGAACAAAGCAAACCACAGGTCACGGAAGAAAGTGTCATAGCTTTTAAATGTATTAGCAGTTCCATGGATCAGTACATTTATCACGTCCTGACAGCTCTGTGTGTACTGCGTGAGGATGTCCTGGGCACCTCCTTAACCACCTTATTTCCAAGGTGTTTGTAGAGATTTGGCCCCAAGGTGACAGTATGTACAGTGGGATTTGTCAGATGTGCTCAGGTGACCCACTCAGACCACTGGGATTTCTGCATCAAAGTCCTTCAGGTGACACTGAGGAGCCCTGGTCAATCCTGGCTTGCCGAGGTCTCCCCTGCGCATCCCACGAGACTCCTGCCCCTCCTGATCCCTTGGATCCCTTGTTGCTGACAAGCAAATACGCCTGGGGGCATGTGGGCAGAAAAAGGAGACCCAGAGGAACAGGTGAAGTGACAGCCCACAGCAGGAGGGGACACAGGAGAGGAAACACAACCAGCCTGGCTTTGCAATATGACAAACCACTACAAAATGAACACCATAAAAATCATCATCATCGTCATCTTCCTGTCCAAACCCACAGCCCCATCAGTCTTGAAATATTTTACATTGTCCTGATCTCAAAAACCAAGATGGAGCATTTCAGGTTAAATACAAAAGGACAAGGAAAGATTAATAAGTACAGAGCAGCTTCTATATGAAGTCTGAATGGGATTCCTCAGTCTAGAAATCAAATGGGAGATGTGAGAGGTTTGCAACAGCATGAACGGCCTGGGAAATGGGGACGAGGAAAAATTTGTCTTGATTTGTCACCATACAGGAACTTGAGGGCCTGAAGATGTTATTAGGCAAAAACTACATGGATGTGTAGAGGGCAACATAGTAAAAGGGTCTGTGACAAGCCAGTGGAGAAGCGGCATACAGGACAGAGGTGTGCAAGAAATACACTGCATTGGAGAGAGTCTGATGGAGACCTCGCAGCTCACATACAGCACTGCCCAGGAGTAAAATAAAACTTCACCCAGGCGTAGCCACACAGTAGTGGAGAATCAGGGTTCCTCCTTCCTCCACTCTGCAACACCCAGCAAAACAGAATTCCAAAAATCTCAGCCCTGTTAGAGGGGATCCACTTTTTCAACCATTTAAACACCAGCTATTTCAGTTTTCTTTGGGGCAGAGCTGGAACAGAGGAGGTACATCTAGAGGGAATTGAGGGGGATGAACAGGGAGTGATGGTGGAGAACTGTCCTGTGTCCCGTGCGTTGCCCAGCACTCACCTGTGCAGCGCGCCACCAGGGACCCGAAATGGTCACCGCGCGTCAGCGGGTGAAATCCCACTGTCACCTGCATGGTGTGACCAGGGCCCAGAATTCCTTCGGCTGGAACCATGGAGAAAGGACTGCAACACAAAGAGAGGATCAGGACTTGGGGGGAATTCTGGCCATGACATTCTTTCTGCAGTGCAGGTCACTTCAGCTCACTTGGGCAAGCAGGGAGCAAACAAACTACGGCCAAGACAGACAGAACAGCCAGGATCAGAAACAGCTACTGACCCACTTCTGAGGAGATCCAGCCCTCAGAA
This sequence comes from Chamaea fasciata, assembly GCF_029207755.1. Classification (NCBI taxonomy): domain Eukaryota; kingdom Metazoa; phylum Chordata; class Aves; order Passeriformes; family Sylviidae; genus Chamaea; species Chamaea fasciata. The sequence goes on along the minus strand of NW_027094097.1, from coordinate 20,349,893 downwards.
GATCCTGTGGGATAAAACGACCTAATCTCCCCCATACTCTGCATCCAGCCTTCTGACTGCCAGCAATCCCATCAGAGAATGGTTTGTGAAAAGCACAGAGAGAGTTAAGAGCTATCTGCATGCATAACTTGACGCTGACTGCCTCAGGAATTTCTCATTTCCTGCTACCTATAAACTTCCTCTCAAGAGATGCAAATGTTAGGGCACTATCTCTCTTGTGAGATTACAGCCTAGGAATCAGACAGGGAGAAGGAACTTTCTCTTGAAGACCACGGAATAACTACTGTTGAATTTGCAGCGTGGCTCTTTGGTTTATTTTACCTTGAAAAGATCCTGAATTAGCACATTTTGTCAGCATTTCAATGAAAGCTGCTCTACAAAAAAGAAGCAATCAAAACTCTGAAAGAGTGCAAATGCAGATTAGAGCAATACAGTGACATGGAAACAAGACCCAAAAGGAGGATGCCATTTACAATCTGAAGGATCCAATCCCAGCCATATGAAGCACCATTAGCAGGAGCACATCGAGGAGGCAGAACAGGAGGGTTTTGTGTATTTACCAGCAGTGCAGTCTGGGGCCCTGGGTTGTCATCCAGGCTGGTAACTGTTTGCTTGGCTCACCAGACAAACTCTGCGCAATGTGTTGGAAATAATTACGCAAATGTCTTGGTGCACTTTGGATGTAACAGGAGCAATTAGGATTGGTCACCAGGTGAACAGTTCTTGCCTGACAAACACAAGACTCCGTGCTTTGATGCTCAGGGACAGCTCAGGTGAAATGTGCTTCTGCCCAGAAGTTGCTGGGCTTTGTGCTCTTCCACAGCCCCACTGAGGAAACAAAAGTTCCTCAGTGCTTTGCTGGTGGTCAATCTGTGCACAGAAAGGGTGTTCTGGGGAGTTTGGTGATGAACTTATCACACACAAAAATATAGAGAACATCTGGCAAGCTGAATTTCATTCATGTCAGTAGTGACAGCTGATGAACTTGCTTCAGGTTCTGCTCACTAAGGACCTATTGCTGCAGTTATGGGCCTGACCTGCTCCATTACCACTAGTGAGAACATCACTAGTGGCTGATGGAGAAGCCTTGGGCCAGCAATGTTTATGTGCTGGATGTGAGACTTTGGGGAGAGAGGAGGAAAGACAAGGCCCCAGCAGCCCCGGAGCCCGATTACTGTACGAGCTCCCACATCTGCCCCGAGGGTGAGCCAGCACTGCTGCAGGTCTCTGCTGGGGCTTGGGGGATCGGTGCCTGGTGTGGGCAAGGCACAGGATTTTTTTCTTATTGTTTTGTCAGGAATTTTGCCAGAAAGAGAAGCTGCCAGTTAAGGGAGTCCCTGGCCACACTTCAGCACTCCCCTTCCCTTCCCTTCCCTTCCCTTCCCTTCCCTTCCCTTCCCTTCCCTTCCCTTCCCTTCCCTTCCCTTCCCTTCCCTTCCCTTCCCTTCCCTTCCCTTCCCTTCCCTTCCCTTCCCTTCCCTTCCCTTCCCTTCCCTTCCCTTCCCTTCCCTTCCCTTCCCTTCCCTTCCCTTCCCTTCCCTTCCCTTCCCTTCCCACTCCTGCCCCATGTTACATACTCCTGCCCTCAGATGGCAGGATGCGAATAACACTCCTGGGAGTGACCTCAGGCGTTGCATGAGAAAGAAGATATCTTCTTATTTTCAAATTACCAGGAGAAGAGGATCCAGCCAAGTTTCAGTTGTCAGGGCTGAAAAACTGAGTGCAAATCAGCCCTTGCATCTCCTACATCCCACCCCAGGCTGTACCCACCAGACTCCCCTGTTCCTGCTGTAGCAGTCATCTCTCATATAGACCTGGCTCCCCAAGACCCAAGGACACAAGCTCTACAGTTAAACTTAACTCCTCTGAATTTCAGTCAACATCACTAAGCTGTTCCCTGAGCCCACAGATAAGAAGGACTGTGAAGGAGACATCCCTGACGCTATAATAACCAAATGAAAACCACTGCCAAGAGATGGGGCTGGCAGGATAAATTTTGGCCTTTTATGGCTTGATTAGAGCAATATAGTGAGTTAATTGTCAGCTGTTCCTTAAGATAGTTCTCATCCTGTTAGATCTACCCTTTCAATGAATCACTACTGCACCCGACAGGCAGAAAAGATAAGGTCATGGAGGGGTTTTAATAGGTCTTCTTCGGCTTTTTAACTAGTCCATTTGTATGTTTGTTTCCTTGTATGGCATCTAAAGACAACTCCAGATCTCCCAATGGCCCCTTGCAATCCCCGGACACTGGTCTTGCTTTGAGCAGCGTATTTGCTCGGACAATTTCCAGAGGTCCCCTCTAGAGAAAGTTATTCTATACTTTTATCTTCTAAATCAGCCCAATTGCTTTTCACATAGTCACTAAATGTCTCATGTTTCTAATACACCTGTGCCTATGCCTATGGGCATGTGGTGTATTGATAGGCCTTGGAGGAGCTTGACATTTATGAAAGTTCCCAATGAAGAATTCATGATCTTTTGGCAAACATTTAACACAAACCAAAATGAAAAAACAGCAGAAACACAGGAACTTCAGAATATGTAAAATGAGATCTCAATGAAAGGGGGGACGACCTTATTCAGAGATTTAAAGCACGTGTTTGAAATTTTAAACCGGCTTTCAAAGGTTCATCGTGGAACAGAAGAGGGGACTGATGCCCTCAGCTGACAAGGGAAATCAGATCAGCTTTAAGTAACAGGAACTGCACCGGCTGCCTGCAACACAGCTCATGTTGGGCATCTGATGCAGGCACCACTGGAAAGCCATGTGCCTGTGTCCTCCCAGAGAATGGGTCTGTTTGGCTGACAGTGGTGAGTACCCATTTCAGAAGCTGCTTGTGCTCAGGAGGGCGCAAGCCAGCAACTAACATGTTCCAGCACCCCCCAGGAAATCTGGGGCAGAGAAAGCTCAAAGGCTGCATCCTGCTAAGAACACTGAAAGCAAGAGCAGATGCCATCCATCCTGCCCATTTCCAGCCGGCGACGCAGGGCAGCAGCTCCCATGCTCTGGTTCCTTTTGTTGTTCTTTCCCAACTCTGTTATCCCCCAAAGGTGTTTTGCACAAGGACAGATGAGCTGCCTCACCTCTCGGTGCTCAGCTGGTAATGAGCTGCCACACTACCACAATTCTGAATCAGCAGACTCTTGCGGGTGCTGCCCTTGACCGGACACTTTGAGAAGTCCAGCTCGTCTGGGAAGTCCAGGATAGCTCGGGCAGGGATGGCCCGAATTGGCACAACTATCCTTTCCTCTCCACTGACGCAGACGAGCTCATGGGAATAAACCTGCAGGAAAAGAAACTGTCTCAGCACAGGTCATTTGGTGCCATCTCCATGGCAGAAGAAAAGCCATTTCCTATATCCCTTCAAGGGTATCAATTTACCTATTCTACCCCCAAATGAACAATAAGTTCTACTAATATCTCACATTTTAAAGGCAGCAGTGCACTTTGCAAAACCTATCTCAGTGGCATTAAGCTCTTGTGTCACTTGGGTCATACAGACAAGTGCCCAGGGCCACCATAATTTTTACTCTCAATTTTAATGATGTTAAATAATTCCTAAGTCCCTTCTAAGGAACATGGAGCTAGGGAACACAGGACATTCCTCCTTAGGTTACTATATTCCCACTGACTGAGAATAGGACAAAGTGTTAAACTGAATCTAAGCAACAAAAGGAAACTGAGAGAACAGCTGCACCCAAAGAGATCCTGGACCTCTGGCCTGGTGTAGAAATATCTGTTTGCTCAGAACTCCCCTCTAACTTTGCCTCTCCAACCAAGTCACGAGAAGAACAGTGCTAAGAGGTAGCAGGATGCTGTTGCAAAGAGCCTCTCTTTGTTTCCCTGCAAGGCTTCCTCCCTTCCATGCCATGTCCTAAACCCCTCTGTATGAACGAGCCTCCAGATCACAGCGCTGAGAGCAGACTTGCCAGGGCCTCGGCACTGGTGTTCAAACTTGCACGCAAAAGCACAATTGGCATGGAATGGGCGCCAGCTGACAGAGCAGCCACAGTGACAGGCATGAAGACAGAGCCGCAGCAGTGTCGCTGCCACCGGCTCTGGGCCCACAGGTCTGCCTGCCTGCAGGCTGTACCTGCCCTACACGAGCTCTTTCAGGCAGGTGTCCAAGTCCCCTGCAGCTCACCAAGCTCCTGCTGACTAAGGGCACCTAGAGCTCAGTGTGCCTGTGCCAGGCTGGGCCCACGGGCACAGCACATCCTCTGCCCTGGCCTTGCAGCCGTATCATGGTCAGCTGTGCTCTGGGACAGCACAGCCGCAAGGCTGGAGAACAGAGGGTGTGAAAAAGCACCGTCCTTGCTCCAGCCCCGGGTGAGGCAGGGAAGCTGTTGCCCGTCAGGAAGGCGGAAAGCTCTCTGACCTCTTTGTTCCTCTAGTACTTTGCAGAATAATGAAACCCCTTCCACTATACCTAGAGATGGCCAGACATCTATCAACACCCCTCTACCGTTTGCCTACTGTTCCCTGGGCATCTTTCTTCCCTTGGGAATGCTCAGAGGAATGTGCAGCGAGGGGAAGCAGGGCCTGTCAGGCCTGGGTGCAGGGCCTGACAGCACATGCCAAGCTGGGACTGGCTGCAGGCTGCCTGCCCACGGCCTGGAGCCAAGCTCACAGCATGGGCTGTACCCAGAGTGCAGGGACAACAATGGCTTTGGAGATAATTCTGTGTTTTGGCTCCTCCAGTCTCACCTTGTTCTCGTCAGGAGTGAAGTGGACGTGCACATCGGTAATGGCGCCTCCTGGCACGGCACGGCATGCGTCACTGGGGCCCGCCAGCTGGAAGTAAGGTGAGCTCTCCATGGAGACCTGCACCCCCTGAAGATTCTGCAGGAAAGACATGGAACCATGATTTTGCCACTTGAGGAAACAGGACAAGAGGAGACCTGTCCATGCCCTGGTGACGTCCTTCCTTGACCCCTTTTCCAAAGCCCTTTCTGCTGTGGAGGTACAGGCACAGAATTCCCAAGGGTGAACTTGAATCCCTTCTGTCTGGCTCCAGCATTTTGGCCAGGGGCAGTAGGGCAGTGCCTGGTGGGAAGGAAGGGCCGAGCAGGTCAGCACCGGCAGGATGGAGACAAGAGCACCTGAACCAAATCATCTGCATATTCAACAGGGCCAAAAACCTGCTGATTTCTGCCTGCACACAGCTATGCAGTCGTGTTCCACGGAGGGAATGGGCTACCTGAAAGCGTAACAGCACATTCTCCTGCGGGGAGGAAGAAATTCCTTTCTAGCAGGTCAGCTTTGGATAGGGCAGTTCTGGGGGATACAGTCATGCAGGCAGAGCAGCAAGAGAGGAGACCAAACACTGTGGCCTTACTGGGAACAAATGCAAACCTGAAAAGCAAAAGAAGGAACACAGCAATCCCTAAAAAAGGGAGATGACAAAGAGAATTTAAAGCGCCAGTAAAGCAGCAAGGAAGAATCATCAACTGATTACAGCAATCACCTCCCCGAAAGTGATGGAAACACAGACAGGTTGTGCCTGTTGACTGCGGGCTTCAAAGGCATTTTCCTCCTGGAGAAACCTTGCAATTCTTTAGGGGAATGGTCTCTCGCCTTTTGACCCTTCTGGAATTTCCTCCCTACATGTCCACACCTAATTGGCTGAATGCCAGGACCCTCCCAAAATAGGAGACTAGATAAGACCCCTGGATTTCTTTGTTCTCTCTCTTTTGGCCCCTGGACCCCTTTGAGGAATAAACGACTTGGAATAATCTGGGGGTAAGAACCTCTTTTGAAATCTTTTGTCCTGTCCCTTCGGAGATATTCCTCCAAAGCCTCTCCAGAGCTAGCCCCGGGGAGGGGGGCCGGGCCTGCGGGGGGAATATTTCAAAACATGACCAGCACTGACTCACAGTGTGGTTTCAGTATTAAAAGCCAACCTTGGCTCTCCAGGGGTTCTTGCTGCCTGTGCAGGCAAGCTGGGCTGCTGGGCATTCCCGCTTGCAGCCAGCAGGCCAAGTTCTGCTCTCTGGGATACACAGACACAGCAAACATGCATTTTCAACACATAGATATCAACCCCTGAGCACCAAAATGCTCTCAAAAAGTCTAAACCAGATGATTTTGAGTCCTTCCTGTCTCTTCCCACCAGCCCACTCTTGGCACAAGCCTCATTTAAGAAAATGTTTCCCTGACTGAAATTCAAATGGTCTCAGTTTTCCCCTTTAGAGTCCAACACGACTGCTGACGTTTTTCAAGTTTTTCCCTCTCAGCTCTCTTGGGAAACTGCAAAACAGGAGCACATGGCTTTGGATGTGCTGTGGTTCTCCAAAGGGAAAGCAGAGCACCATGCTGCTTTTGGAAAACCTGAGCAGAGCTGGATGAAGCTTAGCAGGAGCCTGAAGTGGCACCTAAAGGCCTCCTACTGCTTCTGCTACATCAATCTGATTCCAGGGCTGTTTCAGAACATTTCCTGCCGTGCCAGTGCCACTAATGATAGTGATTCCAGCAGAAAGCGTAGACGACTCAGCCCCTGAGCTTTGACTGTGAGCTGCACAAAGGGAGCCAAACAGGCTGAGAGAGGCAGAAATTCCTACCAGGAACCAAGATTAACCAAGGAGACACAAGATGTGGTATAGACTCAAGCAAAGCATGAGAGCAGGTAAGAACTGTACAACCCTCAACATTCCTATCAATCAGAGCTTTCAAAAGAAGGAAACTCCTTTGGGATAGATACTGTCAGCCCATGGGCAAAATCAGGGGAGAGTTCCCAGCACAGGAAGATTTCCACCATCGTGCAGAACAAGATGCTGAGACATTTTCTTCTGGATGTGCTGCAGCAGATAACTTGCTTTGCTGTACACTATGGGAATTACACCACTCTTCCAGCACAGTGTTAACACTCCATGTCCCAGCACTTACCTCGCCCTTATTCATGAGAGACACCACCATTTCATAGACCTCATGAACGACAAAGTTCTGAAATACCACCTCTGGTGGGGAAACGCGAAACGATCTCTTTTTCCGGGGAGTTGATGACAGCTGGAGAGGCAAGAGAGAGCAGGGAGACGTTCAGCTGCTGGGAGGAAGGTTCATGAAGGAGAATCTTACACTGATCCCCACTGAAGTACAGACTCATGGCGAGCACCTCTGCCCAGGCCACACTAGGGAAACAGTAGCTCACCCACCTCTGCTCTCAGCTGATCAAGAGCTGCAGGGCCACAGAGAGCAGGCTCAAGCCAAGCTGCTCTTTTGGCACCTATTTCTCCGGGTTTCCTTCTCCAGAATGCCAGGCAGCACTTACCTTGAGGACTGCCCTGTGCCCATGAGGTCACAGAGCTCTGGGGCACTGACTGAGGACTCACGGAGGAAGTAAAACCCATAAATTTACATCAGACTCCATGGGAAACAATTTTGGGATGTCCGTTGTTCTGAGACAGGGAAACTGAGGCCCACACAACTGCAAATATCTTTTTTTCATCTAGAACTTAGACATCAGTAAGAAGAGAACAGTACCAGAGGAGGTGTGAGAGATGAGGTGATATTTTGCTGAACAATGTCAAAAGGTTATTGTGATGGATGAGAATTGTTATGGAGTTATAAGTTGTTGGCTATAGAGTTGGAATGTTTAGTTAAAATCAGTTCAAGAGTTATAATGCTGTTTAGCAGTTTTGTCCACTCTGTATCCCTTACCCCAAAATCCCACTTACCTGATTCCGTCGCCTTTCCGTCGGGTCAAGCCGTTGCTGCTCCCTGGCATCACTGCTCTCCATTTCTGCTGCTGCTCTACCTGCCTGCACCCAGCCTGTCCCACTGGCTCGTTCCCTGCTTGCTCCACTTCCTACTACCTGTCGGATCCTCTTCCTCCTTCCTGCTGACAACCGGCCTGTCAGTCAGGCTGCTGCTGCCACCCTTATGGAAATTGAAAGAGCCCAGCTGCATGATGGGACCATATCAACACCAAGAGCCCCTGGCCGAAACGAGCCAACTCAAAATTTAAATCTGCCAAGGACAGCACTGGACTGACCATACCCAAGGGTATTTATGCCGAGGGTATTCATAGACAAGCTCTTCTATCTCACCATAACTTCCAAAGGACTTAAAGAGCGAGAGACCCCTGGACTCTAGAAGCCAAGAGGAGTTCTTTGGAATTGCCGTGAGCCGACAAGTCCCGCTCTGCAGTGCAGGCAGCACAGTGGATTGCACCTCCTTCTCAGTGGTGTGGACGAAAGGGAGCAGCAGCAGCAGCAGCGGCGGCGTAGGCCACTCCTGAAGACCCCTGCTTATTAATAAAGGCATTTAAAGGAGGAAACTGTGTCTCCTGCCATTTGTAACAGTTATTAAGTTAAAGAATGAAAGTTGTTGGTTCTGTGTGTTGTTTGTGGTTTGGATTTTTTCAGGTTGGTCTGTTGCATGCTGCTGTGAGCTGGGAGAAGGACGTGGTTGAAGACCTGACCAAAAGGAAGTAGGAGGAGAGGGGAGGGGACAGAAAGGTTGGTGGTCAGAGCGAATGGAAGTTCCCGAGTACCGTCCAACGGGAAAGGGGCCGGGGGCCGCCCCAGGCAGGTATAAAGGGTATAGAAAGATTGCCATTTTGCTGGAGGGTGTCTTTGTTCGTCTCCGGGGAGAGGGAGACACGCCCAGCTCAGTTGAATCGTTACTAATAAACAGCTTTCTTTTGCTTGGATGATTTTGTCCCCTTTAATTGTATTTAAAAGTTAGTGCATTGCTAGCAGAGGTAAAGGCAAAAGTAAAGTAACACAGAAGTTAGGAAAAAGACAAATGAGGTGATTGCTGAATGAGGATAAGGGTCAGTTCTTTTCTCAGCAAGTTGGCATCTCCTTTTTAAACGGGTGCTTTCTTGTAACCTGTTACTGCCATCTTATTTAATACCGTTGTAGAGCACATCTGGAATGACACAACAGCAACAAATGCTTCTGGAGCAGAGACCTTGCTTTGAGAAAACTCTCCCCTGCTTTGTCTGCCCTCTCCAGACACACTGCTGTCACTCCAGAGACACAAGCAGGAATCCTCCGTGACTTGACAGGAGGCACACTCTGCCCAAGGGAGTGGCTGCAGCACGCTGTCCCCTTAGTGGTGCCCTTCTCTGAGGTGTTCCCAACCCCCCCTCTCCAGGGCGATCCTTAACCACTTTGTTACACATCTCATGCTGCCAATTTCCTGCTCAACTGCCCACCTCGGTCACCTACCCGTTTGGAGTGGGCTTTATACTGAGCCAGTCCTGCAAGAAAAGCAGCTTTAAACACACCTCTAAGTAGGCACTGATCCACATAAAGCACATCCATTCCCCTCTGCCCAGGGTGAGTCCCCTGTACATCTGGCAGCCTGCAAAATCTAACACCACGTCAGGGTTCCAACCCAAAGCATGAATGCAATGAGTTTTGTTAAATCTGAAGTAATTACTGCAGCTACTCGGCCTTCAAAGGCCAACGCTGCCACTGTGGAGGGAATCCTATGACCCCAAGCATTTGCTGGTGACCGCACCTAAGCAAGAGGCGGCTGTTTCAGCAGGAGAATGGCAAATGGCAATTTTGTGCCTTTGCGTCCCCAGCCTTCCCCCCCTTGTTTTAGCAATGGCAGCTACACTCCAGCAAAGCCCAGCAGCTTCAGCAGAGGTTATTTGTGTTGGCTTAGTGCAGATCAGGACTCCAAGTCCACCACAAGCAGCAGTTTGCAATGGCAGGACCTGGACACTGAGATGTTTTGCTGGAGGCGAGCCTGTCACAAGCACACATCCTCTTCAAACTTCACAACAAACAGAAAGAAAAAGAGCAGGAAAAGGCTACCTTTTGACGACTCAGTCTCAAGATTTGAAATGGGCTAATGCTGGGCAGAATAGGCCTCCCAGTCCTGGCCTGAACCTTCCCCCTCAGGAATGTAGATGGAAGCAGCTGAAAGGCAAAAAAAAAAAAAAAAAAAAAAAACCAACAAAAACAAACAAACAAACAAAAAAACCAAAAACAAAACAAAACAAAACAAAAAAACCAACAAAAAAAACCCACACGCAGCAAGAGCCTCAGAGATGCCACTGTTCACATAGACTTTCTCTTGAACAAGCGGCACTGGTGAATAATTTGTGATCGCATGTCTAGGACAGTCCTGGAAGCCCTGGAAGTTACTTGCTGAAATACTAAGCATCAGTAAATTAATAATACAGAGTAAAATACACATACTCCAACCACACGGCTCCGTCCCATTAGCTTCTCCATGATTTGATGTGACTTGTTTGGGGATTTCTGCTCTTTGGGCAATTTTTTCAGAAAGCTGCTCCTCCTCAGATAGCTTCGTCATGTCATTAGGGTCTATCTCCGGAAACTCTGCCTCGTCCTCATAAAACGGCTCCTCAGAAAACTCTTCCTCCTCCTCCTCCTCCTCCTCCTCTATGTAAAGCCACTCCTCCTCAGAAAGCTGCTGCTCCTCAGGCTGCTGCTGCTCCTTGGAATCCTCCTCCTGCTGCTGCTGCTGCTGCTGCTGCTCAGAATCGTGCTGCTCGGCAAGCTGCTGCAGCTGCCACAGCTCAGAAGGATGGATCTCAAAAGGATGGTCCTGCTCCCACCAGAAACGACTCACCAGCTTCTTCTGATGCCTTACAGTAGTAGAAGACAGGAACCGCCCTGCAGAGAGGAAGAGGACACCTTTCAAAGACAAAACCCTGTGTTCCCAGCAACTCTGCCTCCTGCTGCAGGTAGGTGGAAGAGAGCTGGGATGCACTTGGAGCATCTCTGGCCAAGTACTTTCAGCAGGAAATAGAGCGTCTGGGAGTAGGGTCCCTGCCTGCAGCACACACTCCCGTGCCAGAGCAGGAGAGCTGGTTTTAGACAATGACTTTGCATTTGCCCTGGAATGGGGAACTGCACACAGACAGGGGCTGTAGGGCAGCTCACGCATTACACCATTGTTTTTCCCAGTCTCAGACTTCTCTCAGAGATGACCTGATGTCCCCTTCCCAGCCCTGACCCAGGCACGTGGCTTTCCCCAGAGTCTGCCTCAGCTCCTTTGCAGAGCACAGGTGGCAGGGCGAGAACAAAAGGGGCTGAAAGGCAGAGGGGGGCAAGGAGAAAACTCCAGCTGCAGCTGGGAAGATGCTGATGAAAGTGGATGTGTGGACAAGGATGAAAAAGCAAGTCATGTTTTGGAGTGAAGTGGCAGGGTGTTCTCCCCAGGCCCTCAGCTACCGAGTGAAATGCCCTTACGCATCAGAGTGGTTGAGAATGGCTTCTTCACTGCTTCACTATCTGCAGCTTCCTCCCAGGAGTATTCCAGGGCTACCTTCCCTGCCTGTGTTGTGCATCCTGAAACTGAAAAGCAAGGAGGAGGAATAAAAAAAAAGTCCAATAAATACAAAGCAAATAGTACAGTAACATTGCCTGATGGACTCCTGGCATCAATTTCTCCTGAGGAGCATCTTCTTCCCCAGGCAACCCTGCCACGTTCCGCTGTCCTGGGTGGCCCAGAAATGTATTTCCAAGTCTGGAAGTTTAAGAGGAAAGGGCCAACATGGTGCCCAGGACACTGAAGCTGAGGGGCTTACTCTGGACTTTAGGTTTTGGTTTGACTGCAAACTTATTCTTGAGCAGATGAGGACAGGTGACAGGCAGTGAAAGCAAACCCACGGCTGTCCTCAGCAGAAGGGTGTGGCAGCACTGAACCTGCCCTGACCACCACCTCCTGCTTGGCTTTGTGTGCACGTGAATGGGCCTGTGCTGGTTTTGGCTGGGGTAGAGTTCTGGGAAGCAGGCACTGGGTCAGCCCTGGGCAAAGGCAGCTCCCGCTCACAGGGCCCTGCCTGGCCTCCAGCACTCACGTGGCTCTCCTTGTCTGGAAGGGCAAGGGATCCTTGAGCTGGACCACAGTCGTGTTCAGTTTTAACTGGCTGCAGGCAACAATGGCACTGAGGTACAGCTCGGCCTCCTGGCTGCTGTCCTCCAGCACAGCGTGAGCTGGTTCTGGGACTCTCTTGACCACCTGCAAACAGAGGAGGGAGGAATCACCGAGCAGAGCCCACAAAGTCAGGCTGAGAAGGGAGTCTTTTGGCCTCCGGGATCAGCCTCATAGAGGGACTGGAAAGGACCGTTCACTTTCACTTCCCGCCGCGTAGGGGGGGAACGGGGCGCCGGGATGGGCGCGGCTGATGGAGCCGCAGCACCAGCCCGCCCCGCCGCCTGAGACTCAACCGACAGCGGAGGAAGCGGCGCAGGCGGCGCGAGCGGGGAAGAACCCGCGGAGGGGGCGGGGCGCGGTGCAGGGCCGCTCGGGCCCGGCCCAGCCTCCCCAGCACGAGCAACATCACTCGCCGCGCCCGGCGGGGCTGACACGGGGAGGGGAGGGGAGGGGAGGGGCGGGGCGGGGCGGGGCTGGCAGCGCCCCCAGCATGGCTCCGCCTGTGGCGCAGAGGCCCAGAGAGGGCCCCGCCCGCTCCACGCGGGGCGGGACGGACTGCCCGCCCACAGGGATCGGGTCCGACAGCAAGTCGATCAACGCTCCCCCCTCCGGGGCCCTCGCCGCTCGCGCGGGCGCCTTGCTCAGCGCATCGCCGGGCGGGGCTGCCCCCGGCTCCAGCGCCGTTCCGAGGGGGTATTTCGTGGCCCACACCGCGATGTGGACGCTGCGTCGTCACCGCGTCCGGCTCCGACAGAGGCGCCTGCGGAGCCCGCGACCCCTCGCTCCCCCCCGACGCCGGAAAGGCGCAGAGGGATTGAGAGCCGCCTCCGCTTCTCCGCCTCCTGGGCGTGGGGACGGGCGGAAGCAGCGCCGCGCTCCCCGCCAGCGCCGGGAGAGCGCCGGGGAGGGGGAAACCCCCCCGCTCTTCAGCCTCCTGGGCGCCGGAATGGGCGAAGCGGTCGGGGCCGGCACGGCCGGCTCCTCAAGAACTGGCGAGCCCCCGCTCAGCGGCTCGTCCGCGCCCCCCGGGGAACCTGGCTCGCCATCCACGAACGCAGCGTCCCGGGGGTCAACGGTAAGCTCCCCGCCCCATTCGGACCCTGAATCCACCTCGGCTTCCGAGGGGAGGACCTCCTCCTCAGCCTCAGCGTCCGAGCCCGACAGCCCCTCAAAAGAGCTGCCGATACTCAACGGGGCCCCGGAGTCCCAATAACTCCTTAAAACAGTATCGCATCGTCTCCAGAGCACCGTCAGATTTACCATGTCTGCATCGTAATTCGCAGACAAAGCCCAAATCAGATAACCACCCAGGCGACCCCAGGCAGTTTCTGAGATAGCCATCCCAGCATCAATAAGGAAGCCTTTTGCCTTTCCAAAATAATATAAACACTGAAACTCTTCCTCAGAAACAAAACCCTGGTTCCGTTCCAGCAGATGGCGCCAGAAGGCGAAGACAGCAACCTCTGTCTTAGAGCTCCGGGATACCATATTCGCAGGCGGCTACCTACACACAACCCCCGTTACCTTGAAGACAATCTCACTGACTCCACACACTGTAATTCTCACGAGCGGGCACCAGATGTCGCCAGTAGGGACACGAAAGAACCACACTCACCCGACAGGTTGAAGTGAGGAAAGAAAAAAAAGCGCCGTTTATTGTCGGGTTTGGGTTTAAACAGGATTTGGAGTTTGGCCCAGGATTGGAGGACAAAGGGGACACCCCTCTGACCCCAATGGTCATCTCAGAAGTCCATCACATATTGGTATGTGAAAACAATCTACTTGTTTATGTTACATCCCTGAGAAACTCCACTGGAAATAGGTAAACAGTCATCAGAAGGCTGAAAATCGAGGCGACACTGAAGAGTTCTGGAAAGCACCTTTTTCTTCTTGTCTTAGGAGAAAGTGCTCTCCACATGTCACGTGTGGAGCAACAACCACACTGCAGGGAGCTGGCAACGGGCATTTTGGGATGTGAAAGATCTCACTGGGAAAGTCTCCAACTGCAGATGTTCTGATAGAAAAGAGGATGGTTTAGAGGCCTTAAAATGGTTCAGAAACTCAGAAAGAACCTTCACCCAAGACGAGTGTGTTTGGCAATAATGACAATAAAAGCAAGAGTCTCTGGAGATGATCCTTCTCCAGACTCCTCCATACTGTCATACAGTGCCTGGGCTACTCCATGATGAGATATCCCACACAATACAGAGATCACAACTAAAAACTCTGGTATCCATGCAGACAAAACTTGGAGTTCACCAGCACATGCAGGAGAAGTATACTTCACTTCCAAAGAAGAGACAGAGTGCAGCAGACTTAACTCCTTGTTGGTGAAAAGGCACCAGATCAGATGAAGAGATTTCAACCACCATAAAGTGGGATAACATCATCAAACATTGTCTCCCATTCAACACGGGCTGCAACCCTTGTGCTTGTTGTGGCACAGACTCGTAGTTTGTGTTGGCTAAAGGTCTCTTGTCAAAAGGCCTCCCCCTCTCACGTGAGTGTGTCCGGTCACTGTGCATCCACCTCTCCCCTAGAATGCACTGCTGGTGAACCTCACGGCTGTCCAATGTCCAGAGGAAGCAGGAGCTGCTCAGCCAGCAGTGATGGGGGTTACCGTGGCTCTTTTTGTAAAAGCTGGGCTGTCTTCTTTTGCCATTTTGCTTCTCGCCTTCCTTTTTCCAGGCCACCTGGCTGCCGGCTCTTCCCTGGTGGTTTGATTCCACGTGACAATGCGCATTTTGTTGTCGCAGTCCTGAACCTCCCCTCCTGGCAGCTCAAAGTTGATCTCGGTCACCTTACATTTCACAAGGTGCCTCCTGAAGGTGGCTGGGACATCTGATTTCAAGGTCACTGTGATGTCCTTGGCACAGCCAGGATGGAGATGTCCCACCTAGGGAGAATCAGGGAGTCAAAACCAAACTGGAAGCACTGCCAAGGGCAGGACTGACAGCAAAAGGGACTGATGTGGTGAGCTGCTGTGCCAGGAATCTGCGCGTCGGAGTGGATTTATGTGAAGTTTGATAGACAAAAGTATGAACAGAAGGTGCCACCTCCCATAACATGAAGCCGTTTCTGCAAGGCTGGCAGCCATTGCCAAGCCAGGGACTTGGCATCTCGGCATCTCCTACGTGGCACTGGAATGGGCTGTCACTGGTACGTGAGGACTGCCTGCCAGCTCCTGGGAACACCAGGGCAGGGCTTGAGCAATGGGGAAAGGCAGAGCCGTCCACGCTCACCTTGGGAGAGAACTGGAATGGTGCGTTTGCCTCCCACTCAAAGCGCATGACCTTCGTACAGGTGTGGTTGGTGATGGTGAAGGTCCTGTTGCAGGGCTCTCCAACAGAACAGTCCCCAAACTGGATGTGATTCGCTCTGACAGCTGCTGAGGAGGAGAACAAGGCAACCTCAGCATGCAGGGAGCTCCATCCACCCCCATTCACGTGCACAGACACTTGTATGTTCAATGCTTTCTTGCTCCAAGCCTTCCTCCCTCTGGAAGGGAGTTTCCCAGGCGGCTCCCCAGCCCACCACTTTCAGGGAAACACCCTGACACACCCCTAAGCCAGCCACATGAAGCACAGCACACATTGCTCTGCAGGCATGCCTGCCACGCCCACAGGCCACCAAGTCCGGTGGGTGACAGCCCAGGCCTGGCTAGAGAGAGGACACACATGATCAGACATTTCCCTCTTCCTTGCTCCACCTTGGCAGCCTCTCCTCTCTTACCATCAATGATGTCTTTCTTCAGAATGCTCTCAGCATTCCTCTCCTGTGTACCTTCCTCCAGTCCGTCGAGGGTGAATTCGTCCTTGTGGCCTTCACCCACCAGCTCCATTAGGGTCTTGTTAGAGTATTTGTCCCCCACTAACGCACGAATCCTCCCTTCCAGTCGTTGAGCCAGGGTGGGTTTGAAAATGACGTCGAACTTTGTCGATTCCCCAGGATGCAGAAGCAGGAAAGGCTTTGGGGGCTTACGCTCTGCACAGCAACGGAAATCAGAGTTAAGTGATACGGCGGTACAGAGGAAATATTTCCATAGGCTGTATGAGGAATGAGAGGTTGAAATCAGCTGCCTCCTAAGCACGGGTTCTACCCCCAGTGGTTCCAGACCCTCTTCCTGTGTTCGCAAGACTGCCACCTCCAGACACATCACCGCTTAAGCAGCTTAACCTCAGGTTGATGCCCAGCCCGCATTCCATCTGCTTCCAGCCAGCTCCAGCCGTATGGAAAGCGGAGCCAGAGAGTGCTTTTGGCTTCTGCTGGTTGTCTGTGTGCTCAAGGGCTGTGTCCATTCAGGCTGGTGCCTTCCCTCAAGCAGCAAATACCTCAGAGGGTCCACTGAGGTAGTGACAGTCCCCCACAACTCAACCCACCTTGTCTAGAGGAGCCAAAGAACTTCTTACAACTTGCTAGGAGAAAGTCCCCAAGAAAAGCTTGGGGGACAGAGAGCCCAAGAAAAGAAACTGTGTCTAACATCTGGCTGCTGCTCAGAGAAGCCAAGAGCAGGGCACACGTTTTCCCTCTGTGCAGGATCACACTTCACGGTTAATGAATTTACCGTGGACAGCAGAGTCGTCTTCCGCATCTTCAGTGTAGAATCTCTCAAGTGTGGAGCCCCTGCCTTTCAAGAGGAACGCTCCGTGCTCATCCTCCAGGTGTAACGTGAACTGAGAAAAGGGAGCACAGAGCACATTGACACTTGGTGTGAGTACAGGGTGGGAACACAGGGACTGACACCGCAGTGCTGCTGGTCCCGCATGGGAACCCAGCACCTCTCCCACTACAAACAGCACTTAGCACAAAAGTTAAGTCAAACCAGCTGGGAAAAAAGAGCGCTCAGAGGCATTTGGATGGACCTGACACAGAATCAAACAGGACAGAAAGTAATGAGCAGAATGTAATTAAGCCACAACTAAGTTTACTTAAAATGCAGTAAACTGGGATCGAAAACAATCTAATGGAGCTGGAAAATCACCCCATGTCCATGAGAACAAAAGGTGACCTGAGAGATGGGGGAAAATACTGCACCACCTTTCCTGTGTTCAACTTAAAGAAGAAAGGCTAGAGGCACGATTTCCAAGAACTCCCTTCTTGGAGAACAGATGTCAGTCACTTGCTTTAAAAGAATTTCTGACACCTCTTCCCAGGTCTGCCGTGTTTTCTGGGACCCTTCCCCTGTGCCACAAGCACTTGTTCCCAAACCAGACCATTCCTTGAGCAGGTCTTCACCTTGACAGGTATTATGCCCTTGTTTTGGATGACCAGGGGGAGCATCTCTGACTCCCCCAGCCGGAGCCTCTTGAAGCACAGCTCGGAATTTCCCCTCCTGCTGCAAGCACTTGGGCACACGACTGTCAGCTGCGGCTCATGCCCCTTCCCGCTGATGGTGAAGGTCAGGATTTGGGGTTTAAATTTCACAGGGCTGCAGGAGAGGCACAGAAACAATTTCAGCTGGCACTAACCCATTTCTCCCTGGGCGAGTGAGGCAGCAAGGGCCACCCACAGTGTTTTCCCTGCCTGAGGCTCCTGAACCACACAAGGCAGCCCCCACCAGGCTCTTCCCAGTCCACTCAGCGCCATTCACAAGAGGAATCTGTTCCAAAGAGCCCTCCACAATAACAATTAAAAATAATTTCAGTTAATTGAATCATGCCATCCAGGAGGTAGATAATGAGGCACCAGATGAGGCATGGCAAATCTCCTGGCTGCAGTGAGATGAGACACATGCAACAAGCAAAAGCACAGCATGAAAGCAGTACAAAAGCAAGAAGGCAAAAATAAATCATTGTCACCATCAGTAAAGATCATTTCCAAGAACAGTAAGAAAGCAATTGCATATTAGCAATTAGACTTCTCTTGCTCCAATTCAGCCACTAAAAGGTTGAGGAAGGGCAGGTCAAAGCTGCACTACACAGGTCCCAGGGCAGAGGAACTGTGCTTCTCTTTCATACCAGCTCCAGTCCCTTACATAAAATAGCTTAATGAATACCAGGGAATCACAGTGATCAGAGGAGCACTTAATTTTACAGGTACACAGGAAATTGTGACTGCTGACCTGCTGGCACAGGAACTGCTTCATCTAGGCCTTTGTCCTTGGAAATCCCCAAGTCAGCTGCAGCACATCTCAGTAACTTTCAGCTGGCTACCTAATATTTCCATGTCTTCATAATTCCTCATAAAGGATAAACCATCAGTCTCATTTTTTGGCTTTGTCCAACGGTTACTGCCTCCCAGATCATCTCATGCCAAGTACTCTGCCTATGGCTACTGAAAGCATTAGAGCTAACAAGAGGCCTGTGCCTGCCCAGTGGAGAGGGAGCTATCACTGAAGCCTCCCCCAATATTTCACAGTCAGTTACCCTTCTGGGATGACAAGGGAAGCCTTGAAAGTGCAGTCGTAGGTCTGCTCATCTGGTGGGGTGAAGGTCACCGTAGCAACAGCACAGGATGAGCCCTGAATGGACATCTTGACTGCATACAACTTGAAAACGTTGTTGACAGGGCTTTTATCCTTGGGGGAACCCAGAGAGCAGTGTTAGGAGAAAACACCTTTCAACATGACACAGTTTTATTCATAAATGCGTTACTGAGAACAGCCCCAGGCAGTGTGTCCTCCTCCCTGTTTCCCTGGGCAGGCTCCCTCCCTCCCAGGGAACGCTGACCTTGTGCTAAAGCAGTCTGTGTTTTGAGCCCTGGCCGCTGCCCCAGCATACATGGGAGGTGGGCACTGCTTGGAAAACCCTGCAAATAACCTGGAACTGGCCTTCAAAGTGAAGGAAAAGCCAGGGAGCCTGAGGAAATGCCTCCTTTGAACCCTGGCATGTCAGTTCATGACAGCCCCTCTCTGAGTGTGCGTCCAGGAGAGGTTCAGAAGGATTCACTTCTCCCGCCAAAGGCCCAGAGGTGTGAGCCAGAACCTTGCCTGAGACATGCAAAATTCAACACAACTCTTCCCTGGCTCTGCTGCTCTCCCCTGCAGTTTGACCTGCACTGAGCTAGACTAGTCTGGGCCCCAGGAAGCAATGCATCTGGAGAACAAAACAGACTCTCACACTGCCTTTAGAGGGACACCATCACCTTGGCCTCCTGTTCTTACCTTTCCACGCAGGGGTCTGATGGAGAGCACCACATCACACGGCAGGCTGCTTGCATGGTAGATATTGAAATGAGCTTCAGCTTCTTGCGCAACCAGAACCTCGTTGAAGATGAATTTGTTCCCATCTCTGATGAACAAGCCCACGCCTTCCACTGACCGCAGCTTGCGGCTGAGGTCAGTGCTGCTGCAGATCGGGTACTCCTTGAAGATTGACAGGACATCCTCAACGAGTCCTGTGGATAGACCAGAGGGATGAGCATGGAGGAGAAGCCTCGCTGATGAATTTATCTGGACCCTGCTGGCCTCTCAGGAGGCTTTTCCTCTCAGTCATCCTTTCTGCCCTGGGTGACTGCTAAACCCAGCCTTGGGTGGGGGAGCTGGCTTTGAGGATGGAGCTCAGTCAACCTCGGTCTTAGAGAGCGCTGCTTTCCTTTTATCCTTCCATGCATCCCTCTCAGCCTGGGAAGGATGAGTCTGCTGGTGGACTTGAAGAGGGCTGGAACTTCTGAGGATTCAAAGGCGGGACACCAGGGCTAGCGTGCATCTCTATCCAAGCAGCAAGTTTAGGTGCTGATCAGCAGCGGGTGTGACCAAGGGAACCTGTGGGCAGTACGTACCTGGGAGGCAGGACTCGGCAGTCAGGGTAAAGGGAATGCCAAGGGGATTGTCCCTGGGGTCTCTGCCCGTGATGTCAATGTAGAGCTGCTCCTCACACGTCCCCTCCTGCCCTGCCAGGCATTCCACTGTGATCTTCTGCTGGCCCCACGGACTGATGGAGCCGGAGCAAGGGGACACCGTGAACATGCCAAGACTGAGGGGACCCTGCAGAAAAAGTTCCAGGAGAGGCTGATGGCTAACAGCTGTGCCTTGAGCACCCCAGCAAAGAGTGTGTCCCGCCTTGGCCTCCAGCTGGGCCCAAGCACCCCAGTCCCAGGGCAGGGAAGGATGACTCCATGGCCCAAGGGCAGCCCCAGGCTGAGACCAACAAGCCAAGAGGAGCTGCAAGCCTGTCCCAAGTAGCAGAGAGAAAGGAGTTTGAGTGTAAAGAATGAAGGTGGTAGCTGTGATCCTTCAGCCTCCAGAGGTAACACAGGAGAGCAGAAATAGCTGTGAGAAAGGACAGGAGAAAGGTAGGTGACTTGGAAGAAGAAAAAGCAATGTTGTCTGAGCTCTGCGGACTGGGAGTTCACTGAGGCGTGTTTTTGCTTCTGTGGTGTTCACAGACCTATGCTGGCTAGCAGCTACCAAACACAGGACCTGCTCCCCCCTGTTGATCCCACAAGTCCAGGTCAGAGCCAAAGTACAGGAGTGTCAGTGGGACTGAGCAGATACTGGGTTCCATCCTGTAGACCGTGTCCCACCCTATAGCCATGAGCCCCCAGCCAGGGCACAGCAGCATCTTCTCACATCCCCCGCGGCAGCAGCACTGTTGGGGAGCAGGAGTCACCCACCTGTCAAGGAGCTCGATTTCTTTCCTGTTGAGCGCTTTGCAGCTGATGGAGCAGATTGCTCTTGCTTTGAACTGAGAGGAGAAAGCAGAGGTATCTGTCATGCTGAGCTCCCCTGCCTTTCTCTGAGGCCAAAGCTGGCCTTCCTCCACACGGAGGGAAGCCTTCCTGCTCCTGATGGCTCCCTGAGTGCAGCACCCATTGCTGGACAGGAGCTCTATCACCAGCTTTGTACTACACCTGGGGACACTGCGGTGTTTTTTTGCTCCCTCTCCCCAAGCCAGGGATGCAAACGGACGACAGCCCAGGTCTCCTGGCTGCCTGCCACATACCAGCCGTGGGCTGGTGCCTCCTCAGACAGGAAAGGTGGTGCAGGGCTTCTCGTACCTTTGGCTTTCCCATGCAGATGCATCCTCGGGTGCTCGGTGGATGTAGAATTCGAAGCTGAGCATGCCTTTGTTCTCCAGGATGACAGTCTGGGTCTTCTTGGTGCCCTCGAGCATGGCACCGAAGTCGATGGGTGAGGCGGGCTCAATGCTGTACTTGCTGTACACAGCTCTCACCGACACCCTCAGTGGGATCTCGGCAACAGTCTGGCCTCCTTCCCCTGAGCTGCCGTCTATCACCTGTGTCCACAGGAAGGGGTGGTAAACACAGCAAAGAGGCCAGCCTCTACCCCAGTCCCCAGTCTCCACCCCAGGCCTCCATCAGTTTACCCCTCCCTGTTTAAGCACCTCCTCCGGAGTCAGAAGCTCAGCTCCACTTAAGAAGCCTCCCAAATGGTTTTGAAAGACTTTGTTTGTGTATGTAGGAGAGAGGATTCTCCAGTTAAAGCACTCCTTCCACTCGACACCTATCCTGTTTACACTCCCAAAATGTCGAGAGATAACACAGCCTGGCCCAAGCAGCTCACCTGGCAGTACAGGATGGGTTTGTTCTTGAGGAAGATTTCACTTGTGGGGTGGAAGAGCATCTCAATATTCACACCAGGCTGGGAGGCAGTCAGCATGCCCGACCGAGGCTCAACGCTGAAGTGGGATGCCAAGTTTTGCGTCCTGGGACCTGCACCCTTCAGCGTGAAGCTGGGGAGAAAGGGAAGGAATGGAGATCTCTGCAGTTAAAAGTACAGGCACCACCAGCACGGCCAGGACTTTGCATAGGACCAGAAAAAAAAAAACAAAAAAAAAGGGAGAGTTCAGCTCTGCTCAGGGAATCCTGGATCTTGACAGAGAGTGCAGACAATCACAAGGTTAATGCATGAAACCTTGATACCAGAATTTTTCATTTGCTTCTTTACAGAGTCTCAGAAAGAGAAAGGAAGTGACCATCAAAGAAAAGCAATGAATCTCATCATTTCAGTGGCTGAAATTTTTGGGGCTCTCCTTTGGGTTCGTGCTGAGCTGTGAAGAATTGCTGGTTTGTGGCTGGATTCTCTAGTAAAATAGTTGAGATTAGAGAGTCCGGGTTTTGTATTTCCCATGAGGTAGCCAGCATGAAAACAGGTTCTAGCCATTGACAGAGGGAGAATGCAGGCCTGGGAATCTGAAGAAATGCTCACTACCAGGCAGCTGGACTCACCTGTACTCAATGTTGTATACCCCTTTGTTCTTTAGACTCAGGACTTTCTTCACCTTATCTAGGACATTAATGGTTCCAAATTCCAAACTTCCATCTGGACCTGCAGAAAACCCGCAGAGCCAGGTCAGAAATGGTATTTATCAGCTGCAGAACACGCCAGGTCACAAACTACATGGAGGTCTTGACACAAAACCCTTTCCAGCAAGTTTCTGTTCTTGACAGTATTTTCCAGCTATTTGTCTGCCTTTTCTCTTCCTACTCAAATTATCTGCAGGATTAGTAGCTACGGAAATTACTTTATATGCTGTGCTGAGCCCGTGGGAGTTGCCAACTGCCTGTTCCCGTCACTGTTGTTTCAAAGCCCCCAAATCCAATCTGCACGTGAAGCTGCACACTTCAAAGTTCAGAGGGGAGAGACTTAAGGCTGTCAATGCCCTGACAATGCATTATTCCACACCACTTGCAGGGTTTGTGCTTCATGTGTCCATGCCATCCTTGCATGCTATCCCATCCCATCCCATCCCATCCCATCCCATCCCATCCCATCCCATCCCATCCCATCCCATCCCATCCCATCCCATGCGCTTTGGTCACCCGCCCCCCAAGGTAATGCAGTGCACCTGGACTGCTTTGTTTGGGAGGCGTCCACTGACCTTCAGGCATGTCGATCCTCAGAGAAACATCATAGACCTTTGCAGAGATTTTGATGTTTTCAGCCTGAACAATCCCCAGGATGTTTTCTGTGTCTGAAACCTGAGGCAGCAAGAAACAAACACTGTTCAGATCATTCTTTTGGTAGACAGCCTCCAAGTCCTTGTCTCTGCTGGCTGCTTCCCCTGTGGCCTCCCAGGCTTCACAAGCGTCGGTGGACTCCCAAGCTTTGCTAACCTGTTCATCTCATGGGCTGCCCCAGTGGGATTCAGCTGCAGTAAAAAACCCTATCAGCCCAGCTCTGTCTTCACCATAGAGAAGAAGATGTTCTACCTCAACAGAAGAAGGTCCTTCCTCCCTTGGGAGCCGGGGAGCTAAGAGTGGCCATCCCTGTGTTGCTTCTGGCCTTTGCTATCAAACATGTCTGAGCTCAGAGTCCTTGGAGCAGGGAGACCCTCCGGGGACACTACCCTGAGCAGGAACCCATGGAAGGCTTACTCGCCTCTCCCTCCGCATATGGTTCAATTCCCATATTATTTCATCCACGGCAGCTTTCTCCTCCTCAGGGAGGGCATCATACTCTTCCTCATCCATTCTCAAGGCACGTTCTCTGTTCCTCTGAAGAGCTTCCTCCCGCTGCAGTTCTTTAGCACAAACCAGAGGAGAAACCATGAGTGACAGCAAGCACAGCTGGGTGCTTTGGGAGTCAGCTGCAAGGACTCACAGCTTTTCCCAACCCAGCATATCACACCAGGAGACATTGGGGAGCTCATATCCCTGCTCCAAAATTCAGACAATCCCTCAAACGATGGCCAGGCAGTGAGTTCCTGTGCTTTTCCTGGCTTAAGTGCACCAGGGCTGAGGACAGTTGTTTGTCACTGAGCTACAACAGCTTGAACTTCTGCCCAAGCTTGAATGTTAGAGATTAAGGTGTCTTAAAGCCTCCAGTCTCCTGCAACTCTGAGATGAGTGTGGTTACAGAGGCAGAAGGTGGAAAGATGAATAAAAACACTTCTTACAAGCTCTGCTGCAAACCCAGACACACAGAGATAAGTCTGAGGGCTTGAGAGAGAAGATTTGAGAGGGACAGACATATCTCACCTTCCCTCTGTCTTTCATCTTCCTTCCTCTGTATTTCAGCTTCCTTCCTGGCTTTCCAAGAAGCATAATCCCGATGCACGTGCACCACGTAGATATAATGGCGATTCTTGACAGCTGTGAGTACACAGAGCAGAGAAGATTCCAGGCTTCTTGCAAAGAGGCTCTCCAAGCCATCAAAGACCACTCCCTTGCAGCAGTCTTCGTGCTGCAAATAAAGGGAAGAGTAAGTCAGCCATTGCACACAGGGAGCTCACAGCTGGACAGTAAACCCAGATGTCACAGGGCACCAGCTGTCCTTGTTCCAGGTGCATTAGCTAAGAGCAGCTTGTGTCTGTCCTTAGGCTCTGCCAACTAAGGGCATCTGCAGCTTCCCCCAGGGTTCCCTGCACACAGGCCAGGATCCTCCAAGAGCATGTACAGACCTCCTCCTCTCCGAGTTGTACCTCACTGCCTGTTCTCCGGAGCAGGAATGTCTCCTTTTCCCCACCCCACATACCTTCAGCCTCTCACAGAGGATCTCCACCAGCAGGTGCTCGGGCAGCACACAGCTCAGGCAGTTCAGCTCTTCCCCACAACTGCTGGTGATGTTCAGCTGCTGCGGTGCAGGAGCAGTGGAAACTGTGAACTGTAATGTGGACCATTGTAAGGAAAATACACCCCGGTGGAAAGCCCTGGACAACTCCCACTGCTGGGCTTGCAGCTGGGGTTCCTCACTAGTGGAGACTAGAACAACCCTGCAGTGCAGGCTGGGGGCTCCAGGGGATGGTCCTGGAGGGCCCATCCCCTGGCCAGCAGAGACCCAAGCCTGCAAACTCCTGGTGCAATGGATCCACATACCAGGCCCTGGCTGGCACAGAGCCTCCACTGTAAGCAGCCCCTGCCCATCTCACAGACAATGCAAAGGTCCCAGGCACCAACCCAGGCAGATCATGTTTACCTGGGGTTTGCTGGCTGGCTCCGTCTTCTTTTGCGCTGGTGTGCTCTTGCCTTTGGCATTCTTCTTGTTCATTTTCTCCTGAGAGGCTTGTCTTCTCTTGGCCAGAAGAGCAAGCTGACGCTTTTTAGCTGCATAGGGGACATATGGTTCAGGAGGGCTTTGAAAAGCAAGTAGGCACCTTTCACCACAATGGGCACAGCCTTGGACCCTGGAAGGAACGCGGCACTTTTTCCCCAGTCTGCCGGGCACTGGCAACACTCAGAAGCAGCTCCCTCCCTGCTTCTCTTACCAGCACGCTATCCCATCCTTGATTTTAAAGCCAGCACTATGTCCCTCCTAACAACTGTGCATGCAGGTGACACTGCTTGCACAGGAGTTCCCCTATGGATCAAGCCAAGGATTTGTCCTCCAGGACCATTGTTTCCATACACTGCACCCATCCTGCATTCTCCTGTGGAGACCTGCAGCCCTGCCCCGCTTGCACCACCCGTCTCTGCTGAAGCTAAATGCTCCTTGTGGGAAAACCCTGCTGGGACACAGACTCCTTTTCCTTCCGCCAGCTCCCAACCCAGCCAGGTTCAAAAGTGAGCAATGCAAAACTTCCCCCTGCACTGTGGCAGGTCTGGCCTCACCCTGCAGAGCTCAGCCTACCAGCTGCCCAGTAAGCTTCCTAAAAGTCTCTGGTCTCACATGGAGAACAGCCCAACATACACGAGCTGTGTAACCTGACAGTGAGCACAGGTAAATCCCGGGAGACAAGAGCTCATTTGTAGCATGTCTCTGATTGGAAACTCCTCTGGGAGGCTGTCCTTCCCTTCCTCTTGTTTGCAAGGTTACACTCATAGTCAGTCCTCTTGTGCTTAATGAGCCACTTCAGAAGGCTTTTTCCTTGGTAAAGTGGGCAGCAGTTCTGCCTGCTGCCCATGAGAAGCAAGCTTGATTCAGCTTTGAGGAAATAGAAAATATCTGGGAAAGAGACAGGCATGCTTCACCACCCTTAGAAAAATGAACACGTGCCAAGCATGGCAGCGAAGGGGGATATCAAAGAATCCCTGACTGAGCCCTTAAAATTGATTTTTTATTTTTTGAAGACCAGCCAGAGATGCACTTCACCCATGTTCCCTAAGAGACCCAAGGACTGAAAAACTGCTGCTCTGAGTGAGCAGAAGTGGACAGTCATGGTGGGTTTCTCAAGCACTGGCTCTGGGTCTGGCATTTCTCCTCACCAGCATTACCTTTGTTTTTGCTTTTCAGCTCCATGGCAGCCTCGGTGCAAAGCTCCCGGGCACGGAGCCCTGCCTGGCTGCCATCATTGGCAATGGCCTCTTTCACCACGGTGTCAAGGGACAAGGGAGCAGCGTCGTAATGGTGACACAGGGCCGCCGCCATCTCTGTCTTTCCTGAGAGAGAGAGGAGGACTGCTTGGTGACACGTGCACATGAGGCATTACAGGGACAGGCCCTGGAAAAATCTCCAACAAGATTTCAAAGTTAAAAGAACAGGGGGAAATCAAGCGTCCCTCCAGGGGAGGCCATGAGGGAGGCAGCTGGAGCGTGGTTGCCAGCTCTGAATTCTAGAGCCAGGAGGATCATCTCCACCTCCTGTTCGGCTGAGGTCTTTGCCTTAAGCACCAAGGTCCACCAGGATGTATTTCTCCTGCTTGCCCCTCTCCCTGCAGCCCAGGGCTGCAGCTCACATACCTGCCAGGGGTGGCCCGTGGACAATGACAACAATCCCTTTGTCCTGCTGTGCTTCACACCTCTCTGAAGACTGGTCAATGCCCAGGTGGCGAATGACAGCTCGAGAGACAGGATTCCCAGTCGCCTTCACCATGGCCTCAGGATAGAATGGGACAGCCCTGTGATGTGCTGCAGTGAAAAACCAGGGGAAAAGGTCAGCCTCCTGCCTACCTTTGATCCTCCTCATCCTCCCAATCTGCTCAGATCCCGGAAAAGGAGACTTGGTGAAAGCAACATGAGCTTGTTCTTTTGTTGCTAGGAAAGTGCAAATATAAAAGAGCCAGTGATATTAGACCTGGTTCTACTGGCTGAAGAACTCATCCAATCCTAGTCTTTGTGGAATATCCCGATTATTTCCCCAGTCTACGGCAGGCAGATAGGAGCTTGCTTTGGCTACACTCAGGGTTGGTAGAGGATGCCCCAGTCCTTCACCCAAGAGTTCCTCCACCAAGCTGGGGAACAGGCAGTTTTTAAAAGCATGGGCTTTCCCCGAAGGTGACAGCGTTCAGGGTGTATGGGTGCTGCGACCACAGTCAAAACAGACGCTGCCAAACCCTCACTGTTTTTCTGACCTGCTTCTGCCTCGCCCATGGCCTCAGCCTCAGCCTCTGCCATGGCCTTGACCTCTCCCTGTTGAGCATTCAGCCTCTTCTGGGCTTCATAGTACTCCAGCAGCTCTGGGGGCAGCGTCTCGCCCACGGCACGGGGAGGCATTAGAAACTTCTTCTGGTACTCAGACCCCACTGCCGTCCGCAGGATCTGTGTGCGCAGGGAAGAGAAACCATACGCAAGATTCCTTCTCTGGCCTTTCATCACACACGCTCAACAAACCCATTTTCTGTCTCCTCTCTTCCTCCCAACAACACAAGCTATTGAAGTCCTCCCACAGCATGTCAGCAGAGTTGGCTTTCCCTGGGGATTGCCTCCGTCGCCCTGGCACAAGCCTGGGAATGCTGGAGTGCTGTGAAGCTTGGGCAGCATGTACATGGGGACCAGACCTGCCTTCTCACCTTCTCCTCCTCAAGGTACTGCTCATCAAAATCCAGGGAGTAAAACTCAATGGGGAAGTTGCATGGGATCTTCACCACCACTGTGGCCTCCACTCCGTCGCTGTCCACCAGCACCCATCCCATCTCTAGTGCCGGGGGGCTGAACTCCAGCCGTGGCTCCAGACCTTGTCCTGACAGGTGCAGCATTAAGCAATTGCTGCTCTCACAAACGTTAAGCTTCAGCTCATTCTTGTAAGACCTCTGAAAAGAGAAAAGTGAAGAAAACTCATCCATGAAGTCCCAGGTGACAGGACCCCAGATACAACGCTTTCTCCAAGGTCAGGGTGTTCCCAGTCCCTCCAAGGTGAATGGAAACCACCAGGTATTTACTGACGCCAGGGACTACAGCGTCTGTAGTAGTCTGGGGCCGAATAACTGGGATAAATCCTGGTGTGCACTGTAACTGGGTATTTGGGCATCAGATGGATCTACAATGGACTGTCAGATGTTTTCACCTAGTCATGCAGGAGTGCAGTGCTCATGAGAAGGGCCCTCGGGGTTACAGTGTCCAGACACAGTCCTGGCACTGCTGCATCAGGCAAACGCCAGCTCCAGGAGAGAGGCAAATGAGCTCTCACCGGCTAGAAATAAGGATCATCTTCACTGCTTAGTGTCTGGCTCTGGGCAAAGCCGGACACAAGATGGTTATGTCTCTTGAGCAATTAAAAGATCCCTGGGACTGTCTGCAGGCACAGAAGCACTTGTGTCCATACCGGTACAGGCCATCAGTTTCCAAGACCCAGCGGCCACAGGCAAACTACTTTTGGGAACGCTCCATCCTTTAAGTTGAATCCCCCGCTGCATGGGATTGTGCAGGCAGGCCAGAGCCCCAGGGACTGCTGGCAGCACAGCACTACAGGTGACTGTCCTGCTGTGCCCAGGAAGGTGTCTGGTGGCTGTTTTGTCTGTCAGTTCTGCAGCAGGATGAGCCTAGACGGACCATTCCAGGATTATCCTCTGCCGGTGTGCAGCTGCTCTGCACCGAGTGTCGCAGCTGCAAATACAGCCGGGCAAGGGGGAGGCTGAGGGGAGTTGGGCACATCCCTCCCGTGTGCCGAGAGGCAGCCACAGAGCCCCGATGCTCTCTGTGCAAGCTCCCTGTGGGCATTTCAAAGCACATCTCACGGCAATGCTCTGTGGGGTGAACTGAGCCACGCTGAGTAGCTGAGTACGGGGCTTGCAGAAAGCTCCCTGCCAAGGCAGAGCTCAGAGCACACTCTCGGCACCAGGCCCTCCTTTCGGCCTCCTGGGCTGACACCTGCCAATCTCACGTCCTCGTTTGGTGTAAACCGGATTTTCAAGTCCTGCCAGCTTCCTGCCTCAAGGGTTCCTTCGGAGGGCATCACTTCAAAGGGACAGGGCTCATCCTCCAGTGCCTGCTTCTTCTGATGTAGGGCTGGTGTCCTGCGTTTGCGTTGATTGTTCCGGGCACAGAAACGAATCCTGTCAGGTCTCCTGGGTCTGCGAGGACAGAGCCTCAGTTCCTGCAGTGCTCTGAGACACTGATACGGTGCTGAGGGCACCCACAGCCACAACAAGCGTGGCCCCCATAGCCTAGAGCTGGAGGGAAAACCTGTAGACAGGGCAGGCAGAGAGGGAACTGGAGTCCTCAGAGGAGGGGGAATGGGTGAAGGTGCTAGAAAAGCAAAGCATCAGCTAATGGAACAGGTCCAGGCAAACCAGCCTTGATCTAGACCCTCAGAAGCTTCCTCAAACACGCTGTAGACCCAAGTGCTCAGGCAGCCACAGGAGTAGAAAGGGCAAGAGACACAAAGAAAACCCAACCAAGAAGTTACGTGTTCAGTGTTGCCCGTGCTTTACCTCCATTACAGGCTGGATGGCAGTAATAAACCAAGTGCAGGGGACATGGAACCAGTTGTAGAGCCGGACTGTCTCAGTCTGGCACTGCCCAACGAGGGTATCCGAGAACTCCAGAGTGTTCTTTGAAAGTCTGAGTGACAGTTCAATGACAGCGGCATGGAGGCGGATGTGAGACGTGGGGCCTTTTTCTACCTGGAGAAGGACAGGGAATTCAGCGGAGGGTGCAGGTGACAGCTGCTGCGGTGCCCAGCCTGCTGCCTGCCCCAAGAGCTGTGGTACCTTGATGGGCAGCAGCACATCCACGTCACCCTGTGGGCGGCAAGCACTTTCAAAGCACACTTCAAATGTCACGGTGTGTCTGGGAGGCAGGTCCTCCATTTGGTCCAGGTCCACACTGAAACCTTGAACAGATGAAAACAAAGCAGCTGAGATACACAAGAGACATGAAATGTGTCATAAGCATGTTTAAGGCCCTACAGGTGTCCTGGCTGAGAAGTCTGGGAAAACCCCCCTGCCGTGCGGTGACCTGGACAAAAACGTAAAAGAGTGCACCTGTGAACACCCCTCAGACACAGCGAGCCTCTGTGTGATGGAAGCACAGCCTTGCCTCAAGGCCACTTTTGGAAGCCTCTTTTCATCCACCAGAGGATCTGACAGGCTGTTTCCTCAATAAAGGCTTAACACAAGTGCGGTGACAGCGTGAACTCCAAACAAAGCACTTCCAAAACACAGCAGACCCCACTGGTTCACAAAACAAGTCCACAGAGTGCCCAAAGAAACTTCATGCTGGTGGGAGCCAAGGGCAGAAGATGCTGAGAGGTGACCGGGCTGATGAGCCCATCTGGCCCCTGCACTGAAGCGTTAGGGCAGTCACAGGCAGGCCAGGTCCCTGGGCATGGCTGGCCAGGAGAATTGAGACTCTGAAGCTCCCAGCAGGGCCACTGAGAAGAAAAAGCTCAGAAACGTCCCCAAGTTCAGTGGCTTAAGCTAATCTGTCTGAGACACCTCCTTCAAGCCCACAGGAAGTGTCTCCAGCACTGCTTACCTGTGTCCTGCAGGACAGACACATCCATCCGGAAGGACAAAAGCATCTCCCCAGGGTTGGTGATCTCCAGAGTGCGTCTCTCAGTGCAGCCCTTAAATACAGACCCCAGGTCCAGGACATACTCAAGCGGCTCAATGCTGGAAGAAGGAGTAAGGACAGTCCTTAAACCACAGCCTGGCTACAGTTTCAGGTGGATGGAAGATGCAAATAAAGTGGGTAATTCTGTATTCATTGCTGTAAAAACTCAGCTCAAGCATAGGAAACCCGAGGCCTGACCACCTGGCAACGACTTTGGGAAATCAGGAGGAGTGCAGGTCCTAGGTTTTATCAGCCACCCATGGTAGCTGAAACTAAAATTAGTTTAAAATGGACACTGGTTGCAGCTCCTCTGCCATGAAAAGCCAGTAGAGGTGAGTACACTGGGCCTCCACTGGTCTCAATGAAACTGCTTAGCCTCGTGTACAGCCTGAGCCTGAAATTGCCTCAGGGCCTAGAAGAAAGATTTGCCCGCACAGGAAATCTTCATTGCCCTGCAACCAGATCATATGATCTGTTCTGCAGAGCATCTTCCTCCTGAATGGAAGCCTCCTGTGCTTGTGCTGCATCATGATGGCGCAAAGGGAACAGACCAAGGAACCTAGATAAGCCCTGCCACCCCACCAGGATTCGAGCCATCTGAGTTTGGATTTTAAAGTGTTTGCTGACACGTGCAGTTCCCTTCTCCGTTTGTCTAGTGTGCTCTGTTAGTTGGAACCAAGACGTCAGCTGGGAGTTGTCTCTTCTAGCGCTAGTCAGCAGGGACAGAATTTATGCGGCCTGGAAGGGCTTGAAGGTCTGCGCTGGGTCCCCTCAGCTGCAGGGACAGAACCCCACACCTGTGGGGAGCTGAGCAGTCCAAAGCTCAGCGTGGTGCTGGGGAAGGGAGGACACTCCTCTGCTCAGACGTAGCCTGTCAGCCACCGGGACCAGACCCTTTCTGAAGTCCCTGGCTATTCCCCAGTTGTGCAGACACAAGGATCTCTCAGGACAAGGAGACATTGCTAGATGTTCCCCACGGGGCACCTGGAGATGGGGATGGGAATCCTTACTCACTTGATAAGACTCTGGAGCAGCTCCTCGTCAGGGAACCCGCTCTTCAGGGGATGGGATGAGAGCTTTTGCTGCACCTCCAAACCAGCCTTCTCTGCCATTATTATCTGCAGCTGGGCGTCTGTCTCAGAAAGGATCCCACCCTGCTGCTGTTGAGAGGGGCTGTGGGGTCCTCCTGTCTGGCTGCTCAGTGTCCGTGACACCGCCTGCTCTTAGCCAGGACCTCATCTCCAGGGAAGTCACTCCCACACCTTTGCCTGCCCAGCCACTGTTGGCAAAGCTGATCTGGCCGGGCAGACAGACAAGCCAGGAACCTTCCAGAGCTCCAGACCCTTGCTTGCCCCCAGCCAGTACCAAGGCAGCTTGGACAAAAGCTGTCTTGAAAGGGAACCGGGAAAGCCTTGGAAGCCTTGTGTCTTGAAAGGCACAGCTTGGAAGCTGGTGCCTCGTGGAGATGAGCACGGCCAGCACAGTCCCAGGGCACAGTCAGGCACCTACTGTACAGGTCTGTAAATCTGACAGGGCTCGGGCTGGGACCAGCAAACTCCCCAGAAATGACCTGCATCTCCTTCAAAGCGCCATCAACTCCATCCCTTGAGCATGGCCTTCAGGATCTCTCCCTGGGGTAGCCAGGAAGCTGGTGCAACCCCAGAAGAGACCATGACCAGAGTGGCAGCCCTAGGGGCAATGCTGAGGTGACACATGGCTGTAAAGTGGGCAGGGAGGTCCCAAATGCCATCAGGGCACCAGGAAGCTGCTGTGGGCTGCAAGGGCCTCAGGTGACACGGAGAGGGTGGCGTGTGCCAAACTGGGCTGCAGCTGTTCTTACTGTATCGCCAGAGCCAAGCAAGCCGGCCTTCCGGTTCTGAGTCTTCCGATTCCGAGTCTTCGAGGTCTGAGTCTTTGAGGTCGGAGTCACCGGGGCCTGAGTTTTCAGGGTCTGAGTCACTGGGGGCTGAGACTTCAAGGTCTTAGTCTTCGGGCTCTGAGTCTTCTTCACAACAGCTGATTCTTTCCTTTGACTTGGTTGTTGCTGCTGTTTTACATGCCGTTCCAATGGCTCCTTATACTTTTCATTTCCTGAAGGAAGAAAACATCCACAAAGAGAAGTGTGAGCAAAGTGCCAATCCCATTAAAGCTGGGAAGTCCCTGCCTCCCACCACTGGTTCCTTCCAGAAAGAAATCCCTCAAGCCCTCTATGGAAAGTGGATGCTGCTGCTCCTCTCTGCATCCTCACCCATCTGCCTCCCCACAGAGGAGCATCTCATCCCCTGCAATGTCACACAAATCCAACCCTGCCAGAAGCCCTGCCAGCCTCTCCTAGAGCTTTCCCAAGCCTTTCAGTCTAGCCATCACCCTTCAGAACCCTGCCAGATGTGCTGGCAAGCTCTGCAGGATGGTTCCTGGGACAAAGACCACATGGGATCCTTGCTCAAGACTCATGAGGCAACCAGAGAGCTTGAGTTGCTCTGGGAGTCCTGCAACCCTCCAGGCTTGCTGGAGGTGGGCACGAGCTGCCCCGTGGGCATATGGTAGGGAACAAAACCAGAGGGGCCCCTCCTGGAGGCAGACAGGCAGTGCCCACCTTTGATGTTCCAGGGCAGGTTCACACTAAACATGGGAAAGGATGCTTCTCCTTTCAGACGGATACTTTCTGGCTCCAGGTCACCCACTTTGAGGTGGTAAGTCCTGCTGAAGGCTCCTGGTAATCCTGGCACGTAAGAAAAATTCAGCTCTTGCGTCTCGCCAGGTGCAATGGAGCCCTGCAGGGACAGGAGAAGAGAGAGGGGATGCATCAGAGTTTGATGGGGAATGGTTCAGGGGACAGACAGGCTGAGAAGACAGGTTCTCATCTACAAGAAGCCATCAAACCACACCACCATCATGATAAATACATTACAGTGTTGGCTTTTGCAATTGTTAGAGTAAACACTGTATGTTTTATAATGTTGACTTTTGTAAAAGAAGTTTTGCTGAAGTTTAGAGTTCTTTTAATTCAAATGTTTTGTTGTGATACCAATGCTGGTGAAGAATTGTTGTAATATTAACATTTAACCAATGAAGGAATTGAAGCCTGTTGAATGTGTCAAAAAGTAACAAAGGACCAGGACTAGGACAACCGCATATGCTCCAAAAAGGCCGGACGGAGAAGGAACTCTGTTAAAACGTTGGAATACAAAGAACTGCTTGTAAATACGCATTGGGCTGATGCAATACCCCGGCTATACAAGGGGTGTTGTGTTGACTGGTGTGTGCCTCTGGCTGCAGCTAATGTGGCTAAGCAGGCAGTGCTGTTCCTTCTGCTTTATTGACTTTGGCCCCTATTGTCTCATATTAAATTTTCTTGAAATTTTAACTGATGAGTGGGCTTTGCTTCTCACACCTCCTACCTTCCTTGTGCCCAAAAGATCGAGCCACTGACCCGGGGGGTGCAGTGTGTCCTCCCAAGAGCTCATCTGCCTGCAGCCCCAGCACAGCCTGATGTGATGTGAGCACAGCTCTGCTGCTCATGGGGTTCGCCCTCTGCCAGCAAGAGCCCGCCTCAACAAGAAAAGGCTTTTTTGGCTATGGAAGAGAAGCCCTCGCACTCAGCAGGGCCAGCAGCTCCTCCCATCCCTTGTAGGACAGGCATGAAGAAATGGGAAAGCCAATCGGCTCCCTCTTCCCACTGCAAGGAGGGACAAAGGCAGGAGTGCTGCTTCGGCTCAAAGACACCCAGGCAGGACTGAGAAGCTTGGACAAATGGTGGGATGATGCTGCAAATTTTTCTCATCGCTCCTCCAGCCCCGCTGCTCCCCGGCCCCCTCACTGCCCCACAAAGCCTCTGCACAGCACAAAGCTGCAGGAGGCAGGGACCAGCACGCCTACTGAAGGGCTATGTAAGTGGTTCTTAGCCCTGGCAGTGGGGAGGCAGGGCAAAGGACAATGTCCTGTGTGATCACACAGCCTGGGTAAGGCGACCCTCAGAAACGCTCCAGCGCCAGCAGCCTGACATCTCAGCCGTCGGGGTCCCCAGAGTGACTGTGAGGTGCGGTGGCGTGATCTTTATCATGAGTTTTAATGTAAGATAGTTGTTCTTTGTACCCTGGTTCAGTGCCGTTGTATTTTTAGGTCCCTTTTGTTACAAACTGTAAGCTTCTCCCTCAGCCTGCCCCACATACAACCCCTGTTTGGTTCACCTTTCCCGCCTTGGTTACCTGTCCACCATTCGTCGGGAAACCCTCCCACCCTGCCAGTCACCCAGGGCCTGTCCCCCGGGTCCAGAAGCTTCGAAGGGAGATCTCTGGCGACTGGCTGGATTGGAAGCTTTCCCCTCCTTCCTTCGGATCATTGGTATTTAATGTTAATGCTTGTTACGTCACTAGACACTCCCCAGTTATACCCCACTGGTTGCACGTGGACCCACCCTGAGCTTCCAGCCACTGTATAAAACCCTCTCCCTCCTGAGATTCAGGGTCTCCCTGAAGCACCGGTCGCAGGCTGAGGGCTCCCTCCTTCCTACCAATAAACCCAAGTTGCAGTCAGGCCTCTTGAGAGTCCCGTCTTTCTTCCTCCGCATTCCCAACGTGGCAGGGCAGGTCGGCAGCCAAGATCCCACATTTCTATAGATCGTGTGGGGGCGTGTCGGGGCTAGCCGGCCGTGGGAGGACACGCACCGCCGCAGTGGGGAACCAATTCCAGTTTTATTTGTGCCTCACCGTATGTTATAAATCCATTTTCTGACACGGGGTGAAAAATTACTACAGGGGCTGCAGTCGCGTTGGGAGCCTTAACACACTCCAGGCGTGGAGGAGGTTGCAAGGAGAAGATGCAGGCAGGCCCCGTCTCGGGGGGGCTGCAAGCGACCTCTCCCTTGGGGGAGGGCAGACCGCGAAGCCCGGGGAAACTTTGCCCGTCTGACTAAGTCTTCCCAAAAGGGCTGAATTACGGGAGGAATCTCGGCGCACAAAAGCAGTTAACGCTGCCAATTTCCCCCCGCCATTTTTGGTTGTGGTCGTGCCGGGAGCACCTGGAGGGCCCGGCTCCCTGCAGAGCCGCTCCTTCCCCGCCTGCCTACCCCGCTGTCGCCGCTTCCCCGCCGGCCACGGCCCCGCAGCGCTCCGCCGTTGCCCCGCGGGAGCAGCCGCCGCGCCGGCCGTGCCCAGCCGCAGCTGCGGAGCCCGGACGCCGCAGCCCGCGGGACCGCCGCGCCTGCCGCGGGCGCGGAGCGCGCCCAGCCCGCCGCGGCAGCACGCTCGGGGCGCTGGCCGCACACGGGCTCCTGCTCCAGCCGCCGAGCAGGACGCCGACACAGCGCCCCAGGCTTCCAGCGGTACCGCTCTGTCCCTGGCTTCTGTTACTCCCTCTGTTGTTCATTCATTTTTCTCTCTCTGCTCTCTTTTCTGTCCCCTTCTGGTCGGGGCCGTACCCTTTCTTTACCAATTTCCAGATGTAATATTTGCTGCGTTTGTGCCTTATTTTCGCCCGAGAAATCTATCAAAAAGAATTCTCCTCTGCTCCCCTTACAGCGGGACGGGACAGTGACCAACACACTTGTGCCTTCCGCCGGTGTCTGCCGTGAGACAGCAGAGCCACCCGCCAGCCAAGGCCGTGGGGGAGTCTATCAGGACAGCACTTGTCTGACCTTCTCTGCTCCCAGCAGAAATCGCTCACACCCTTCTCTCTCTCATGGCTGGGTTTGGGGTATTCCCCTCTGACTTTTTTGTCCCTTTCCCCCCCCGCCCCCTCTTTTTTCCCTTTAACGCTCTCCTGGGCCACCCGACACAGGGCTGGGGTGAGTCACTTGTGCTACTTACTGCGGTGGGCTTGACCAGAAACACACCAGGCAGATCTTGGTCTGCAGTGCTAGGGTTTAGCACCCAGTTGAATTCCATATTGCAGGTGTTCTCCAGGGTGACCGTGGTGTGATGAATTTCATTAAACATCTGGAGAGAAAGCACAGGAGCAGGAAGTTACAGACCCGGGCCTGGTGCTGGGAATTTCCTTCCTCTCTCCCGGGGTTGAAAGCAGACCTGGGAGCAGGGACCAGGGAGGAGATACGGGC
Organism: Chamaea fasciata; assembly: GCF_029207755.1. Classification (NCBI taxonomy): domain Eukaryota; kingdom Metazoa; phylum Chordata; class Aves; order Passeriformes; family Sylviidae; genus Chamaea; species Chamaea fasciata. The sequence goes on along the minus strand of NW_027094097.1, from coordinate 20,313,420 downwards.
CCTTGGGAAGCTGGGCAAGCCCCAGGCACAGGGCACCTGCACAGGACCAGGGAGCTCTGGCAGCACACAGACATGTGGTGACGACCACGTGAGGGCCAGTAATAAATGAACCAGGGGACACAGGCCCTCTGTGCTCTCAGGGGTCACCAACTGCCAGGAGAAACAAAGGAGGTGGCACTGAGGTGCGTGAGATGAATCCAAGAGTTACGAGGTTAAAGAAAGAAAGTTGTTGGTTCTTGCGTGTTGTTGTTTGGATTGTTTGGATTTGTTCAGGTCGTGTTGTTGGGTGTTGCTGTGAGCTGGGAGAGGGGCAGGGTTGAAGACCTGACTAAAAGGCAGTAGGATGAGAGGGGAGGGGACAGAAGAGTTGGCGGTCAGAGAGAATGGAAGTTCCCGAGTACCATCCGATGGGAAGGAGGACAGGGACCACCCTGGCCGGGTAAAAAGAATAAAAGAAGCCGTTTTGGTGAAAGGGGTGTGTGTGCTGGGCTCCCGGCTCTCGGGGAGGGAGACACACCCGGCTCAGCTGAATTGTTACTAATGAACAGTTTTCTTTTGCTTCAATGACTTTGTCCCCATTGAATTGTATCTAAAAGCCAGTGCATTTCTAAGACAGGCATTCCAGAAGAAAAGGCACCTGCACGCAAGTATTGGCAAGCAACATACTGCAACAAGGAAGTCACACAGGGCTACACAGACAGGGCCAGCAGCTGAAAATACCTGTGGGCTTTCAACTGAAAAAGAGCGAAGTGGGGATTCTTCTGGGACAGTCTCTGCAACTGTAGTGACTGGAAGCCCAAATTCTTCCCCTGATTATTGTGTGGGTTAAGCAAGAGCTTTATACAAGAGCATCTCCTTGGAGGTCAGGCTTTGGGAATGGATCAGCAGAGGGATGTCTCAGGGACATGTCCTTCAGAGCATCCCCACTGGGACCCTGCCTGCCCCAGGAGGCAGTGTTTCTCAGGGTACCTTTCTCAACATTTTGGGGAGGCTTGGAGATGACCATTTGAAGCCAGCTTGGATGCCAGATTTGTCCCTCAAAGGTTGTACTTCCAAGCCGCAGGCCAACAAAGGGGCTGGGAAGGGGAGGGAGGCCTGGACTGAGGCGGGCAGGAACCCGCTGGCCATGGTTGCAGGGCAGGGAGCTGTGCCAGGGGACATGTGGGGTACCTGTAAGCCGCAGTCAATCTCCCGGGAGCTCAGCAAGTAGCTGACACGTGAGGCCTCCCCGGTCAGCTTCACCTTGTAGGTGGGGCCTCCCTCCACGTGGCACAGCGCCGTGACACGAGCGATGGTGTCGAGAAGGCCAAAGAAGGTGAAGGAGGCCTGCTGTGTCTCTCCTGGCTGCAGCACACCCGACATCGGCAGGGTACTGAAAACCTGGACGGAGGACAGGAGAGACTGAGGTGTTGAGCATGGAATTGGATGCAGAAGAGCTTCTTGGAGCAAAGTGCAGCTGTAGCCAGAGGGGACTGTTCCTCAAACACAGCCAGAATCATCCTAATCTCATCTTGTATCCATGCCAGTGACCAGTGGAGGGACCATGGGGAAAATCTTCTCCCATACTCGCAGATCAATGCATTAATTAATACACTACATGAAAGTGAACTGGGATGTGTCCTGGCAGTAGAAATTCTCTCTGATGCACAACTTGCCCTTAAAAAGCATTTCTTACTGCTTTTAGAAAAGGAGGCGACTCAGAGCCAGAGCTCTTGGAGCTCAGGGAAGGATTCCAGCCCAGCTCATCTGACTCCTGATGCTTTCCCCGCCCCGCTCTGATTTCTATGCCGCTTTCTCAACGTGCTCCAGCAAAAATTTCCTAAGGACCACCTGATGAGGTCCAAGGGGAGCAATGCCCTCCATCGGTGCTGCACAGCGTCCTTGGGCAGCCCTACAACATGTCCTGCACAGCCTCTCTAACAACCAGTTGCTTCAGCAGCACTTTGCGATGGGTCCGGAGGGATGTGAGGCCCCGCTGTGGGCAATGCTGAGGGCCACCAGTGGGACTGGGAGCTACAGCCCTGCTTGCCACACTGGAAAAGTGGGAGTGAGACAGATTCCCTCTTACCTTCTCAGTTTCGAGGGGAGTGTACCCTAAGTCCATGAAAAAGGTGACTCCCTCCAACCCTGGTGGGACGTAATACTTCTCCCAAGTACGTGGTGGCACCTGAAAAACAAGCCATTTTCTATGCTAGGAGGAAGAGACAGCCACTTTGCAAAGTCTCATTTTGTAAGACAGCTTCAGAGCCACCACTGCGATACCAGCTCTTGGGTGAAAAGAGAGATCTGGAAAGAGGTCGTCTGGCTGGGTCGGGAAGAGGGTACATGGAGATCAGGACTCATCACAGCTTGCTCTGGGAAGGAAGCTGGAGGTCCTATCATCATGATGCAGACAAAAGCCTCATCTTACATTGTGAAGAAAACAAGGCAAAAAACCCACACTCAACACAGCATCTGAGCAGGTTTCTCCAAGGAGAACTCTCCTGTTTCTCCCTCCCACACACCCCATGTCCAGCCACCGGCCCTGCTGCCCAGCCCGCTCTCAGGGCACAGGACAGCAGGGCGGCAAAAAGGGAGGTCAGCACGAGCAGGACTTGTTGGTGGCAAGCTAGGGAGGTAACGCAAGCAGTAGGTGTACAAGAAAATCTACCTCTGCTCCTGAAGATTGGCCAAGATCCCGTGATTCTTCCAGGGCTGTGGCTGGCTCCTCCGCTTTTCTAATCTTGAAGTGTCTCCACTGAGTTGCCGGCTTATCCAAAGGGAATGACACCGTCGTCGGTGGTTTGGGTTGGGATTTAGGTGGGCAAAGCTCATGTCTGGAAAAGAACGTAACTATGAACAGGGACCTGCAGTGGGAGGAAAGGACACCTGCACCAGTAGCTCCTGCTCAGGATGCAGCCCCTGGGTGGGTGCTGGTGCGTTGAACTGAGAAATGGTTTGATCCAGCCCTTCCCAATCCAGGCTGGAGCAGGTCCCATCTAAAGGTGGCCCAGGGCTGACACTGAGGTAGCAGTGGTGCAGGCAGCTGCTACTGCTCGCAGCGAGGAACTACAGTGGACACAGATTAACACCTTGTGGGGATGCAAAAAAACACAGTGGGAGAGGAAAAGACAGGGAAGGCAAGAAAAAGGGGAGATTTGAGGCACCAAGGGGCAGACCCAGCCAGTGATGAGCCGGCACAGCCCCCCCAGCGCCCAACGCCAGAAACTCTGCGGCTTTACCAGGTATTTATCACGAATGTTTCCCTGAGAGTGTTGGGGAGGTTGGCTGACATTTTCCAGCACTCCCAGGTGACTCAGGTCACATTCCCCATTTTAAATTGAAGCAGGTGCTCAGGGTAACTCTGCTTGTGTTTCTAATGCCACGTGAGGGACAAAGTTGTGCCATGCCTGCCTGTCACCCTGCTGAGATACAAGCGCTTCCCACGCAGTCAAACACAACCTGGATGCTCCATTCCCAGACAGGCATTCAGTGCCTGCTCCCCAGAGAAAAACTGTCTTTCGCTTTGTAGCTTGTTATCTAAGGCTGGGTTTCATTTCTGCATGAGGCGCTCTCTCACCATAACCCCCAAGAGATCCCTAATCATCTGTTCCACTGTCTTTAGTTTTAATGAATGGTTTGAGGCAACTTCACAGGACCATGGTGCCCAGACAACATTTTTCACTCTAAAGCAGTGGAGCGAGAGGCAGGGATAGGAGATGATGTGATGAACAAGTCCTGCTGTCAAGCAGTACAGAACCTATAAGGGACATGTTGCAGTGGGGAAAAGTCAACGTGAGTAACAAGTGTCACAAAAGAGGGTCGTGAGGAATCCAGGGTGTCCACTGAAAGCTGACCCCTGGGAAAGAATTTGTCCTGGCACTAAAGGAGTTGTCTCAGAAAAGAAGGAAAGGGAAGGTAACAAGAGGTTCAGCATCAGCCCAGTTGCTAAGTAGCTCTTTCTCTGGTGTTGGGACTTTCTGGGCGTCCTCCAGCACAGCGCAAGGGAGGAAGGCAAGGAGCAGAGAGCAGCTCCTGCAGAGAGGACCCATCCCAAAGCAAAGGGGCCAAAAGGGCCTCCAGCAGCACTGTGGCAGCTGGGACTAGGAGCCCTTCATCAGGGTGGACAGTGCCTCAGGCCACGGAGGTCTGAGAAAGCAGCCTTTGCCCCAGCTTTCCTTCCCAGGGGAAACCACGATGAGCACCAAATTGGTGGCAAACCTATTCCCTGAGCATCCAGCCTGACCGCAGCCGGTCAGTGTTATTTGCACAAGGACAAGGCAGAAGCAGTTTGTCAGCTCCTAGGCAAACAGCTTTGTTCTTTGCCAAGTACTAACAGGACACCAGGAAGAAGAGCTTCAAGGACAGGGCAAAGGTGCACATACCTCAACTTCTTCACATGGTCGTCCATCTGGAATGACCAGTGGTACTTGACGGGAAGTGGGCTGCAGTTGGTCATCTCCAGAGAACGCTCCTGTTTCGTGCCAGCCACGATGCCGCCAAATTCCAGGGTGCTGGGCTGGATTTGGAGATTTGGGAAGTGGGCTTCCCCGCAAAGGGTGATACGCTCCACATAAGGATGGCCCCTGACCATTTCTATCTTCAGGATCTTCATTGTTTTCCAGCTATTAAAATCCAGTCCATAAGCTGGGTCAAATGCGATGTAGAGGTGACAGGTCTGCCCTACGTCCACTGTCACAGGCTGCAAGCAGATGAACAATAATTAGTCACCTGTGGGATGACATCCCAAGGTCTGACAGCATGAACCAGTAAATGCTCCAAGTGTGACACCAGCATGGGCTTCTCAGTTCATCGTTCATTTCTTTACAGCAAGGGTCTGACTGCGGGCACCACACTCGAGTCCAGGATTCCCTCAGGCTCACGTTTCTGTGCTCAGCAGCAATACAAGGGGTGGCTGCTGGAGAGCTGGGATGCTTTCCAGGAGACACCTTCACGGCATGGCTTGCCCAGACCTAGTTGCCTGCTCCCTTCTCCCTGTGCCTGAAAGCCAGGGTGGATCTTCTCAACTCAGATAAGTTTTTGATTCCTTCAGCAGCTCTGCTGATGCAGTTCAGGCCATCCCACTGCTGACGCTACAGATTAAACTTCTTGACTTAAGGACGTCCCAACAGAAGTGCATCACCGCATCCCTCCTCTTCAAACCCCACTGCAGGAGTCCGGGGCTGCTCACCTGGCCATGTGGGAGTGGCTGCTGGTCCTCACTGCAGACCTGAAACGGCTGCTCCAAGTAGAGCATAAGGTCGAGTGGCAGCCGGCAGGTGTTCTTTATAGCCAAAGGCTGGTACTGCAGAGTCAGGACATCACTGGGTTTCTACACAAACAGGAGACAAGGAAAAACAACCTCAGCTAGCCACAGACCCAACCTCAGCTAGCCACAGACCTGCTTCTGCTGCATCTCGCAGTTTTCAGTCCCAGAAGTGCACGCATTTCTTTTTACCCTTTTTATTTGTTTCTACACTTCCAGGAGATTTTTCTTTACAGCAGATGCTTTTCATGTTTAGAAACCACAGCACCCTCTGGGGGACAGGGAAACACTCCCAGGTACAGATGAGCAAATGGGGCCCTGAGAGGAGGCAGCTGCTTGAACAAGATCTACACCAGAAAGGGAATCCAGACCATTTGTCTTCAGTTTTGTCTCTCTATTGCACAGAGCAGCACTAGATGATCTTCACTCACATACAGCCATTTCTTACAACCTTATTGGCTCATAAAGCAGCTTGTCTGCAGGATGCGTCCTGCAGTCCCTGCTACAGGGACAAGGTGTCTGTGGTCTCAAAGCTATGATCAGCCTAGGCTCTTCCTTCCTTGTCTGCATTCTGCTGGGCTTCCTGCATGGTTTAGAGAAACCAGGGAGTTTGGGAAACTAGTTCTGCATGTACTGGTATCAAATAGGTGCCATAGCATGCAATAAATCAGTTTGTGTGTGTGGCGTCAAGCAGAACCCAGGCAGAATCCGGGAGAGCTGAAAAGCTTCTAATTACATCGGAACTGCCTGTTCCAGGGATTCTGTACTTGAGTGGAAACCTGGGAACCAGAGGAGAGGCCTGAAACTACAGAAACCAACTAATGAAACATCTTCTCTTTTTCAGACAACTTGCAGGAGAGGGAAGCATGATGCTGGACTTGGGATCCCGAGATTAAAGGGCACCTGCTCTGCCTCAGTGTTATCATCACTGCAGCTGCAGGGTGTCTGGGGGTGCTTTGAAGCAGGTGAGGCTTAGGGAAATGCACAGAGCTATACCATATAGCTATACCATACAGCATTCATGCCAACAGCAGAGAAGGCAAAGAGACACAGGAGATGCTGGGTTTTTCCTTGTCAGCCTGAGGAATTCACAGGAATCTCCATTTTTTCCCTGCTTTCCTACAGCATCGGTGTACAGACATCACCGTGCCCTGGAGGATCCTCAGAAACCTCCCTTTACTGTGAGCAGAGAAACTGGCATTTCTCTGGAGGTGGCCACGATCCTCCTTGGCAGTGCAGCTGTAATTGCAATTTTACTTTGGGGACGTTAAATACCAGTCTCATCTCTAAAAGCATCTCCCCTCACTTTACAAAGTGCCTCAGGAAGGGTAAAGAGGGGCTTTTACACAAGCACACCCCGCCCTCAGCCATGCTGTTCAATGCCAGGATGCAATCCAGACACTTACTTACCTTCTCCACCCGGAAAGAGAATTGTCTGGCTGATAAATTTATAGTGGGATCAATAAACTCGCAGGTAATGGTTGCTTCTGTTATCTTCTTCATCGAGCCGCCTGTCCCAATGACAGCTTCGCAGATGGCGTAATTCTGCACCACCTGCATGCAAGAGTCACTTGTCACCAGGGGGTGGTGGCAGGGCATCCAGCAAATGCCCAGCATTGGCTCAGCACCCACCACCCACCACGCGCCCTATTCCTGCCACAGAGTTATGGTCACTGCCCGCTTTTCTTCCAGTGATGCAGCTTATTTATTTTGCACTCAACTGTCTGTAGCACTGCACCCCAATAACCACAAAAGGCACTTGTGAGAAACTCCCCCCCTTCACATGGCTTTTGGTTTACTCTGTGCTTACCCCAGAAAAACCACTTGGCACTTGTTTAATTCACTTTCTTTTTGGGCTCCTAGTCTAAGTGGTACTAACTTATTTCTCTGCCCTTCTTTGCTGACAAAGCATGCAACGCTGTCTGCCCCAAAAGAGCAGTATTTCCTTCTACCCTTACTTCGGGATCAGCACTAGGTTTTGGTGGCTGTGGAATCACAATAAAGCTGTAGCTGGTCTGATGGTGACCAGCAAGGAAAGTAAGTGGTGCTGCCACAGAAACGTGTGGTCTTAAACCAGTTTCTTGAAGGCCCCTGCTCATTTCCCCAGGCAAATGTCAAGGGACTGTGGAACGAGCCCAGGGGAGGGGATCTGATGCTTCCCCAGCTCAGCTCGTGGTGGGGACCTCACCTGCGCCTTGCGGGAGAAGCCTGGCAGCACCAAGTCCACAGACTCTCCTGGCTTCAGGTCCATTGACAGCGGCTCCAGCCCAAACACGGGGGCCGTACGTTCGGGCCTCTGGGAATCACGTTTGGCTTTGGGGCTACTGTGGGCTGAGGTGCTCTGGCCCTCCTTCCCAGCTGGCCTGTTACATTCCGCCTTCCAGAAGAGCTGATGGAAGTGGTGGCCCCCATCTGTTAGTCTGAACTGACGAGCACAGGGAAGGAGGCTAGAAGAGAAACCAGAATGGAAAATAGTATGGGAGAAGCTATTGTCCTGGTCATCAGATTGCTCCCAATGAGGATTCTGAGCTGTTAATAGCTTGGAGACCGTCTTCATTTGCAGCTCTTAATGTGGACCGGGAACAGTGTCTGATAAGCTGCCCTTCTGATGTCGTTATTGCAAGGAGGAATATGTTTCTAATGGTAATGTAGCATTTTCCAGGCCAGGCTAACAGGATCTGGTGTTTTCCTCCAAAATGTGTGTTCTGGGGTGATTCATACTGTTACTGTATTTTGCATTAATCTGCACCCGAAACTGTTATTGAATCTTTGAGATCCTGCACCTGAGGCCCTTGTGTGCGGGGGTATGATTGCAGGCATTTTTAAAAGCCAGCGCGGAGGAAGTTTCTGGACGATCCCAGCAAGCTGCTAGAAATCATCTGTCTGCTCTAGGAGAGGAAACCAGGGGAGCAGGGGCTCTCTCGTTCATAGAAGCTTTGGTTTTGCACTGGTGGTCATTTGTAGAAACTTCATTTCGCAATCAGAAACTGTTTTGAAGTGAACTTTGCAAACTCTGCTGGCAACGGAAAAATGAGCAAGGTCCTGTGTAGAAGTGTACCTCACCTGGTAGGGTTTGCAGCCCCACAGTGGCAAGGAGGCTTCCATTTAAGGGAAGGATTTGGGTTCCATTCTTTGTTTCACTCATGAGGTAAAAACCAGAGGTTTTGATACCTTTTTTGGCCTTGTGCCAGGACGGACGCAGCCCTTGGATCTTTGAGACTGTGCCTCAAGCCCTGTTCCTATTTCTATTGGGCAGGATGCCAAGAATCCGGCCTGGATTGTTACATGCTTAAGAGAATAGACCAAGATCCTCAGGGCATTTTTGGGGTGTTGTAGCAAGTGCAAAGGTCCTCCTTGCACTCGGCACAGCTTTTTCTCTTTTTTCTGCATGGCTTCTTATTTTCACCTTAATGAAAACAGTTTTGCTTTTCAAACACCTCTGATCATGCTGCCTCGCTAATATTTTAGGCCATCCTGAGGCTGCCGGTCAAACCCAGAGGTGATGCACCTGAGAGGGCACCCTAACATTCTGGCCTCCCGCACAAGCATCAGTCCTGGGCAGGCAGGGCAGCAGCAGAGCCCACGAGCAGCGTGAGGAAGCGTTGGCAGCGGCACTGCAGGCCCCACACAAACCAGCAAGTTTCCATCTGCCTCTGGAACTGCTCTGCGGGCTCCTGCCTTCCCAGGGGGGTCGTCACCCTCCCGTCTCTTTGTTCCCAGGGCCCCTGCTTGCCTGGCAGGTGCCATTTTGGAAGGGAAGGGTGCGATGCCATCTTCCCTTGGTCCCGCAGCCACACGGAGGGCCCGCCTCACCCAGGCGCCATTTTGGGAACCTTTTGTTCTGGGGGAGCCTGCGAGATCATTACTTGACCAAGTGAGGACATAGATGTGTTAGAACTGAAGGCAATTCAGTGGCAATTGAGCAACTGGTTTCTCTTTCAGTGGTTTTTGAGGGTACCTAGCAACGCTCAACTGGCCATCACATGTCTCTAAAGGTATCTCTGCCTTCAGGGAAGGAGTCAGGGTCTTTGAACACTGAAGAAGATCGTGCCTGAAGGACTACAGCAAAACTGCTCCTTGTTGAGACAGAAGGAGAGGTGGGAGTGGGAGATCTCCTACCTGAATTGGTATCCCAAGTTGAGCTCCGGGGCAAGTGGTTTGTCTGTGACAATTGTGGTGCCAGTGCCAAAAGCCAGGAGGGTGGAGGTGGTCCAAAGTCTGTTCCCAATGAACAGCTGGAGAGCATCAGCAAAAACCCCAGTGTCATCCAGGGTTGCTGTGACAGTCACAGGAACATCACCCCTGGCGGGGATCACTCCTTCCCTGGGTTCAATAACATAGCAGTGAGGTTTACAAGCCTGTAAGACATGCATAATGTGCATTTAGGATGGAAACCATACACCCTGGTCTCCTATGGGGTGTAAGAAAAGGAGAAGACTAAAGAGGGGAGGATAAAAATCCTAAAGGCCTAATTTCCCTAAATTTAAGCTGCAGTATTGGGGAACAGCAGAGCTTACACAACCTGTATTTTCCCCTCCTTTAACAGACTCTCACCTAATTAACCCAGTTTTGCCCAACCCAAGGGACGCTTATCCTCAGGAGAGTGTTCCTTCCCCAGTCCTTCTCTGGAGTGTGTGCCAAGGAAAGCTGCTTTCTCTCTCCTGGCTTCTCACAAAGGCTCAGGGCCAGAGGAAGTCATGACGGCTCAAATCCCACTCCAGAAACCACACAGCTGGAGGACACTGCTGAGAGCCTGAAGAATATCTCCGCAAAACCAGTTGAGCAAAACCCCAACACCAAACTATCCTTTCCCAAGAGGCCCTCAATGCTTTTCAACGTCCCCTAAAGGACCGAGGCCCTCACTTCCCACTGATCATCCGCTGTAGAGAGGTGCCCCAGGGCCTTCTGCTTTGGAAAAGTCACCTCTAAATGGTTATGGCAGAGCAGGAAAGCAGGAAGCAGAGGGAAAACTGGATGACACGTGCTCAGTGGGCATGGCCCACTCTTCCTAAGAACTCGTGTCCTCTGGTTTCTCATGGGCTTCACAGATTGGCCAAGAGAGCTGGAAGCTGCCCAAAGGAGGGAGGAAAGGCCCCGCACCAGCACAGCTGTACAGACACAGCTCTGCAGGTCCAGCCCTGGAACGAGCACGTGAAGCCCATCCTTTACACACCAGGCCCACCCAGCCAAGGTGCATTGCTCCCTGAAGAGGTGGAAGGCAGAATTTCATTGTGTAGTTCGAGAAAGCTGTCCTGGAAAAATCCCTCACTTTAAGGTTACATTTATCCCCCAAACTGCAGGAAAAGCAGCAAGAGGAAAAATCATGCCCCTCCTCCTTGGCTCAGGAGGCTGTGGCTGGACTTTCCCACATGGCCTGATGCTTTATCCACAGACACAAACAAGTCCACAGGATCAGGTTTTAACCAGCTCCAAGTTCAACACACCCAGCATGGAGAAGAACAGACCTCAAGCCCCTCAGAGATCTCCCCCTCCAGCAGACATCCCACCCAGCCCCAGGCCCAGCCTACAAGCCCTTCCTGGCTGCAGCAGCCCTGCTCTCCCTGCCAGGGGAGCAGCCCCAGCTCCTCTGCCCTATGCAGCCTTCACATATTAAACAGCCATTCTCTGCAGCCGGTCCCCAAAGATGCTCTTCAAAGGCACAGAGACCACAGGCTGGGGGGGTGCACAACCCCCACACATGTCTTTGTGTGGACAGCCCAACTGGCCTGACCCACAGCAGGTGTGAAAATTGCCTCCCCACCAGCAGTCTGAGGACAGACCTCACACCCTCTTCTCTACCATGAACAGCAGTTTGGCACAAAGCAAATGTAGATGGCACAGGGAAAGCACAGGGAAACCCATGCTCTCCGAGGAGCAAAGGACCACAGGTTTCTCTTGATCTCAGAGCTCAAAAACCGTGACACACACAGCTAAAGACCTTCCATAAAATTATGGGAGAACTCGTCAACACGATCCAGACGAATTTCTGCTCCAACATCTCTGCACCTGATTTCACTGAGGAGTGCCCCAGCTAAAACCACTCCAGAGCCAGGTTCCTTTTGCCTCACCCAGATGGAATCTTGGAGTATCTCGCTTCCTCTCACACAGGCCGATGCATATAAAAACCACGTCATGGCAGCTTGTAATGTCAACCAGTCAATTTCCCTGGAAAACGGCCCCACAGATACTTACAATCTCTAGCCTGAAGTCTAAATCGACGAGATCTTCGTTGAAGAGGCCAAAAGCTTGTGAATTAGGCCTTAGCACTGGGATCCTGCCGAACTCTATCAGCCTTGGACTTATGTAGACTGCTGACAGCCGTCCAAGGCTCTGTAGTTCTGTTCTCTGTTACAGAAAGCAGGCAAGAAAGATTTAAAAAAAAAAAAAAAATCAAACCCGAACAGGGAAACCTAAAAAAGCTTAAACAGCTCAACCCAGCTCAAGTTATTTCTTTAGGGACAGCTACCATTCTCCAGCTGAATTCCTGGGATTTTGGGGGGAAAAAAATAAAGCTTATGTATTCACCTCCAAATTGAAAAGGATTAAGTAAAGAGAAACTTTCAAACTACAAATTATTGGTCCAAAGGTAGAAGCTTTGCAAGAAATCTCTAGTTAAGATCAGGCTGACAGTTAAACAACTGGTTCTTCGGGTGGGGAGAAACTCTTCTCTTTAGGTAAGCAATCTGATAGTTGAAAGCAAGTGCTCAGTCAAACTTCAGGCTCCCTGGCACAGCCTGCACTGCCTGTCCTCCCTGTTGACTGGTTTACATGCAGTGCCACAATGGCCCAGGTTCAGATGTTTGGTGCCATCCAGGGAATTTGGCATCATCATTTCCATGTTTTAATGTAAGCTTAAATCCTTGCAACTACTCTTCAGATGCCAGCTTTCCTTTCTTTTACAGAAAGCCCAAGGTTCCCAGAAATCTTCTGACATCCTCTTTTGTGCTGTGAGGTAACATTTTAAAAAAGATGTTTCCAAAGTTAAGAGCATTTTAAAGAGTAATTAAAATGATCCTCAATTCCAGCTTAGATGAACTACCTTCTGGGTCAGACACTGACATTGCCACCTATAAGGCACGAGCTGTTTATGCCACCTGCCCCTGCTGTCCTTCTCCACAGCAGCCTGTGCCTCTTTTCCCCGGAAGAATCCCCGCACACTGTGCACCCTGCCAGGACCAGTTGCACGAAGGCACACACCTCCCCTTGCACTCACCAGTGGGTTTCTTGCATCCCCAAACACGCCGGTACAAACACTGGTGCAACGCTTGCCCAATCTTTGGATTTCAACTGTAACTGGAATCTCTGCAGCGCTCCGAGGCTGGAGAATCCCACAGGGTCTGGGGCTGGAGTAGAGCACAGGAGAGTCCTCCTCGGGTTCCTAGAAGGGACAGAATCAAATCCAGCTTCAGAGGGACCTCTGAAGAAACTTTAAACTCCTCAACATCCATCCCAACAGCAACTTACACACATTTTTAAAAATCCCCAGGACAAAGGTAAAAGGCACAAACAAGATCCAAGAATTGTAGGCTTAGCATTCTCAGGGGGTTCTGCAAGGAGGCTGCCAGCACAAGCACTGGTGTCTGTGGATGCAGCAGCTTTTCACAACCCTCGAAGATCTCCCACAAGAAAACACCCTGAAGACTAGAACGTAAGCCCTTTCCTCAAGAGATTAAACTGCATCCTAAAGCTAACATTCAGGTAGGATCCTGTTCTCAGCAGATCTTTAAGACTGAATAGAAACCGGCAAGGTCTTATCCAAACCCTCTTCCCCCCTAATAATCTCCACAGTAATATTTCAGAGGAGGAGGTGGATGCGATGCCAAACCTGGGGAATAAGCCCGTAGCAGCCAGTAAGGTGGGTGTTATTCCAAATGAAGAACTTCCTCACGAACGGCGCCTTCAGGTCGCACTCATGGATCCCCCGGTTTTGGGGGTACACTTGCAGCTCAGGAACGAAACATCTGGGCAAAGAGATGACCCCAAGGGAATCAGAGATACTGAGAGAATGGAGAACGTTTACCCTCAAAGATTGTGAAATGGAGCACAACACCTTTGTCACTGTCAAATACACATTTAACAGCCCTACGGTGAAAAATTGCCTTCAAAGTCTTCCCACTCAAACATGTCTTGTCGAGGAGGGGCAAAACCTGAGAGGCAGCACCCAGAGGCTGCCAAGTGCCCCAGGCAGAGCACTTGGTCCCACAGCTGCCTCAGCCCCTCCTTCACCCAAGAAGGTTTGCAAGAACTCCTGGAACAGTCCCAGTGATCCATGAGCTCTGGGGGAGCCTTCCCAACAGGGATCAGTGCTCAGTAAGGCTCCAGGAACACACGACTCTAGTGTCTCAGTAAAAAGGACTCCCTTCTCTCCCATGGTGCTGTTACCCTGCCTGAGAACTCAGCTGTTTGCTCCAGCCTTGGAGGGCATGAGACATCACCTGCCCCACAGAGTGGGAGATCACTCCCTCCCAGTTCCTACAACTCCCCTGGTCCTTCACTCCACAGGTCCAAATACTGACTGTCCCCAATTGCACTTGCTTTTCAAACATGGCAGCCCAGGCACTGACGAGATGGCTCTGCCTGGGAGTGGGAACAGCACCAGGGAACTGCATCCCTCTTGTCATTAAACTGACACCTAGAGCAGCACAGCAGGATGGAATTCTGCTGGAGCAAGAACAACTTTTGCTTTAAGCCTGAGAACATCAAAGCTCAAAACAGGAAGCAGAGAGAAGGGGAAAAAATAGAGCTGACCTGCCACATCAAGGACTGATTTCCCCTCTGAAGATCCTGCCCTCACCTCTCTTGCTGTGAGCCACTTCCCCACTGTCACGTGCCCTCGTTAACAGAACCAGACCCTGACCCTCAGCAGACTGCTTGGTGTGCCCCAAGCCAACGCGGGCTGGTTGCAACCCAGCACAACTCCACCTCTTGCAGGAAGAAGGCGAGGAGGCCCTTGGGAAACTTGCTTCACCTCAAGCACCAGGTCAATAAATGATATCATTCCTGGTCCCTTTAGAAAACGACCCAGGACCACGCTGGGCTGTCAGCAGGGCTGCTTTTCACCACAGGCTGCTTTTCAAGCACTGCTGTTCTCATGTCCAGCTGGGCAGAACATGAGGTCATTAAACAACACGTCTCCTTGGGAGCTGCAGCCAGCACATCCTGTGCAAGGCAGCGCGCTGGGGGAGGCCAGGGAAGTGCTGGTACCTGGCCTTGATGATCAGTGATGCCACTCCCTTGCCAAACCACTCCAGGTCCACCAGCAATTTCCGGTTGTATTCCGTCACGGTGTTGGAACACAGGGTCACCTGGTGGAAGAGAAGAGCAGTAAATTCTTCTTTACAAAAGCTCATGACTCACGTGTGATGTCCTCCAGTTTTTGTGGTAAGTAAAGGGAGGATTTTGCCTTAATTCTTCTGCCGCTCCACGTGTAGAGCAGTCTCTAAGAGTGACAAAAGCCTTCTGGCAAATACCAGATTTGTTAAGCACACCTTGCTATCAGGGCATAGGTCAGCTAAATTAAAACATTAGACTAAAGCTCTGTGCAGCACTGTGTTCAAATTAAGGGGCAAATTTTCATCTGACTACAATGACATAAATGCAGTGGAAATCTGCTGACTTGAACAGAATGAGTTCAGCTTTACAGCAGGAAGCTGAAGACAAAGCGTGGGCCAGCAGGTGCTGGGCAGTTCATGGCCGCAGAGTTTTTTGCCTTCACTGGAGATCCCTGCAGTGAACACAAATCATTCTACTCCCCAGGACAGGAGAAATGAGACCAAGAAGAAAAGCAAATTGCTTTATATAATGACATCTGTCTAACAGCCACCTTTGGTCCTCGTCCGTCCTCTGCCCACTTGCAATCAAAGACATTGCTCTCAAAAACACCAAAATGCCTTCAGTACTTGACCATTATGGGACATGATTTCAGCTTGTGATTTTGGAAACAAATCAGTGCTCCTTCAGGAACATCCCGAGTAACCCAGCTCACAGAGGCCCCACGCCAGTGCAGATCCTCGCTCACACGATGATCAGAGCTGGCATCAGAGCTAAAGCCCTCCCACACTCCCGTGAAGCGTCAGACCCGCTGCTGAAGTGTGTGTGGCTGGACTCTTCCCATACCTCGATATCCTGGTGTTCCTGGGATTGGAGGGTCCTTTCGCTGGGGTTCATTGTAAACTCCCGTGGCTTCACAGAAAAATGAATTCCCTCCCTCCAGGAGGGCTCACTGTCGCTGAGTATTTGCTCAAAGCTGCTAACAGCAGGCTGAGTGCCATCGTCCGGCACCCGCGAGGTGTTAGTGAGGCGACAGGTCTTGGTGTAGGGAAAGCCTAGGAAAAGGACACAAATATCCATTTAGGCACCAGTTATGTCGTGACTCCTGGTGGGAATACCCTGGTAGCATGAAAGCGTGATTGGAGTTTAGCTCTTTATTATCTGAACTACAGATTACTGAGAAGCTGCAAGAGGAATTAGTCGTCACTTAGTTCCCTTTAACACTGATTCCAGACTGCAGCCTTGAAAATGCCTGCTCTTAGCCCTGCTCAACACTGCAAGCTTCTCTCTTTCTGATGGGGAGAAGCTCCCTCACCTGCCCCAAACCAGCACCAGTTATTTCTCCCTGATGACTGTGCACCCAGACCAAGCATTTCCTCTGAAAATTCAAACTGTAAAATTCCCTGTTAAGTCTGCCAACACTCCTACCCTTTTCAAGATACATAAAGAGTGAGTCGCCATTGAGAAGAAGCTACAGCAGAAGAAAGTGAGGATGGAATCAGGAACTAGAACGTGATGCAAAGCACCCTAATGCAGTTTCTCTCTGCAGAATTCTTAAGGCGTCTTTTGGTTTGGGCCAAACAGACTGGGCATGTGACAGCTCAGAGCCCACTCAGCTGGAGGCAAACCCGAGCCTTGACCCAACAAGCGGGGACATCGCACCCATACTACTCACTGTGATTGCTGCCTGCAAGGGTTTACCCCACCTTAACTCTGAGATTTGCTTTCCATATTGGAAAGCCAGAGATAGTGCCACGCATGGTGGGGATGTCCTGCAGAGCCCGGACACCAGCCACAACCCGCTCTGCAGTGGACTGGCTGGCCAGCTCTGTGGGGAGGAGACTTCTCCCCAGGCCTGCTCACCAAGAGTCATTTGAACACAGGTGGGGGAAAAAAACAACTGCAGGCGCAGCCCAGAGCTTCTCTGTGCCCATCAACAGTAATCACTGCCGGCTCCAGCAGTGACTCCAGCAGGGAGGCAAGAGAAGCACAAAAGGGACAAACACAGATGTCAAAACCTCAAATGAGACTGAGGTCACCACATGCAGACAACAGTCAACAACAGTTAAAAAGAAGCAAAGATACAACAGCTGCCTTCAGCTGAAGAGACCTTAGGAATGCGTTTCTACCTGTTGCCTTTCTTGTTTCATTTATTCAAAAGGCAACTTAACCAGTGCCTCAGTGGTGATGCAGGGTGGCGAAGAAGCAGATCAGGAGAGGCAATTAGTTTTCTTAAAACGTTCAACAACTTCATTGTTATGAGTTTAGGTTTCGTAGTGAATTTTGGCCTCAGTCTGGGAAGGGAAATACAGGAGGTTTGGGGTGGTCTCGGCTGTGCGGGTGGGCTTTTCCATCCGGGGCTCTTTGGGAGCTGTGCCGTGATGCCGCGGGCGGTTGTGAAGTCGGAGCCGAGGTTTGCAGGGGGCAGACCTTTCCGTCCTTCCGCGCGGGGCTCGGGAAGGTCGGCAGCGTGCTGCTGCGGGACGTCGTGCGCTTGACGCCGGGCTCAGCACCGTGATCGAACCTGCCCGCCGTCCCCGCTTCTGCCTGCTCCCGATTGCCAGTGCCCACATCTCCTGCTGCCCGTAGTTTGCAAAAGCAGCGATTTCCTCCTTCCCTCCCTGCCCGTGCCGGCTGGGAGGGAAATCACTGCCCTGCCAGAGCCCACCGCTCCTCCAGCCTGTGATCATAACCACACCAAAGGGGAAAACAGGACTCGGCGGGTTGGAAACTTCTGGCATTGCGTTGTTGTCTGTGCTGTCCTGATATATTCTAGTAACGAACTGCTATTCCTTTTCCATATTTTTGCCTGGAAGCCCTGTAATTTCAAAGGTATAGTAATTTGGAGAGAGGAGGGTCATCATTCCATTCCGTGAAGATTGCCACCTTCCTTGGCAGAATCTGTCTTTTAAACCAGGACAGAGACACCAGAAAATACTTGCTCCTATTTGATCCCACAATGGCAAAATGCTACCTGAGGCACCTGCAGTTCACACCCTGAAGAGGCTGTTGTGGCAGAACATGAGCAGTGCTGGATGCTTTTACGTTCAAGTGCTCCATTTTGGAGCACACAGATCCCTCCCGCTGTGTCCCAGCGCAGGGAACGCTCACCAAAGGAGATGTCACCGAAGTCGAGCTCATCGGTGTCGAAGTGTAAAGTCGGCCCAACGACACACCCCCTGCGATGACAGGGACACAGGAGGAAATGGCTGCGTTAAAGGGAATTGCAAAGCCTCTGGCTGTCGTGGCTTGGGGGCACAAAACCTGGTGTCAGGGGCATCGTGGGTTTCAAATCAACACACCACCATGTGCTCAGCACAGTGTCCATGTGCACAGGAGGCAGCTAAAGCCAAGAGGCCAGCAGCCCACAGCCACTGATGGGGCTTTGGACACAGGGCAGGCAGGAAAAGCCCCCAAGTTGCCGGTGGTCCCATGAGGGACCCTGAACACCCACCCAGACCTGTCTCCGTGCCTCAGTTTCCCCATCTGTAATGGGATGGACATAAAGGTGTCCCCACAAACTTCTGTAACCAGCCTTTCCAGCCACAGGTTCCCTGCTTTGCTACTTGGCTGTAACTGGTCTTCCAATGGAGGAGCTTTCTCAGGAGATTTTGACCCACACAATCATTACAGACAGAGTTTTGAGACATGAAGCCAGGGGAGCCCCAAACATCCTCCAAAAAGAGCATTAACAGTTCTACACAGTGGACAGATGAATCCTAGAGGAAAGGACCAGCTTGTCACTAGTGCACCAGCTGGCACAGCCAGGAGCAATAGCTTAAACAACCAAACATGGGTGTCCTGAATCTACCACACCTCCTCCCCTGGCCTTGAACTCAGCAGACAGGCACTAAAAGTCACCAACATCCACTGAAGGCAGCACTTGAAGCTGCCCAACACGAGTTTATTTCATGGTTGACGCCAATTAATGCGCACCCTGCCTTTTGGTTAAAAGTCAAGGACCAGTGAACTGTGTCTTCTACTGTGTTCACAGGATTGTCCCTGGCTCCGCTCTACACATCTCAACAAGAGACACCTTCTCTTGCTCAAGGAGAAAGCTGCTTATGGAATAACATCCCACGCATGACCAGTTTGGGGAAGGACAGAGGAGAATCAATTATTTGATGGTGAAAGGTTCCCTCTTGATTTCCAAAATCAAAATAGCAGCACTTTTTCTCCAAAAGCAAAGCCAGTGTAGTTGTTTCTCTACTATGGGCAGACCTAGTCAACACTGTTCTCCTGCTAAGTAATAAGTTTCATGTTATTTTTAATCCATCTCCCTTATCTTATTGGTATAATCAACTGCAGATTGCTTTCATTTCTTTATTGCCCTGATCCAGTGCCTCCCAACAGCAGCAGCCTAGCTCCAAAGCTCCAGAGCAGCCAGCATCAGCTTTCCTGCTTACACTACGTTATCCTACCAGCACACGCCTCAGGCTAGCAGGGACAAGCCCTCTTGCTGCTGTGGTCCTGAGGACTGAGCTCTGCCTCCCCCATCATCACCCCTTCTCCCTTCTGCAGGGCCAGGATTATGGGATGAAGCCCATGTCCTTGGGACGGTTCCTGCTGCACAGTTCCCTGTCTCCCACATCAGCCTTTTCCTGGCTGTGGAAAGGAGGTAGCAGAGCACTCTGCACAGGAGCTCGGAGCACAGCCTGCCTCCATGCATGGCCATGAGAGGTGAGCTGAGGCTGCTGCTGCCCGTTTGGGATGGATTATTAACAGAAGTTTTTCAAAACACTGCTGCTGGTGGAGAATCACCCAGGCTGGCCCATCTCCAAAGCCCTGGGGGCCTTGCTGGGTGCTCAGGGGGGACATCCCAGAGCAGCTACTGCCCAAAGCTGATCCATGCCACTGCCTGCCATGGCCCAAGGCAGAGGGAGATCCCTGCAGGGAGGAGTCATTCCAGCTCCCGGGTACCACACAGGGCAGCAGGCACCCCCACACTAAGGCAATGCCAGGATCAGAGCAGAGATTAAGACCTCAGGAAACATCTTTTTTCTCTGCCCGGCCCCAAAATGAGGTAGGTGGGGGATGTCCCAGAGACAGCTACAGATGTGCCCACCCAGAGTAAGCTCCCAGAGTCCTTACTCGATGGTCAGGATCACAGGCGTAGGAGATCCAGCCACACGGAACTGGAATGGTTCCTCAAACCGCCCCAACACGGCGGCATCCAAGGAGATCTGAATAGTCTGGATCCCACCTGGTGCAATGAGGCCCTCCTCGGGTACAAACTTGAAGCAGCAGCCCACTTCCGTGTTTGAAGGGATATAGGTGAAGGGAGCATCAAGAACTCCTTTGTTCATCAGTTTCACCTGCAGCAGCAAGAAAACAAAATGCAAGTACACGTGAAATCTTCCCTTCTTGGGAGTCATTTTCTAATGGCGCAATTAACACCCAGAAAAGGCAGAAGATGCTTTGTGCTGCTGGACGGCAGAAGTCAAAAAAATACAACAGGACAAGTTCTGCCTTTGGGTTTTCATGCGAAGCTCACATAACTCCACATAACTGGAGTCACCCTGGGGTTACCCCACGGACACAGAGCAGTCCACCTCTGGTCAGTAGCACCAAGCTCATTCAGACCTGGCCCTGAGAGCAACGTGGGGTGATTGCAGCTGCGTAGTGAATCACCACAGAGCTGCTGCTGCCCCAGTCAGCGCAGCTCCAGCAGTACCGTATCTACGCATTTACCTTTTCCCATACCGTGAAAACAATACACTGAGAAGGAGGCATCAACATCAAAATGTACAGACAGCGCCATCTTTTGGTAAGAAAACTCAACGTGTCTTTCCCTTCCACAACCAAACTTCTGAAAGTGTCTGGCATGATGTAGTGCCTCGTTTTCTGCCTCTTTCAGTTGCTCTCTCTTTTTTTTTTGCAAACTTGACCCCCAACAGGGGGGAGGCAAATAGGTAGAAAAATCTTTTGCTTTATTCCCAGGAACACTTTTCTCTTTGTAGAGCCAGAGATGCACCAAGCCTGAAGTGTGGTGAGGGATTGGACAGCAAGGGAAAGAATCCTCAAGCCCTTTGCAAGGGCCTGCACTGAGCCAGGAGGCTGGATGGCTTTCCTGTGACTTCCAGGAATGAGCAGGAGACACTTGACTAAAAATTGTTTGCGGTGGACTGAAGCTCAAATGTAGCCAGCTTGTCCCAGCTGCTTCTGAACAGCCCAGTACAAAGGTGCCTTGTGTCTGGTGCTGCCACAAAAGCCTCTGAACAGCTTTTTGACCCAGCGTTGGGTCAAAAGGGGTTGTTTTGCAGGAAGCCTCCCAGCTGATCCCTATGGAAGGCTGCCCAAAAGAAGGGACTGGGGCTTCATGAACAACAGACACATTTTTCTGGAACACCCCCTTCCCCCCCGCGCCCAGATTTGACCAGTACATCAGCTATTCCCTGCTCACAACTGCCCAGGTTGCCAGGAATTCCACAGGTCCACCAGGCTTGCTGCTGCCTCAGGAGCCATCAGGATCCATCCCAACCCCTGGTGCTCACCTCATGGGTGTGGGCGGTTTTGACAAAAACTTCCCCAAGGTTCAGGGTATCACAGCTGAGTTCAACCAAGGGTCTGCGGCCTTCCCCTCTGAGGTGCAGGGCCAGCCTGCTCTCACGGCCTGGGGAGAGATGTCCATTTCAGTACAATAATTCCCTCTGTTCTACTGGATTTTCCAGGCTGCCTCAATGCTAGACCCTGATTCTGAGCTGCATGCAACCAGCTCTTGATGCTGCAGCAGAAGATATGGACCCTTCTCTTCCCTCAGGAGATATCCCCTGGGGCTGACTTGCAATTTCTAACCCATTCCTTGGGCTGGTTTCCAATTTTAGCCACCAGTTTGCTGAGTTTAAAACATCTCTGGTGTCCTGTAGCGACAGGCCAAGGAGTGACAGGTATAAATTGAAAGAAAGGAAATTTAGGTTAGATATTGAGAAGAATTTTTTTACTGTGAGGTGGTGAGACGCTGGAGTAGGTTCCCCAGGGGAGTTGTGGAGGTTCCAGCCCTGAAAGTGTTCAAAGCCAGGCTGGATGGGGCTTGGAGCTACCTGGTCTAGTGGGAGGTGTCCCTGCCCATGGCAGGGGCCTTGGCACTAGACAGTCTTTGAGGTCCGTTCCATCCTTAACATACTATGACTCTAGGGTTTCCTCCCCATGCACTTAGAGGAGCTTTGAAATCCATTCATTGAAGGCACAAAGCTCACGAAGACTTTGGCAATTGCTACCTGGCAAACTGCCAGGCAACAACTGCCAAACCACCTGGCCCAGCAGCACAGGACTGCTGTCCTCCACTTCTGACACTCGGCACTGTGTTCTGTTTGCACAGACTGAGAGCTGCAAGGTGACAATTCCCACACAGGGAGAGAAGCAGGTGCTGGCCAAGGGTGGTCCTTCTACCAACACCCTGGGCTCAGCGGGGCTCCGCCCCTGCTGGCCTGGTGGTGTCTGGAGGTGACCCAGGCTCAGGGAGCACATTTCTAACTCAGCTCCTACTGCCTGATGGTGGATCCATGTCAAATGGACCCATCCTGGAGGCCAGTGGTCTAGAGGGGCTTAGTGCTTGTTCACTAAAGCTGTTCTGCTCTGCAGCTCCTTGGCCTTTGAGGAAATGCTGGCAAAGCCGTGCCATGAAAACATCTCCCTGCACTGCCTGGGTTGTTCTGGGATCAGCAATCCAGACACAGGTGTTCCGAGCCCTGGCCTTGCATGGGAAACTCCCTGGAAGCTGCAGGGACACTGGGGATGTGCCAGCACTGCCCTGCTGACCAGGAACTCTTCCCAGCAGTTACATGGGAGCCCAGTGGGCTCAGGCTTGCTCCATGGCTTCACTGTGGGTGAGAGAAACAGGGGAAAGGAGCTGTACCTGAGATGTCACAGTAGGCCACACTCTGATACTCCAGTGCTTCCAGGGGTTTAAAGGTCACCTTGATTTCAGCCGAACAACGTGGCCCAATCTCTCCCTCCTGAAACAGAAAGAGACAGAAAAAGATTTATCTTCAAACTTCACACTTCTTGTTTTCAACCACTCCTCTAAGCCTTTCTTCAGAGCATCAGTGATGAGTGAACAACATAAGGAGCCCAAGGAAACACTCTAAACCCAGCTCAACACACCACTGGGCGCTCTCAATGCTCAGCTGATCAGCCCCCACTCTCCACAATGTTCCTGCTGCTCTGACACAAGCTCCTGGTCACATCATGCTGCAGTCAGCTACAGTGGTACCTAACTGCCATTGTGCACTGGTGGCTCTTGGCCTTAGACGGGCCATAGGAGTAACCAAGAACACGATCCCCTTCCTTGGAAAGAAAAATATTAGTTTAACCTTTTTTCAAAGAAAGCAGAGGTTGGGATTATTCTAGGATTTACTCCAGGATGAGAAGGGATTTTGCACTGTGCAGACACCAGGCATTCATCATCTCTCACAATGCCAATACTCAGAATCAGGGCTCTGGCTGATGGGAGGACATGGGCGTTTGCTTGCATAAACAGAAAAAGAAAAGGTTTACTGTCCCCGTGTGCAAGAGAACTCAAAATGCCCATTATAACCTCCCACCCTTGTGTCCAGGCTCACAGATGACACTGGGAGACTCACAAACAGTGCGAGTCGTGGTTAGAGGAAGGGACAGGCATTTCTACGATTAACCTTGGGCTGAATTTGGCCTCCTTTTCCCAGCGAACCCTTGCATGCTTCAGGTCAATCCGTGAACTGGCACTGCTCCAACACCCTCCGCTGAACCCCACGCAGCAGCACGTGTCGGGGGAGCCCCTACCTACAAAAACTGCTCCCTGTGGACACTTCAAGGACACGGAGTGCCCTGAGCTCGAGCCCTGGCAGCAGAGCTCAGCTTTGTCAGGCTCCCAGCCCTGCCTTGAGCCTGCAGGGCAGAAATACTTTCAGCAGTGAGCTCTGCAGCCGCACCAGAAACTCCATGTCCTCCCTCTGAGCACACCGAGCCAGCTGAGGACCTGCTGAGTGACCGCACCCGGGGGAAGGGGCGGGGGTAGGGTGGGCTGGAGGAGGAAGAGGAGGAGGAGGAGGAGAAGGAAGAGGAGGAGGAAGAGGAGGAGGAAGAGGAGGAGGAGGAGAAGGAGGAGAAGGAGGAGAAGGAAGAGGAGGAGGACGAGGAGAAAGAGAAGGAGGAGAAGGAAGAGGAGGAGGACGAGGAGAAAGAGAAGGAAGAGAAGGAAGAGGAGGAAAATGAGGTTCTCAGCTATCACTTACCATTGGCTCAATGAAAAAAAAGTCATTGGAGAACAGCAGGGGGTCTTCTTGCACCTTTGCCTTCTCCTCCTGGACCTTTTGGCTCAGGAGGGAGGTGCGATTTTCACAAAAGCCCTTCACCTTCTTTATTTTTTTCTCCTCCATGAAGTCTTCCATCCAGACCTTTGGTGGTGGCTCCAGCAAATCACACTGCCTGCAGCCGCAGGGAGAGACAAAGCCAGCAGGTCATTTAATATATTTGCAGAGAGAAGCGGAAGTGCGGGAGAGCAAAGCACTTGGGGAGGAGCGGCAGCTCCCCAGCAAGGGCTGACCCCAAGCCACGAGGGTCCCAATCGGATCAGAAGATAACTTGTTGTGCACAAGCTCAGCAGGTAGCTTTACTCCACACTTGCTAGCTCAGGAGAGCTTTGGAAAGCCAGCATCCCTCAAGAGAATCTCCTGCCTCAAAGCCTCTGCCAAAACTGAGGGAGAATCCACCAGCCACCTCAGCTGGCTTTTCCTACCACTGAGCTGCTCGGGGGAAGCAGATAAAGATCACGGAGCACCCACTGCAGGACTTCCCTGGGAAAGGGAGACGAAGCTGGGTTGTGGTTACGTGTTACCAGCATCGCTCTTTGTTTCTTCCATTTTGGACCTGCCCTGTTCCCTACTCTGCCTTTCACAAGAGCATCCCAGAGCACTTCCAAAGGAAATTGATGAATTCAGGCACCGCATCCCTTCAGTGACATCCAAGGTTTTATATGCATGAAAACAGAGGCTGTGAGAGGGGAAGGGACTTCTTGGTGCAGGAGACAGACAGCAAACTCCTGGAGAGATCATCTTTTCAGGATCCAGAGCTTTTTGGGTCCCATCCCAGTGCATGGTAGTAGAATGGCCAGAGAGGGAAAGGATCCTGCACTAGCTCCTCTCATAAAAAAAAGTCCTCTCTGCTCTGAGATCTCAAAAGCATCTCTGACAGCAGGAGAGTAGGCCTTAGAGCTAACACCATCCCTAAGACTGGAAGTAAGGAAAAACAAAATGTCCTGGTGACAGGCTAGGACACAAACTGGCATGAAAATAAATGTAATTGGAAAAAAAGTATTACGAAGAAAAGAAGGGTAGTGGTAGTAAGTGAATCCCTTCTAAGGGGAAATGAGGGCCCTGTATATCGAGCGGATCCGTTCCACAGGGAAGCCTGCTGCCTCCCTGGGATCCAGGTACTGGATATCACCAGGAGATTCCCTAAGAACTAAAAGAACTTCATCTGTTCACCACTGTCTGGGGGTACAGTGACTGTGAAATAACAGAGTTTTCAACATTCAGTGAAACAAGGAGGGGCATCAACAAAACTTCCACTCTGGTCTTCTGGAAGGCAGCCTTCGGCCTGTTCAAGAGATTGTTTTGGAGAGGACCATGGGAAACAGCCTTTACAAACAAAGGGGTACAGGAAGGATGGACATACTTCAAGAAAGAAGTCTTGAAGGCACAGGAACAGACTGTCCCTGTGTGCTGAAAGATGAGCTGACAGGGAAGACAACGAGCCTGGATGGGCAAGGAGATTTGGAAGGAACTAAGGGGAAAAAAGAGGGCGTATCGCCTTTGCAAAGAGGGGCTGGCAACTCAGGAAACGTTGAAGGATGTTGCCAGGTCATGTAGGAAGAAGATTAGGGAGGCAAAAGCCCAATTAGAACTTGAGGAAATCCAGTCATTGCAATCAACCTTTCCTTCCCAAAATGCCATCCTTGGTTGGAGTATAAATGGAACTGGAATGCTGTGCTGAGCTCCTGCAGCCCAGGGACACACACCCTAATGCCAGGGATGGTTTACTTGGCCTAAACCATTCAAAATCACCAACACGCCCCTGAGGCCATGCATTAGTTTCAGTCTTGGGCCATGTATCTCACTGAAACGTATCTTTCAAACCAACCTCCTCTTCTCTTCATTGTCGGCTTCCTCAGTAGGAAACATCTTCCACTGGAAGTGGGCTGTGATGTTACTCCTGTTTCTGATGAACATGCTTGTGTGGCTTGATGTGGTGATGAAAGTCTTCTCAACCTTCATGGAATATGTGCTCAATCCAATGTTGACATCTGCAGCTTCTGCGCGAAGGAATGTGAAGAAACTTTCTTCACCTGGAACAAAGCAGAGTCTTTGCTCAGCTAGCTCAGTTGCTGATGGAAGCACAAGGAACAAAGCAAACCACAGGTCACGGAAGAAAGTGTCATAGCTTTTAAATGTATTAGCAGTTCCATGGATCAGTACATTTATCACGTCCTGACAGCTCTGTGTGTACTGCGTGAGGATGTCCTGGGCACCTCCTTAACCACCTTATTTCCAAGGTGTTTGTAGAGATTTGGCCCCAAGGTGACAGTATGTACAGTGGGATTTGTCAGATGTGCTCAGGTGACCCACTCAGACCACTGGGATTTCTGCATCAAAGTCCTTCAGGTGACACTGAGGAGCCCTGGTCAATCCTGGCTTGCCGAGGTCTCCCCTGCGCATCCCACGAGACTCCTGCCCCTCCTGATCCCTTGGATCCCTTGTTGCTGACAAGCAAATACGCCTGGGGGCATGTGGGCAGAAAAAGGAGACCCAGAGGAACAGGTGAAGTGACAGCCCACAGCAGGAGGGGACACAGGAGAGGAAACACAACCAGCCTGGCTTTGCAATATGACAAACCACTACAAAATGAACACCATAAAAATCATCATCATCGTCATCTTCCTGTCCAAACCCACAGCCCCATCAGTCTTGAAATATTTCATATTGTCCTGATCTCAAAAACCAAGATGGAGCATTTCAGGTTAAATACAAAAGGACAAGGAAAGATTAATAAGTACAGAGCAGCTTCTATATGAAGTCTGAATGGGATTCCTCAGTCTAGAAATCAAATGGGAGATGTGAGAGGTTTGCAACAGCATGAACGGCCTGGGAAATGGGGACGAGGAAAAATTTGTCTTGATTTGTCACCATACAGGAACTTGAGGGCCTGAAGATGTTATTAGGCAAAAACTGCATGGATGTGTAGAGGGCAACATAGTAAAAGGGTCTGTGACAAGCCAGTGGAGAAGCGGCATACAGGACAGAGGTGTGCAAGAAATACACTGCATTGGAGAGAGTCTGATGGAGACCTCGCAGCTCACATACAGCACTGCCCAGGAGTAAAATAAAACTTCACCCAGGCGTAGCCACACAGTAGTGGAGAATCAGGGTTCCTCCTTCCTCCACTCTGCAACACCCAGCAAAACAGAATTCCAAAAATCTCAGCCCTGTTAGAGGGGATCCACTTTTTCAACCATTTAAACACCAGCTATTTCAGTTTTCTTTGGGGCAGAGCTGGAACAGAGGAGGTACATCTAGAGGGAATTGAGGGGGATGAACAGGGAGTGATGGTGGAGAACTGTCCTGTGTCCCATGCGTTGCCCAGCACTCACCTATGCAGCGCGCCACCAGGGACCCGAAATGGTCACCGCACGTCAGCGGGTGAAATCCCACTGTCACCTGCATGGTGTGACCAGGGCCCAGAATTCCTTCGGCTGGAACCACTGAGAAAGGACTGCAACACAAAGAGAGGATCAGGACTCGGGGGGAATTCTGGCCATGACATTCTTTCTGCAGTGCAGGTCACTTCAGCTCACTTGGGCAAGCAGGGAGCAAACAAACTACGGCCAAGACAGACAGAACAGCCAGGATCAGAAACAGCTACTGACCCACTTCTGAGGAGATCCAGCCCTCAGAAGATCCTGTGGGATAAAACGACCTAATCTCCCCCATACTCTGCATCCAGCCTTCTGACTGCCAGCAATCCCATCAGAGAATGGTTTGTGAAAAGCACAGAGAGAGTTAAGAGCTATCTGCATGCATAACTTGACGCTGACTGCCTCAGGAATTTCTCATTTCCTGCTACCTATAAACTTCCTCTCAAGAGATGCAAATGTTAGGGCACTATCTCTCTTGTGAGATTACAGCCTAGGAATCAGACAGGGAGAAGGAACTTTCTCTTGAAGACCACGGAATAACTACTGTTGAATTTGCAGCGTGGCTCTTTGGTTTATTTTACCTTGAAAAGATCCTGAATTAGCACATTTTGTCAGCATTTCAATGAAAGCTGCTCTACAAAAAGGAGCAATCAAAACTCTGAAAGAGTGCAAATGCAGATTAGAGCAATACAGTGACATGGAAACAAGACCCAAAAGGAGGATGCCATTTACAATCTGAAGGATCCAATCCCAGCCATATGAAGCACCATTAGCAGGAGCACATCGAGGAGGCAGAACAGGAGGGTTTTGTGCATTTACCAGCAGTGCAGTCTGGGGCCCTGGGTTGTCATCCAGGCTGGTAACTGTTTGCTTGGCTCACCAGACAAACTCTGCGCAATGTGTTGGAAATAATTACGCAAATGTCTTGGTGCACTTTGGATGTAACAGGAGCAATTAGGATTGGTCACCAGGTGAACAGTTCTTGCCTGACAAACACAAGACTCCGTGCTTTGATGCTCAGGGACAGCTCAGGTGAAATGTGCTTCTGCCCAGAAGTTGCTGGGCTTTGTGCTCTTCCACAGCCCCACTGAGGAAACAAAAGTTCCTCAGTGCTTTGCTGGTGGTCAATCTGTGCACAGAAAGGGTGTTCTGGGGAGTTTGGTGATGAACTTATCACACACAAAAATATAGAGAACATCTGGCAAGCTGAATTTCATTCATGTCAGTAGTGACAGCTGATGAACTTGCTTCAGGTTCTGCTCACTAAGGACCTATTGCTGCAGTTATGGGCCTGACCTGCTCCATTACCACTAGTGAGAACATCACTAGTGGCTGATGGAGAAGCCTTGGGCCAGCAATGTTTATGTGCTGGATGTGAGACTTTGGGGAGAGAGGAGGAAAGACAAGGCCCCAGCAGCCCCGGAGCCCGATTACTGTACGAGCTCCCACATCTGCCCCGAGGGTGAGCCAGCACTGCTGCAGGTCTCTGCTGGGGCTTGGGGGATCGGTGCCTGGTGTGGGCAAGGCACAGGATTTTTTTCTTATTGTTTTGTCAGGAATTTTGCCAGAAAGAGAAGCTGCCAGTTAAGGGAGTCCCTGGCCACACTTCAGCACTCCCTTCCCTTCCCTTCCCTTCCCTTCCCTTCCCTTCCCTTCCCTTCCCTTCCCTTCCCTTCCCTTCCCTTCCCTTCCCTTCCCTTCCCTTCCCTTCCCTTCCCTTCCCTTCCCTTCCCTTCCCTTCCCTTCCCTTCCCTTCCCTTCCCTTCCCTTCCCTTCCCTTCCCTTCCCTTCCCTTCCCTTCCCTTCCCTTCCCTTCCCTTCCCTTCCCTTCCCTTCCCTTCCCTTCCCTTCCCTTCCCTTCCCTTCCCTTCCCTTCCCTTCCCTTCCCTTCCCTTCCCTTCCCACTCCTGCCCCATGTTACATACTCCTGCCCTCAGATGGCAGGATGCGAATAACACTCCTGGGAGTGACCTCAGGGGTTGCGTGAGAAAGAAGATATCTTCTTATTTTCAAATTACCAGGAGAAGAGGATCCAGCCAAGTTTCAGTTGTCAGGGCTGAAAAACTGAGTGCAAATCAGCCCTTGCATCTCCTACATCCCACCCCAGGCTGTACCCACCAGACTCCCCTGTTCCTGCTGGAGCAGTCATCTCTCATATAGACCTGGCTCCCCAAGACCCAAGGACACAAGCTCTACAGTTAAACTTAACTCCTCTGAATTTCAGTCAACATCACTAAGCTGTTCCCTGAGCCCACAGATAAGAAGGACTGTGAAGGAGACATCCCTGACGCTATAATAACCAAATGAAAACCACTGCCAAGAGATGGGGCTGGCAGGATAAATTTTGGCCTTTTATGGCTTGATTAGAGCAATATAGTGAGTTAATTGTCAGCTGTTCCTTAAGATAGTTCTCATCCTGTTAGATCTACCCTTTCAATGAATCACTACTGCACCCGACAGGCAGAAAAGATAAGGTCATGGAGGGGTTTTAATAGGTTGTCTTCGGCTTTTTAACTAGTCCATTTGTATGTTTGTTTCCTTGTATGGCATCTAAAGACAACTCCAGATCTCCCAATGGCCCCTTGCAATCCCCGGACACTGGTCTTGCTTTGAGCAGCGTATTTGCTCGGACAATTTCCAGAGGTCCCCTCTAGAGAAAGTTATTCTATACTTTTATCTTCTAAATCAGCCCAATTGCTTTTCACATAGTCACTAAATGTCTCATGTTTCTAATACACCTGTGCCTATGCCTATGGGCATGTGGTGTATTGATAGGCCTTGGAGGAGCTTGACATTTATGAAAGTTCCCAATGAAGAATTCATGATCTTTTGGCAAACATTTAACACAAACCAAAATGAAAAAACAGCAGAAACACAGGAACTTCAGAATATGTAAAATGAGATCTCAATGAAAGGGGGCACGACCTTATTCAGAGATTTAAAGCACGTGTTTGAAATTTTAAACCGGCTTTCAAAGGTTCATCGTGGAACAGAAGAGGGGACTGATGCCCTCAGCTGACAAGGGAAATCAGATCAGCTTTAAGTAACAGGAACTGCACCGGCTGCCTGCAACACAGCTCATGTTGGGCATCTGATGCAGGCACCACTGGAAAGCCATGTGCCTGTGTCCTCCCAGAGAATGGGTCTGTTTGGCTGACAGTGGTGAGTACCCATTTCAGAAGCTGCTTGTGCTCAGGAGGGCGCAAGCCAGCAACTAACATGTTCCAGCACCCCCCAGGAAATCTGGGGCAGAGAAAGCTCAAAGGCTGCATCCTGCTAAGAACACTGAAAGCAAGAGCAGATGCCATCCATCCTGCCCATTTCCAGCCGGCGACGCAGGGCAGCAGCTCCCATGCTCTGGTTCCTTTTGTTGTTCTTTCCCAACTCTGTTATCCCCCAAAGGTGTTTTGCACAAGGACAGATGAGCTGCCTCACCTCTCGGTGCCCAGCTGGTAATGAGCTGCCACACTACCACAATTCTGAATCAGCAGACTCTTGCGGGTGCTGCCCTTGACCGGACACTTTGAGAAGTCCAGCTCGTCTGGGAAGTCCAGGATAGCTCGGGCAGGGATGGCCCGAATTGGCACAACTATCCTTTCCTCTCCACTGACGCAGACGAGCTCATGGGAATAAACCTGCAGGAAAAGAAACTGTCTCAGCACAGGTCATTTGGTGCCATCTCCATGGCAGAAGAAAAGCCATTTCCTATATCCCTTCAAGGGTATCAATTTACCTATTCCACCCCCAAATGAACAATAAGTTCTACTAATATCTCACATTTTAAAGGCAGCAGTGCACTTTGCAAAACCTATCTCAGTGGCATTAAGCTCTTGTGTCACTTGGGTCATACAGACAAGTGCCCAGGGCCACCATAATTTTTACTCTCAATTTTAATGATGTTAAATAATTCCTAAGTCCCTTCTAAGGAACATGGAGCTAGGGAACACAGGACATTCCTCCTTAGGTTACTATATTCCCACGGATTGAGAATAGGACAAAGTGTTAAACTGAATCTAAGCAGCAAAAGGAAACTGAGAGAACAGCTGCACCCAAAGAGATCCTGG
The DNA here is from genome assembly GCF_029207755.1 of Chamaea fasciata. Lineage (NCBI taxonomy): Eukaryota > Metazoa > Chordata > Aves > Passeriformes > Sylviidae > Chamaea > Chamaea fasciata. The sequence goes on along the minus strand of NW_027094097.1, from coordinate 20,282,171 downwards.
ACCTCTGGCCTGGTGTAGAAATATCTGTTTGCTCAGAACTCCCCTCTAATTTTGCCTCTCCAACCAAGTCACGAGAAGAACAGTGCTAAGAGGTAGCAGGATGCTGTTGCAAAGAGCCTCTCTTTGTTTCCCTGCAAGGCCTCCTCCCTTCCATGCCATGTCCTAAACCCCTCTGTATGAACGAGCCTCCAGATCACAGCGCTGAGAGCAGACTTGCCAGGGCCTCGGCACTGGTGTTCAAACTTGCACGCAAAAGCACAATTGGCATGGAATGGGCGCCAGCTGACAGAGCAGCCACAGTGACAGGCATGAAGACAGAGCCGCAGCAGTGTCGCTGCCACCGGCTCTGGGCCCACAGGTCTGCCTGCCTGCAGGCTGTACCTGCCCTACACGAGCTCTTTCAGGCAGGTGTCCAAGTCCCCTGCAGCTCACCAAGCTCCTGCTGACTAAGGGCACCTAGAGCTCAGTGTGCCTGTGCCAGGCTGGGCCCACGGGCACAGCACATCCTCTGCCCTGGCCTTGCAGCCGTATCATGGTCAGCTGTGCTCTGGGACAGCACAGCCGCAAGGCTGGAGAACAGAGGGTGTGAAAAAGCACCGTCCTTGCTCCAGCCCCGGGTGAGGCAGGGAAGCTGTTGCCCGTCAGGAAGGCGGAAAGCTCTCTGACCTCTTTGTTCCTCTAGTACTTTGCAGAATAATGAAACCCCTTCCACTATACCTAGAGATGGCCAGACATCTATCAACACCCCTCTACCGTTTGCCTACTGTTCCCTGGGCATCTTTCTTCCCTTGGGAATGCTCAGAGGAATGTGCAGCGAGGGGAAGCAGGGCCTGTCAGGCCTGGGTGCAGGGCCTGACAGCACATGCCAAGCTGGGACTGGCTGCAGGCTGCCTGCCCACGGCCTGGAGCCAAGCTCACAGCATGGGCTGTACCCAGAGTGCAGGGACAACAATGGCTTTGGAGATAATTCTGTGTTTTGGCTCCTCCAGTCTCACCTTGTTCTCGTCAGGAGTGAAGTGGACGTGCACATCGGTAATGGCGCCTCCTGGCACGGCACGGCATGCATCACTGGGGCCCGCCAGCTGGAAGTAAGGTGAGCTCTCCATGGAGACCTGCACCCCCTGAAGATTCTGCAGGAAAGACATGGAACCATGATTTTGCCACTTGAGGAAACAGGACAAGAGGAGACCTGTCCATGCCCTGGTGACGTCCTTCCTTGACCCCTTTTCCAAAGCCCTTTCTGCTGTGGAGGTACAGGCACAGAATTCCCAAGGGTGAACTTGAATCCCTTCTGTCTGGCTCCAGCATTTTGGCCAGGGGCAGTAGGGCAGTGCCTGGTGGGAAGGAAGGGCCGAGCAGGTCAGCACCGGCAGGATGGAGACAAGAGCACCTGAACCAAATCATCTGCATATTCAACAGGGCCAAAAACCTGCTGATTTCTGCCTGCACACAGCTATGCAGTCGTGTTCCACGGAGGGAATGGGCTACCTGAAAGCATAACAGCACATTCTCCTGCGGGGAAGAAGAAATTCCTTTCTAGCAGGTCAGCTTTGGATAGGGCAGTTCTGGGGGATACAGTCATGCAGGCAGAGCAGCAAGAGAGGAGACCAAACACTGTGGCCTTACTGGGAACAAAAGCAAACCTGAAAAGCAAAAGAAGGAACACAGCAATCCCTAAAAAAGGGAGATGACAAAGAGAATTTAAAGCGCCAGTAAAGCAGCAAGGAAGAATCATCAACTGATTACAGCAATCACCTCCCCGAAAGTGATGGAAACACAGACAGGTTGTGCCTGTTGACTGTGGGCTTCAAAGGCATTTTCCTCCTGGAGAAACCTTGCAATTCTTTAGGGGAATGGTCTCTCGCCTTTTGACCCTTCTGGAATTTCCTCCCTACATGTCCACACCTAATTGGCTGAATGCCAGGACCCTCCCAAAATAGGAGACTAGATAAGACCCCTGGATTTCTTTGTTCTCTCTCTTTCGGCCCCTGGACCCCTTTGAGGAATAAACGACTTGGAATAATCTGGGGGTAAGAGCCTCTTTTGAAATCTTTTGTCCTGTCCCTTCGGAGATATTCCTCCAAAGCCTCTCCAGAGCTAGCCCTGGGGAGGGGGGCCGGGCCTGCGGGGGGAATATTTCAAAACATGACCAGCACTGACTCACAGTGTGGTTTCAGTATTAAAAGCCAACCTTGGCTCTCCAGGGGTTCTTGCTGCCTGTGCAGGCAAGCTGGGCTGCTGGGCATTCCCGCTTGCAGCCAGCAGGCCAAGTTCTGCTCTCTGGGATACACAGACACAGCAAACATGCATTTTCAACACATAGATATCAACCCCTGAGCACCAAAATGCTCTCAAAAAGTCTAAACCAGATGATTTTGAGTCCTTCCTGTCTCTTCCCACCAGCCCACTCTTGGCACAAGCCTCATTTAAGAAAATGTTTCCCTGACTGAAATTCAAATGGTCTCAGTTTTCCCCTTTAGAGTCCAACACGACTGCTGACGTTTTTCAACATTTTCCCTCTCAGCTCTCTTGGGAAACTGCAAAACAGGAGCACATGGCTTTGGATGTTCTGTGGTTCTCCAAGGGGAAAGCAGAGCACCATGCTGCTTTTGGAAAATCTGAGCAGAGCTGGATGAATCTTAGCAGGAGCCTGAAGTGGCACCTAAAGGCCTCCTACTGCTTCTGCTACATCAATCTGATTCCAGGGCTGTTTCAGAACATTTCCTGCCGTGCCAGTGCCACTAATGATAGTGATTCCAGCAGAAAGCGTAGACGACTCAGCCCCTGAGCTTTGACTGTGAGCTGCACAAAGGGAGCCAAACAGGCTCATTTCCCCAGGCAAATGTCAAGGGACTGTGGAACGAGCCCAGGGGAGGGGATCTGATGCTTCCCCAGCTCAGCCCGTGGTGGGGACCTCACCTGCGCCTTGCGGGAGAAGCCTGGCAGCACCAAGTCCACAGACTCTCCTGGCTTCAGGTCCATTGACAGCGGCTCCAGCCCAAACACGGGGGCCGTACGTTTGCACCTCTGGGAATCACGTTTGGCCTTGGGGCTACTGTGGGCTGAGGTGCTCTGGCCCTCCTTCCCAGCTGGCCTGTTACATTCCACCTTCCAGAAGAGCTGATGGAAGTGGTGGCCCCCATCTGTTAGTCTGAACTGATGAGCACAGGGAAGGAGGCTAGAAGAGAAACCAGAATGGAAAATAGTATGGGAGAAGCTATTGTCCTGGTCATCAGATTGCTCCCAATGAGGATTCTGAGCTGTTAATAGCTTGGAGACCGTCTTCATTTGCAGCTCTTAATGTGGACCGGGAACAGTGTCTGATAAGCTGCCCTTCTGATGTCGTTATTGCAAGGAGGAATATGTTTCTAATGGTAATGTAGCATTTTCCAGGCCAGGCTAACAGGATCTGGTGTTTTCCTCCAAAATGTGTGTTCTGGGGTGATTCGTACTGTTACTGTATTTTGCATTAATCTGCACCCGAAACTGTTATTGAATCTTTGAGATCCTGCACCTGAGGCCCTTGTGTGCGGGGGTATGATTGCAGGCATTTTTAAAAGCCAGCGCGGAGGAAGTTTCTGGACAATCCCAGCAAGCTGCTAGAAATCATCTGTCTGCTCTAGGAGAGGAAACCAGGGGAGCAGGGGCTCTCTCGTTCATAGAAGCTTTGGTTTTGCACTGGTGGTCATTTGTAGAAACTTCATTTCGCAATCAGAAACTGTTTTGAAGTGAACTTTGCAAACTCTGCTGGCAACGGAAAAATGAGCAAGGTCCTGTGTAGAAGTGTACCTCACCTGGTAGGGTTTGCAGCCCCACAGTGGCAAGGAGGCTTCCATTTAAGGGAAGGATTTGGGTTCCATTCTTTGTTTCACTCATGAGGTAAAAACCAGAGGTTTTGATACCTTTTTTGGCCTTGTGCCAGGACGGACGCAGCCCTTGGATCTTTGAGACTGTGCCTCAAGCCCTGTTCCTATTTCTATTGGGCAGGATGCCAAGAATCCGGCCTGGATTGTTACATGCTTAAGAGAATAGACCAAGATCCTCAGGGCATTTTTGGGGTGTTGTAGCAAGTGCAAAGGTCCTCCTTGCACTCGGCACAGCTTTTTCTCTTTTTTCTGCATGGCTTCTTATTTTCACCTTAATTAAAACAGTTTTGCTTTTCAAACACCTCTGATCATGCTGCCTCGCTAATATTTTAGGCCATCCTGAGGCTGCCGGTCAAACCCAGAGGTGATGCACCTGAGAGGGCACCCTAACATTCTGGCCTCCCGCACAAGCATCAGTCCTGGGCAGGCAGGGCAGCAGCAGAGCCCACGAGCAGCGTGAGGAAGCGTTGGCAGCAGCACTGCAGGCCCCACACAAACCAGCAAGTTTCCATCTGCCTCTGGAACTGCTCTGCGGGCTCCTGCCTTCCCAGGGGGGTCGTCACCCTCCCGTCTCTTTGTTCCCAGGGCCCCTGCTTGCCTGGCAGGTGCCATTTTGGAAGGGAAGGGTGCGATGCCATCTTCCCTTGGTCCCGCAGCCACACGGAGGGCCCGCCTCACCCAGGCGCCATTTCGGGAACCTTTTGTTCTGGGGGAGCCTGCGAGATCATTACTTGACCAAGTGAGGACATAGATGTGTTAGAACTGAAGGCAATTCAGTGGCAATTGAGCAACTGGTTTCTCTTTCAGTGGTTTTTGAGGGTACCTAGCAACGCTCAACTGGCCATCACATGTCTCTAAAGGTATCTCTGCTTTCAGGGAAGGAGTCAGGGTCTTTGAACACTGAAGAAGATCGTGCCTGAAGGACTACAGCAAAACTGCTCCTTGTTGAGACAGAAGGAGAGGTGGGAGTGGGAGATCTCCTACCTGAATTGGTATCCCAAGTTGAGCTCCGGGGCAAATGGTTTGTCTGTGACAATTGTGGTGCCAGTGCCAAAAGCCAGGAGGGTGGAGGTGGTCCAAAGTCTGTTCCCAATGAACAGCTGGAGAGCATCAGCAAAAACCCCAGTGTCATCCAGGGTTGCTGTGACAGTCACATGAACATCACCCCTGGCGGGGATCACTCCTTCCCTGGGTTCAATAACATAGCAGTGAGGTTTACAAGCCTGTAAGACACGCATAATGTGCATTTAGGATGGAAACCATACACCCTGGTCTCTTATGGGGTGTAAGAAAAGGAGAAGACTAAAGAGGGGAGGATAAAAATCCTAAAGGCCTAATTTCCCTAAATTTAAGCTGCAGTATTGGGGAACAGCAGAGCTTACACAACCTGTATTTTCCCCTCCTTTAACAGACTCTCACCTAATTAACCCAGTTTTGCCCAACCCAAGGGACGCTTATCCTCAGGAGAGTGTTCCTTCCCCAGTCCTTCTCTGGAGTGTGTGCCAAGGAAAGCTGCTTTCTCTCTCCTGGCTTCTCACAAAGGCTCAGGGCCAGAGGAAGTCATGACGGCTCAAATCCCACTCCAGAAACCACACAGCTGGAGGACACTGCTGAGAGCCTGAAGAATATCTCCGCAAAACCAGTTGAGCAAAACCCCAACACCAAACTATCCTTTCCCAAGAGGCCCTCAATGCTTTTCAATGTCCCCTAAAGGACCGAGGCCCTCACTTCCCACTGGTCATCCGCTGTAGAGAGGTGCCCCAGGGCCTTCTGCTTTGGAAAAGTCACCTCTAAATGGTTATGGCAGAGCAGGAAAGCAGGAAGCAGAGGGAAAACTGGATGACATGTGCTCAGTGGGCATGGCCCACTCTTCCTAAGAACTCGTGTCCTCTGGTTTCTCATGGGCTTCACAGATTGGCCAAGAGAGCTGGAAGCTGCCCAAAGGAGGGAGGAAAGGCCCCGCACCAGCACAGCTGTACAGACGCAGCTCTGCAGGTCCAGCCCTGGAACGAGCACGTGAAGCCCATCCTTTACACACCAGGCCCACCCAGCCAAGGTGCATTGCTCCCTGAAGAGGTGGAAGGCAGAATTTCATTGTGTAGTTCGAGAAAGCTGTCCTGGAAAAATCCCTCACTTTAAGGTTACATTTATCCCCCAAACTGCAGGAAAAGCAGCAAGAGGAAAAATCATGCCCCTCCTCCTTGGCTCAGGAGGCTGTGGCTGGACTTTCCCACATGGCCTGATGCTTTATCCACAGACACAAACAAGTCCACAGGATCAGGTTTTAACCAGCTCCAAGTTCAACACACCCAGCATGGAGAAGAACAGACCTCAAGCCCCTCAGAGATCTCCCCCTCCAGCAGACATCCCACCCAGCCCCAGGCCCAGCCTACAAGCCCTTCCTGGCTGCAGCAGCCCTGCTCTCCCTGCCAGGGGAGCAGCCCCAGCTCCTCTGCCCTATGCAGCCTTCACATATTAAACAGCCATTCTCTGCAGCCGGTCCCCAAAGATGCTCTTCAAAGGCACAGAGACCACAGGCTGGGGGGGTGCACAACCCCCACACATGTCTTTGTGTGGACAGCCCAACTGGCCTGACCCACAGCAGGTGTGAAAATTGCCTCCCCACCAGCAGTCTGAGGACAGACCTCACACCCTCTTCTCTACCATGAACAGCAGTTTGGCACAAAGCAAATGTAGATGGCACAGGGAAAGCACAGGGAAACCCATGCTCTCCGAGGAGCAAAGGACCACAGGTTTCTCTTGATCTCAGAGCTCAAAAACCGTGACACACACAGCTAAAGACCTTCCATAAAATTATGGGAGAACTCGTCAACACAATCCAGACGAATTTCTGCTCCAACATCTCTGCACCTGATTTCACTGAGGAGTGCCCCAGCTAAAACCACTCCAGAGCCAGGTTCCTTTTGCCTCACCCAGATGGAATCTTGGAGTATCTCGCTTCCTCTCACACAGGCCGATGCATATAAAAACCACGTCATGGCAGCTTGTAATGTCAACCAGTCAATTTCCCTGGAAAACGGCCCCACAGATACTTACAATCTCTAGCCTGAAGTCTAAATCGACGAGACCTTCGTTGAAGAGGCCAAAAGCTTGTGAATTAGGCCTTAGCACTGGGATCCTGCCGAACTCTATCAGCCTTGGACTTATGTAGACTGCTGACAGCCGTCCAAGGCTCTGTAGTTCTGTTCTCTGTTACAGAAAGCAGGCAAGAAAGATTTTAAAAAAAAAAAAATCAAACCCAAACAGGGAAACCTAAAAAAGCTTAAACAGCTCAACCCAGCTCAAGTTATTTCTTTAGGGACAGCTACCATTCTCCAGCTGAATTCCTGGGATTTTGGGGGGAAAAAAATAAAGCTTATGTATTCACCTCCAAATTGAAAAGGATTAAGTAAAGAGAAACTTTCAAACTACAAATTATTGGTCCAAAGGTAGAAGCTTTGCAAGAAATCTCTAGTTAAGATCAGGCTGACAGTTAAACAACTGGTTCTTCGGGTGGGGAGAAACTCTTCTCTTTAGGTAAGCAATCTGATAGTTGAAAGCAAGTGCTCAGTCAAACTTCAGGCTCCCTGGCACAGCCTGCACTGCCTGTCCTCCCTGTTGACTGGTTTACATGCAGTGCCACAATGGCCCAGGTTCAGATGTTTGGTGCCATCCAGGGAATTTGGCATCATCATTTCCATGTTTTAATGTAAGCTTAAATCCTTGCAACTACTCTTCAGATGCCAGCTTTCCTTTCTTTTACAGAAAGCCCAAGGTTCCCAGAAATCTTCTACATCCTCTTTTGTGCTGAGAGGTAACATTTTAAAAAAGATGTTTCCAAAGTTAAGAGCATTTTAAAGATTCATTAAAATGATCCTCAATTCCAGCTTAGATGAACTACCTTCTGGGTCAGACACTGACATTGCCACCTATAAGGCACGAGCTGTTTATGCCACCTGCCCCTGCTGTCCTTCTCCACAGCAGCCTGTGCCTCTTTTCCCCGGAAGAATCCCCGCACACTGTGCACCCTGCCAGGACCAGTTGCACGAAGGCACACACCTCCCCTTGCACTCACCAGTGGGTTTCTTGCATCCCCAAACACGCCGGTACAAACACTGGTGCAACGCTTGCCCAATCTTTGGATTTCAACTGTAACTGGAATCTCTGCAGCGCTCCGAGGCTGGAGAATCCCACAGGGTCTGGGGCTGGAGTAGAGCACAGGAGAGTCCTCCTCGGGTTCCTAGAAGGGACAGAATCAAATCCAGCTTCAGAGGGACCTCTGAAGAAACTTCAAACTCCTTAACATCCATCCCAACAGCAACTTACACACATTTTTAAAAATCCCCAGGACAAAGGTAAAAGGCACAAACAAGATCCAAGAATTGTAGGCTTAGCATTCTCAGGGGGTTCTGCAAGGAGGCTGCCAGCACAAGCACTGGTGTCTGTGGATGCAGCAGCTTTTCACAACCCTCAAAGATCTCCCACAAGAAAACACCCTGAAGACTAGAACGTAAGCCCTTTCCTCAAGAGATTAAACTGCATCCTAAAGCTAACATTCAGGTAGGATCCTGTTCTCAGCAGATCTTTAAGACTGAATAGAAACCGGCAAGGTCTTATCCAAACCCTCTTCCCCCCTAATAATCTCCACAGTAATATTTCAGAGGAGGAGGTGGATGCGATGCCAAACCTGGGGAATAAGCCCGTAGCAGCCAGTAAGGTGGGTGTTATTCCAAATGAAGAACTTCCTCACGAACGGCGCCTTCAGGTCGCACTCATGGATCCCCCGGTTTTGGGGGTACACTTGCAGCTCAGGAACGAAACATCTGGGCAAAGAGATGACCCCAAGGGAATCAGAGATACTGAGAGAATGGAGAACGTTTACCCCCAAAGATTGTGAAATGGAGCACAACACCTTTGTCACTGTCAAATACACATTTAACAGCCCTACGGTGAAAAATTGCCTTCAAAGTCTTCCCACTCAAACATGTCTTGTCGAGGAGGGGCAAAACCTGAGAGGCAGCACCCAGAGGCTGCCAAGTGCCCCAGGCAGAGCACTTGGTCCCACAGCTGCCTCAGCCCCTCCTTCACCCAAGAAGGTTTGCAAGAACTCCTGGAACAGTCCCAATGATCCATGAGCTCTGGGGGAGCCTTCCCAACAGGGATCAGTGCTCAGTAAGGCTCCAGGAACACACGACTCTAGTGTCTCAGTAAAAAGGACTCCCTTCTCTCCCATGGTGCTGTTACCCTGCCTGAGAACTCAGCTGTTTGCCCCAGCCTTGGAGGGCATGAGACATCACCTGCCCCACAGAGTGGGAGATCACTCCCTCCCAGTTCCTACAACTCCCCTGGTCCTTCACTCCACAGGTCCAAACACTGACTGTCCCCAATGGCACTTGCTTTTCAAACATGGCAGCCCAGGCACTGACGAGATGGCTCTGCCTGGGAGTGGGAACAGCACCAGGGAACTGCATCCCTCTTGTCATTAAACTGACACCTAGAGCAGCACAGCAGGATGGAATTCTGCTGGAGCAAGAACAACTTTTGCTTTAAGCCTGAGAACATCAAAGCTCAAAACAGGAAGCAGAGAGAAGGGGAAAAAATAGAGCTGACCTGCCACATCAAGGACTGATTTCCCCTCTGAAGATCCTGCCCTCACCTCTCTTGCTGTGAGCCACTTCCCCACTGTCACGTGCCCTCGTTAACAGAACCAGACCCTGACCCTCAGCAGACTGCTTGGTGTGCCCCAAGCCAACGCGGGCTGGTTGCAACCCAGCACAACTCCACCTCTTGCAGGAAGAAGGCGAGGAGGCCCTTGGGAAATTTGCTTCACCTCAAGCACCAGGTCAATAAATGATATCATTCCTGGTCCCTTTAGAAAACGACCCAGGACCACGCTGGGCTGTCAGCAGGGCTGCTTTTCACCACAGGCTGCTTTTCAAGCACTGCTGTTCTCATGTCCAGCTGGGCAGAACATGAGGTCATTAAACAACACGTCTCCTTGGGAGCTGCAGCCAGCACGTCCTGTGCAAGGCAGTGCGCTGGGGGAGGCCAGGGAAGTGCTGGTACCTGGCCTTGATGATCAGTGATGCCACTCCCTTGCCAAACCACTCCAGGTCCACCAGCAATTTCCGGTTGTATTCCGTCACAGTGTTGGAACACAGGGTCACCTGGTGGAAGAGAAGAGCAGTAAATTCTTCTTTACAAAAGCTCATGACTCACGTGTGATGTCCTCCAGTTTTTGTGGTAAGAAAAGGGAGGATTTTGCCTTAATTCTTCTGCCGCTCCACGTGTAGAGCACAGTCTCTAAGAGTGACAAAAGCCTTCTGGCAAATACCAGATTTGTTAAGCACACCTTGCTATCAGGGCATAGGTCAGCTAAATTAAAACATTAGACTAAAGCTCTGTGCAGCACTGTATTCAAATCAAGGGGCAAATTTTCATCTGACTACAATGACATAAATGCAGTGGAAATCTGCTGACTTGAACAGAATGAGTTCAGCTTTACAGCAGGAAGCTGAAGACAAAGCGTGGGCCAGCAGGTGCTGGGCAGTTCATGGCCGCAGAGTTTTTTGCCTTCACTGGAGATCCCTGCAGTGAACACAAATCATTCTACTCCCCAGGACAGGAGAAATGAGACCAAGAAGAAAAGCAAACTGCTTTATATAATGACATCTCTCTAACAGCCACCTTTGGTCCTCGTCCGTCCTCTGCCCACTTGCAATCAAAGACATTGCTCTCAAAAACACCAAAATGCCTTCAGTACTTGACCATATGGGACATGATTTCAGCTTGTGATTTTGGAAACAAATCAGTGCTCCTTCAGGAACGTCCCGAGTAACCCAGCTCACAGAGGCCCCACGCCAGTGCAGATCCTCGCTCACACGATGATCAGAGCTGGCATCAGAGCTAAAGCCCTCCCACACTCCCGTGAAGCTTCAGACCCGCTGCTGAAGTGTGTGTGGCTGGACTCTTCCCATACCTCGATATCCTGGTGTTCCTGGGATTGGAGGGTCCTTTCGCTGGGGTTCAGTGTAAACTCCCTTGGCTTCACAGAAAAATGAATTCCCTCCCTCCAGGAGGGCTCACTGTCGCTGAGTATTTGCTCAAAGCTGCTAACAGCAGGCTGAGTGCCATCGTCCGACACCCGCGAGGTGTTAGTGAGGCGACAGGTCTTGGTGTAGGGAAAGCCTAGGAAAAGGACACAAATATCCATTTAGGCACCAGTTATGTCGTGACTCCCGGTGGGAATACCCTGGTAGCATGAAAGCGTGATTGGAGTTTAGCTCTTTATTATCTGAACTACAGATTACTGAGAAGCTGCAAGAGGAATTAGTCGTCACTTAGTTCCCTTTAACACTGATTCCAGACTGCAGCCTTGAAAATGCCTGCTCTTAGCCCTGCTCAACACTGCAAGCTTCTCTCTTTCTGATGGGGAGAAGCTCCCTCACCTGCCCCAAACCAGCACCAGTTATTTCTCCCTGATGACTGTGCACCCAGACCAAGCATTTCCTCTGAAAATTCAAACTGTAAAATTCCCTGTTAAGTCTGCCAACACTCCTACCCTTTTCAAGATACATAAAGAGTGAGTCGCCATTGAGAAGAAGCTACAGCAGAAGAAAGTGAGGATGAAATCAGGAACTAGAACATGATGCAAAGCACCCTAATGCAGTTTCTCTCTGCAGAATTCTTAAGGCGTCTTTTGGTTTGGGCCAAACAGACTGGGCATGTGACAGCTCAGAGCCCACTCAGCTGGAGGCAAACCCGAGCCTTGACCCAACAAGCGGGGACATCGCACCCATACTACTCACTGTGATTGCTGCCTGCAAGGGTTTACCCCACCTTAACTCTGAGATTTGCTTTCCATATTGGAAAGCCAGAGATAGTGCCACGCATGGTGGGGATGTCCTGCAGAGCCCGGACACCAGCCACAACCCGCTCTGCAGTGGACTGGCTGGCCAGCTCTGTGGGGAGGAGACTTCTCCCCAGGCCTGCTCACCAAGAGTCATTTGAACACAGGTGGGGGAAAAAAACAACTGCAGGCGCAGCCCAGAGCTTCTCTGTGCCCATCAACAGTAATCACTGCCGGCTCCAGCAGTGACTCCAGCAGGGAGGCAAGAGAAGCACAAAAGGGACAAACACAGATGTCAAAACCTCAAATGAGACTGAGGTCACCACATGCAGACAACAGTCAACAACAGTTAAAAAGAAGCAAAGATACAACAGCTGCCTTCAGCTGAAGAGACCTTAGGAATGCGTTTCTACCTGTTGCCTTTCTTGTTTCATTTATTCAAAAGGCAACTTAACAAATGCCTCAGTGGTGATGCAGGGTGGCGAAGAAGCAGATCAGGAGAGGCAACTAGTTTTCTTAAAACGTTCAACAACTTCATTGTTATGAGTTTAGGTTTCGTAGTGAATTTTGGCCTCAGTCTGGGAAGGGAAATACAGGGGGTTTGGGGTGGTCTCGGCTGTGCGGGTGGGCTTTTCCATCCGGGGCTCTTTGGGAGCTGTGCCGTGATGCCGCGGGCGGTTGTGAAGTCGGAGCCGAGGTTTGCAGGGGGCAGACCTTTCCGTCCTTCCGCCGGGGCTCGGGAAGGTCGGCAGCGTGCTGCTGCGGGACGTCGTGCGCTTGACGCCGGGCTCAGCACCGTGATCGAACCTGCCCGCCGTCCCCGCTTCTGCCTGCTCCCGATTGCCAGTGCCCACATCTCCTGCTGCCCGTAGTTTGCAAAAGCAGCGATTTCCTCCTTCCCTCCCTGCCCGTGCCGGCTGGGAGGGAAATCACTGCCCTGCCACAGCCCACCGCTCCTCCAGCCTGTGATCATAACCACACCAAAGGGGAAAACAGGACTCGGTGGGTTGGAAACTTCTGGCATTGCGTTGTTGTCTGTGCTGTCCGGATATACTCTAGTAATGAACTGCTATTCCTTTTCCATATTTTTGCCTGGAAGCCCTGTAATTTCAAAGGTACAGTAATTTGGAGAGAGGAGGGTCATCATTCCATTCCGTGAAGATTGCCACCTTCCTTGGCAGAATCTGTCTTTTAAACCAGGACAGAGACACCAGAAAATACTTGCTCCTATTTGATCCCACAATGGCAAAATGCTACCTGAGGCACCTGCAGTTCACACCCTGAAGAGGCTGTTGTGGCAGAACATGAGCAGTGCTGGATGCTTTTACGTTCAAGTGCTCCATTTTGGAGCACACAGATCCCTCCCGCTGTGTCCCAGCGCAGGGAACACTCACCAAAGGAGATGTCACCGAAGTCGAGCTCATCGGTGTCGAAGTGTAAAGTCGGCCCGACGACACACCCCCTGCGATGACAGGGACACAGAAGGAAATGGTTACGTTAAAGGGAATTGCAAAGCCGCCGGCTGTCGTGGCTTGGGGGCACAAAACCTGGTGTCAGGGGCATCGTGGGTTTCAAATCAACACACCACCATGTGCTCAGCACAGTGTCCATGTGCACAGGAGGCAGCTAAAGCCAAGAGGCCAGCAGCCCACAGCCACTGATGGGGCTTTGGACGCAGGGCAGGCAGGAAAAGCCCCCAAGTTGCCGGTGGTCCCATGAGGGACCCTGAACACCCACCCAGATGTATCTCCGTGCCTCAGTTTCCCCATCTGTAATGGGATGGACATAAAGGTGTCCCCACAAACTTCTGTAACCAGCCTTTCCAGCCACAGGTTCCCTGCTTTGCTACTTGGCTGTAACTGGTCTTCCCATGGAGGAGCTTTCTCAGGAGATTTTGACCCACACAATCATTACAGACAGAGTTTTGAGACATGAAGCCAGGGGAGCCCCAAACATCCTCCAAAAAGAGCATTAACAGTTCTACACAGTGGACAGATGAATCCTAGAGGAAAGGACCAGCTTGTCACTAGTGCACCAGCTGGCACAGCCAGGAGCAATAGCTTAAACAACCAAACATGGGTGTCCTGAATCTACCACACCTCCTCCCCTGGCCTTGAACTCAGCAGACAGGCACTAAAAGTCACCAACATCCACTGAAGGCAGCACTTGAAGCTGCCCAACACGAGTTTATTTCATGGTTGACGCCAATCAATGCGCACCCTGCCTTTTGGTTAAAAGTCAAGGACCAGTGAACTGTGTCTTCTCCTGTGTTCACAGGACTGTCCCTGGCTCCGCTCTACACATCTCAACAAGAGACACCTTCTCTTGCTCAAGGAGAAAGCTGCTTATGGAATAACATCCCACGCATGACCAGTTTGGGGGAGGGACAGAGGAGAATCAATTATTTGATGGTGAAAGGTTCCCTCTTGATTTCCAAAATAAAAATAGCAGCACTTTTTCTCCAAAAGCAAAGCCAGTGTAGTTGTTTCTCTACTATGGGCAGACCTAGTCAACACTGTTCTCCTGCTAAGTAATAAGTTTCATGTTCTTTTTAATCCATCTCCCTTATCTTATTGGTATAATCAACTGCAGATTGCTTTCATTTCTTTATTGCCCTGATCCAGTGCCTCCCAACAGCAGCAGCCTAGCTCCAAAGCTCCAGAGCAGCCAGCATCAGCTTTCCTGCTTACACTACGTTATCCTACCAGCACACGCCTCAGGCTAGCAGGGACAAGCCCTCATGCTGCTGTGGTCCTGAGGACTGAGCTCTGCCTCCCCCATCATCACCCCTTCTCCCTTCTGCAGGGCCAGGATTATGGGATGAAGCCCATGTCCTTGGGACGGTTCCTGCTGCACAGTTCCCTGTCTCCCACATCAGCCTTTTCCTGGCTGTGGAAAGGAGGTAGCAGAGCACTCTGCACAGGAGCTCGGAGCACAGCCTGCCTCCATGCATGGCCATGAGAGGTGAGCTGAGGCTGCTGCTGCCCGTTTGGGATGGATTATTAACAGAAGTTTTTCAAAACACTGCTGCTGGTGGAGAATCACCCAGGCTGGCCCATCTCCAAAGCCCTGGGGGCCTTGCTGGGTGCTCAGGGGGGACATCCCAGAGCAGCTACTGCCCAAAGCTGATCCATGCCACTGCCTGCCATGGCCCAAGGCAGAGGGACATCCCTGCAGGGAGGAGTCATTCCAGCTCCCGGGTACCACACAGGGCAGCAGGCACCCCCACACTAAGGCAATGCCAGGATCAGAGCAGAGATTAAGACCTCAGGAAACATCTTTTTTCTCTGCCCGACCCCAGAATGAGGTAGGTGGGGGATGTCCCAGAGACAGCTACAGATGTGCCCACCCAGAGTAAGCTCCCAGAGTCCTTACTCGATGGTCAGGATCACAGGCGTAGGAGATCCAGCCACACGGAACTGGAATGGTTCCTCAAACCGCCCCAACACGGCGGCATTCAAGGAGATCTGAATAGTCTGGATCCCACCTGGTGCAATGAGGCCCTCCTCGGGTACAAACTTGAAGCAGCAGCCCACTTCCGTGTTTGAAGGGATATAGGTGAAGGGAGCATCAAGAACTCCTTTGTTCATCAGTTTCACCTGCAGCAGCAAGAAAACAAAATGCAAGTACACGTGAAATCTTCCCTTCTTGGGAGTTATTTTCTAATGGCGCAATTAACACCCAGAAAAGGCAGAAGATGCTTTGTGCTGCTGGACGGCAGAAGTCAAAAAAATACAACAGGACAAGTTCTGCCTTTGGGTTTTCATGCGAAGCTCACATAACTCCACATAACTGGAGTCACCCTGGGGTTACCCCACGGACACAGAGCAGTCCACCTCTGGTCAGTAGCACCAAGCTCATTCAGACCTGGCCCTGAGAGCAACGTGGGGTGATTGCAGCTGCGTAGTGAATCACCACAGAGCTGCTGCTGCCCCAGTCAGCGCAGCTCCAGCAGTACCGTATCTACGCATTTACCTTTTCCCATACCGTGAAAACAATACACTGAGAAGGAGGCATCAACATCAAAATGTACAGACAGCGCCATCTTTTGGTAAGAAAACTCAACGTGTCTTTCTCTTCCACAACCAAACTTCTGAAAGTGTCTGGCATGATGTAGTGCCTCGTTTTCTGCCTCTTTCAGTTGCTCTCTCTTTTTTTTTGCAAACTTGACCCCCAACAGGGGGGAGGCAAATAGGTAGAAAAATCTTTTGCTTTATTCCCAGGAACACTTTTCTCTTTGTAGAGCCAGAGATGCACCAAGCCTGAAGTGTGGTGAGGGATTGGACAGCAAGGGAAAGAATCCTCAAGCCCTTTGCAAGGGCCTGCACTGAGCCAGGAGGCTGGATGGCTTTCCTGTGACTTCCAGGAATGAGCAGGAGACACTTGACTAAAAATTGTTTGCGGTGGACTGAAGCTCAAATGTAGCCAGCTTGTCCCAGCTGCTTCTGAACAGCCCAGTACAAAGGTGCCTTGTGTCTGGTGCTGCCACAAAAGCCTCTGAACAGCTTTTTGACCCAGCGTTGGGTCAAAAGGGGTTGTTTTGCAGGAAGCCTCCCAGCTGATCCCTATGGAAGGCTGCCCAAAAGAAGGGACTGGGGCTTCATGAACAACAGACACATTTTTCTGGAACACCCCCTTCCCCCCCCGCCCAGATTTGACCAGTACATCAGCTATTCCCTGCTCACAACTGCCCAGGTTGCCAGGAATTCCACAGGTCCACCAGGCTTGCTGCTGCCTCAGGAGCCATCAGGATCCATCCCAACCCCTGGTGCTCACCTCATGGGTTTGGGCGGTTTTGACAAAAACTTCCCCAAGGTTCAGGGTATCACAGCTGAGTTCAACCAAGGGTCCGCAGCCTTCCCCTCTGAGGCGCAGGGCCAGCCTGCTCTCACGGCCTGGGGAGAGATGTCCATTTCAGTACAATAATTCCCTCTGTTCTACTGGATTTTCCAGGCTGCCTCAATGCTAGACCCTGATTCTGAGCTGCATGCAACCAGCTCTTGATGCTGCAGCAGAAGATATGGACCCTTCTCTTCCCTCAGGAGATATCCCCTGGGGCTGACTTGCAATTTCTAACCCATTCCTTGGGCTGGTTTCCAATTTTAGCCACCAGTTTGCTGAGTTTAAAACATCTCTGGTGTCCTGTAGCGACAGGCCAAGGAGTGACAGGTATAAATTGAAAGAAAGGAAATTTAGGTTAGATATTGAGAAGAATTTTTTTACTGTGAGGTGGTGAGACGCTGGAGTAGGTTCCCCAGGGGAGTTGTGGAGGTTCCAGCCCTGAAAGTGTTCAAAGCCAGGCTGGATGGGGCTTGGAGCTACCTGGTCTAGTGGGAGGTGTCCCTGCCCATGGCAGGGGCCTTGGCACTAGACAGTCTTTGAGGTCCGTTCCATCCTTAACATACTATGACTCTAGGGTTTCCTCCCCATGCACTTAGAGGAGCTTTGAAATCCATTCGGTGAAGGCACAAAGCTCACGTAGACTTTGGCAATTGCTACCTGGCAAACTGCCAGGCAACAACTGCCAAACCACCTGGCCCAGCAGCACAGGACTGCTGTCCTCCACTTCTGACACTCGGCACTGTGTTCTGTTTGCACAGACTGAGAGCTGCAAGGTGACAATTCCCACACAGGGAGAGAAGCAGGTGCTGGCCAAGGGTGGTCCTTCTACCAACACCCTGGGCTCAGCGGGGCTCCGCCCCTGCTGGCCTGGTGGTGTCTGGAGGTGATCCAGGCTCAGGGAGCACATTTCTAACTCAGCTCCTACTGCCTGATGATGGATCCACGTCAAATGGACCCATCCTGGAGGTCAGTGGTCTAGAGGGGCTTAGTGCTTGTTCACTAAAGCTGTTCTGCTCTGTAGCTGCTTGGCCTTTGAGGAAATGCTGGCAAAGCCATGCCATGAAAACATCTCCCTGCACTGCCTGGGTTGTTCTGGGATCAGCAATCCAGACACAGGTGTTCCGAGCCGTGGCCTTGCATGGGAGACTCCCTGGAAGCTGCAGGGACACTGGGGATGTGCCAGCACTGCCCTGCTGACCAGGAACTCTTCCCAGCAGTTACATGGGAGCCCAGTGGGCTCAGGCTTGCTCCATGGCTGCACTGTGGGTGAGAGAAGCAGGGGAAAGGAGCTGTACCTGAGATGTCACAGTAGGCCACACTCTGATACTCCAGTGCTTCCAGGGGTTTAAAGGTCACCTTGATTTCAGCCGAACAACGTGGCCCAATCTCTCCCTCCTGAAACAGAAAGAGACAGAAAAAGATTTATCTTCAAACTTCACACTTCTTGTTTTCAACCACTCCTCTAAGCCTTTCTTCAGAGCATCAGTGATGAGCGAACAACATAAGGAGCCCAAGGAAACACTCTAAACCCAGCTCAACACACCACTGGGCGCTCTCAATGCTCAGCTGATCAGCCCCCACTCTCCACAATGTTCCTGCTGCTCTGACACAAGCTCCTGGTCACATCATGCTGCAGTCAGCTACAGTGGTACCTAACTGCCATTGTGCACTGGTGGCTCTTGGCCTTAGACGGGCCATAGGAGTAACCAAGAACACGATCCCCTTCCTTGGAAAGAAAAATATTAGTTTAACCTTTTTTCAAAGAAAGCAGAGGTTGGGATTATTCTAGGATTTACTCCAGGATGAGAAGGGATTTTGCACTGTGCAGACACCAGGCATTCATCATCTCTCACAATGCCAATACTCAGAATCAGGGCTCTGGCTGATGGGAGGACATGGGCGTTTGCTTGCATAAACAGAAAAAGAAAAGGTTTACTGTCCCCGTGTGCAAGAGAACTCAAGATGCCCATTATAACCTCCCACCCTTGTGTCCAGGCTCACAGATGACACTGGGAGACTCACAAACAGTGCGAGTCGTGGTTAGAGGAAGGGACAGGCATTTCTACGATTAACCTTGGGCTGAATTTGGCCTCCTTTTCCCAGCGAACCCTTGCATGCTTCAGGTCAATCCGTGAACTGGCACTGCTCCAACACCCTCCGCTGAACCCCACGCAGCAGCACGTGTCGGGGGAGCCCCTACCTACAAAAACTGCTCCCTGTGGACACTTCAAGGACACGGAGTGCCCTGAGCTCGAGCCCTGGCAGCAGAGCTCAGCTTTGTCAGGCTCCCAGCCCTGCCTTGAGCCTGCAGGGCAGAAATACTTTCAGCAGTGAGCTCTGCAGCCGCACCAGAAACTCCATGTCCTCCCTCTGAGCACACCGAGCCAGCTGAGGACCTGCTGAGTGACCGCACCCGGGGGAAGGGGCGGGGGTAGGGTGGGTGGGAGGAGGAAGAGGAGGAGGAGGAGGAGAAGGAAGAGGAGGAGGAGGAGGAGGAGGAAGAGGAGGAGGAGGAGAAGGAGGAGAAGGAGGAGAAGGAAGAGGAGGAGGACGAGGAGAAAGAGAAGGAAGAGAAGGAAGAGAAGGAAAATGAGGTTCTCAGCTATCACTTACCATTGGCTCAATGAAAACAAAAGTCATTGGAGAACAGCAGGGGGTCTTCTTGCACCTTTGCCTTCTCCTCCTGGACCTTTTGGCTCAGGAGGGCGGTGCGATTTTCACAAAAGCCCTTCACCTTCTTTATTTTTTTCTCCTCCATGAAGTCTTCCATCCAGACCTTTGGTGGTGGCTCCAGCAAATCACACTGCCTGCAGCCGCAGGGAGAGACAAAGCCAGCAGGTCATTTAATATATTTGCAGAGAGAAGCGGAAGTGCGGGAGAGCAAAGCACTTGGGGAGGAGCGGCAGCTCCCCAGCAAGGGCTGACCCCAAGCCACGAGGGTCCCAATTGGATCAGAAGATAACTTGTTGTGCACTAGCTCAGCAGGTAGCTTTACTCCACACTTGCAAGCTCAGGAGAGCTTTGGAAAGCCAGCATCCCTCAAGAGAGTCTCCTGCCTCAAAGCCTCTGCCAAAACTGAGGGAGAATCCACCAGCCACCTCAGCTGGCTTTTCCTACCACTGAGCTGCTCGGGGGAGGCAGATAAAGATCACAGAGCACCCACTGCAGGACTTCCCTGGGAAAGGGAGACGAAGCTGGGTTGTGGTTACGTGTTACCAGCATCGCTCTTTGTTTCTTCCATTTTGGACCTGCCCTGTTCCCTACTCTGCCTTTCACAAGAGCATCCCAGAGCACTTCCAAAGGAAATTGATGAATTCAGGCACCGCATCCCTTCAGTGACATCCAAGGTTTTATATGCATGAAAACAGAGGCTGTGAGAGGGGAAGGGACTTCTTGGTGCAGGAGACAGACAGCAAACTCCTGGAGAGATCATCTTTTCAGGATCCAGAGCTTTTTGGGTCCCATCCCAGTGCATGGTAGTAGAATGGCCAGAGAGGGAAAGGATCCTGCACTAGCTCCTCTCATAAAAAAAAGTCCTCTCTGCTCTGAGATCTCAAAAGCATCTCTGACAGCAGGAGAGTAGGCCTTAGAGCTAACACCATCCCTAAGACTGGAAGTAAGGAAAAACAAAATGTCCTGGTGACAGGCTAGGACACAAACTGGCATGAAAATAAATGTAATTGGAAAAAAGTATTACGAAGAAAAGAAGGGTAGTGGTAGTAAGTGAATCCCTTCTAAGGGGAAATGAGGGCCCTGTATATCGAGCGGATCCGTTCCACAGGGAAGCCTGCTGCCTCCCTGGGATCCAGGTACTGGATATCACCAGGAGATTCCCTAAGAACTAAAAGAACTTCATCTGTTCACCACTGTCTGGGGGTACAGTGACTGTGAAATAACAGAGTTTTCAACATTCAGTGAAACAAGGAGGGGCATCAACAAAACTTCCACTCTGGTCTTCTGGAAGGCAGCCTTCGGCCTGTTCAAGAGATTGTTTTGGAGAGGACCTTGGGAAACAGCCTTTACAAACAAAGGGGTCCAGGAAGGATGGACATACTTCAAGAAAGAAGTCTTGAAGGCACAGGAACAGACTGTCCCTGTGTGCTGAAAGATGAGCTGACAGGGAAGACAACGAGCCTGGATGGGCAAGGAGATTTGGAAGGAACTAAGGGGAAAAAAGAGGGCGTATTGCCTTTGCAAAGAGGGGCTGGCAACTCAGGAAACGTTTAAGGATGTTGCCAGGTCATGTAGGAAGAAGATTAGGGAGGCAAAAGCCCAATTAGAACTTGAGGAAATCCAGTCATTGCAATCAACCTTTCCTTCCCAAAATGCCATCCTTGGTTGGAGTATAAATGGAACTGGAATGCTGTGCTGAGCTCCTGCAGCCCAGGGACACACACCCTAATGCCAGGGATGGTTTACTTGGCCTAAACCATTCAAAATCACCAACACGCCCCTGAGGCCATGCATTAGTTTCAGTCTTGGGCCATGTATCTCACTGAAACGTATCTTTCAAACCAACCTCCTCTTCTCTTCATTGTCGGCTTCCTCAGTAGGAAACATCTTCCACTGGAAGTGGGCTGTGATGTTACTCCTGTTTCTGATGAACATGCTTGTGTGGCTTGATGTGGTGATGAAAGTCTTCTCAACCTTCATGGAATATGTGCTCAATCCAATGTTGACATCTGCAGCTTCTGCGCGAAGGAATGTGAAGAAACTTTCTTCACCTGGAACAAAGCAGAGTCTTTGCTCAGCTAGCTCAGTTGCTGATGGAAGCACAAGGAACAAAGCAAACCACAGGTCACGGAAGAAAGTGTCATAGCTTTTAAATGTATTAGCAGTTCCATGGATCAGTACATTTATCACGTCCTGACAGCTCTGTGTGTACGGCGTGAGGATGTCCTGGGCACCTCCTTAACCACCTTATTTCCAAGGTGTTTGTAGAGATTTGGCCCCAAGGTGACAGTATGTACAGTGGGATTTGTCAGATGTGCTCAGGTGACCCACTCAGACCACTGGGATTTCTGCATCAAAGTCCTTCAGGTGACACTGAGGAGCCCTGGTCAATCCTGGCTTGCCGAGGTCTCCCCTGCGCATCCCACGAGACTCCTGCCCCTCCTGATCCCTTGGATCCCTTGTTGCTGACAAGCAAATACGCCTGGGGGCATGTGGGCAGAAAAAGGAGACCCAGAGGAACAGGTGAAGTGACAGCCCACAGCAGGAGGGGACACAGGAGAGGAAACACAACCAGCCTGGCTTTGCAATATGACAAACCACTACAAAATGAACACCATAAAAATCATCATCATCGTCATCTTCCTGTCCAAACCCACAGCCCCATCAGTCTTGAAATATTTCATATTGTCCTGATCTCAAAAACCAAGATGGAGCATTTCAGGTTAAATACAAAAGGACAAGGAAAGATTAATAAGTACAGAGCAGCTTCTATATGAAGTCTGAATGGGATTCCTCAGTCTAGAAATCAAATGGGAGATGTGAGAGGTTTGCAACAGCATGAACGGCCTGGGAAATGGGGACGAGGAAAAATTTGTCTTGATTTGTCACCATACAGGAACTTGAGGGCCTGAAGGTGTTATTAGGCAAAAACTGCATGGATGTGTAGAGGGCAACATAGTAAAAGGGTCTGTGACAAGCCAGTGGAGAAGCGGCATACAGGACAGAGGTGTGCAAGAAATACACTGCATTGGAGAGAGTCTGATGGAGACCTCGCAGCTCACATACAGCACTGCCCAGGAGTAAAATAAAACTTCACCCAGGCGTAGCCACACAGTAGTGGAGAATCAGGGTTCCTCCTTCCTCCACTCTGCAACACCCAGCAAAACAGAATTCCAAAAATCTCAGCCCTGTTAGAGGGGATCCACTTTTTCAACCATTTAAACACCAGCTATTTCAGTTTTCTTTGGGGCAGAGCTGGAACAGAGGAGGTACATCTAGAGGGAATTGAGGGGGATGAACAGGGAGTGATGGTGGAGAACTGTCCTGTGTCCCATGTGTTGCCCAGCACTCACCTGTGCAGCGCGCCACCAGGGACCCGAAATGGTCACCGCTCGTCAGCGGGTGAAATCCCACTGTCACCTGCATGGTGTGACCAGGGCCCAGAATTCCTTCGGCTGGAACCACTGAGAAAGGACTGCAACACAAAGAGAGGATCAGGACTTGGGGGGACATCTGGCCACGATATTCCTT
This sequence comes from Chamaea fasciata, assembly GCF_029207755.1. Taxonomy (NCBI): domain Eukaryota; kingdom Metazoa; phylum Chordata; class Aves; order Passeriformes; family Sylviidae; genus Chamaea; species Chamaea fasciata. The sequence continues at coordinate 20,259,410 of NW_027094097.1, read as the reverse complement.
CTGCAGTGCAGGTCACTTCAGCTCACTTGGGCAAGCAGGGAGCAAACAAACTACAGCCAAGACAGACAGAACAGCCAGGATCAGAAACAGCTACTGACCCACTTCTGAGGAGATCCAGCCCTCAGAAGATCCTGTGGGATAAAACGACCTAATCCCCCCCATACTCTGCATCCAGCCTTCTGACTGCCAGCAATCCCATCAGAGAATGGTTTGTGAAAAGCACAGAGAGAGTTAAGAGCTATCTGCATGCATAACTTGACGCTGACTGCCTCAGGAATTTCTCATTTCCTGCTACCTATAAACTTCCTCTCAAGAGATGCAAATGTTAGGGCACTATCTCTCTTGTGAGATTACAGCCTAGGAATCAGACAGGGAGAAGGAACTTTCCCTTGAAGACCACGGAATAACTACTGTTGAATTTGCAGTGTGGCTCTTTGGTTTATTTTACCTTGAAAAGATCCTGAATTAGCACATTTTGTCAGCATTTCAATGAAAGCTGCTCTACAAAAAAGAAGCAATCAAAACTCTGAAAGAGTGCAAATGCAGATTAGAGCAATACAGTGACATGGAAACAAGACCCAAAAGGAGGATGCCATTTACAATCTGAAGGATCCAATCCAAGCCATATGAAGCACCATTAGCAGGAGCACATCGAGGAGGCAGAACAGGAGAGTTTCGTGTATTTACCAGCAATGCAGTCTGGCACCCTGGGTTGTCATCCAGGCTGGTAACTGTTTGCTTGGCTCACCAGACAAACTCTGCGCAATGTGTTGGAAATAATTACGCAAGTGTCTTGGTGCACTTTGGATGTAACAGGAGCAATTAGGATTGGTCACCAGGTGAACAGTTCTTGCCTGACAAACACAAGACTCCGTGCTTTGATGCTCAGGGACAGCTCAGGTGAAATGTGCTTCTGCCCAGAAGTTGCTGGGCTTTGTGCTCTTCCACAGCCCCACTGAGGAAACAAAAGTTCCTCAGTGCTTTGCTGGTGGTCAATCTGTGCACAGAAAGGGTGTTCTGGGGAGTTTGGTGATGAACTTATCACACACAAAAATATAGAGAACATCTGGCAAGCTGAATTTCATTCATGTCAGTAGTGACAGCTGATGAACTTGCTTCAGGTTCTGCTCACTAAGGACCTATTGCTGCAGTTATGGGCCTGACCTGCTCCATTACCACTAGTGAGAACATCACTAGTGGCTGATGGAGAAGCCTTGGGCCAGCAATGTTTATGTGCTGGATGTGAGACTTTGGGGAGAGAGGAGGAAAGACAAGGCCCCAGCAGCCCCGGAGCCCGATTACTGTACGAGCTCCCACATCTGCCCCGAGGGTGAGCCAGCACTGCTGCAGGTCTCTGCTGGGGCTTGGGGGATCGGTGCCTGGTGTGGGCAAGGCACAGGATTTTTTTCTTATTGTTTTGTCAGGAATTTTGCCAGAAAGAGAAGCTGCCAGTTAAGGGAGTCCCTGGCCACACTTCAGCACTCCCTTCCCTTCCCTTCCCTTCCCTTCCCTTCCCTTCCCTTCCCTTCCCTTCCCTTCCCTTCCCTTCCCTTCCCTTCCCTTCCCTTCCCTTCCCTTCCCTTCCCTTCCCTTCCCTTCCCTTCCCTTCCCTTCCCTTCCCTTCCCTTCCCTTCCCTTCCCTTCCCTTCCCTTCCCTTCCCTTCCCTTCCCTTCCCTTCCCTTCCCTTCCCACTCCTGCCCCATGTTACATACTCCTGCCCTCAGATGGCAGGATGCGAATAACACTCCTGGGAGTGACCTCAGGGGTTGCGTGAGAAAGAAGATATCTTCTTATTTTCAAATTACCAGGAGAAGAGGATCCAGCCAAGTTTCAGTTGTCAGGGCTGAAAAACTGAGTGCAAATCAGCCCTTGCATCTCCTACATCCCACCCCAGGCTGTACCCACCAGACTCCCCTGTTCCTGCTGGAGCAGTCATCTCTCATATAGACCTGGCTCCCCAAGACCCAAGGACACAAGCTCTACAGTTAAACTTAACTCCTCTGAATTTCAGTCAACATCACTAAGCTGTTCCCTGAGCCCACAGATAAGAAGGACTGTGAAGGAGACATCCCTGACGCTATAATAACCAAATGAAAACCACTGCCAAGAGATGGGGCTGGCAGGATAAATTTTGGCCTTTTATGGCTTGATTAGAGCAATATAGTGAGTTAATTGTCAGCTGTTCCTTAAGATAGTTCTCATCCTGTTAGATCTACCCTTTCAATGAATCACTACTGCACCCGACAGGCAGAAAAGATAAGGTCATGGAGCGGTTTTAATAGGTCGTCTTCGGCTTTTTAACTAGTCCATTTGTATGTTTGTTTCCTTGTATGGCATCTAAAGACAACTCCAGATCTCCCAATGGCCCCTTGCAATCCCCGGACACTGGTCTTGCTTTGAGCAGCGTATTTGCTCGGACAATTTCCAGAGGTCCCCTCTAGAGAAAGTTATTCTATACTTTTATCTTCTAAATCAGCCCAATTGCTTTTCACATAGTCACTAAATGTCTCATGTTTCTAATACACCTGTGCCTATGCCTATGGGCATGTGGTGTATTGATAGGCCTTGGAGGAGCTTGACATTTATGAAAGTTCCCAATGAAGAATTCATGATCTTTTGGCAAACATTTAACACAAACCAAAATGAAAAAACAGCAGAAACACAGGAACTTCAGAATATGTAAAATGAGATCTCAATGAAAGGGGGGACGACCTTATTCAGAGATTTAAAGCACGTGTTTGAAATTTTAAACCGGCTTTCAAAGGTTCATCGTGGAACAGAAGAGGGGACTGATGCCCTCAGCTGACAAGGGAAATCAGATCAGCTTTAAGTAACAGGAACTGCACCGGCTGCCTGCAACACAGCTCATGTTGGGCATCTGATGCAGGCACCACTGGAAAGCCATGTGCCTGTGTCCTCCCAGAGAATGGGTCTGTTTGGCTGACAGTGGTGAGGAACCATTTCAGAAGCTGCTTGTGCTCAGGAGGGCGCAAGCCAGCAACGAACATGTTCCAGCACCCCCCAGGAAATCTGGGGCAGAGAAAGCTCAAAGGCTGCATCCTGCTAAGAACACCGAAAGCAAGAGCAGATGCCATCCATCCTGCCAATTTCCAGCCGGCGACGCAGGGCAGCAGCTCCCATGCTCTGGTTCCTTTTGTTGTTCTTTCCCAACTCTGTTATCCCCCAAAGGTGTTTTGCACAAGGACAGATGAGCTGCCTCACCTCTCGGTGCTCAGCTGGTAATGAGCTGCCACACTACCACAATTCTGAATCAGCAGACTCTTGCGGGTGCTGCCCTTGACCGGACACTTTGAGAAGTCCAGCTCATCTGGGAAGTCCAGGATAGCTCGGGCAGGGATGGCCCGAATTGGCACAACTATCCTTTCCTCTCCACTGACGCAGACGAGCTCATGGGAATAAACCTGCAGGAAAAGAAACTGTCTCAGCACAGGTCATTTGGTGCCATCTCCATGGCAGAAGAAAAGCCATTTCCTATATCCCTTCAAGGGTATCAATTTACCTATTCCACCCCAAAATGAACAATAAGTTCTACTAATATCTCACATTTTAAAGGCAGCAGTGCACTTTGCAAAACCTATCTCAGTGGCATTAAGCTCTTGTGTCACTTGGGTCATACAGACAAGTGCCCAGGGCCACCATAATTTTTACTCTCAATTTTAATGATGTTAAATAATTCCTAAGTCCCTTCTAAGGAACATGGAGCTAGGGAACACAGGACATTCCTCCTTAGGTTACTATATTCCCACTGATTGAGAATAGGACAAAGTGTTAAACTGAATCTAAGCAACAAAAGGAAACTGAGAGAACAGCTGCACCCAAAGAGATCCTGGACCTCTGGCCTGGTGTAGAAATATCTGTTTGCTCAGAACTCCCCTCTAACTTTGCCTCTCCAACCAAGTCACGAGAAGAACAGTGCTAAGAGGTAGCAGGATGCTGTTGCAAAGAGCCTCTCTTTGTTTCCCTGCAAGGCTTCCTCCCTTCCATGCCATGTCCTAAACCCCTCTGTATGAACGAGCCTCCAGATCACAGCGCTGAGAGCAGACTTGCCAGGGCCTCGGCACTGGTGTTCAAACTTGCACGCAAAAGCACAATTGGCATGGAATGGGCGCCAGCTGACAGAGCAGCCACAGTGACAGGCATGAAGACAGAGCCGCAGCAGTGTCGCTGCCACCGGCTCTGGGCCCACAGGTCTGCCTGCCTGCAGGCTGTACCTGCCCTACACGAGCTCTTTCAGGCAGGTGTCCAAGTCCCCTGCAGCTCACCAAGCTCCTGCTGACTAAGGGCACCTAGAGCTCAGTGTGCCTGTGCCAGGCTGGGCCCACGGGCACAGCACATCCTCTGTCCTGGCCTTGCAGCCGTATCATGGTCAGCTGTGCTCTGGGACAGCACAGCCGCAAGGCTGGAGAACAGAGGGTGTGAAAAAGCACCGTCCTTGCTCCAGCCCCGGGTGAGGCAGGGAAGCTGTTGCCCGTCAGGAAGGCGGAAAGCTCTCTGACCTCTTTGTTCCTCTAGTACTTTGCAGAATAACGAAACCCCTTCCACTATACCTAGAGATGGCCAGACATCTATCAACACCCCTCTACCGTTTGCCTACTGTTCCCTGGGCATCTTTCTTCCCTTGGGAATGCTCAGAGGAATGTGCAGCGAGGGGAAGCAGGGCCTGTCAGGCCTGGGTGCAGGGCCTGACAGCACATGCCAAGCTGGGACTGGCTGCAGGCTGCCTGCCCACGGCCTGGAGCCAAGCTCACAGCATGGGCTGTACCCAGAGTGCAGGGACAACAATGGCTTTGGAGATAAATCTGTGTTTTGGCTCCTCCAGTCTCACCTTGTTCTCGTCAGGAGTGAAGTGGACGTGCACATCGGTAATGGCGCCTCCTGGCACGGCACGGCATGCGTCACTGGGGCCCGCCAGCTGGAAGTAAGGTGAGCTCTCCATGGAGACCTGCACCCCCTGAAGATTCTGCAGGAAAGACATGGAACCATGATTTTGCCACTTGAGGAAACAGGACAAGAGGAGACCTGTCCATGCCCTGGTGACGTCCTTCCTTGACCCCTTTTCCAAAGCCCTTTCTGCTGTGGAGGTACAGGCACAGAATTCCCAAGGGTGAACTTGAATCCCTTCTGTCTGGCTCCAGCATTTTGGCCAGGGGCAGTAGGGCAGTGCCTGGTGGGAAGGAAGGGCCGAGCAGGTCAGCACCGGCAGGATGGAGACAAGAGCACCTGAACCAAATCATCTGCATATTCAACAGGGCCAAAAACCTGCTGATTTCTGCCTGCACACAGCTATGCAGTCGTGTTCCACGGAGGGAATGGGCTACCTGAAAGCATAACAGCACATTCTCCTGCGGGGAGGAAGAAATTCCTTTCTAGCAGGTCAGCTTTGGATAGGGCAGTTCTGGGGGATACAGTCATGCAGGCAGAGCAGCAAGAGAGGAGACCAAACACTGTGGCCTTACTGGGAACAAATGCAAACCTGAAAAGCAAAAGAAGGAACACAGCAATCCCTAAAAAAGGGAGATGACAAAGAGAATTTAAAGCGCCAGTAAAGCAGCAAGGAAGAATCATCAACTGATTACAGCAATCACCTCCCCGAAAGTGATGGAAACACAGACAGGTTGTGCCTGTTGACTGCGGGCTTCAAAGGCATTTTCCTCCTGGAGAAACCTTGCAATTCTTTAGGGGAATGGTCTCTCGCCTTTTGACCCTTCTGGAATTTCCTCCCTACATGTCCACACCTAATTGGCTGAATGCCAGGACCCTCCCAAAATAGGAGACTAGATAAGACCCCTGGATTTCTTTGTTCTCTCTCTTTTGGCCCCTGGACCCCTTTGAGGAATAAACGACTTGGAATAATCTGGGGGTAAGAACCTCTTTTGAAATCTTTTGTCCTGTCCCTTCGGAGATATTCCTCCAAAGCCTCTCCAGAGCTAGCCCCGGGGAGGGGGGCCGGGCCTGCGGGGGGAATATTTCAAAACATGACCAGCACTGACTCACAGTGTGGTTTCAGTATTAAAAGCCAACCTTGGCTCTCCAGGGGTTCTTGCTGCCTGTGCAGGCAAGCTGGGCTGCTGGGCATTCCCGCTTGCAGCCAGCAGGCCAAGTTCTGCTCTCTGGGATACACAGACACAGCAAACATGCATTTTCAACACATAGATATCAACCCCTGAGCACCAAAATGCTCTCAAAAAGTCTAAACCAGATGATTTTGAGTCCTTCCTGTCTCTTCCCACCAGCCCACTCTTGGCACAAGCCTCATTTAAGAAAATGTTTCCCTGACTGAAATTCAAATGGTCTCAGTTTTCCCCTTTAGAGTCCAACACGACTGCTGACGTTTTTCAACTTTTTCCCTCTCAGCTCTCTTGGGAAACTGCAAAACAGGAGCACATGGCTTTGGATGTGCTGTGGTTCTCCAAAGGGAAAGCAGAGCACCATGCTGCTTTTGGAAAACCTGAGCAGAGCTGGATGAAGCTTAGCAGGAGCCTGAAGTGGCACCTAAAGGCCTCCTACTGCTTCTGCTACATCAATCTGATTCCAGGGCTGTTTCAGAACATTTCCTGCCGTGCCAGTGCCACTAATGATAGTGATTCCAGCAGAAAGCGTAGACGACTCAGCCCCTGAGCTTTGACTGTGAGCTGCACAAAGGGAGCCAAACAGGCTGAGAGAGGCAGAAATTCCTACCAGGAACCAAGATTAACCAAGGAGACACAAGATGTGGTATAGACTCAAGCAAAGCATGAGAGCAGGTAAGAACTGTACAACCCTCAACATTCCTATCAATCAGAGCTTTCAAAAGAAGGAAACTCCTTTGGGATAGATACTGTCAGCCCATGGGCAAAATCAGGGGAGAGTTCCCAGCACAGGAAGATTTCCACCATCGTGCAGAACAAGATGCTGAGACATTTTCTTCTGGATGTGCTGCAGCAGATAACTTGCTTTGCTGTACACTATGGGAATTACACCACTCTTCCAGCACAGTGTTAACACTCCATGTCCCAGCACTTACCTCGCCCTTATTCATGAGAGACACCACCATTTCATAGACCTCATGAACGACAAAGTTCTGAAATACCACCTCTGGTGGGGAAACGCGAAACGATCTCTTTTTCCGGGGAGTTGATGACAGCTGGAGAGGCAAGAGAGAGCAGGGAGACGTTCAGCTGCTGGGAGGAAGGTTCATGAAGGAGAATCTTACACTGATCCCCACTGAAGTACAGACTCATGGCGAGCACCTCTGCCCAGGCCACACTAGGGAAACAGTAGCTCACCCACCTCTGCTCTCAGCTGATCAAGAGCTGCAGGGCCACAGAGAGCAGGCTCAAGCCAAGCTGCTCTTTTGGCACCTATTTCTCCGGGTTTCCTTCTCCAGAATGCCAGGCAGCACTTACCTTGAGGACTGCCCTGTGCCCATGAGGTCACAGAGCTCTGGGGCACTGACTGAGGACTCACGGAGGAAGTAAAACCCATAAATTTACATCAGACTCCATGGGAAACAATTTTGGGATGTCCGTTGTTCTGAGACAGGGAAACTGAGGCCCACACAACTGCAAATATCTTTTTTTCATCTAGAACTTAGACATCAGTAAGAAGAGAACAGTACCAGAGGAGGTGTGAGAGATGAGGTGATATTTTGCTGAACAATGTCAAAAGGTTATTGTGATGGATGAGAATTGTTATGGAGTTATAAGTTGTTGGCTATAGAGTTGGAATGTTTAGTTAAAATCAGTTCAAGAGTTATAATGCTGTTTAGCAGTTTTGTCCACTCTGTATCCCTTACCCCAAAATCCCACTTACCTGATTCCGTCGCCTTTCCGTCGGGTCAAGCCGTTGCTGCTCCCTGGCATCACTGCTCTCCATTTCTGCTGCTGCTCTACCTGCCTGCACCCAGCCTGTCCCACTGGCTCGTTCCCTGCTTGCTCCACTTCCTACTACCTGTCGGATCCTCTTCCTCCTTCCTGCTGACAACCGGCCTGTCAGTCAGGCTGCTGCTGCCACCCTTATGGAAATTGAAAGAGCCCAGCTGCATGATGGGACCATATCAACACCAAGAGCCCCTGGCCGAAACGAGCCAACTCAAAATTTAAATCTGCCAAGGACAGCACTGGACTGACCATACCCAAGGGTATTTATGCCGAGGGTATTCATAGACAAGCTCTTCTATCTCACCATAACTTCCAAAGGACTTAAAGAGCGAGAGACCCCTGGACTCTAGAAGCCAAGAGGAGTTCTTTGGAATTGCCGTGAGCCGACAAGTCCCGCTCTGCAGTGCAGGCAGCACAGTGGATTGCACCTCCTTCTCAGCGGTGTGGACGAAAGGGAGCAGCAGCAGCGGCGGCGTAGGCCACTCCTGAAGACCCCTGCTTATTAATAAAGGCATTTAAAGGAGGAAACTGTGTCTCCTGCCATTTGTAACAGTTATTAAGTTAAAGAATGAAAGTTGTTGGTTCTGTGTGTTGTTTGTGGTTTGGATTTTTTCAGGTTGGTCTGTTGCATGCTGCTGTGAGCTGGGAGAAGGACGTGGTTGAAGACCTGACCAAAAGGAAGTAGGAGGAGAGGGGAGGGGACAGAAAGGTTGGTGGTCAGAGCGAATGGAAGTTCCCGAGTACCGTCCAACGGGAAAGGGGCCGGGGGCCGCCCCAGGCAGGTATAAAGGGTATAGAAAGATTGCCATTTTGCTGGAGGGTGTCTTTGTTCGTCTCCGGGGAGAGGGAGACACGCCCAGCTCAGTTGAATCGTTACTAATAAACAGCTTTCTTTTGCTTGGATGATTTTGTCCCCTTTAATTGTATTTAAAAGTTAGTGCATTGCTAGCAGAGGTAAAGGCAAAAGTAAAGTAACACAGAAGTTAGGAAAAAGACAAATGAGGTGATTGCTGAATGAGGATAAGGGTCAGTTCTTTTCTCAGCAAGTTGGCATCTCCTTTTTAAACGGGTGCTTTCTTGTAACCTGTTACTGCCATCTTATTTAATACCGTTGTAGAGCACATCTGGAATGACACAACAGCAACAAATGCTTCTGGAGCAGAGACCTTGCTTTGAGAAAACTCTCCCCTGCTTTGTCTGCCCTCTCCAGACACACTGCTGTCACTCCAGAGACACAAGCAGGAATCCTCCGTGACTTGACAGGAGGCACACTCTGCCCAAGGGAGTGGCTGCAGCACGCTGTCCCCTTAGTGGTGCCCTTCTCTGAGGTGTTCCCAATCCCCCCTCTCCAGGGCGATCCTTAACCACTTTGTTACACATCTCATGCTGCCAATTTCCTGCTCAACTGCCCACCTCGGTCACCTACCCGTTTGGAGTGGGCTTTATACTGAGCCAGTCCTGCAAGAAAAGCAGCTTTAAACACACCTCTAAGTAGGCACTGATCCACATAAAGCACATCCATTCCCCTCTGCCCAGGGTGAGTCCCCTGTACATCTGGCAGCCTGCAAAATCTAACACCACGTCAGGGTTCCAACCCAAAGCATGAATGCAATGAGTTTTGTTAAATCTGAAGTAATTACTGCAGCTACTCGGCCTTCAAAGGCCAACGCTGCCACTGTGGAGGGAATCCTATGACCCCAAGCATTTGCTGGTGACCGCACCTAAGCAAGAGGCGGCTGTTTCAGCAGGAGAATGGCAAATGGCAATTTTGTGCCTTTGCGTCCCCAGCCTTCCCCCCCTTGTTTTAGCAATGGCAGCTACACTCCAGCAAAGCCCAGCAGCTTCAGCAGAGGTTATTTGTGTTGGCTTAGTGCAGATCAGGACTCCAAGTCCACCACAAGCAGCAGTTTGCAATGGCAGGACCTGGACACTGAGATGTTTTGCTGGAGGCGAGCCTGTCACAAGCACACATCCTCTTCAAACTTCACATCAAGCAGAAAGAAAAAGAGCAGGAAAAGGCTACCTTTTGACGACTCAGTCTCAAGATTTGAAATGGGCTAATGCTGGGCAGAATAGGCCTCCCAGTCCTGGCCTGAACCTTCCCCCTCAGGAATGTAGATGGAAGCAGCTGAAAGGCAAAAAAAAAAAAAAAAAAAAACCAACAAAAACAAACAAACAAACAAAAAACCAAAAACAAAACAAAACAAAACAACCAACAAAAAAAACCCACACGCAGCAAGAGCCTCAGAGATGCCACTGTTCACATAGACTTTCTCTTGAACAAGCGGCACTGGTGAATAATTTGTGATCGCATGTCTAGGACAGTCCTGGAAGCCCTGGAAGTTACTTGCTGAAATACTAAGCATCAGTAAATTAATAATACAGAGTAAAATACACATACTCCAACCACACGGCTCCGTCCCATTAGCTTCTCCATGATTTGATGTGACTTGTTTGGGGATTTCTGCTCTTTGGGCAATTTTTTCAGAAAGCTGCTCCTCCTCAGATAGCTTCGTCATGTCATTAGGGTCTATCTCCGGAAACTCTGCCTCGTCCTCATAAAACGGCTCCTCAGAAAACTCTTCCTCCTCCTCCTCCTCCTCCTCCTCTATGTAAAGCCACTCCTCCTCAGAAAGCTGCTGCTCCTCAGGCTGCTGCTGCTCCTTGGAATCCTCCTCCTCCTGCTGCTGCTGCTGCTGCTGCTCAGAATCGTGCTGCTCGGCAAGCTGCTGCAGCTGCCACAGCTCAGAAGGATGGATCTCAAAAGGATGGTCCTGCTCCCACCAGAAACGACTCACCAGCTTCTTCTGATGCCTTACAGTAGCAGAAGACAGGAACCGCCCTGCAGAGAGGAAGAGGACATCTTTCAAAGACAAAACCCTGTGTTCCCAGCAACTCTGCCTCCTGCTGCAGGTAGGTGGAAGAGAGCTGGGATGCACTTGGAGCATCTCTGGCCAAGTACTTTCAGCAGGAAATAGAGCGTCTGGGAGTAGGGTCCCTGCCTGCAGCACACACTCCCGTGCCAGAGCAGGAGAGCTGGTTTTAGACAATGACTTTGCATTTGCCCTGGAATGGGGAACTGCACACGGACAGGGGCTGTAGGGCAGCTCACGCATTACACCATTGTTTTTCCCAGTCTCAGACTTCTCTCAGAGATGACCTGATGTCCCCTTCCCAGCCCTGACCCAGGCACGTGGCTTTCCCCAGAGTCTGCCTCAGCTCCTTTGCAGAGCACAGGTGGCAAGGCGAGAACAAAAGGGGCTGAAAGGCAGAGGGGGGCAAGGAGAAAACTCCAGCTGCAGCTGGGAAGATGCTGATGAAAGTGGATGTGTGGACAAGGATGAAAAAGCAAGTCATGTTTTGGAGTGAAGTGGCAGGGTGTTCTCCCCAGGCCCTCAGCTACCGAGTGAAATGCCCTTACGCATCAGAGTGGTTGAGAATGGCTTCTTCACTGCTTCACTATCTGCAGCTTCCTCCCAGGAGTATTCCAGGGCTACCTTCCCTGCCTGTGTTGTGCATCCTGAAACTGAAAAGCAAGGAGGAGGAATAAAAAAAAAGTCCAATAAATACAAAGCAAATAGTACAGTAACATTGCCTGATGGACTCCTGGCATCAATTTCTCCTGAGGAGCATCTTCTTCCCCAGGCAACCCTGCCACGTTCCGCTGTCCTGGGTGGCCCAGAAATGTATTTCCAAGTCTGGAAGTTTAAGAGGAAAGGGCCAACATGGTGCCCAGGACACTGAAGCTGAGGGGCTTACTCTGGACTTTAGGTTTTGGTTTGACTGCAAACTTATTCTTGAGCAGATGAGGACAGGTGACAGGCAGTGAAAGCAAACCCACGGCTGTCCTCAGCAGAAGGGTGTGGCAGCACTGAACCTGTCCTGACCACCACCTCCTGCTTGGCTTTGTGTGCACGTGAATGGGCCTGTGCTGGTTTTGGCTGGGGTAGAGTTCTGGGAAGCAGGCACTGGGTCAGCCCTGGGCAAAGGCAGCTCCCGCTCACAGGGCCCTGCCTGGCCTCCAGCACTCACGTGGCTCTCCTTGTCTGGAAGGGCAAGGGATCCTTGAGCTGGACCACAGTCGTGTTCAGTTTTAACTGGCTGCAGGCAACAATGGCACTGAGGTACAGCTCGGCCTCCTGGCTGCTGTCCTCCAGCACAGCGTGAGCTGGTTCTGGGACTCTCTTGACCACCTGCAAACAGAGGAGGGAGGAATCACCGAGCAGAGCCCACAAAGTCAGGCTGAGAAGGGAGTCTTTTGGCCTCCGGGATCAGCCTCATAGAGGGACTGGAAAGGACCGTTCACTTTCACTTCCCGCCGCGTAGGGGGGGAACGGGGCGCCGGGATGGGCGCGGCTGATGGAGCCGCAGCACCAGCCCGCCCCGCCGCCTGAGACTCAACCGACAGCGGAGGAAGCGGCGCAGGCGGCGCGAGCGGGGAAGAACCCGCGGAGGGGGCGGGGCGCGGTGCAGGGCCGCTCGGGCCCGGCCCAGCCTCCCCAGCACGAGCAACATCACTCGCCGCGCCCGGCGGGGCTGACACGGGGAGGGGAGGGGAGGGGAGGGGAGGGGCGGGGCGGGGCGGGGCTGGCAGCGCCCCCAGCATGGCTCCGCCTGTGGCGCAGAGGCCCAGAGAGGGCCCCGCCCGCTCCACGCGGGGCGGGACGGACTGCCCGCCCACAGGGATCGGGTCCGACAGCAAGTCGATCAACGCTCCCCCCTCCGGGGCCCTCGCCGCTCGCGCGGGCGCCTTGCTCAGCGCATCGCCGGGCGGGGCTGCCCCCGGCTCCAGCGCCGTTCCGAGGGGGTATTTCGTGGCCCACACCGCGATGTGGACGCTGCGTCGTCACCGCGTCCGGCTCCGACAGAGGCGCCTGCGGAGCCCGCGACCCCTCGCTCCCCCCCGACGCCGGAAAGGCGCAGAGGGATTGAGAGCCGCCTCCGCTTCTCCGCCTCCTGGGCGTGGGGACGGGCGGAAGCAGCGCCGCGCTCCCCGCCAGCGCCGGGAGAGCGCCGGGGAGGGGGAAACCCCCCCGCTCTTCAGCCTCCTGGGCGCCGGAATGGGCGAAGCGGTCGGGGCCGGCACGGCCGGCTCCTCAAGAACTGGCGAGCCCCCGCTCAGCGGCTCGTCCGCGCCCCCCGGGGAACCTGGCTCGCCATCCACGAACGCAGCGTCCCGGGGGTCAACGGTAAGCTCCCCGCCCCATTCGGACCCTGAATCCACCTCGGCTTCCGAGGGGAGGACCTCCTCCTCAGCCTCAGCGTCCGAGCCCGACAGCCCCTCAAAAGAGCTGCCGATACTCAACGGGGCCCCGGAGTCCCAATAACTCCTTAAAACAGTATCGCATCGTCTCCAGAGCACCGTCAGATTTACCATGTCTGCATCGTAATTCGCAGACAAAGCCCAAATCAGATAACCACCCAGGCGACCCCAGGCAGTTTCTGAGATAGCCATCCCAGCATCAATAAGGAAGCCTTTTGCCTTTCCAAAATAATATAAACACTGAAACTCTTCCTCAGAAACAAAACCCTGGTTCCGTTCCAGCAGATGGCGCCAGAAGGCGAAGACAGCAACCTCTGTCTTAGAGCTCCGGGATACCATATTCGCAGGCGGCTACCTACACACAACCCCCGTTACCTTGAAGACAATCTCACTGACTCCACACACTGTAATTCTCACGAGCGGGCACCAGATGTCGCCAGTAGGGACACGAAAGAACCACACTCACCCGACAGGTTGAAGTGAGGAAAGAAAAAAAAGCGCCGTTTATTGTCGGGTTTGGGTTTAAACAGGATTTGGAGTTTGGCCCAGGATTGGAGGACAAAGGGGACACCCCTCTGACCCCAATGGTCATCTCAGAAGTCCATCACATATTGGTATGTGAAAACAATCTACTTGTTTATGTTACATCCCTGAGAAACTCCACTGGAAATAGGTAAACAGTCATCAGAAGGCTGAAAATCGAGGCGACACTGAAGAGTTCTGGAAAGCACCTTTTTCTTCTTGTCTTAGGAGAAAGTGCTCTCCACATGTCACGTGTGGAGCAACAACCACACTGCAGGGAGCTGGCAACGGGCATTTTGGGATGTGAAAGATCTCACTGGGAAAGTCTCCAACTGCAGATGTTCTGATAGAAAAGAGGATGGTTTAGAGGCCTTAAAATGGTCCAGAAACTCAGAAAGAACCTTCACTCAAGACGAGTGTGTTTGGCAATAATGACAATAAAAGCAAGAGTCTCTGGAGATGATCCTTCTCCAGACTCCTCCATACTGTCATACAGTGCCTGGGCTACTCCATGATGAGATATCCCACACAATACAGAGATCACAACTAAAAACTCTGGTATCCATGCAGACAAAACTTGGAGTTCACCAGCACATGCAGGAGAAGTATACTTCTCTCCACTTCCAAAGAAGAGACAGAGTGCAGCAGACTTAACTCCTTGTTGGTGAAAAGGCACCAGATCAGATGAAGAGATTTCAAACACCATAAAGTGGGATAACATCATCAAACATTGTCTCCCATTCAACACGGGCTGCAACCCTTGTGCTTGTGGCACAGACTCGTAGTTTGTGTTGGCTAAAGGTCTCTTGTCAAAAGGCCTCCCCCTCTCACGTGAGTGTGTCCGGTCACTGTGCATCCACCTCTCCCCTAGAATGCACTGCTGGTGAACCTCACGGCTGTCCAATGTCCAGAGGAAGCAGGAGCTGCTCAGCCAGCAGTGATGGGGGTTACCGTGGCTCTTTTTGTAAAAGCTGGGCTGTCTTCTTTTGCCATTTTGCTTCTCGCCTTCCTTTTTTCAGGCCACCTGGCTGCCGGCTCTTCCCTGGTGGTTTGATTCCACGTGACAATGCGCATTTTGTTGTCGCAGTCCTGAACCTCCCCTCCTGGCAGCTCAAAGTTGATCTCGGTCACCTTACATTTCACAAGGTGCCTCCTGAAGGTGGCTGGGACATCTGATTTCAAGGTCACTGTGATGTCCTTGGCACAGCCAGGATGGAGATGTCCCACCTAGGGAGAATCAGGGAGTCAAAACCAAACTGGAAGCACTGCCAAGGGCAGGACTGACAGCAAAAGGGACTGATGTGGTGAGCTGCTGTGCCAGGAATCTGCGCGTCGGAGTGGATTTATGTGAAGTTTGATAGACAAAAGTATGAATGGAAGGTGCCACCTCCCATAACATGAAGCCTTTTCTGCAAGGCTGGCAGCCATTGCCAAGCCAGGGACTTGGCATCTCGGCATCTCCTACGTGGCACTGGAATGGGCTGTCACTGGTACGTGAGGACTGCCTGCCAGCTCCTGGGAACACCAGGGCAGGGCTTGAGCAATGGGGAAAGGCAGAGCCGTCCACGCTCACCTTGGGAGAGAACTGGAATGGTGCGTTTGCCTCCCACTCAAAGCGCATGACCTTCGTACAGGTGTGGTTGGTGATGGTGAAGGTCCTGTTGCAGGGCTCTCCAACAGAACAGTCCCCAAACTGGATGTGATTCGCTCTGACAGCTGCTGAGGAGGAGAACAAGGCAACCTCAGCATGCAGGGAGCTCCATCCACCCCCATTCACGTGCACAGACACCTGTATGTTCAATGCTTTCTTGCTCCAAGCCTTCTTCCCTCTGGAAGGGAGTTTCCCAGGCGGCTCCCCAGCCCACCACTTTCAGGGAAACACCCTGACACACCCCTAAGCCAGCCACATGAAGCACAGCACACATTGCTCTGCAGGCATGGCTGCCACGCCCACAGGCCACCAAGTCCGGTGGGTGACAGCCCAGGCCTGGCTAGAGAGAGGACACACATGATCAGACATTTCCCTCTTCCTTGCTCCACCTTGGCAGCCTCTCCTCTCTTACCATCAATGATGTCTTTCTTCAGAATGCTCTCAGCATTCCTCTCCTGTGTACCTTCCTCCAGTCCGTCGAGGGTGAATTCGTCCTTGTGGCCTTCACCCACCAGCTCCATTAGGGTCTTGTTAGAGTATTTGTCCCCCACTAACGCACGAATCCTCCCTTCCAGTCGTTGAGCCAGGGTGGGTTTGAAAATGACGTCGAACTTTGTCGATTCCCCAGGACGCAGAAGCAGGAAAGGCTTTGGGGGCTTACGCTCTGCACAGCAACGGAAATCAGAGTTAAGTGATACGGCGGTACAGAGGAAATATTTCCATAGGCTGTATGAGGAATGAGAGGTTGAAATCAGCTGCCTCCTAAGCACGGGTTCTACCCCCAGTGGTTCCAGACCCTCTTCCTGTGTTCGCAAGACTGCCACCTCCAGACACATCACCGCTTAAGCAGCTTAACCTCAGGTTGATGCCCAGCCCGCATTCCATCTGCTTCCAGCCAGCTCCAGCCGTGTGGAAAGCGGAGCCAGAGAGTGCTTTTGGCTTCTGCTGGTTGTCTGTGTGCTCAAGGGCTGTGTCCATTCAGGCTGGTGCCTTCCCTCAAGCAGCAAATACCTCAGAGGGTCCACTGAGGTAGTGACAGTCCCCCACAACTCAACCCACCTTGTCTAGAGGAGCCAAAGAACTTCTTACAACTTGCTAGGAGAAAGTCCCCAAGAAAAGCTTGGGGGACAGAGAGCCCAAGGAAAGAAACTGTGTCTAACATCTGGCTGCTGCTCAGAGAAGCCAAGAGCAGGGCACACGTTTTCCCTCTGTGCAGGATCACACTTCACGGTTAATGAATTTACTGCGGACAGCAGAGTTGTCTTCCGCATCTTCAGTGTAGAATCTCTCAAGTGTGGAGCCCCTGCCTTTCAAGAGGAACGCTCCGTGCTCATCCTCCAGGTGTAACGTGAACTGAGAAAAGGGAGCACAGAGCACATTGACACTGGTGTGAGCACAGGGTGGGAACACAGGGACTGACCCCGCAGTGCTGCTGGTCCCGCATGGGAACCCAGCACCTCTCCCACTACAAACAGCACTTAGCACAAAAGTTAAGTCAAACCAGCTGGGAAAAAAGAGCGCTCAGAGGCATTTGGATGGACCTGACACAGAATCAAACAGGACAGAAAGTAATGAGCAGAATGTAATTAAGCCACAACTAAGTTTACTTAAAATGCAGTAAACTGGGATCGAAAACAATCTAATGGAGCTGGAAAATCACCCCATGTCCATGAGAACAAAAGGTGACCTGAGAGATGGGGGAAAATACTCCACCACCTTTCCTGTGTTCAACTTAAAGAAGAAAGGCTAGACGCACGATTTCCAAGAACTCCCTTCTTGGAGAACAGATGTCAGTCACTTGCTTTAAAAGAATTTCTGACACCTCTTCCCAGGTCTGCCGTGTTTTTTGGGACCCTTCCCCTGTGCCACAAGCACTTGTTCCCAAACCAGACCATTCCTTGAGCAGGTCTTCACCTTGACAGGTATTATGCCCTTGTTTTGGATGACCAGGGGGAGCATCTCTGACTCCCCCGGCCGGAGCCTCTTGAAGCACAGCTCGGAATTTCCCCTCCTGCTGCAAGCACTTGGGCACACGACTGTCAGCTGCGGCTCATGCCCCTTCCCGCTGATGGTGAAGGTCAGGATTTGGGGTTTAAATTTCACAGGGCTGCAGGAGAGGCACAGAAACAATTTCAGCTGGCACTAACCCATTTCTCCCTGGGCGAGTGAGGCAGCAAGGGCCACCCACAGTGTTTTCCCTGCCTGAGGCTCCTGAACCACACAAGGCAGCCCCCACCAGGCTCTTCCCAATCCACTCAGGGCCATTCACAAGAGGACTCTGTTCCAAAGCGCCCTCCACAATAACAATTCAAAATAATTTCAGTTAATTGAATCGTGCCCTCCAGGAGGTAAATAATGAGGCACCAGATGAGACATGGCAAATCTCCTGGCTGCAGTGAGATGAGACACATGCAACAAGCAAAAGCACAGCATGAAAGCAGTACAAAAGCAAGTAGGCAAAAATAAATCATTGTCACCATCAGTAAAGATCATTTCCAAGCAGAGTAAGAAAGCAATTGCATATTAGCAATTAGACTTCTCTTGCTCCAATTCAGCCACTAAAATGTTGAGGAAGGGCAGGTCAAAGCTGCAGTACACAGGTCCCAGGGCAGAGGAACTGTGCTTCTCTTTCATACCAGCTCCAGTCCCTTACATAAAATAGCTTAATGAATACCAGGGAATCACAGTAATCAGAGGAGCACTTAATTTTACAGGTACACAGGAAATTGTGACTGCTGACCTGCTGGCACAGGAACTGCTTCATCTAGGCCTTTGTCCTTGGAAATCCCCAAGTCAGCTGCAGCACATCTCAGTAACTTTCAGCTGGCTACCTAATATTTCCATGTCTTCATAATTCCTCATAAAGGATAAACCATCAGTCTCATTTTTTGGCTTTGTCCAACGGTTACTGCCTCCCAGATCATCTCATGCCAAGTACTCTGCCTATGGCTACTGAAAGCATTAGAGCTAACAAGAGGCCTGTGCCTGCCCAGTGGAGAGGGAGCTATCACTGAAGCCTCCCCCAATATTTCACAGTCAGTTACCCTTCTGGGATGACAAGGGAAGCCTTGAAAGTGCAGTCGTAGGTCTGCTCATCTGGTGGAGTGAAGGTCACCGTAGCAACAGCACAGGATGAGCCCTGAATGGACATCTTGACTGCATACAACTTGAAAACGTTGTTGACAGGGCTTTTATCCTTGGGTGAACCCAGAGTGCAGTGTTAGGAGAAAACACCTTTCAACATGACACAGTTTTATTCATAAATGCGTTACTGAGAACAGCCCCAGGCAGTGTGTCCTCCTCCCTGTTTCCCTGGGCAGGCTCCCTCCCTCCCAGGGAACGCTGACCTTGTGCTAAAGCAGTTTGTGTTTTGAGCCCTGGCCGCTGCCCCAGCATACATGGGAGGTGGGCACTGCTTGGAAAACCCTGCAAATAACCTGGAACTGGCCTTCAAAGTGAAGGAAAAGCCAGGGAGCCTGAGGAAATGCCTCCTTTGAACCCTGGCATGTCAGTTCATGACAGCCCCTCTCTGAGTGTGCGTCCAGGAGAGGTTCAGAAGGATTCACTTCTCCCGCCAAAGGCCCAGAGGTGTGAGCCAGAACCTTGCCTGAGACATGCAAAATTCAACACAACTCTTCCCTGGCTCTGCTGCTCTCCCCTGCAGTTTGACCTGCACTGAGCTAGACTAGTCTGGGCCCCAGGAAGCAATGCATCTGGAGAACAAAACAGACTCTCACACTGCCTTTAGAGGGACACCATCACCTTGGCCTCCTGTTCTTACCTTTCCACGCAGGGGTCTGATGGAGAGCACCACATCACACGGCAGACTGCTTGCATTGTAGATACTGAAATGAGCTTCAGCTTCTTGCGCAACCAGAACCTCGTTGAAGATGAATTTGTTCCCATCTCTGATGAACAAGCCCATGCCTTCCACTGACCGCAGCTTGCGGCTGAGGTCAGTGCTGCGGCAGATCGGGTACTTCTCAAAGATTGACAGGACATCCTCAACGAGTCCTGTGGATAGACCAGAGGGATGAGCATGGAGGAGAAGCCTCACTGATGAATTTATCTGGACCCTGCTGGCCTCTCAGGAGGCTTTTCCTCTCAGTCATCCTTTCTGCCCTGGGTGACTGCTAAACCCAGCCTTGGGTGGGGGAGCTGGCTTTGAGGATGGAGCTCAGTCAACCTCGGTCTTAGAGAGCGCTGCTTTCCTTTTATCCTTCCATGCATCCCTCTCAGCCTGGGAAGGATGAGTCTGCTGGTGGACTTGAAGAGGGCTGGAACTTCTGAGGATTCAAAGGTGGGACACCAGGGCTAGCGTGCATCTCTATCCAAGCAGCAAGTTTAGGTGCTGATCAGCAGCAGGTGTGACCAAGGGAACCTGTGGGCAGTACGTACCTGGGAGGCAGGACTCGGCAGTCAGGGTAAAGGGAATGCCAAGGGGATTGTCCCTGGGGTCTCTGCCCGTGATGTCAATGTAGAGCTGCTGCTCACACGTCCCCTCCTGCCCTGCCAGGCATTCCACTGTGATCTTCTGCTGGCCCCACGGACTGACGGAGCCGGAGCAAGGGGACACCGTGAACATGCCAAGACTGAGGGGACCCTGCAGAAAAAGTTCCAGGAGAGGCTGATGGCTAACAGCTGTGCCTTGAGCACCCCAGCAAAGAGTGTGTCCCGCCTTGGCCTCCAGCTGGGCCCAAGCACCCCAGTCCCAGGGCAGGGAAGGATGACTCCATGGCCCAAGGGCAGCCCCAGGCTGAGACCAACAAGCCAAGAGGAGCTGCAAGCCTGTCCCAAGTAGCAGAGAGAAAGGAGTTTGAGTGTAAAGAATGAAGGTGGTAGCTGTGATCCTTCAGCCTCCAGAGGTAACACAGGAGAGCAGAAATAGCTGTGAGAAATGACAGGAGAAAGGTAGGTGACTTGGAAGAAGAAAAAGCAATGTTGTCTGAGCTCTGCGGACTGGGAGTTCACTGAGGCGTGTTTTTGCTTCTGTGGTGTTCACAGACCTATGCTGGCTAGCAGCTACCAAACACAGGACCTGCTCCCCCCTGTTGATCCCACAAGTCCAGGTCAGAGCCAAAGTACAGGAGTGTCAGTGGGACTGAGCAGATACTGGGTTCCATCCTGTAGACCGTGTCCCACCCTATAGCCATGAGCCCCCAGCCAGGGCACAGCAGCATCTTCTCACATCCCCCGCGGCAGCAGCACTGTTGGGGAGCAGGAGTCACCCACCTGTCAAGGAGCTCGATTTCTTTCCTGTTGAGCGCTTTGCAGCTGATGGAGCAGATTGCTCTTGCTTTGAACTGAGAGGAGAAAGCAGAGGTATCTGTCATGCTGAGCTCCCCTGCCTTTCTCTGAGGCCAAAGCTGGCCTTCCTCCACACGGAGGGAAGCCTTCCTGCTCCTGATGGCTCCCTGAGTGCAGCACCCATTGCTGGAGAGGAGCTCTATCACCAGCTTTGTACTACACCTGGGGACACTGCGGTGTTTTTTTGCTCCCTCTCCCCAAGCCAGGGATGCAAACGGACAACAGCCCAGGTCTCCTGGCTGCCTGCCACATACCAGCCGTGGGCTGGTGCCTCCTCAGACAGGAAAGGTGGTGCAGGGCTTCTCGTACCTTTGGCTTTCCCATGCAGATGCATCCTCGGGTGCTCGGTGGATGTAGAATTCGAAGCTGAGCATGCCTTTGTTCTCCAGAATGACAGTCTGGGTCTTCTTGGTGCCCTCGAGCATGGCACCGAAGTCGATGGGTGAGGCGGGCTCAATGCTGTACTTGCTGTACACAGCTCTCGCCGACACCCTCAGTGGGATCTCGGCAACAGTCTGGCCTCCTTCCCCTGAGCTGCCGTCTATCACCTGTGTCCACAGGAAGGGGTGGTAAACACAGCAAAGAGGCCAGCCTCTACCCCAGTCCCCAGTCTCCACCCCAGGCCTCCATCAGTTTACCCCTCCCTGTTTAAGCACCTCCTCCGGAGTCAGAAGCTCAGCTCCACTTAAGAAGCCTCCCAAATGGTTTTGAAAGACTTTGTTTGTGTATGTAGGAGAGAGGATTCTCCAGTTAAAGCACTCCTTCCATTCGACACCTATCCTGTTTACACTCCCAAAATGTCGAGAGATAACACAGCCTGGCCCAAGCAGCTCACCTGGCAGTACAGGATGGGTTTGTTCTTGAGGAAGATTTCACTTGTGGGGTGGAAGAGCATCTCAATATTCACACCAGGCTGGGAGGCAGTCAGCATGCCCGACCGAGGCTCAACGCTGAAGTGGGATGCCAAGTTTTGTGTCCTGGGACCTGCACCCTTCAGCGTGAAGCTGGGGAGAAAGGGAAGGAATGGAGATCTCTGCAGTTAAAAGTACAGGCACCACCAGCACGGCCAGGACTTTGCATAGGACCAGGAAAAAAAAAAAAAAAAGGGAGAGTTCAGCTCTGCTCAGGGAATCCTGGATCTTGACAGAGAGTGCAGACAATCACAAGGTTAATGCATGAAACCTTGACACCAGAATTTTTCATTTGCTTCTTTACAGAGTCTCAGAAAGAGAAAGGAAGTGACCATCAAAGAAAAGCAATGAATCTCATCATTTCAGTGGCTGAAATTTTTGGGGCTCTCCTTTGGGTTCGTGCTGAGCTGTGAAGAATTGCTGGTTTGTGGCTGGATTCTCTAGTAAAATAGTTGAGATTAGAGAGTCCGGGTTTTGTATTTCCCATGAGGTAGCCAGCATGAAAACAGGTTCTAGCCATTGACAGAGGGAGAATGCAGGCCTGGGAATCTGAAGAAATGCTCACTACCAGGCAGCTGGACTCACCTGTACTCAATGTTGTATACCCCTTTGTTCTTTAGACTCAGGACTTTCTTCACCTTATCTAGGACATTAATGGTTCCAAATTCCAAGCTTCCATCTGGACCTGCAGAAAACCCGCAGAGCCAGGTCAGAAATGGTATTTATCAGCTGCAGAACACGCCAGGTCACAAACTACATGGAGGTCTTGACACAAAACCCTTTCCAGCAAGTTTCCCTTCTTGACAGTATTTTCCAGCTATTTGTCTGCCTTTTCTCTTCCTACTCAAATTATCTGCAGGATTAGTAGCTACGGAAATTACTTTATATGCTGTGCTGAGCCCGTGGGAGTTGCCAACTGCCTGTTCCCGTCACTGTTGTTTCAAAGCCCCCAAATCCAATCTGCACGTGAAGCTGCACACTTCAAAGTTCAGAGGGGAGAGACTTAAGGCTGTCAATGCCCTGACAATGCATTATTCCACACCACTTGCAGGGTTTGTGCTTCATGTGTCCATGCCATCCTTGCATGCTATCCCATCCCATCCCATCCCATCCCATCCCATCCCATCCCATCCCATCCCATCCCATCCCATCCCATGCGCTTTGGTCGCCCGCCCCCCAAGGTAATGCAGTGCACCTGGACTGCTTTGTCTGGGAGGCGTCCACTGACCTTCAGGCATGTCGATCCTCAGAGAAACATCATAGACCTTTGCAGAGATTTTGATGTTTTCAGCCTGAACAATCCCCAGGATGTTTTCTGTGTCTGAAACCTGAGGCAGCAAGAAACAAACACTGTTCAGATCATTCTTTTGGTAGACAGCCTCTAAGTCCTTGTCTCTGCTGGCTGCTTCCCCTGTGGCCTCCCAGGCTTCACAAGCGTTGGTGGACTCCCAAGCTTTGCTAACCTGTTCATCTCATGGGCTGCCCCAGTGGGATTCAGCTGCAGTAAAAAACCCTATCAGCCCAGCTCTGTCTTCACCATAGAGAAGAAGATGTTCTACCTCAACAGAAGAAGGTCCTTCCTCCCTTGGGAGCCGGGGAGCTAAGAGTGTCCATCCCTGTGTTGCTTCTGGCCTTTGCTATCAAACACGTCTGAGCTCAGAGTCCTTGGAGCAGGGAGACCCTCCGGGGACACTACCCTGAGCAGGAACCCATGGAAGGCTTACTCGCCTCTCCCTCCGCATATGGTTCAATTCCCATATTATTTCATCCACAGCAGCTTTCTCCTCCTCAGGGAGGGCATCATACTCTTCCTCATCCATTCTCAAGGCACGTTCTCTGTTCCTCTGAAGAGCTTCCTCCCGCTGCAGTTCTTTAGCACAAACCAGAGGAGAAACCATGAGTGACAGCAAGCACAGCTGGGTGCTTTGGGAGTCAGCTGCAAGGACTCACAGCTTTTCCCAACCCAGCATATCACACCAGGAGACATTGGGGAGCTCATATCCCTGCTCCAAAATTCAGACAATCCCTCAAACGACGGCCAGGCAGTGAGTTCCTGTGCTTTTCCTGGCTTAAGTGCACCAGGGCTGAGGACAGTTGTTTGTCACTGAGCTACAACAGCTTGAACTTCTGCCCAAGCTTGAATGTTAGAGATTAAGGTGTCTTAAAGCCTCCAGTCTCCTGCAACTCTGAGATGAGTGTGGTTACAGAGGCAGAAGGTGGAAAGATGAATAAAAACACTTCTTACAAGCTCTGCTGCAAACCCAGACACACAGAGATAAGTCTGAGGGCTTGAGAGAGAAGATTTGAGAGGGACAGACATATCTCACCTTCCCTCTGTCTTTCATCTTCCTTCCTCTGTATTTCAGCTTCCTTCCTGGCTTTCCAAGAAGCATAATCCCGATGCACGTGCACCACGTAGATATAATGGCGATTCTTGACAGCTGTGAGTACACAGAGCAGAGAAGATTCCAGGCTTCTTGCAAAGAGGCTCTCCAAGCCATCAAAGACCACTCCCTTGCAGCAGTCTTCGTGCTGCAAATAAAGGGAAGAGTAAGTCAGCCATTGCACACAGGGAGCTCACAGCTGGACAGTAAACCCAGATGTCACAGGGCACCAGCTGTCCTTGTTCCAGGTGCATTAGCTAAGAGCAGCTTGTGTCTGTCCTTAGGCTCTGCCAACTAAGGGCATCTGCAGCTTCCCCCAGGGTTCCCTGCACACAGGCCAGGATCCTCCAAGAGCATGTACAGACCTCCTCCTCTCCGAGTTGTACCTCACTGCCTGTTCTCCGGAGCAGGAATGTCTCCTTTTCCCCACCCCACATACCTTCAGCCTCTCACAGAGGATCTCCACCAGCAGGTGCTCGGGCAGCACACAGCTCAGGCAGTTCAGCTCTTCCCCACAACTGCTGGTGATGTTCAGCTGCTGCGGTGCAGGAGCAGTGGAAACTGTGAACTGTAATGTGGACCATTGTAAGGAAAATACACCCCGGTGGAAAGCCCTGGACAACTCCCACTGCTGGGCTTGCAGCTGGGGTTCCTCACTAGTGGAGACTAGAACAACCCTGCAGTGCAGGCTGGGGGCTCCAGGGGATGGTCCTGGAGGGCCCATCCCCTGGCCAGCAGAGACCCAAGCCTGCAAACTCCTGGTGCAATGGATCCACATACCAGGCCCTGGCTGGCACAGAGCCTCCACTGTAAGCAGCCCCTGCCCATCTCACAGACAATGCAAAGGTCCCAGGCACCAACCCAGGCAGATCATGTTTACCTGGGGTTTGCTGGCTGGCTCCGTCTTCTTTTGCGCTGGTGCGCTCTTGCCTTTGGCATTCTTCTTGTTCATTTTCTCCTGAGAGGCTTGTCTTCTCTTGGCCAGAAGAGCGAGCTGACGCTTTTTAGCTGCATAGGGGACATATGGTTCAGGAGGGCTTTGAAAAGCAAGTAGGCACCTTTCACCACAATGGGCACAGCCTTGGACCCTGGAAGGAACGCGGCACTTTTTCCCCAGTCTGCCGGGCACTGGCAACACTCAGAAGCAGCTCCCTCCCTGCTTCTCTTACCAGCACGCTATCCCATCCTTGATTTTAAAGCCAGCACTATGTCCCTCCTAACAACTGTGCATGCAGGTGACACTGCTTGCACAGGAGTTCCCCTATGGATCAAGCCAAGGATTTGTCCTCCAGGACCATTGTTTCCATACACTGCACCCATCCTGCATTCTCCTGTGGAGACCTGCAGCCCTGCCCCGCTTGCACCACCCGTCTCTGCTGAAGCTAAATGCTCCTTGTGGGAAAACCCTGCTGGGACACAGACTCCTTTTCCTTCCGCCAGCTCCCAACCCAGCCAGGTTCAAAAGTGAGCAATGCAAAACTTCCCCCTGCACTGTGGCAGGTCTGGCCTCACCCTGCAGAGCTCAGGCTACCAGCTGCCCAGTAAGCTTCCTAAAAGTCTCTGGTCTCACATGGAGAACAGCCCAACATACACGAGCTGTGTAACCTGACAGTGAGCACAGGTAAATCCCGGGAGACAAGAGCTCATTTGTAGCATGTCTCTGATTGGAAACTCCTCTGGGAGGCTGTCCTTCCCTTCCTCTTGTTTGCAAGGTTACACTCATAGTCAGTCCTCTTGTGCTTAATGAGCCACTTCAGAAGGCTTTTTCCTTGGTAAAGTGGGCAGCAGTTCTGCCTGCTGCCCATGAGAAGCAAGCTTGATTCAGCTTTGAGGAAATAGAAAATATTTGGGAAAGAGACAGGCATGCTTCACCACCCTTAGAAAAATGAACACGTGCCAAGCATGGCAGCGAAGGGGGATGTCAAAGAATCCCTGACTGAGCCCTTAAAATTGATTTTTTATTTTTTGAAGACCAGCCAGAGATGCACTTCACCCATGTTCCCTAAGAGACCCAAGGACTGAAAAACTGCTGCTCTGAGTGAGCAGAAGTGGACAGTCATGGTGGGTTTCTCAAGCACTGGCTCTGGGTCTGGCATTTCTCCTCACCAGCATTACCTTTGTTTTTGCTTTTCAGCTCCATGGCAGCCTCGGTGCAAAGCTCCCGGGCACGGAGCCCTGCCTGGCTGCCATCATTGGCAATGGCCTCTTTCACCACGGTGTCAAGGGACAAGGGAGCAGCGTCGTAATGGTGACACAGGGCCGCCGCCATCTCTGTCTTTCCTGAGAGAGAGAGGAGGACTGCTTGGTGACACGTGCACATGAGGCATTACAGGGACAGGCCCTTGAAAAATCTCCAACAAGATTTCAAAGTTAAAAGAACAGGGGGAAATCAAGTGTCCCTCCAGGGGAGGCCATGAGGGAGGCAGCTGGAGCGTGGTTGCCAGCTCTGAATTCTAGAGCCAGGAGGATCATCTCCACCTCCTGTTCGGCTGAGGTCTTTGCCTTAAGCACCAAGGTCCACCAGGATGTATTTCTCCTGCTTGCCCCTCTCCCTGCAGCCCAGGGCTGCAGCTCACATACCTGCCAGGGGTGGCCCGTGGACAATGACAACAATCCCTTTGTCCTGCTGTGCTTCACACCTCTCTGAAGACTGGTCAATGCCCAGGTGGCGAATGACAGCTCGAGAGACAGGATTCCCAGTCGCCTTCACCATGGCCTCAGGATAGAATGGGACAGCCCTGTGATGTGCTGCAGTGAAAAACCAGGGGAAAAGGTCAGCCTCCTGCCTACCTTTGATCCTCCTCATCCTCCCAATCTGCTCAGATCCCGGAAAAGGAGACTTGGTGAAAGCAACATGAGCTTGTTCTTTTGTTGCTAGGAAAGTGCAAATATAAAAGAGCCAGTGATATTAGACCTGGTTCTACTGGCTGAAGAACTCATCCAATCCTAGTCTTTGTGGAATATCCCGATTATTTCCCCAGTCTACGGCAGGCAGATAGGAGCTTGCTTTGGCTACACTCAGGGTTGGTAGAGGATGCCACAGTCCTTCACCCAAGAGTTCCTCCACCAAGCTGGTGAACAGGCAGTTTTTAAAAGCATGGGCTTTCCCCGAAGGTGACAGCGTTCAGGGTGTATGGGTGCTGCGACCACAGTCAAAACAGACGCTGCCAAACCCTCACTGTTTTTCTGACCTGCTTCTGCCTCGCCCATGGCCTCAGCCTCAGCCTCTGCCATGGCCTTGACCTCTCCCTGTTGAGCATTCAGCCTCTTCTGTGCTTCATAGTACTCCAGCAGCTCTGGGGGCAGCGTCTCGCCCACGGCACGGGGAGGCATTAGAAACTTCTTCTGGTACTCAGACCCCACTGCCGTCCTCAGGATCTGTGTGCGCAGGGAAGAGAAACCATACGCAAGATTCCTTCTCTGGCCTTTCATCACACACGCTCAACAAACCCATTTTCTGTCTCCTCTCTTCCTCCCAACAACACAAGCTATTGAAGTCCTCCCACAGCATGTCAGCAGAGTTGGCTTTCCCTGGGGATTGCCTCCGTCGCCCTGGCACAAGCCTGGGAATGCTGGAGTGCTGTGAAGCTTGGGCAGCATGTACATGGGGACCAGACCTGCCTTCTCACCTTCTCCTCCTCAAGGTACTGCTCATCAAAATCCAGGGAGTAAAACTCAATGGGGAAGTTGCATGGGATCTTCACCACCACTGTGGCCTCCACTCCGTCGCTGTCCACCAGCACCCATCCCATCTCTAGTGCCGGGGGGCTGAACTCCAGCCGTGGCTCCAGACCTTGTCCTGACAGGTGCAGCATTAAGCAATTGCTGCTCTCACAAACGTTAAGCTTCAGCTCATTCTTGTAAGACCTCTGAAAAGAGAAAAGTGAAGAAAACTCATCCATGAAGTCCCAGGTGACAGGACCCCAGACACAACGCTTTCTCCAAGGTCAGGGTGTTCCCAGTCCCTCCAAGGTGAATGGAAACCACCAGGTATTTACTGACGCCAGGGACTACAGCGTCTGTAGTAGCCTGGGGCTGAGTAACTGGGAGGAATCCTGGTGTGCACTGTAACTGGGTATTTGGGTATCAGATGGATCTACAATGGACTGTCAGATGTTTTCACCTAGCCATGCAGGAGTGCAGTGCTCATGAGAAGGGCCCTCGGGGTTACAGTGTCCAGACACAGTCCTGGCACTGCTGCATCAGGCAAACGCCAGCTCCAGGAGAGAGGCAAATGAGCTCTCACCGGCTAGAAATAAGGATCATCTTCACTGCTTAGTGTCTGGCTCTGGGCAAAGCCGGACACAAGATGGTTATGTCTCTTGAGCAATTAAAAGATCCCTGGGACTGCCTGCAGGCACAGAAGCACTTGTGTCCATACCGGTACAGGCCGTCAGTTTCCAAGACCCAGCGGCCACAGGCAAACTACTTTTGGGAACGCTCCATCCTTTAAGTTGAATCCCCCGCTGCATGGGATTGTGCAGGCAGGCCAGAGCCCCAGGGACTGCTGGCAGCACAGCACTACAGGTGACTGTCCTGCTGTGCCCAGGAAGGTGTCTGGTGGCTGTTTTGTCTGTCAGTTCTGCAGCAGGATGAGCCTAGACGGACCATTCCAGGATTATCCTCTGCCGGTGTGCAGCTGCTCTGCACCGAGTGTCGCAGCTGCAAATACAGCCGGGCAAGGGGGAGGCTGAGGGGAGTTGGGCGCATCCCTCCCGTGTGCCGAGAGGCAGCCACAGAGCCCCGATGCTCTCTGTGCAAGCTCCCTGTGGGCATTTCAAAGCACATCTCACGGCAATGCTCTGTGGGGTGAACTGAGCCACGCTGAGTAGCTGAGTACGGGGCTTGCAGAAAGCTCCCTGCCAAGGCAGAGCTCAGAGCACACTCTCGGCACCAGGCCCTCCTTTCGGCCTCCTGGGCTGACACCTGCCAATCTCACGTCCTCGTTTGGTGTAAACCGGATTTTCAAGTCCTGCCAGCTTCCTGCCTCAAAGGGTTCCTTCGGAGGGCATCACTTCAAAGGGACAGGGCTCATCCTCCAGTGCCTGCTTCTTCTGATGTAGGGCTGGTGTCCTGCGTTTGCGTTGATTGTTCCGGGCACAGAAACGAATCCTGTCAGGTCTCCTGGGTCTGCGAGGACAGAGCCTCAGTTCCTGCAGTGCTCTGAGACACTGATACGGTGCTGAGAGCACCCACAGCCAAAACAAGCGTGGCCCCCATAGCCTAGAGCTGGAGGGAAAACCTGTAGACAGGGCAGGCAGAGAGGGAACTGGAGTCCTCAGAGGAGGGGGAATGGGTGAAGGTGCTAGAAAAGCAAAGCATCAGCTAATGGAACAGGTCCAGGCAAACCAGCCTTGATCTAGACCCTCAGAAGCTTCCTCAAACACGCTGTAGACCCAAGTGCTCAGGCAGCCACAGGAGTAGAAAGGGCAAGAGACACAAAGAAAACCCAACCAAGAAGTTACGTGTTCAGTGTTGCCCGTGCTTTACCTCCATTACAGGCTGGATGGCAGTAATAAACCAAGTGCAGGGGACATGGAACCAGTTGTAGAGCCGGACTGTCTCAGTCTGGCACTGCCCAACGAGGGTATCCGAGAACTCCAGAGTGTTCTTTGAAAGTCTGAGTGACAGTTCAATGACAGCGGCATGGAGGCGGATGTGAGACGTGGGGCCTTTTTCTACCTGGAGAAGGACAGAGAATTCAGCGGAGGGTGCAGGTGACAGCTGCTGCGGTGCCCAGCCTGCTGCCTGCCCCAAGAGCTGTGGTACCTTGATGGGCAGCAGCACATCCACGTCACCCTGTGGGCGGCAAGCACTTTCAAAGCACACTTCAAATGTCACGGTGTGTCTGGGAGGCAGGTTCTCCATTTGGTCCAGGTCCACACTGAAACCTTGAACAGATGAAAACAAAGCAGCTGAGATACACAAGAGACATGAAATGTGTCATAAGCATGTTTAAGGCCCTACAGGTGTCCTGGCTGAGAAGTCTGGGAAAACCCCCCTGCCGTGCGGTGACCTGGACAAAAACGTAAAAGAGTGCACCTGTGAACACCCCTCAGACACAGCGAGCCTCCGTGTGATGGAAGCACAGCCTTGCCTCAAGGCCACTTTTGGAAGCCTCTTTTCATCCACCAGAGGATCCGACAGGCTGTTTCCTCAATAAAGGCTTAACACAAGTGCGGTGACGGCGTGAACTCCAAACAAAGCACTTCCAAAACACAGCAGACCCCACTGGTTCACAAAACAAGTCCACAGAGTGCCCAAAGAAACTTCATGCTGGTGGGAGCCAAGGGCAGAAGATGCTGAGAGGTGACCGGGCTGATGAGCCCATCTGGCCCCTGCACTGAAGCGTTAGGGCAGTCACAGGCAGGCCAGGTCCCTGGGCATGGCTGGCCAGGAGAATTGAGACTCTGAAGCTCCCAGCAGGGCCACTGAGAAGAAAAAGCTCAAAAACCTCCCCAAGTTCAGTGGTTTAAGCTAATCTGTCTGAGACACCTTCTTCAAGCCCACAGGAAGTGTCTCCAGCACTGCTTACCTGTGTCCTGCAGGACAGACACATCCATCCGGAAGGACAAAAGCATCTCCCCAGGGTTGGTGATCTCCAGAGTGCGTCTCTCAGTGCAGCCCTTAAATACAGACCCCAGGTCCAGGACATACTCAAGCGGCTCAATGCTGGAAGAAGGAGTAAGGACAGTCCTTAAACCACAGCCTGGCTACAGTTTCAGGTGGATGGAAGATGCAAATAAAGTGGGTAATTCTGTATTCATTGCTGTAAAAACTCAGCTCAAGCATAGGAAACCCGAGGCCTGACCACCTGGCAACGACTTTGGGAAATCAGGAGGAGTGCAGGTCCTAGGTTTTATCAGCCACCCATGGTAGCTGAAACTAAAATTAGTTTAAAATGGACACTGGTTGCAGCTCCTCTGCCATGAAAAGCCAGTAGAGGTGAGTACACTGGGCCTCCACTGGTCTCAATGAAACTGCTTAGCCTCGTGTACAGCCTGAGCCTGAAATTGCCTCAGGGCCTAGAAGAAAGATTTGCCCGCACAGGAAATCTTCATTGCCCTGCAACCAGATCATATGATCTGTTCTGCAGAGCATCTTCCTCCTGAATGGAAGCCTCCTGTGCTTGTGCTGCATCATGATGGCGCAAAGGGAACAGACCAAGGAACCTAGATAAGCCCTGCCACCCCACCAGGATTCGAGCCATCTGAGTTTGGATTTTAAAGTGTTTGCTGACACGTGCAGTTCCCTTCTCCGTTTGTCTAGTGTGCTCTGTTAGTTGGAACCAAGACATCAGCTGGGAGTTGTCTCTTCTAGCGCTAGTCAGCAGGGACAGAATTTATGCGGCCTGGAAGGGCTTGAAGGTCTGCGCTGGGTCCCCTCAGCTGCAGGGACAGAACCCCACACCTGTGGGGAGCCGAGCAGTCCAAAGCTCAGCGTGGTGCTGGGGAAGGGAGGACACTCCTCTGCTCAGACGTAGCCTGTCAGCCACCGGGACCAGACCCTTTCTGAAGTCCCTGGCTATTCCCCAGTTGTGCAGACACAAGGAGCTCTCAGGACAAGGAGACATTGCTAGATGTTCCCCACGGGGCACCTGGAGATGGGGATGGGAATCCTTACTCACTTGATAAGACTCTGGAGCAGCTCCTCGTCAGGGAACCCGCTCTTCAGGGGATGGGATGAGAGCTTTTGCTGCACCTCCAAACCAGCCTTCTCTGCCATTATTATCTGCAGCTGGGCATCTGTCTCAGAAAGGATCCCACCCTGCTGCTGTTGAGAGGGGCTGTGGGGTCCTCCTGTCTGGCTGCTCAGTGTCCGTGACACCGCCTGCTCTTAGCCAGGACCTCATCTCCAGGGAAGTCACTCCCACACCTTTGCCTGCCCAGCCACTGTTGGCAAAGCTGATCTGGCCGGGCAGACAGACAAGCCAGGAACCTTCCAGAGCTCCAGACCCTTGCTTGCCCCCAGCCAGTACCAAGGCAGCTTGGACAAAAGCTGTCTTGAAAGGGAACCGGGAAAGCCTTGAAAGCTTTGTGTCTTGAAAAGCACAGCTTGGTAGCTGGTGCCTCGTGGAGATGAGCACGGCCAGCACAGTCCCAGGGCACAATCAGGCACCTACTGTTTGGGTCTGTAAATCTGACAGGGCTCGGGCTGGGACCAGCAAACTCCCCAGAAATGACCTGCATCTCCTTCAAAGCGCCATCAACTCCATCCCTTGAGCATGGCCTTCAGGATCTCTCCCTGGGGTAGCCAGGAAGCTGGTGCAACCCCAGAAGAGACCATGACCAGAGTGGCAGCCCTAGGGGCAATGCTGAGGTGACACATGGCTGTAAAGTGGGCAGGGAGGTCCCAAATGCCATCAGGGCACCAGGAAGCTGCTGTGGGCTGCAAGGGCCTCAGGTGACACGGAGAGGGTGGCGTGTGCCAAACTGGGCTGCAGCTGTTCTTACTGTATCGCCAGAGCCAAGCAAGCCGGGCTTCCGGTTCTGAGTCTTCCGATTCCGAGTCTTCGAGGTCTGAGTCTTTGAGGTTGGAGTCACCGGGGCCTGAGTTTTCAGGGTCTGAGTCACTGGGGGCTGAGACTTCAAGGTCTTAGTCTTCGGGCTCTGAGTCTTCTTCACAACAGCTGATTCTTTCCTTTGACTTGGTTGTTGCTGCTGTTTTACATGCCGTTCCAATGGCTCCTTATACTTTTCATTTCCTGAAGGAAGAAAACATCCACAAAGAGAAGTGTGAGCAAAGTGCCAATCCCATTAAAGCTGGGAAGTCCCTGCCTCCCACCACTGGTTCCTTCCAGAAAGAAATCCCTCAAGCCCTCTATGGAAAGTGGATGCTGCTGCTCCTCTCTGCATCCTCACCCATCTGCCTCCCCACAGAGGAGCATCTCATCCCCTGCAATGTCACACAAATCCAACCCTGCCAGAAGCCCTGCCAGCCTCTCCTAGAGCTTTCCCAAGCCTTTCAGTCTAGCCATCACCCTTCAGAACCCTGCCAGATGTGCTGGCAAGCTCTGCAGGATGGTTCCTGGGACAAAGACCACATGGGATCCTTGCTCAAGACTCATGAGGCAACCAGAGAGCTTGAGTTGGTCTGGGAGTCCTGCAACCCTCCAGGCTTGCTGGAGGTGGGCACGAGCTGCCCCGTGGGCATATGGTAGGGAACAAAACCAGAGGGGCCCCTCCTGGAGGCAGACAGGCAGTGCCCACCTTTGATGTTCCAGGGCAGGTTCACACTAAACATGGGAAAGGATGCTTCTCCTTTCAGACGGATACTTTCTGGCTCCAGGTCACCCACTTTGAGGTGGTAAGTCCTGCTGAAAGCTCCTGGTAATCCTGGCACGTAAGAAAAATTCAGCTCTTGCGTCTCGCCAGGTGCAATGGAGCCCTGCAGGGACAGGAGAAGAGAGAGGGGATGCATCAGAGTTTGATGGGGAATGGTTCAGGGGACAGACAGGCTGAGAAGACAGGTTCTCATCTACAAGAAGCCATCAAACCACACCACCATCATGATAAATACATTACAGTGTTGGCTTTTGCAATTGTTAGAGTAAACACTGTATGTTTTATAATGTTGACTTTTGTAAAAGAAGTTTTGCTGAAGTTTAGAGTTCTTTTAATTCAAATGTTTTGTTGTGATACCAATGCTGGTGAAGAATTGTTGTAATATTAACATTTAACCAATGAAGGAATTGAAGCCTGTTGAATGTGTCAAAAAGTAACAAAGGACCAGGACTAGGACAACCGCATATGCTCCAAAAAGGCCGGACGGAGAAGGAACTCTGTTAAAACGTTGGAATACAAAGAACTGCTTGTAAATACGCATTGGGCTGATGCAATACCCCGGCTATACAAGGGGTGTTGTGTTGACTGGTGTGTGCCTCTGGCTGCAGCTAATGTGGCTAAGCAGGCAGTGCTGTTCCTTCTGCTTTATTGACTTTGGCCCCTATTGTCTCATATTAAATTTTCTTGAAATTTTAACTGATGAGTGGGCTTTGCTTCTCACACCTCCTACCTTCCTTGTGCCCAAAAGATCGAGCCACTGACCCGGGGGGTGCAGTGTGTCCTCCCAAGAGCTCATCTGCCTGCAGCCCCAGCACAGCCTGATGTGATGTGAGCACAGCTCTGCTGCTCATGGGGTTCGCCCTCTGCCAGCAAGAGCCCGCCTCAACAAGAAAAGGCTTTTTTGGCTATGGAAGAGAAGCCCTCGCACTCAGCAGGGCCAGCAGCTCCTCCCATCCCTTGTAGGACAGGCATGAAGAAATGGGAAAGCCAATCGGCTCCCTCTTCCCACTGCAAGGAGGGACAAAGGCAGGAGTGCTGCTTCGGCTCAAAGACACCCAGGCAGGACTGAGAAGCTTGGACAAATGGTGGGATGACGCTGCAAATTTTTCTCATCGCTCCTCCAGCCCCGCTGCTCCCCGGCCCCCTCACTGCCCCACAAAGCCTCTGCACAGCACAAAGCTGCAGGAGGCAGGGACCAGCACGCCTACTGAAGGGCTATGTAAGTGGTTCTTAGCCCTGGCAGTGGGGAGGCAGGGCAAAGGACAATGTCCTGTGTGATCACACAGCCTGGGTAAGGCGACCCTCAGAAACGCTCCAGTGCCAGCAGCCTGACATCTCAGCCGTCGGGGTCCCCAGAGTGACTGTGAGGTGCGGTGGCGTGATCTTTATCATGAGTTTTAATGTAAGATAGTTGTTCTTTGTACCCTGGTTCAGTGCCGTTGTATTTTTAGGTCCCTTTTGTTACAAACTGTAAGCTTCTCCCTCAGCCTGCCCCACATACAACCCCTGTTTGGTTCACCTTTCCCGCCTTGGTTACCTGTCCACCATTCGTCGGGAAACCCTCCCACCCTGCCAGTCACCCAGGGCCTGTCCCCCGGGTCCAGAAGCTTCGAAGGGAGATCTCTGGCAACCGGCTGGATTGGAAGCTTTCCCCTCCTTCCTTCGGATCATTGGTATTTAATGTTAATGCTTGTTACGTCAGTAGACACTCCCCAGTTATACCCCACTGGTTGCACGTGTAGCCACCCTGAGTTTCCAGCCATTGTATAAAACCCTCTCCCTCCTGAGATTCAGGGTCTCCCTGAAGCACCGGTCGCAGGCTGAGGGCTCCCTCCTTCCTACCAATAAACCCAAGTTGCAGTCAGGCCTCTTGAGAGTCCCGTCTTTCTTCCTCCGCACTCGCAACGTGGCAGGGCAGGTCGGCAGCCAAGATCCCACATTTCTATAGATCGTGTGGGGGCGTGTCGGGGCTAGCCGGCCGTGGGAGGACACGCACCGCCGCAGTGGGGAACCAATTCCATTTTTATTTGTGCCTCACCATATGTTATAAATCCATTTTCTGACACGGGGTGAAAAATTACTACAGGGGCTGCAGTCGCGTTGGGAGCCTTAACACACTCCAGGCGTGAAGGAGGTTGCAAGGAGAAGATGCAGGCAGGCCCCGTCTCGGGGGGGCTGCAAGCGACCTCTCCCTTGGGGGAGGGCAGACCGCGAAGCCCGGGCAAACTTTGCCCGTCTGACTAAGTCTTCCTAGAAGGGCTGAATTACGGGAGGAATCTCGGCGCACAAAAGCAGTTAACGCTGCCAATTTCCCCCCGCCATTTTTGGTTGTGGTCGTGCCGGGAGCACCTGGAGGGCCCGGCTCCCTGCAGAGCCGCTCCTTCCCCGCCTGCCTACCCCACTGTCGCCGCTTCCCCGCCGGCCACGGCCCCGCAGCGCTCCGCCGTTGCCCCGCGGGAGCAGCCGCCGCGCCGGCCGTGCCCAGCCGCAGCTGCGGAGCCCGGACGCCGCAGCCCGCGGGACCGCCGCGCCTGCCGCGGGCGCGGAGCGCGCCCAGCCCGCCGCGGCAGCACGCTCGGGGCGCTGGCCGCACACGGGCTCCTGCTCCAGCCGCCGAGCAGGACGCCGACACAGCGCCCCAGGCTTCCAGCGGTACCGCTCTGTCCCTGGCTTCTCTTACTCCCTCTGTTGTTCATTCATTTTTCTCTCTCTGCTCTCTTTTCTGTCCCCTTCTGGTCGGGGCCGTACCCTTTCTTTATCAATAAGCAATTTTCAGAAATACTTGCTGCCTTTGTGCCTTATTTTCGCCCGAGAAATCTATCAAAAAGAATTCTCCTCTACTCCCCTTACAGCGGGACAGGACAGTGACCAACACACTTGTGCCTTCCGCCGGTGTCTGCCGTGAGACAGCAGAGCCACCCGCCAGCCAAGGCCATGGGGGAGTCTATTAGGACAGCACTTGTCTGACCTTCTCTGCTCCCAGCAGAAGTTGCTGACACCCTTCTCTCTCTCATGGCTGAGTTTGGGGTATTCCCCTCTGACTTTTTTGTCCCTTCCCGCCCCCGCCCCCTCTTTTTTCCCCTTTCACACTCTCCTGGGCCACCCGACACAGGGCTGGGGTGAGTCACTTGTGCTACTTACTGCGGTGGGCTTGACCAGAAACACACCAGGCAGATCTTGGTCTGCAGTGCTAGGGTTTAGCACCCAGTTGAATTCCATATTGCAGGTGTTCTCCAGGGTGACCGTGGCGTGATGAATTTCATTAAACATCTGGAGAGAAAGCACAGGAGCAGGAAGTTACAGACCCAGGCCTGCGGCTGGGAATTTCCTTCCTCTCTCCCGGGGTTGAAAGCAGACCTGGGAGCAGGGACCAGGGAGGAGATACGGGCCCTTGGGAAGCTGGGCAAGCCCCAGGCACAGGGCACCTGCACAGGACCAGGGAGCTCTGGCAGCACACAGACATGTGGTGACGACCACGTGAGGGCCAGTAATAAATGAACCAGGGGACACAGGCCCTCTGTGCTCTCAGGGGTCACCAACTGCCAGGAGAAACAAAGGAGGTGGCACTGAGGTACGTGAGATGAATCCAAGAGTTACGAGGTTAAAGAAAGAAAGTTGTTGGTTCTTGCGTGTTGTTGTTTGGATTGT
The DNA here is from genome assembly GCF_029207755.1 of Chamaea fasciata. NCBI lineage: Eukaryota > Metazoa > Chordata > Aves > Passeriformes > Sylviidae > Chamaea > Chamaea fasciata. The sequence continues at coordinate 20,222,559 of NW_027094097.1, read as the reverse complement.
TTGGATTTGTTCAGGTCGTTTTGTTGGGCGTTGCTGTGAGCTGGGAGAGGGGCAGGGTTGAAGACCTGACTAAAAGGCAGTAGGATGAGAGGGGAGGGGACAGAAGAGTTGGCGGTCAGAGAGAATGGAAGTTCCCGAGTACCATCCAATGGGAAGGAGGACAGGGACCACCCTGGCCGGGTGAAAAAGGGATAAAAGAAGCCGTTTTGGTGAAAGGGGTGTGTGTGCTGAGCTCCCGGCTCTCGGGGAGGGAGACACACCCGGCTCAGCTGAATTGTTACTAATGAACAGTTTTCTTTTGCTTCGATGACTTTGTCCCCATTGAATTGTATCTAAAAGCCAGTGCATTTCTAAGACAGGCATTCCAGAAGAAAAGGCACCTGCACGCAAGTATTGGCAAGCAACATACTGCAACAAGGAAGTCACACAGGGCTACACAGACAGGGCCAGCAGCTGAAAATATCTGTGGGCTTTCAACTGAAAAAGAGCGAAGTGGGGATTCTTCTGGGACAGTCTCTGCAACTGTAGTGACTGGAAGCCCAAATTCTTCCCCTGATTATTGTGTGGGTTAAGCAAGAGCTTTATACAAGAGCATCTCCTTGGAGGTCAGGCTTTGGGAATGGATCAGCAGAGGGATGTCTCAGGGACATGTCCTTCAGAGCATCCCCACTGGGACCCTGCCTGCCCCAGGAGGCAGTGTTTCTCAGGGTACCTTTCTCAACATTTTGGGGAGGCTTGGAGATGACCATTTGAAGCCAGCTTGGATGCCAGATTTGTCCCTCAAAGGTTGTACTTCCAAGCCGCAGGCCAACAAAGGGGCTGGGAAGGGGAGGGAGGCCTGGACTGAGGCGGGCAGGAACCCGCTGGCCATGGTTGCAGGGCAGGGAGCTGTGCCAGGGGACATGTGGGGTACCTGTAAGCCGCAGTCAATCTCCCGGGAGCTCAGCAAGTAGCTGACACGTGAGGCCTCCCCGGTCAGCTTCACCTTGTAGGTGGGGCCTCCCTCCACGTGGCACAGCGCCGTGACACGAGCGATGGTGTAGAGAAGGCCAAAGAAGGTGAAGGAGGCCTGCTGTGTCTCTCCTGGCTGCAGCACACCCGACACCGGCAGGATACTGAAAACCTGGATGGAGGACAGGAGAGACTGAGGTGTTGAGCATGGAATTGGATGCAGAAGAGCTTCTTGGAGCAAAGTGCAGCTGTAGCCAGAGGGGACTGTTCCTCAAACACAGCCAGAATCATCCTAATCTCATCTTGTATCCATGCCACTGACCAGTGGAGGGACCATGGGGAAAATCTTCTCCCATACTCGCAGATCAATGCATTAATTAATACACTACATGAAAGTGAACTGGGATGTGTCCTGGCAGTAGAAATTCTCTCTGATGCACAACTTGCCCTTAAAAAGCATTTCTTACTGCTTTTAGAAAAGGAGGCGACTCAGAGCCAGAGCTCTTGGAGCTCAGGGAAGGATTCCAGCCCAGTTCATCTGACTCCTGAGGCTTTCCCCGCCCCGCTCTGATTTCTATGCCGCTTTCTCAACGTGCTCCAGCAAAAATTTCCTAAGGACCACCTGATGAGGTCCAAGGGGAGCAATGCCCTCCATCGGTGCTGCACAGCGTCCTTGGGCAGCCCTACAACATGTCCTGCACAGCCTCTCTAACAACCAGTTGCTTCAGCAGCACTTTGCGATGGGTCCGGCGGGATGTGAGGCCCCGCTGTGGGCAATGCTGAGGGCCACCAGTGGGACTGGGAGCTACAGCCCTGCTTGCCACACTGGAAAAGTGGGAGTGAGACAGATTCCTTCTTACCTTCTCAGTTTCGAGGGGAGTGTACCCTAAGTCCATGAAAAAGGTGACTCCCTCCAACCCTGGTGGGACGTAATACTTCTCCCAAGTACGTGGTGGCACCTGAAAAACAAGCCATTTTCTATGCTAGGAGGAAGAGACAGCCACTTTGCAAAGTCTCATTTTGTAAGACAGCTTCAGAGCCACCACTGTGATACCAGCTCTTGGGTGAAGAGAGAGATCTGGGAAGAGGTCGTCTGGCTGGGTCGGGAAGAGGGTACATGGAGATCAGGACTCATCACAGCTTGCTCTGGGAAGGAAGCTGGAGGTCCTATCATCATGATGCAGACAAAAGCCTCATCTTACATTGTGAAGAAAACAAGGCAAAAAACCCACACTCAACACAGCATCTGAGCAGGTTTCTCCAAGGAGAACTCTCCTGTTTCTCCCTCCCACACACCCCATGTCCAGCCACCGGCCCTGCTGCCCAGCCCGCTCTCAGGGCACAGGACAGCAGGGCGGCAAAAAGGGAGGTCAGCACGAGCAGGACTTGTTGGTGGCAAGCTAGGGAGGTAACGCAAGCAGTAGGTGTACAAGAAAATCTACCTCTGCTCCTGAAGATTGGCCAAGATCCCGTGATTCTTCCAGGGCTGTGGCTGGCTCCTCCGCTTTTCTAATCTTGAAGTGTCTCCACTGAGTTGCCGGCTTATCCAAAGGGAATGACACCGTCGTCGGTGGTTTGGGTTGGGATTTAGGTGGGCAAAGCTCATGTCTGGAAAAGAACGTAACTATGAACAGGGACCTGCAGTGGGAGGAAAGGACACCTGCACCAGTAGCTCCTGCTCAGGATGCAGCCCCTGGGTGGGTGCTGGTGCGTTGAACTGAGAAATGGTTTGATCCAGCCCTTCCCAATCCAGGCTGGAGCAGGTCCCATCTAAAGGTGGCCCAGGGCTGACACTGAGGTAGCAGTGGTGCAGGCAGCTGCTACTGCTCGCAGCGAGGAACTACAGAGGACACAGATTAACACCTTGTGGGGATGCAAAAAAACACAGTGGGAGAGGAAAAGACAGGGAAGGCAAGAAAAAGGGGAGATTTGAGGCACCAAGGGGCAGACCCAGCCAGTGATGAGCCGGCACAGCCCCCCCAGCGCCCAACGCCAGAAACTCTGCAGCTTTACCAGGTATTTATCAGGAACGTCTCCCTGACAGTGTCGGGGAGGTTGGCTGACATTTTCCAGCACTCCCGGGTGACTCAGGTCACATTCCCCATTTTAAATTGAAGCAGGTGCTCAGGGTAACTCTGCTTGTGTTTCTAATGCCACGTGAGGGACAAAGTTGTGCCATGCCTGCCTGTCACCCTGCTGAGATACAAGCGCTTCCCACGCAGTCAAACACAACCTGGATGCTCCATTCCCAGACAGGAATTCAATGCCTGCTCCCCAGAGAAAAACTGTCTTTCGCTTTGTAGCTTGTTATCTAAGGCTGGGTTTCATTTCTGCATGAGGCGCTCTCTCACCATAACCCCCAAGAGATCCCTAATCATCTGTTCCACTGTCTTTAGTTTTAATGAATGGTTTGAGACAACTTCCCAAGACCGTGGTGCCCAGTCATCATTTTTCACTCTAAAGCAGTGGAGCGAGAGGCAGGGATAGGAGATGATGTGATGAACAAGTCCTGCTGTCAAGCAGTACAGAACCTATAAGGGACATGTTGCAGTGGGGAAAAGTCAACGTGAGTAACAAGTGTCACAAAAAGAGGGTCGTGAGGAATCCAGGGTGTCCACTGAAAGCTGACCCCTGGGAAAGAATTTGTCCTGGCACTAAAGGAGTTGTCTCAGAAAAGAAGGAAAGGGAAGGTAACAAGAGGTTCAGCATCAGCCCAGTTGCTAAGTAGCTCTTTCTCTGGTGTTGGGACTTTCTGGGCGTCCTCCAGCACAGCGCAAGGGAGGAAGGCAAGGAGCAGAGAGCAGCTCCTGCAGAGAGGACCCATCCCAAAGCAAGGGGGCCAAAAGGGCCTCCAGCAGCACTGTGGCAGCTGGGACTAGGAGCCCTTCAGCAGGGTGGACAGTGCCTCAGGCCACGGAGGTCTGAGAAAGCAGCCTTTGCCCCAGCTTTCCTTCCCAGGGGAAACCACGATGAGCACCAAATTGGTGGCAAACCTATTCCCTGAGCATCCAGCCTGACCGCAGCCGGTCAGTGTTATTTGCACAAGGACAAGGCAGAAGCAGTTTGTCAGCTCCTAGGCAAACAGCTTTGTTCTTTGCCAAGTACTAACAGGACACCAGGAAGAAGAGCTTCAAGGACGGGGCAAAGGTGCACATACCTCAACTTCTTCACACGGTCGCCCATCTGGAATGACCAGTGGTACTTGACGGGAAGTGGGCTGCAGTTGGTCATCTCCAGAGAACGCTCTTGTTGCGTGCCAGCCACGATGCCGCCAAATTCCAGGGTGCTGGGCTGGATTTGGAGATTTGGGAAGTGGGCTTCCCCGCAAAGGGTGATACGCTCCACATAAGGATGGCCCCTGACCATTTCTATCTTCAGGATCTTCATTGTTTTCCAGCTGTTAAAATCCAGTCTATAAGCTGGGTCAAATGCGATGTAGAGGTGACAGGTCTGCCCAACGTCCACTGTCACAGGCTGCAAGCAGATGAACAATAATTAGTCACCTGTGGGATGACATCCCAAGGTCTGACAGCATGAAGCAGTAAATGCTCCAAGTGTGACACCAGCATGGGCTTCTCAGTTCATCGTTCATTTCTTTACAGCAAGGGTCTGACTGCGGGCACCACACTCGAGTCCAGGATTCCCTCAGGCTCACGTTTCTGTGCTCAGCAGCAATACAAGGGGTGGCTGCTGGAGAGCTGGGATGCTTTCCAGGAGACACCTTCACGGCATGGCTTGCCCAGACCTAGTTGCCTGCTCCCTTCTCCCTGTGCCTGAAAGCCAGGGTGGATCTTCTCAACTCAGATAAGTTTTTGATTCCTTCAGCAGCTCTGCTGATGCAGTTCAGGCCATCCCACTGCTGACGCTACAGATTAAACTTCTTGACTTAAGGACGTCCCAACAGAAGTGCATCACCGCATCCCTCCTCTTCAAACCCCACTGCAGGAGTCCGGGGCTGCTCACCTGGCCATGTGGGAGTGGCTGCTGGTCCTCACTGCAGACCTGAAACGGCTGCTCCAAGTAGAGCATAAGGTCGAGTGGCAGCCGGCAGGTGTTCTTTATAGCCAAAGGCTGGTACTGCAGAGTCAGGACATCACTGGGTTTCTACACAAACAGGAGACAAGGAAAAACAACCTCAGCTAGCCACAGACCCAACCTCAGCTAGCCACAGACCTGCTTCTGCTGCATCTCGCAGTTTTCAGTCCCAGAAGTGCACACATTTCTATTTACCCTTTTTATTTGTTTCTACACTTCCAGGAGATTTTTCTTTACAGCAGGTGCTTTTCATGTTCAGAAACCACAGCACCCTCTGGGGGACAGGGAAACACTCCCACGTACAGATGAGCAAATGGGGCCCTGAGAGGAGGCAGCTGCTTGAACAAGATCTACAGCAGAAAGGGAATCCAGACCATTTGTCTCCAGTTTTGTCTCTCTCTTGCGCAGAGCAGCACTAGATGATCTTCACTCACATACAGCCATTTCTTACAACCTTATTGGCTCATAAAGCAGCTTGTCTGCAGGATGCGTCCTGCAGTCCCTGCTACAGGGACAAGGTGTCTGTGGCCTCAAAGCTATGATCAGCCTAGGCTCTTCCTTCCTTGTCTGCATTCTGCTGGGCTTCCTGCATGGTTTAGCGAAACCAGGGAGTTTGGGAAACTAGTTCTGCATGTACTGGTATCAAATAGGTGCCATAGTATGCAATAAATCAGTTTGTCTGTGTGGCGTCAAGCAGAACCCAGGCAGAATCCGGGAGAGCTGAAAAGCTTCTAATTACATCGGAACTGCCTGTTCCAGGGATTCTGTACTTGAGTGGAAACCTGGGAACCAGAGGAGAGGCCTGAAACTACAGAAACCAACTAATGAAACATCTTCTCTTTTTCAGACAACTTGCAGGAGAGGGAAGCATGATGCTGGAGTTGGGATCCCGAGACTAAAGGGCACCTGCTCTGCCTCAGTGTTATCATCACTGCAGCTGCAGGGTGTCTGGGGGTGCTTTGAAGCAGGTGAGGCTTAGGGAAATGCACAGAGCTATACCATATAGCTATACCATACAGCATTCATGCCAACAGCAGAGAAGGCAAAGAGACACAGGAGATGCTGGGTTTTTCCTTGTCAGCCTGAGGAATTCACAGGAATCTCCATTTTTTCCCTGCTTTCCTACAGCATCGGTGTACAGACATCACCGTGCCCTGGAGGATCCTCAGAAACCTCCCTTTACCGTGAGCAGAGAAACTGGCATTTCTCTGGAGGTGGCCACGATCCTCCTTGGCAGTGCAGCTGCAATTGCAATTTTACTTTGGGGACGTTAAATACCAGTCTCATCTCTAAAAGCATCTCCCCTCACTTTACAAAGTGCCTCAGGAAGGGTAAAGAGGGGCTTTTACACAAGCACACCCCGCCCTCAGCCATGCTGTTCAATGCCAGGATGCAATCCAGACACTTACTTACCTTCTCCACCCGGAAAGAGAATTGTCTGGCTGATAAATTTATAGTGGGATCAATAAACTCGCAGGTAATGGTTGCTTCTGTTATCTTCTTCATCGAGCCGCCTGTCCCAATGACAGCTTCGCAGATGGCGTAATTCTGCACCACCTGCATGCAAGAGTCACTTGTCACCAGTGGGTGGTGGCAGGGCATCCAGCAAATGCCCAGCATTGGCTCAGCACCCACCACCCACCACGCGCCCTATTCCTGCCACAGAGTTATGGTCACTGCCCGCTTTTCTTCCAGTGATGCAGCTTATTTATTTTGCACTCAACTGTCTGTAGCACTGCACCCCAATAACCACAAAAGGCACTTGTGAGAAACTCCCCCCCTTCACATGGCTTTTGGTTTACTCTGTGCTTACCCCAGATGAACCACTTGGCACTTGTTTAATTCACTTTCTTTTTGGGCTCCTAGTCTAAGTGTTACTAACTTATTTCTCTGCCCTTCTTTGCTGACAAAGCATGCAACGCTGTCTGCCCCAAAAGAGCAGTATTTCCTTCTACCCTTACTTCGGGATCAGCACTAGGTTTTGGTGGCTGTGGAATCACAATAAAGCTGTAGCTGGTCTGATGGTGACCAGCAAGGAAAGTAAGTGGTGCTGCCACAGAAACGTGTGGTCTTAAACCAGTTTCTTGAAGGCCCCTGCTCATTTCCCCAGGCAAATGTCAAGGGACTGTGGAACGAGCCCAGGGGAGGGGATCTGATGCTTCCCCAGCTCAGCCCGTGGTGGGGACCTCACCTGCGCCTTGCGGGAGAAGCCTGGCAGCACCAAGTCCACAGACTCTCCTGGCTTCAGGTCCATTGACAGCGGCCCCAGCCGAAACACGGGGGCCGCACATTTGGGCCTCTGGGAATCACGTTTGGCTTTGGGGCTACTGTGGGCTGAGGTGCTCTGGCCCTCCTTCCCAGCTGGCCTGTTACATTCCACCTTCCAGAAGAGCTGATGGAAGTGGTGGCCCCCATCTGTTAGTCTGAACTGACGAGCACAGGGAAGGAGGCTAGAAGACCAACCAGAATGGAAAATAGTATGGGAGAAGCTATTGTCCTGGTCATCAGATTGCTCCCAATGAGGATTCTGAGCTGTTAATAGCTTGGAGACCGTCTTCATTTGCAGCTCTTAATGTGGACCGGGAACAGTGTCTGATAAGCTGCCCTTCTGATGTCGTTATTGCAAGGAGGAATATGTTTCTAATGGTAATGTAGCATTTTCCAGGCCAGGCTAACAGGATCTGGTGTTTTCCTCCAAAATGTGTGTTCTGGGGTGATTCATACTGTTACTGTATTTTGCATTAATCTGCACCCGAAACTGTTATTGAATCTTTGAGATCCTGCACCTGAGGCCCTTGTGTGCGGGGGTATGATTGCAGGCATTTTTAAAAGCCAGCGCGGAGGAAGTTTCTGGACGATCCCAGCAAGCTGCTAGAAATCATCTGTCTGCTCTAGGAGAGGAAACCGGGGGAGCAGGGGCTCTCTCGTTCATAGAAGCTTTGGTTTTGCACTGGTGGTCATTTGTAGAAACTTCATTTCGCAATCAGAAACTGTTTTGAAGTGAACTTTGCAAACTCTGCTGGCAACGGAAAAATGAGCAAGGTCCTGTGTAGAAGTGTACCTCACCTGGTAGGGTTTGCAGCCCCACAGTGGCAAGGAGGCTTCCATTTAAGGGAAGGATTTGGGTTCCATTCTTTGTTTCACTCATGAGGTAAAAACCAGAGGTTTTGATACCTTTTTTGGCCTTGTGCCAGGACGGACGCAGCCCTTGGATCTTTGAGACTGTGCCTCAAGCCCTGTTCCTATTTCTATTGGGCAGGATGCCAAGAATCCGGCCTGGATTGTTACATGCTTAAGAGAATAGAGGAAGATCCTCAGGGCATTTTTGGGGTGTTGTAGCAAGTGCAAAGGTCCTCCTTGCACTCGGCACAGCTTTTTCTCTTTTTTCTGCATGGTTTTTTATTTTCACCTTAATGAAAACATTTTTGCTTTTCAAACACCTCTGATCATGCTGCCTTGCTAATATTTTAAGCCATCCTGAGGCTGCCGGTCAAACCCAGAGGTGATGCACCTGAGAGGGCACCCTAACATTCTGGCCTCCCGCACAAGCATCAGTCCTGGGCAGGCAGGGCAGCAGCAGAGCCCACGAGCAGCGTGAGGAAGCGTTGGCAGCGGCACTGCAGGCCCCACACAAACCAGCAAGTTTCCATCTGCCTCTGGAACTGCTCTGCGGGCTCCTGCCTTCCCAGGGGGGTCGTCACCCTCCCGTCTCTTTGTTCCCAGGGCCCCTGCTTGCCTGGCAGGTGCCATTTTGGAAGGGAAGGGTGCGATGCCATCTTCCCTTGGTCCCGCAGCCACACGGAGGGCCCGCCTCATCCAGGCGCCATTTTGGGAACCTTTTGTTCTGGGGGAGCCTGCGAGATCATTACTTGACCAAGTGAGGACATAGATGTGTTAGAACTGAAGGCAATTCAGTGGCAATTGAGCAACTGGTTTCTCTTTCAGTGGTTTTTGAGGGTACCTAGCAACGCTCAACTGGCCATCACATGTCTCTAAAGGTATCTCTGCCTTCAGGGAAGGAGTCAGGGTCTTTGAACACTGAAGAAGATCGTGCCTGAAGGACTACAGCAAAACTGCTCCTTGTTGAGACAGAAGGAGAGGTGGGAGTGGGAGATCTCCTACCTGAATTGGTATCCCAAGTTGAGCTCCGGGGCAAGTGGTTTGTCTGTGACAATTGTGGTGCCAGTGCCAAAAGCCAGGAGGGTGGAGGTGGTCCAAAGTCTGTTCCCAATGAACAGCTGGAGAGCATCAGCAAAAACCCCAGTGTCATCCAGGGTTGCTGTGACAGTCACATGAACATCACCCCTGGCGGGGATCACTCCTTCCCTGGGTTCAATAACATAGCAGTGAGGTTTACAAGCCTGTAAGACACGCATAATGTGCATTTAGGATGGAAACCATACACCCTGGTCTCTTATGGGGTGTAAGAAAAGGAGAAGACTAAAGAGGGGAGGATAAAAATCCTAAAGGCCTAATTTCCCTAAATTTAAGCTGCAGTATTGGGGAACAGCAGAGCTTACACAACCTGTATTTTCCCCTCCTTTAACAGACTCTCACCTAATTAACCCAGTTTTGCCCAACCCAAGGGACGCTTATCCTCAGGAGAGTGTTCCTTCCCCAGTCCTTCTCTGGAGTGTGTGCCAAGGAAAGCTGCTTTCTCTCTCCTGGCTTCTCACAAAGGCTCAGGGCCAGAGGAAGTCATGACGGCTCAAATCCCACTCCAGAAACCACACAGCTGGAGGACACTGCTGAGAGCCTGAAGAATATCTCCGCAAAACCAGTTGAGCAAAACCCCAACACCAAACTATCCTTTCCCAAGAGGCCCTCAATGCTTTTCAACGTCCCCTAAAGGACCGAGGCCCTCACTTCCCACTGATCATCCGCTGTAGAGAGGTGCCCCAGGGCCTTCTGCTTTGGAAAAGTCACCTCTAAATGGTTATGGCAGAGCAGGAAAGCAGGAAGCAGAGGGAAAACTGGATGACATGTGCTCAGTGGGCATGGCCCACTCTTCCTAAGAACTCGTGTCCTCTGGTTTCTCATGGGCTTCACAGATTGGCCAAGAGAGCTGGAAGCTGCCCAAAGGAGGGAGGAAAGGCCCCGCACCAGCACAGCTGTACAGACACAGCTCTGCAGGTCCAGCCCTGGAACGAGCACGTGAAGCCCATCCTTTACACACCAGGCCCACCCAGCCAAGGTGCATTGCTCCCTGAAGAGGTGGAAGGCAGAATTTCATTGTGTAGTTCGAGAAAGCTGTCCTGGAAAAATCCCTCACTTTAAGGTTACATTTATCCCCCAAACTGCAGGAAAAGCAGCAAGAGGAAAAATCATGCCCCTCCTCCTTGGCTCAGGAGGCTGTGGCTGGACTTTCCCACATGGCCTGATGCTTTATCCACAGACACAAACAAGTCCACAGGATCAGGTTTTAACCAGCTCCAAGTTCAACACACCCAGCATGGAGAAGAACAGACCTCAAGCCCCTCAGAGATCTCCCCCTCCAGCAGACATCCCACCCAGCCCCAGGCCCAGCCTACAAGCCCTTCCTGGCTGCAGCAGCCCTGCTCTCCCTGCCAGGGGAGCAGCCCCAGCTCCTCTGCCCTATGCAGCCTTCACATATTAAACAGCCATTCTCTGCAGCCGGTCCCCAAAGATGCTCTTCAAAGGCACAGAGACCACAGGCTGGGGGGGTGCACAACCCCCACACATGTCTTTGTGTGGACAGCCCAACTGGCCTGACCCACAGCAGGTGTGAAAATTGCCTCCCCACCAGCAGTCTGAGGACAGACCTCACACCCTCTTCTCTACCATGAACAGCAGTTTGGCACAAAGCAAATGTAGATGGCACAGGGAAAGCACAGGGAAACCCATGCTCTCCGAGGAGCAAAGGACCACAGGTTTCTCTTGATCTCAGAGCTCAAAAACCGTGACACACACAGCTAAAGACCTTCCATAAAATTATGGGAGAACTCGTCAACACGATCCAGACGAATTTCTGCTCCAACATCTCTGCACCTGATTTCACTGAGGAGTGCCCCAGCTAAAACCACTCCAGAGCCAGGTTCCTTTTGCCTCACCCAGATGGAATCTTGGAGTATCTCGCTTCCTCTCACACAGGCCGATGCATATAAAAACCACGTCATGGCAGCTTGTAATGTCAACCAGTCAATTTCCCTGGAAAACGGCCCCACAGATACTTACAATCTCTAGCCTGAAGTCTAAATCGACGAGACCTTCGTTGAAGAGGCCAAAAGCTTGTGAATTAGGCCTTAGCACTGGCATCCTGCCGAACTCTATCAGCCTTGGACTTATGTAGACTGCTGACAGCCGTCCAAGGCTCTGTAGTTCTGTTCTCTGTTACAGAAAGCAGGCAAGAAAGATTTAAAAAAAAAAAAAAAATCAAACCCGAACAGGGAAACCTAAAAAAGCTTAAACGGCTCAACCCAGCTCAAGTTATTTCTTTAGGGACAGCTACCATTCTCCAGCTGAATTCCTGGGATTTTGGGGGGAAAAAAATAAAGCTTATGTATTCACCTCCAAATTGAAAAGGATTAAGTAAAGAGAAACTTTCAAACTACAAATTATTGGTCCAAAGGTAGAAGCTTTGCAAGAAATCTCTAGTTAAGATCAGGCTGACAGTTAAACAACTGGTTCTTCGGGTGGGGAGAAACTCTTCTCTTTAGGTAAGCAATCTGATAGTTGAAAGCAAGTGCTCAGTCAAACTTCAGGCTCCCTGGCACAGCCTGCACTGCCTGTCCTCCCTGTTGACTGGTTTACATGCAGTGCCACAATGGCCCAGGTTCAGATGTTTGGTGCCATCCAGGGAATTTGGCATCATCATTTCCATGTTTTAATGTAAGCTTAAATCCTTGCAACTACTCTTCAGATGCCAGCTTTCCTTTCTTTTACAGAAAGCCCAAGGTTCCCAGAAATCTTCTGACATCCTCTTTTGTGCTGTGAGGTAACATTTTAAAAAAGATGTTTCCAAAGTTAAGAGCATTTTAAAGAGTAATTAAAATGATCCTCAATTCCAGCTTAGATGAACTACCTTCTGGGTCAGACACTGACATTGCCACCTATAAGGCACGAGCTGTTTATGCCACCTGCCCCTGCTGTCCTTCTCCACAGCAGCCTGTGCCTCTTTTCCCCGGAAGAATCCCCGCACACTGTGCACCCTGCCAGGACCAGTTGCACGAAGGCACACACCTCCCCTTGCACTCACCAGTGGGTTTCTTGCATCCCCAAACACGCCGGTACAAACACTGGTGCAACGCTTGCCCAATCTTTGGATTTCAACTGTAACTGGAATCTCTGCAGCGCTCCGAGGCTGGAGAATCCCACAGGGTCTGGGGCTGGAGTAGAGCACAGGAGAGTCCTCCTCGGGTTCCTAGAAGGGACAGAATCAAATCCAGCTTCAGAGGGACCTCTGAAGAAACTTTAAACTCCTCAACATCCATCCCAACAGCAACTTACACACATTTTTAAAAATCCCCAGGACAAAGGTAAAAGGCACAAACAAGATCCAAGAATTGTAGGCTTAGAATTCTCAGGGGGTTCTGCAAGGAGGCTGCCAGCACAAGCACTGGTGTCTGTGGATGCAGCAGCTTTTCACAACCCTCGAAGATCTCCCACAAGAAAACACCCTGAAGACTAGAACGTAAGCCCTTTCCTCAAGAGATTAAACTGCATCCTAAAGCTAACATTCAGGTAGGATCCTGTTCTCAGCAGATCTTTAAGACTGAATAGAAACCGGCAAGGTCTTATCCAAACCCTCTTCCCCCCTAATAATCTCCACAGTAATATTTGAGAGGAGGAGGTGGATGCGATGCCAAACCTGGGGAATAAGCCCGTAGCAGCCAGTAAGGTGGGTGTTATTCCAAATGAAGAACTTCCTCACGAACGGCGCCTTCAGGTCGCACTCATGGATCCCCCGGTTTTGGGGGTACACTTGCAGCTCAGGAACGAAACATCTGGGCAAAGAGATGACCCCAAGGGAATCAGAGATACTGAGAGAATGGAGAACGTTTACCCCCAAAGATTGTGAAATGGAGCACAACACCTTTGTCACTGTCAAATACACATTTAACAGCCCTACGGTGAAAAATTGCCTTCAAAGTCTTCCCACTCAAACATGTCTTGTCGAGGAGGGGCAAAACCTGAGAGGCAGCACCCAGAGGCTGCCAAGTGCCCCAGGCAGAGCACTTGGTCCCACAGCTGCCTCAGCCCCTCCTTCACCCAAGAAGGTTTGCAAGAACTCCTGGAACAGTCCCAGTGATCCATGAGCTCTGGGGGAGCCTTCCCAACAGGGATCAGTGCTCAGTAAGGCTCCAGGAACACACGACTCTAGTGTCTCAGTAAAAAGGACTCCCTTCTCTCCCATGGTGCTGTTACCCTGCCTGAGAACTCAGCTGTTTGCCCCAGCCTTGGAGGGCATGAGACATCACCTGCCCCACAGAGTGGGAGATCACTCCCTCCCAGTTCCTACAACTCCCCTGGTCCTTCACTCCACAGGTCCAAATACTGACTGTCCCCAATTGCACTTGCTTTTCAAACATGGCAGCCCAGGCACTGACGAGATGGCTCTGCCTGGGAGTGGGAACAGCACCAGGGAACTGCATCCCTCTTGTCATTAAACTGACACCTAGAGCAGCACAGCAGGATGGAATTCTGCTGGAGCAAGAACAACTTTTGCTTTAAGCCTGAGAACATCAAAGCTCAAAACAGGAAGCAGAGAGAAGGGGAAAAAATAGAGCTGACCTGCCACATCAAGGACTGATTTCCCCTCTGAAGATCCTGCCCTCACCTCTCTTGCTGTGAGCCACTTCCCCACTGTCACGTGCCCTCGTTAACAGAACCAGACCCTGACCCTCAGCAGACTGCTTGGTGTGCCCCAAGCCAACGCGGGCTGGTTGCAACCCAGCACAACTCCACCTCTTGCAGGAAGAAGGCGAGGAGGCCCTTGGGAAACTTGCTTCACCTCAAGCACCAGGTCAATAAATGATATCATTCCTGGTCCCTTTAGAAAACGACCCAGGACCACGCTGGGCTGTCAGCAGGGCTGCTTTTCACCACAGGCTGCTTTTCAAGCACTGCTGTTCTCATGTCCAGCTGGGCAGAACATGAGGTCATTAAACAACACGTCTCCTTGGGAGCTGCAGCCAGCACGTCCTGTGCAAGGCAGTGCGCTGGGGGAGGCCAGGGAAGTGCTGGTACCTGGCCTTGATGATCAGTGATGCCACTCCCTTGCCAAACCACTCCAGGTCCACCAGCAATTTCCGGTTGTATTCCGTCACAGTGTTGGAACACAGGGTCACCTGGTGGAAGAGAAGAGCAGTAAATTCTTCTTTACAAAAGCTCATGACTCACGTGTGATGTCCTCCAGTTTTTGTGGTAAGTAAAGGGAGGATTTTGCCTTAATTCTTCTGCCGCTCCACGTGTAGAGCAGTCTCTAAGAGTGACAAAAGCCTTCTGGCAAATACCAGATTTGTTAAGCACACCTTGCTATCAGGGCATAGGTCAGCTAAATTAAAACATTAGACTAAAGCTCTGTGCAGCACTGTGTTCAAATTAAGGGGCAAATTTTCATCTGACTACAATGACATAAATGCAGTGGAAATCTGCTGACTTGAACAGAATGAGTTCAGCTTTACAGCAGGAAGCTGAAGACAAAGCGTGGGCCAGCAGGTGCTGGGCAGTTCATGGCCGCAGAGTTTTTTGCCTTCACTGGAGATCCCTGCAGTGAACACAAATCATTCTACTCCCCAGGACAGGAGAAATGAGACCAAGAAGAAAAGCAAATTGCTTTATATAATGACATCTGTCTAACAGCCACCTTTGGTCCTCGTCCGTCCTCTGCCCACTTGCAATCAAAGACATTGCTCTCAAAAACACCAAAATGCCTTCAGTACTTGACCATTATGGGACATGATTTCAGCTTGTGATTTTGGAAACAAATCAGTGCTCCTTCAGGAACGTCCCGAGTAACCCAGCTCACAGAGGCCCCACGCCAGTGCAGATCCTCGCTCACACGATGATCAGAGCTGGCATCAGAGCTAAAGCCCTCCCACACTCCCGTGAAGCGTCAGACCCGCTGCTGAAGTGTGTGTGGCTGGACTCTTCCCATACCTCGATATCCTGGTGTTCCTGGGATTGGAGGGTCCTTTCGCTGGGGTTCATTGTAAACTCCCGTGGCTTCACAGAAAAATGAATTCCCTCCCTCCAGGAGGGCTCACTGTCGCTGAGTATTTGCTCAAAGCTGCTAACAGCAGGCTGAGTGCCATCGTCCGGCACCCGCGAGGTGTTAGTGAGGCGACAGGTCTTGGTGTAGGGAAAGCCTAGGAAAAGGACACAAATATCCATTTAGGCACCAGTTATGTCGTGACTCCTGGTGGGAATACCCTGGTAGCATGAAAGCGTGATAGGAGTTTAGCTCTTTATTATCTGAACTACAGATTACTGAGAAGCTGCAAGAGGAATTAGTCGTCACTTAGTTCCCTTTAACACTGATTCCAGACTGCAGCCTTGAAAATGCCTGCTCTTAGCCCTGCTCAACACTGCAAGCTTCTCTCTTTCTGATGGGGAGAAGCTCCCTCACCTGCCCCAAACCAGCACCAGTTATTTCTCCCTGATGACTGTGCACCCAGACCAAGCATTTCCTCTGAAAATTCAAACTGTAAAATTCCCTGTTAAGTCTGCCAACACTCCTACCCTTTTCAAGATACATAAAGAGTGAGTCGCCATTGAGAAGAAGCTACAGCAGAAGAAAGTGAGGATGGAATCAGGAACTAGAACGTGATGCAAAGCACCCTAATGCAGTTTCTCTCTGCAGAATTCTTAAGGCGTCTTTTGGTTTGGGCCAAACAGACTGGGCATGTGACAGCTCAGAGCCCACTCAGCTGGAGGCAAACCCGAGCCTTGACCCAACAAGCGGGGACATCGCACCCATACTACTCACTGTGATTGCTGCCTGCAAGGGTTTACCCCACCTTAACTCTGAGATTTGCTTTCCATATTGGAAAGCCAGAGATAGTGCCACGCATGGTGGGGATGTCCTGCAGAGCCCGGACACCAGCCACAACCCGCTCTGCAGTGGACTGGCTGGCCAGCTCTGTGGGGAGGAGACTTCTCCCCAGGCCTGCTCACCAAGAGTCATTTGAACACAGGTGGGGGAAAAAAACAACTGCAGGCGCAGCCCAGAGCTTCTCTGTGCCCATCAACAGTAATCACTGCCGGCTCCAGCAGGGACTCCAGCAGGGAGGCAAGAGAAGCACAAAAGGGACAAACACAGATGTCAAAACCTCAAATGAGACTGAGGTCACCACATGCAGACAACAGTCAACAACAGTTAAAAAGAAGCAAAGATACAACAGCTGCCTTCAGCTGAAGAGACCTTAGGAATGCGTTTCTACCTGTTGCCTTTCTTGTTTCATTTATTCAAAAGGCAACTTAACCAGTGCCTCAGTGGTGATGCAGGGTGGCGAAGAAGCAGATCAGGAGAGGCAATTAGTTTTCTTAAAACGTTCAACAACTTCATTGTTATGAGTTTAGGTTTCGTAGTGAATTTTGGCCTCAGTCTGGGAAGGGAAATACAGGAGGTTTGGGGTGGTCTCGGCTGTGCGGGTGGGCTTTTCCATCCGGGGCTCTTTGGGAGCTGTGCCGTGATGCCGCGGGCGGTTGTGAAGTCGGAGCCGAGGTTTGCAGGGGGCAGACCTTTCCGTCCTTCCGCGCGGGGCTCGGGAAGGTCGGCAGCGTGCTGCTGCGGGACGTCGTGCGCTTGACGCCGGGCTCAGCACCGTGATCGAACCTGCCCGCTGTCCCCGCTTCTGCCTGCTCCCGATTGCCAGTGCCCACATCTCCTGCTGCCCGTAGTTTGCAAAAGCAGCGATTTCCTCCTTCCCTCCCTGCCCGTGCCGGCTGGGAGGGAAATCACTCCCCTGCCAGAGCCCACCGCTCCTCCAGCCTGTGATCATAACCACACCAAAGGGGAAAACAGGACTCGGCGGGTTGGAAACTTCTGGCATTGCGTTGTTGTCTGTGCTGTCCTGATATATTCTAGTAACGAACTGCTATTCCTTTTCCATATTTTTGCCTGGAAGCCCTGTAATTTCAAAGGTATAGTAATTTGGAGAGAGGAGGGTCATCATTCCATTCCGTGAAGATTGCCACCTTCCTTGGCAGAATCTGTCTTTTAAACCAGGACAGAGACACCAGAAAATACTTGCTCCTATTTGATCCCACAATGGCAAAATGCTACCTGAGGCACCTGCAGTTCACACTGTTATAAATGATCAGAGCCAATTTCCTAAATCAAAGATTTATTTAACAAATTTGAAAAGCAATTTCGGGAAACGCCACAATAAATCAGGACAACATCGATCGAAGGTTGGGTGGACAATCCGGGAGCAGCAAAGGGTGCTTCTCCGGAGTACTGCCCACAAATTCGGGGTCTCAGGGTAGGCGTTTTATACCATTTTTCTACCCTGAGGCGAAAACAAGACGGTAACAAAGAACCCGAAGAACATGACATCATGTACATAACAGAATCATTGAAATGTCTGGTGTCCGCAAGGGATATCTGAAAGAGTTTCCTGAGAAATTGAAAAGACGTCTGAATGAAAAGTCTCCGAATCTTCTGTCAGAAGGTTTTCTGCCGACCTCCGCCCAGATTGGGATCGGATCTCCTGATGAACTGTGAAGATGTGGTCAGCCCATGATTAATGGGCTGTTTCCCGGTTATCTCTCTGGCAGATGTCGAGGTTACACCTTTGGACTGTGAAAAGGCTGTGGTATGCAAAGAGATGCCCTGGAACTATTTCCAGGAATTCAGGGGTTTTTACATTCCACTGCAAAGTTTTAATACACACAATTTTAATCCACGAATTTAATAGTATGTATCTATTACAACACCCTGAAGAGGCTGTTGTGGCGGAACATGAGCAGTGCTGGATGCTTTTACGTTCAAGTGCTCCATTTTGGAGCACACAGATCCCTCCCGCTGTGTCCCAGCGCAGGGAACGCTCACCAAAGGAGATGTCACCGAAGTCGAGCTCATCGGTGTCGAAGTGTAAAGTCGGCCCGACGACACACCCCCTGCGATGACAGGGACACAGGAGGAAATGGCTGCGTTAAAGGGAATTGCAAAGCCTCCGGCTGTCGTGGCTTGGGGGCACAAAACCTGGTGTCAGGGGCATCGTGGGTTTCAAATCAACGCACCACCATGTGCTCAGCACAGTGTCCATGTGCACAGGAGGCAGCTAAAGCCAAGAGGCCAGCAGCCCACAGCCACTGATGGGGCTTTGGACGCAGGGCAGGCAGGAAAAGCCCCCAAGTTGCCGGTGGTCCCATGAGGGACCCTGAAAACCCATCCAGATGTGTCTCCGTGCCTCAGTTTCCCCATCTGTAATGGGATGGACATAAAGGTGTCCCCACAAACTTCTGTAACCAGCCTTTCCAGCCACAGGTTCCCTGCTTTGCTACTTGGCTGTAACTGGTCTTCCCATGGAGAAGCTTTCTCAGGAGATTTTGACCCACACAATCATTACAGACAGAGTTTTGAGACATGAAGCCAGGGGAGCCCCAAACATCCTCCAAAAAGAGCATTAACAGTTCTACACAGTGGACAGATGAATCCTAGAGGAAAGGACCAGCTTGTCACTAGTGCACCAGCTGGCACAGCCAGGAGCAATAGCTTAAACAACCAAACATGGGTGTCCTGAATCTACCACACCTCCTCCCCTGGCCTTGAACTCAGCAGACAGGCACTAAAAGTCACCAACATCCACTGAAGGCAGCACTTGAAGCTGCCCAACACGAGTTTATTTCATGGTTGACGCCAATCAATGCGCACCCTGCCTTTTGGTTAAAAGTCAAGGACCAGTGAACTGTGTCTTCTACTGTGTTCACAGGACTGTCCCTGGCTCCGCTCTACACATCTCAACAAGAGACACCTTCTCTTGCTCAAGGAGAAAGCTGCTTATGGAATAACATCCCACGCATGATTGCGGCGGCGCATGTCTTCTCACGCCTGGCTAGCCCCGACACGTCCCCACAGGATCTTAGTGGGATCTTTGCTGCCGACTCGCCCTGCCGCTTTGCTATGGTGGAGGAATGAAAGGTGGGACTCTCGGAGGCAACTGGAACTTCGGCTTTATTGATGCGAGGGGACCCTCGTCCTAAAGCCTGAGCCTCGGAGAGACCCAGAGCCTTGGGAGGCAGGGGGTTTCACACAGGAGGTGGAGACTCGGGGTGGGTACGCATACGCCAGTAGGGTAGGAGAGGAGCGGATTCATTAACATAATAGACAAGGACAACGACCAGTAACCAAAAAGAGGCAGGGGAGGACCCTCCAATCAGCCAGTCACCTGGAAGCTCCTATCGAAGCTTCCAGACCTGGGGGACAGGCCCTGGGTGACTGGCAGGGAGGGGGAATCTCCCTGAGGGATGACAGACAGCTACACAAGGCGGGAAAGGGTAGCCGACCAGGGACTGTAACTGGGGAGACAAGGAGAGGCAGAGGGAGGCAGAGGGGGAGACGGCAACATGAGGGAGTTTAAAAATAGAACAGTATAGAACTGGGGTACATTGAACCAAAGTACAGAAAATCAAGGGTACACCATACAACTGTAATACATTTAATGTAATAGAAAACTTCCGCACCACTACACATGACGAGTTTGGGGGAGGGACAGAGGAGAATCAATTATTTGATGGTGAAAGGTTCCCTCTTGATTTCCAAAATAAAAATAGCAGCACTTTTCCTCCAAAAGCAAAGCCAGTGTAATTGTTTCTCTACTATGGGCAGACCTAGTCAACACTTTTCTCCTGCTAAGTAATAAGTTTCATGTTCTTTTTAATCCATCTCCCTTATCTTATTGGTATAATCAACTGCAGATTGCTTTCATTTCTTTATTGCCCTGATCCAGTGCCTCCCAACAGCAGCAGCCTAGCTCCAAAGCTCCAGAGCAGCCAGCATCAGCTTTCCTGCTTACACTACGTTATCCTACCAGCACACGCCTCAGGCTAGCAGGGACAAGCCCTCATGCTGCTGTGGTCCTGAGGACTGAGCTCTGCCTCCCCCATCATCACCCCTTCTCCCTTCTGCAGGGCCAGGATTATGGGATGAAGCCCATGTCCTTGGGACGGTTCCTGCTGCACAGTTCCCTGTCTCCCACATCAGCCTTTTCCTGGCTGTGGAAAGGAGGTAGCAGAGCACTCTGCACAGGAGCTCGGAGCACAGCCTGCCTCCATGCATGGCCATGAGAGGTGAGCTGAGGCTGCTGCTGCCCGTTTGGGATGGATTATTAACAGAAGTTTTTAAAAACACTGCTGCTGGTGGAGAATCACCCAGGCTGGCCCATCTCCAAAGCCCTGGGGGCCTTGCTGGGTGCTCAGGGGGGACATCCCAGAGCAGCTACTGCCCAAAGCTGATCCATGCCACTGCCTGCCATGGCCCAAGGCAGAGGGACATCCCTGCAGGGAGGAGTCATTCCAGCTCCTGGGTACCACACGGGGCAGCAGGCACCCCCACACTAAGGCAATGCCAGGATCAGAGCAGAGATTGAGACTTCAGGAAACATCTTTTTTCTCTGCCCGACCCCAAAATGAGGTAGGTGGGGGATGTCCCAGAGACAGCTACAGATGTGCCCACCCAGAGTAAGCTCCCAGAGTCCTTACTCGATGGTCAGGATCACAGGTGTAGGAGATCCAGCCACACGGAACTGGAATGGTTCCTCAAACCGCCCCAACACGGCGGCATTCAAGGAGATCTGAATAGTCTGGATCCCACCTGGTGCAATGAGGCCCTCCTCGGGTACAAACTTGAAGCAGCAGCCCACTTCCGTGTTTGAAGGGATATAGGTGAAGGGAGCATCAAGAACTCCTTTGTTCATCAGTTTCACCTGCAGCAGCAAGAAAACAAAATGCAAGTACACGTGAAATCTTCCCTTCTTGGGAGTCATTTTCTAATGGCGCAATTAACACCCAGAAAAGGCAGAAGATGCTTTGTGCTGCTGGACGGCAGAAGTCAAAAAAATACAACAGGACAAGTTCTGCCTTTGGGTTTTCATGCGAAGCTCACATAACTCCACATAACTGGAGTCACCCTGGGGTTATCCCACGGACACAGAGCAGTCCACCTCTGGTCAGTAGCACCAAGCTCATTCAGACCTGGCCCTGAGAGCAACGTGGGGTGATTGCAGCTGCGTAGTGAATCACCACAGAGCTGCTGCTGCCCCAGTCAGCGCAGCTCCAGCAGTACCGTATCTACGCATTTACCTTTTCCCATACCGTGAAAACAATACACTGAGAAGGAGGCATCAACATCAAAATGTACAGACAGCGCCATCTTTTGGTAAGAAAACTCAACGTGTCTTTCTCTTCCACAACCAAACTTCTGAAAGTGTCTGGCATGATGTAGTGCCTCGTTTTCTGCCTCTTTCAGTTGCTCTCTCTTTTTTTTTGCAAACTTGACCCCCAACAGGGGGGAGGCAAATAGGTAGAAAAATCTTTTGCTTTATTCCCAGGAACACTTTTCTCTTTGTAGAGCCAGAGATGCACCAAGCCTGAAGTGTGGTGAGGGATTGGACAGCAAGGGAAAGAATCCTCAAGCCCTTTGCAAGGGCCTGCACTGAGCCAGGAGGCTGGATGGCTTTCCTGTGACTTCCAGGAATGAGCAGGAGACACTTGACTAAAAATTGTTTGCGGTGGACTGAAGCTCAAATGTAGCCAGCTTGTCCCAGCTGCTTCTGAACAGCCCAGTACAAAGGTGCCTTGTGTCTGGTGCTGCCACAAAAGCCTCTGAACAGCTTTTTGACCCAGCGTTGGGTCAAAAGGGGTTGTTTTGCAGGAAGCCTCCCAGCTGATCCCTATGGAAGGCTGCCCAAAAGAAGGGACTGGGGCTTCATGAACAACAGACACATTTTTCTGGAACACCCCCTTCCCCCCCCGCCCAGATTTGACCAGTACATCAGCTATTCCCTGCTCACAACTGCCCAGGTTGCCAGGAATTCCACAGGTCCACCAGGCTTGCTGCTGCCTCAGGAGCCATCAGGATCCATCCCAACCCCTGGTGCTCACCTCATGGGTGTGGGCGGTTTTGACAAAAACTTCCCCAAGGTTCAGGGTATCACAGCTGAGTTCAACCAAGGGTCCGCGGCCTTCCCCTCTGAGGCGCAGGGCCAGCCTGCTCTCACGGCCTGGGGAGAGATGTCCATTTCAGTACAATAATTCCCTCTGTTCTACTGGATTTTCCAGGCTGCCTCAATGCTAGACCCTGATTCTGAGCTGCATGCAACCAGCTCTTGATGCTGCAGCAGAAGATATGGACCCTTCTCTTCCCTCAGGAGATATCCCCTGGGGCTGACTTGCAATTTCTAACCCATTCCTTGGTCTGGTTTCCAATTTTAGCCACCAGTTTGCTGAGTTTAAAACATCTCTGGTGTCCTGTAGCGACAGGCCAAGGAGTGACAGGTATAAATTGAAAGAAAGGAAATTTAGGTTAGATATTGAGAAGAATTTTTTTACTGTGAGGTGGTGAGACGCTGGAGTAGGTTCCCCAGGGGAGTTGTGGAGGTTCCAGCCCTGAAAGTGTTGAAAGCCAGGCTGGATGGGGCTTGGAGCTACCTGGTCTAGTGGGAGGTGTCCCTGCCCATGGCAGGGGCCTTGGCACTAGACAGTCTTTGAGGTCCGTTCCATCCTTAACATACTATGACTCTAGGGTTTCCTCCCCATGCACTTAGAGGAGCTTTGAAATCCATTCAGTGAAGGCACAAAGCTCACGAAGACTTTGGCAATTGCTACCTGGCAAACTGCCAGGCAACAACTGCCAAACCACCTGGCCCAGCAGCACAGGACTGCTGTCCTCCACTTCTGACACTCGGCACTGTGTTCTGTTTGCACAGACTGAGAGCTGCAAGGTGACAATTCCCACACAGGGAGAGAAGCAGGTGCTGGCCAAGGGTGGTCCTTCTACCAACACCCTGGGCTCAGCGGGGCTCCGCCTCCGCTGGCCTGGTGGTGTCTGGAGGTGATCCAGGCTCAGGGAGCACATTTCTAACTCAGCTGCGACTGCCTGATGGTGGATCCATGTCAAATGGACCCATCCTGGAGGCCAGTGGTCTAGAGGGGCTTAGTGCTTGTTCACTAAAGCTGTTCTGCTCTGTAGCTGCTTGGCCTTTGAGGAAATGCTGGCAAAGCTGTGCCATGAAAACATCTCCCTGCACTGCCTGGGTTGTTCTGGGATCAGCAATCCAGACACAGGTGTTCCGAGCCCTGGCCTTGCATGGGAGACTCCCTGGAAGCTGCAGGGACACTGGGGATGTGCCAGCACTGCCCTGCTGACCAGGAACTCTTCCCAGCAGTTACATGGGAGCCCAGTGGGCTCAGGCTTGCTCCATGGCTTCACTGTGGGTGAGAGAAGCAGGGGAAAGGAGCTGTACCTGAGATGTCACAGTAGGCCACACTCTGATACTCCAGTGCTTCCAGGGGTTTAAAGGTCACCTTGATTTCAGCCGAACAACGTGGCCCAATCTCTCCCTCCTGAAACAGAAAGAGACAGAAAAAGATTTATCTTCAAACTTCACACTTCTTGTTTTCAACCACTCCTCTAAGCCTTTCTTTAGAGCATCAGTGATGAGCGAACAACATAAGGAGCCCAAGGAAACACTCTAAACCCAGCTCAACACACCACTGGGCGCTCTCAATGCTCAGCTGATCAGCCCCCACTCTCCACAATGTTCCTGCTGCTCTGACACAAGCTCCTGGTCACATCATGCTGCAGTCAGCTACAGTGGTACCTAACTGCCATTGTGCACTGGTGGCTCTTGGCCTTAGACGGGCCATAGGAGTAACCAAGAACACGATCCCCTTCCTTGGAAAGAAAAATATTAGTTTAACCTTTTTTCAAAGAAAGCAGAGGTTGGGATTATTCTAGGATTTACTCCAGGATGAGAAGGGATTTTGCACTGTGCAGACACCAGGCATTCATCATCTCTCACAATGCCAATACTCAGAATCAGGGCTCTGGCTGATGGGAGGACATGGGCGTTTGCTTGCATAAACAGAAAAAGAAAAGGTTTACTGTCCCCGTGTGCAAGAGAACTCAAAATGCCCATTATAACCTCCCACCCTTGTGTCCAGGCTCACAGATGACACTGGGAGACTCACAAACAGTGCGAGTCGTGGTTAGAGGAAGGGACAGGCATTTCTACGATTAACCTTGGGCTGAATTTGGCCTCCTTTTCCCAGCGAACCCTTGCATGCTTCAGGTCAATCCGTGAACTGGCACTGCTCCAACACCCTCCGCTGAACCCCACGCAGCAGCACGTGTCGGGGGAGCCCCTACCTACAAAAACTGGTCCCTGTGGACACTTCAAGGACACGGAGTGCCCTGAGCTCGAGCCCTGGCAGCAGAGCTCAGCTTTGTCAGGCTCCCAGCCCTGCCTTGAGCCTGCAGGGCAGAAATACTTTCAGCAGTGAGCTCTGCAGCCGCACCAGAAACTCCATGTCCTCCCTCTGAGCACACCGAGCCAGCTGAGGACCTGCTGAGTGACCGCACCCGGGGGAAGGGGCGGGGGTAGGGTGGGCGGGAGGAGGAAGAGGAGGAGGAGGAGGAGAAAGAAGAGGAGGAGGAGGAGGAGGAGGAAGAGGAGGAGGAGGAGAAGGAGGAGAAGGAGGAGAAGGAAGAGGAGGAGGACGAGGAGAAAGAGAAGGAGGAGAAGGAAGAGGAGGAAAATGAGGTTCTCAGCTATCACTTACCATTGGCTCAATGAAAAAAAAGTCATTGGAGAACAGCAGGGGGTCTTCTTGCACCTTTGCCTTCTCCTCCTGGACCTTTTGGCTCAGGAGGGAGGTGCGATTTTCACAAAAGCCCTTCACCTTCTTTATTTTTTTCTCCTCCATGAAGTCTTCCATCCAGACCTTTGGTGGTGGCTCCAGCAAATCACACTGCCTGCAGCCGCAGGGAGAGACAAAGCCAGCAGGTCATTTAATATATTTGCAGAGAGAAGCGGAAGTGCGGGAGAGCAAAGCACTTGGGGAGGAGCGGCAGCTCCCCAGCAAGGGCTGACCCCAAGCCACGAGGGTCCCAATCGGATCAGAAGATAACTTGTTGTGCACAAGCTCAGCAGGTAGCTTTACTCCACACTTGCAAGCTCAGGAGAGCTTTGGAAAGCCAGCATCCCTCAAGAGAGTCTCCTGCCTCAAAGCCTCTGCCAAAACTGAGGGAGAATCCACCAGCCACCTCAGCTGGCTTTTCCTACCACTGAGGTGCTCGGGGGAAGCAGATAAAGATCACGGTGCACCCACTGCAGGACTTCCCTGGGAAAGGGAGACGAAGCTGGGTTGTGGTTACGTGTTACCAGCATCGCTCTTTGTTTCTTCCATTTTGGACCTGTCCTGTTCCCTACTCTGTCTTTCACAAGAGCATCCCAGAGTACTTCCAAAGGAAATTGATGAATTCAGGCACCGCATCCCTTCAGTGACATCCAAGGTTTTATATGCATGAAAACAGAGGCTGTGAGAGGGGAAGGGACTTCTTGGTGCAGGAGACAGACAGCAAACTCCTGGAGAGATCATCTTTTCAGGATCCAGAGCTTTTTGGGTCCCATCCCAGTGCATGGTAGTAGAATGGCCAGAGAGGGAAAGGATCCTGCACTAGCTCCTCTCATAAAAAAAAGTCCTCTCTGCTCTGAGATCTCAAAAGCATCTCTGACAGCAGGAGAGTTGGCCTTAGAACTAACACCATCCCTAAGACTGGAAGTAAGGAAAAACAAAATGTCCTGGTGACAGGCTAGGACACAAACTGGCATGAAAACAAATGTAATTGGAAAAAAATCCAGAAAACCAAAACCAGGTTGAAGTTTACTTAAAGAAAACCCAGTTTCTTCTGAGGGGAAAGTGGATCACCTGGGATCCAGGCTGAGGCAGGCAAGTAGGAAAAAATGGAAATAAACAGCCCAGGGAAATAGCCAGAGAAGGTCATGGGATTTTCTTTTAACATACAGAGCTTGTATGGAAGTCAGACACTGTGTAAGTAGACAGAGAACAGTGGAGAACCAAGAAGCCCAGGGCACTAAAGGACCCTCTTGCCATCCATTCAAGCGGGTGGGGGTCGACCTCCTGTTCCTTTGCAGGTGATTTAAAATGGCTCTGGGGAGTGCAAGCGACCTGGCCCGCAGCAAACAGGCGCTTGCCGTGGCAGTTCTGGCACGGCAGTTTGGGCACGGCAGTTTGGGCACAGCAATTTGGGCACGGCAGTTTGGGCACGGCAGTTTGGGCTGGCAGTTTGGGCACGGCAGTTTGGGCTGGCAGTTTTGGCACGGCAGTTTTGGCACAGCAGTTTGGGCTGGCAGTTTGCACAGCATTTTTTCAGTTTTTGCGTGGCAGTTGATACAAGCAGGCTGAGCAGAAAGGCTGCAGCCACCCACCCTCCTTGTGTACTGGGCTGTGTCTTTTGGTTGGTTGTGAGGTGCTTGCCTTTTTTTTTTTCATTCGTCTTTCTGCTTTTTTTTTTTTTCCCCAGCAACAGTTTACAAATGATCCAAAGTCATTGCTGCTGCTGCCGCCAGCAAGAGTGTACTATCTCAAACAGAACCCCCCAGGAAGGACACAGCTGTCCAGGCCCCTGGCTGCAGGGAGGGTCTGAGCCTGGTGTTAATATCAGAGGATAATGTGAAAGACACCTGCGTGCAGTGTGAGCAGGTGAATGATCTGCTCTGTCTAGTGGCAGAAGGTAAGGAAGAAGCGGAAAGGCTGAGGAGCGTTAGGGAGAGCAAAACAAAACTAAACTGCTGGAGTTACACCCTTCCAAGCCCGAGAGAAGCTCAGCAGGAGTCAGAGGAGCCCTGCCCTTCTTGTGATCAGGCGGAAGGAGGAGACCTAGGAGACAGTGGGGAATGGAGATGGGCTTGTGCTGAGGAGGTAATAAAATCCTGTCCTGACCCCCATGACTGCACCCTGACAGAATAGGTATGAGGCCCTGGATCCAGAGGCTCAGACAGATGACACTAAAAGAGAAAATTCTGTCTGGAGACAGCTGCACTTTTTCTGCCAGACAGATCCCAGCCTCAAGTATTATGAAGAAAAGAAGGGTAGTGGTAGTAAGTGAACCCCTTCTAAGGGGAAATGAGGGCCCTGCATATCGAGCGGATCCATTCCACAGGGAAGCCTGCTGCCTCCCTGGGATCCAGGTACTGGATTCCCTAAGAACTAAAAGAACTTCATCTGTTCACCACTGTCTGGGGGTACAGTGACTGTGAAATAACAGAGTTTTCAACATTCAGTGAAACAAGGAGGGGCATCAACAAAACTTACACTCTGGTCTTCTGGAAGGCAGCCTTCGGCCTGTTCAAGAGATTGTTTTGGAGAGGACCTTGGGAAACAGCCTTTACAAACAAAGGGGTACAGGAAGGATGGACATACTTCAAGAAAGAAGTCTTGAAGGCACAGGAACAGACTGTCCCTGTGTGCTGAAAGATGAGCTGACAGGGAAGACAACGAGCCTGGATGGGCAAGGAGATTTGGAAGGAACTAAGGGGAAAAAAGAGGGCGTATCGCCTTTGCAAAGAGGGGCTGGCAACTCAGGAAACGTTTAGGGATGTTGCCAGGTCATGTAGGAAGAAGATTAGGGAGGCAAAAGCCCAATTAGAACTTGAGGAAAACCAGTCATTGCAATCAACCTTTCCTTCCCAAAATGCCATCCTTGGTTGGAGTATAAATGGAACTGGAATGCTGTGCTGAGCTCCTGCAGCCCAGGGACACACACCCTAAGGCCAGGGATGGTTTACTTGGCCTAAACCATTCAAAATCACCAACACCCCCCTGAGGCCATGCATTAGTTTCAGTCTTGGGCCATGTATCTCACTGAAACGTATCTTTCAAACCAACCTCCTCTTCTCTTCATTGTCGGCTTCCTCAGTAGGAAACATCTTCCACTGGAAGTGGGTTGTGATGTTACTCCTGTTCCTGATGAACATGCTTGTGTGGCTTGATGTGGTGATGAAAGTCTTCTCAACCTTCAGGGAATATGTGCTCAATCCAATGTTGACATCTGCAGCTTCTGCGCGAAGGAATGTGAAGAAACTTTCTTCACCTGGAACAAAGCAGAGTCTTTGCTCAGCTAGCTCAGTTGCTGATGGAAGCACAAGGAACAAAGCAAACCACAGGTCACGGAAGAAAGTGTCATAGCTTTTAAATGTATTAGCAGTTCCATGGATCAGTACATTTATCACGTCCTGACAGCTCTGTGTGTACGGCGTGAGGATGTCCTGGGCACCTCCTTAACCACCTTATTTCCAAGGTGTTTGTAGAGATTTGGCCCCAAGGTGACAGTATGTACAGTGGGATTTGTCAGATGTGCTCAGGTGACCCACTCAGACCACTGGGATTTCTGCATCAAAGTCCTTCAGGTGACACTGAGGAGCCCTGGTCAATCCTGGCTTGCCGAGGTCTCCCCTGCGCATCCCACGAGACTCCTGCCCCTCCTGATCCCTTGGATCCCTTGTTGCTGACAAGCAAATACGCCTGGGGGCATGTGGGCAGAAAAAGGAGACCCAGAGGAACAGGTGAAGTGACAGCCCACAGCAGGAGGGGACACAGGAGAGGAAACACAACCAGCCTGGCTTTGCAATATGACAAACCACTACAAAATGAACACCATAAAAATCATCATCATCGTCATCTTCCTGTCCAAACCCACAGCCCCATCAGTCTTGAAATATTTCATATTGTCCTGATCTCAAAAACCAAGATGGAGCATTTCAGGTTAAATACAAAAGGACAAGGAAAGATTAATAAGTACAGAGCAGCTTCTATATGAAGTCTGAATGGGATTCCTCAGTCTAGAAATCAAATGGGAGATGTGAGAGGTTTGCAACAGCATGAATGGCCTGGGAAATGGGGACGAGGAAAAATTTGTCTTGATTTGTCACCATACAGGAACTTGAGGGCCTGAAGATGTTATTAGGCAAAAGCTGCATGGATGTGTAGAGGGCAACATAGTAAAAGGGTCTGTGACAAGCCAGTGGAGAAGCGGCATACAGGACAGAGGTGTGCAAGAAATACACTGCATTGGAGAGAGTCTGATGGAGACCTCGCAGCTCACATACAGCACTGCCCAGGAGTAAAATAAAACTTCACCCAGGCGTAGCCACACAGTAGTGGAGAATCAGGGTTCCTCCTTCCTCCACTCTGCAACACCCAGCAAAACAGAATTCCAAAAATCTCAGCCCTGTTAGAGGGGATCCACTTTTTCAACCATTTAAACACCAGCTATTTCAGTTTTCTTTGGGGCAGAGCTGGAACAGAGGAGGTACATCTAGAGGGAATTGAGGGGGATGAACAGGGAGTGATGGTGGAGAACTGTCCTGTGTCCCGTGCGTTGCCCAGCACTCACCTGTGCAGCGCGCCACCAGGGACCCAAAATGGTCATCGCTCGTCAGCGGGTGAAATCCCACTGTCACCTGCATGGTGTGACCAGGGCCCAGAATTCCTTCGGCTGGAACCACGGAGAAAGGACTGCAACACAAAGAGAGGGATCAGGACTTGGGGGGACATCTGGCCACGATATTCCTTCTGCAGTGCAGGTCACTTCAGCTCACTTGGGCAAGCAGGGAGCAAACAAACTACGGCCAAGACAGACAGAACAGCCAGGATCAGAAACAGCTACTGACCCACTTCTGAGGAGATCCAGCCCTCAGAAGATCCTGTGGGATAAAACGACCTAATCCCCCCCATACTCTGCATCCAGCCTTCTGACTGCCAGCAATCCCATCAGAGAATGGTTTGTGAAAAGCACAGAGAGAGTTAAGAGCTATCTGCATGCATAACTTGACACTGACTGCCTCAGGAATTTCTCTTTTCCTGCTACCTATAAACCTCCTCTCAAGAGATGCAAATGTTAGGGCACTACCTCTCTTGTGAGATTACAGCCTAGGAATCAGACAGGGAGAAGGAACTTTCCCTTGAAGACCACGGAATAACTACTGTTGAATTTGCAGTGTGGCTCTTTGGTTTATTTTACCTTGAAAAGATCCTGAATTAGCACATTTTGTCAGCATTTCAATGAAAGCTGCTCTACAAAAAGGAGCAATCAAAACTCTGAAAGAGTGCAAATGCAGATTAGAGCAATACAGTGACATGGAAACAAGACCCAAACGGAGGATGCCATTTACAATCTGAAGGATCCAATCCCAGCCATATGAAGCACCATTAGCAGGAGCACATCGAGGAGGCAGAACAGGAGGGTTTTGTGTATTTACCAGCAGTGCAGTCTGGGGCCCTGGGTTGTCATCCAGGCTGGTAACTGTTTGCTTGGCTCACCAGACAAACTCTGCGCAATGTGTTGGAAATAATTACGCAAATGTCTTGGTGCACTTTGGATGTAACAGGAGCAATTAGGATTGGTCACCAGGTGAACAGTTCTTGCCTGACAAACACAAGACTCCGTGCTTTGATGCTCAGGGACAGCTCAGGTGAAATGTGCTTCTGCCCAGAAGTTGCTGGGCTTTGTGCTCTTCCACAGCCCCACTGAGGAAACAAAAGTTCCTCAGTGCTTTGCTGGTGGTCAATCTGTGCACAGAAAGGGTGTTCTGGGGAGTTTGGTGATGAACTTATCACACACAAAAATATAGAGAACATCTGGCAAGCGGAATTTCATTCATGTCAGTAGTGACAGCTGATGAACTTGCTTCAGGTTCTGCTCACTAAGGACCTATTGCTGCAGTTATGGGCCTGACCTGCTCCATTACCACTAGTGAGAACATCACTAGTGGCTGATGGAGAAGCCTTGGGCCAGCAATGTTTATGTGCTGGATGTGAGACTTTGGGGAGAGAGGAGGAAAGACAAGGCCCCAGCAGCCCCGGAGCCCGATTACTGTACGAGCTCCCACATCTGCCCCGAGGGTGAGCCAGCACTGCTGCAGGTCTCTGCTGGGGCTTGGGGGATCGGTGCCTGGTGTGGGCAAGGCACAGGATTTTTTTCTTATTGTTTTGTCAGGAATTTTGCCAGAAAGAGAAGCTGCCAGTTAAGGGAGTCCCTGGCCACACTTCAGCACTACCTTCCCTTCCCTTCCCTTCCCACTCCTGCCCCATGTTACATACTCCTGCCCTCAGATGGCAGGATGTGAATAACACTCCTGGGAGTGACCTCAGGGGTTGCGTGAGAAAGAAGATATCTTCTTATTTTCAAATTACCAGGAGAAGAGGATCCAGCCAAGTTTCAGTTGTCAGGGCTGAAAAACTGAGTGCAAATCAGCCCTTGCATCTCCTACATCCCACCCCAGGCTGTACCCACCAGACTCCCCTGTTCCTGCTGGAGCAGTCATCTCTCATATAGACCTGGCTCCCCAAGACCCAAGGACACAAGCTCTACAGTTAAACTTAACTCCTCTGAATTTCAGTCAACATCACTAAGCTGTTCCCTGAGCCCACAGATAAGAAGGACTGTGAAGGAGACATCCCTGACGCTATAATAACCAAATGAAAACCACTGCCAAGAGATGGGGCTGGCAGGATAAATTTTGGCCTTTTATGGCTTGATTAGAGCAATATAGTGAGTTAATTGTCAGCTGTTCCTTAAGATAGTTCTCATCCTGTTAGATCTACCCTTTCAATGAATCACTACTGCACCCGACAGGCAGAAAAGATAAGGTCATGGAGGGGTTTTAATAGGTCGTCTTCGGCTTTTTAACTAGTCCATTTGTATGTCTGTTTCCTTGTATGGCATCTAAAGACAACTCCAGATCTCCCAATGGCCCCTTGCAATCCCCGGACACTGGTCTTGCTTTGAGCAGCGTATTTGCTCGGACAATTTCCAGAGGTCCCCTCTAGAGAAAGTTATTCTATACTTTTATCTTCTAAATCAGCCCAATTGCTTTTCACATAGTCACTAAATGTCTCATGTTTCTAATACACCTGTGCCTATGCCTATGGGCATGTGGTGTATTGATAGGCCTTGGAGGAGCTTGACATTTATGAAAGTTCCCAATGAAGAATTCATGATCTTTTGGCAAACATTTAACACAAACCAAAATGAAAAAACAGCAGAAACACAGGAACTTCAGAATATATAAAATGAGATCTCAATGAAAGGGGGCACGACCTTATTCAGAGATTTAAAGCACGTGTTTGAAATTTTAAACCGGCTTTCAAAGGTTCATCGTGGAACAGAAGAGGGGACTGATGCCCTCAGCTGACAAGGGAAATCAGATCAGCTTTAAGTAACAGGAACTGCACCGGCTGCCTGCAACACAGCTCATGTTGGGCATCTGATGCAGGCACCACTGGAAAGCCATGTGCCTGTGTCCTCCCAGAGAATGGGTCTGTTTGGCTGACAGTGGTGAGTACCCATTTCAGAAGCTGCTTGTGCTCAGGAGGGCGCAAGCCAGCAACGAACATGTTCCAGCACCCCCCAGGAAATCTGGGGCAGAGAAAGCTCAAAGGCTGCATCCTGCTAAGAACACTGAAAGCAAGAGCAGATGCCATCCATCCTGCCCATTTCCAGCCAGCGATGCAGGGCAGCAGCTCCCATGCTCTGGTTCCTTCTGTTGTTCTTTCCCAACTCTGTTATCCCCCAAAGGTGTTTTGCACAAGGACAGATGAGCTGCCTCACCTCTCGGTGCTCAGCTGGTAATGAGCTGCCACACTACCACAATTCTGAATCAGCAGACTCTTGCGGGTGCTGCCCTTGACCGGACACTTTGAGAAGTCCAGCTCGTCTGGGAAGTCCAGGATAGCTCGGGCAGGGATGGCCCGAATTGGCACAACTATCCTTTCCTCTCCACTGACGCAGACGAGCTCATGGGAATAAACCTGCAGGAAAAGAAACTGTCTCAGCACAGGTCATTTGGTGCCATCTCCATGGCAGAAGAAAAGCCATTTCCTATATCCCTTCAAGGGTATCAATTTACCTATTCCACCCCCAAATGAACAATAAGTTCTACTAATATCTCACATTTTAAAGGCAGCAGTGCACTTTGCAAAACCTATCTCAGTGGCATTAAGCTCTTGTGTCACTTGGGTCATACAGACAAGTGCCCAGGGCCACCATAATTTTTACTCTCAATTTTAATGATGTTAAATAATTCCTAAGTCCCTTCTAAGGAACATGGAGCTAGGGAACACAGGACATTCCTCCTTAGGTTACTATATTCCCACTGATTGAGAATAGGACAAAGTGTTAAACTGAATCTAAGCAGCAAAAGGAAACTGAGAGAACAGCTGCACCCAAAGAGATCCTGGACCTCTGGCCTGGTGTAGAAATATCTGTTTGCTCAGAACTCCCCTCTAACTTTGCCTCTCCAACCAAGTCACGAGAAGAACAGTGCTAAGAGGTAGCAGGATGCTGTTGCAAAGAGCCTCTCTTTGTTTCCCTGCAAGGCTTCCTCCCTTCCATGCCATGTCCTAAACCCCTCTGTATGAACGAGCCTCCAGATCACAGCGCTGAGAGCAGACTTGCCAGGGCCTCGGCACTGGTGTTCAAACTTGCACGCAAAAGCACAATTGGCATGGAATGGGCGCCAGCTGACAGAGCAGCCACAGTGACAGGCATGAAGACAGAGCCGCAGCAGTGTCGCTGCCACCGGCTCTGGGCCCACAGGTCTGCCTGCCTGCAGGCTGTACCTGCCCTACACGAGCTCTTTCAGGCAGGTGTCCAAGTCCCCTGCAGCTCACCAAGCTCCTGCTGACTAAGGGCACCTAGAGCTCAGTGTGCCTGTGCCAGGCTGGGCCCACGGGCACAGCACATCCTCTGCCCTGGCCTTGCAGCCGTATCATGGTCAGCTGTGCTCTGGGACAGCACAGCCGCAAGGCTGGAGAACAGAGGGTGTGAAAAAGCACCGTCCTTGCTCCAGCCCCGGGTGAGGCAGGGAAGCTGTTGCCCGTCAGGAAGGCGGAAAGCTCTCTGACCTCTTTGTTCCTCTAGTACTTTGCAGAATAATGAAACCCCTTCCACTATACCTAGAGATGGCCAGACATCTATCAACACCCCTCTACCGTTTGCCTACTGTTCCCTGGGCATCTTTCTTCCCTTGGGAATGCTCAGAGGAATGTGCAGCGAGGGGAAGCAGGGCCTGTCAGGCCTGGGTGCAGGGCCTGA
The DNA here is from genome assembly GCF_029207755.1 of Chamaea fasciata. NCBI lineage: Eukaryota > Metazoa > Chordata > Aves > Passeriformes > Sylviidae > Chamaea > Chamaea fasciata. The sequence goes on along the minus strand of NW_027094097.1, from coordinate 20,188,490 downwards.
CAGCACATGCCAAGCTGGGACTGGCTGCAGGCTGCCTGCCCACGGCCTGGAGCCAAGCTCACAGCATGGGCTGTACCCAGAGTGCAGGGACAACAATGGCTTTGGAGATAAATCTGTGTTTTGGCTCCTCCAGTCTCACCTTGTTCTCGTCAGGAGTGAAGTGGACGTGCACATCGGTAATGGCGCCTCCTGGCACGGCACGGCATGCATCACTGGGGCCCGCCAGCTGGAAGTAAGGTGAGCTCTCCATGGAGACCTGCACCCCCTGAAGATTCTGCAGGAAAGACATGGAACCATGATTTTGCCACTTGAGGAAACAGGACAAGAGGAGACCTGTCCATGCCCTGGTGACGTCCTTCCTTGACCCCTTTTCCAAAGCCCTTTCTGCTGTGGAGGTACAGGCACAGAATTCCCAAGGGTGAACTTGAATCCCTTCTGTCTGGCTCCAGCATTTTGGCCAGGGGCAGTAGGGCAGTGCCTGGTGGGAAGGAAGGGCCGAGCAGGTCAGCACCGGCAGGATGGAGACAAGAGCACCTGAACCAAATCATCTGCATATTCAACAGGGCCAAAAACCTGCTGATTTCTGCCTGCACACAGCTATGCAGTCGTGTTCCACGGAGGGAATGGGCTACCTGAAAGCATAACAGCACATTCTCCTGCGGGGAGGAAGAAATTCCTTTCTAGCAGGTCAGCTTTGGATAGGGCAGTTCTGGGGGATACAGTCATGCAGGCAGAGCAGCAAGAGAGGAGACCAAACACTGTGGCCTTACTGGGAACAAAAGCAAACCTGAAAAGCAAAAGAAGGAACACAGCAATCCCTAAAAAAGGGAGATGACAAAGAGAATTTAAAGCACCAGTAAAGCAGCAAGGAAGAATCATCAACTGATTACAGCAATCACCTCCCCGAAAGTGATGGAAACACAGACAGGTTGTGCCTGTTGACTGTGGGCTTCAAAGGCATTTTCCTCCTGGAGAAACCTTGCAATTCTTTAGGGGAATGGTCTCTCGCCTTTTGACCCTTCTGGAATTTCCTCCCTACATGTCCACACCTAATTGGCTGAATGCCAGGACCCTCCCAAAATAGGAGACTAGATAAGACCCCTGGATTTCTTTGTTCTCTCTCTTTCGGCCCCTGGACCCCTTTGAGGAATAAACGACTTGGAATAATCTGGGGGTAAGAACCTCTTTTGAAATCTTTTGTCCTGTCCCTTCGGAGATATTCCTCCAAAGCCTCTCCAGAGCTAGCCCTGGGGAGGGGGGCCGGGCCTGCGGGGGGAATATTTCAAAACATGACCAGCACTGACTCACAGTGTGGTTTCAGTATTAAAAGCCAACCTTGGCTCTCCAGGGGTTCTTGCTGCCTGTGCAGGCAAGCTGGGCTGCTGGGCATTCCCGCTTGCAGCCAGCAGGCCAAGTTCTGCTCTCTGGGATACACAGACACAGCAAACATGCATTTTCAACACATAGATATCAACCCCTGAGCACCAAAATGCTCTCAAAAAGTCTAAACCAGATGATTTTGACTCCCTCCTGTCTCTTCCCACCAGCCCACTCTTGGCACAAGCCTCATTTAAGAAAATGTTTCCCTGACTGAAATTCAAATGGTCTCAGTTTTCCCCTTTAGAGTCCAACACGACTGCTGACGTTTTTCAACTTTTTCCCTCTCAGCTCTCTTGGGAAACTGCAAAACAGGAGCACATGGCTTTGGATGTGCTGTGGTTCTCCAAAGGGAAAGCAGAGCACCATGCTGCTTTTGGAAAACCTGAGCAGAGCGGGATGAAGCTTAGCAGGAGCCTGAAGTGGCACCTAAAGGCCTCCTACTGCTTCTGCTACATCAATCTGATTCCAGGGCTGTTTCAGAACATTTCCTGCCGTGCCAGTGCCACTAATGATAGTGATTCCAGCAGAAAGCGTAGACGACTCAGCCCCTGAGCTTTGACTGTGAGCTGCACAAAGGGAGCCAAACAGGCTCATTTCCCCAGGCAAATGTCAAGGGACTGTGGAACGAGCCCAGGGGAGGGGATCTGATGCTTCCCCAGCTCAGCCCGTGGTGGGGACCTCACCTGCGCCTTGCGGGAGAAGCCTGGCAGCACCAAGTCCACAGACTCTCCTGGCTTCAGGTCCATTGACAGCGGCTCCAGCCCAAACACGGGGGCCGTACGTTTGGGCCTCTGGGAATCACGTTTGGCCTTGGGGCTACTGTGGGCTGAGGTGCTCTGGCCCTCCTTCCCAGCTGGCCTGTTACATTCCACCTTCCAGAAGAGCTGATGGAAGTGGTGGCCCCCATCTGTTAGTCTGAACTGATGAGCACAGGGAAGGAGGCTAGAAGAGAAACCAGAATGGAAAATAGTATGGGAGAAGCTATTGTCCTGGTCATCAGATTGCTCCCAATGAGGATTCTGAGCTGTTAATAGCTTGGAGACCGTCTTCATTTGCAGCTCTTAATGTGGACCGGGAACAGTGTCTGATAAGCTGCCCTTCTGATGTCGTTATTGCAAGGAGGAATATGTTTCTAATGGTAATGTAGCATTTTCCAGGCCAGGCTAACAGGATCTGGTGTTTTCCTCCAAAATGTGTGTTCTGGGGTGATTCATACTGTTACTGTATTTTGCATTAATCTGCACCCGAAACTGTTATTGAATCTTTGAGATCCTGCACCTGAGGCCCTTGTGTGCGGGGGTATGATTGCAGGCATTTTTAAAAGCCAGCGCGGAGGAAGTTTCTGGACGATCCCAGCAAGCTGCTAGAAATCATCTGTCTGCTCTAGGAGAGGAAACCAGGGGAGCAGGGGCTCTCTCGTTCATAGAAGCTTTGGTTTTGCACTGGTGGTCATTTGTAGAAACTTCATTTCGCAATCAGAAACTGTTTTGAAGTGAACTTTGCAAACTCTGCTGGCAACGGAAAAATGAGCAAGGTCCTGTGTAGAAGTGTACCTCACCTGGTAGGGTTTGCAGCCCCACAGTGGCAAGGAGGCTTCCATTTAAGGGAAGGATTTGGGTTCCATTCTTTGTTTCACTCATGAGGTAAAAACCAGAGGTTTTGATACCTTTTTTGGCCTTGTGCCAGGACGGACGCAGCCCTTGGATCTTTGAGACTGTGCCTCAAGCCCTGTTCCTATTTCTATTGGGCAGGATGCCAAGAATCCGGCCTGGATTGTTACATGCTTAAGAGAATAGACCAAGATCCTCAGGGCATTTTTGGGGTGTTGTAGCAAGTGCAAAGGTCCTCCTTGCACTCGGCACAGCTTTTTCTCTTTTTTCTGCATGGCTTCTTATTTTCACCTTAATTAAAACAGTTTTGCTTTTCAAACACCTCTGATCATGCTGCCTCGCTAATATTTTAGGCCATCCTGAGGCTGCCGGTCAAACCCAGAGGTGATGCACCTGAGAGGGCACCCTAACATTCTGGCCTCCCGCACAAGCATCAGTCCTGGGCAGGCAGGGCAGCAGCAGAGCCCACGAGCAGCGTGAGGAAGCGTTGGCAGCGGCACTGCAGGCCCCACACAAACCAGCAAGTTTCCATCTGCCTCTGGAACTGCTCTGCGGGCTCCTGCCTTCCCAGGGGGGTCGTCACCCTCCCGTCTCTTTGTTCCCAGGGCCCCTGCTTGCCTGGCAGGTGCCATTTTGGAAGGGAAGGGTGCGATGCCATCTTCCCTTGGTCCCGCAGCCACACGGAGGGCCCGCCTCATCCAGGCGCCATTTTGGGAACCTTTTGTTCTGGGGGAGCCTGCGAGATCATTACTTGACCAAGTGAGGACATAGATGTGTTAGAACTGAAGGCAATTCAGTGGCAATTGAGCAACTGGTTTCTCTTTCAGTGGTTTTTGAGGGTACCTAGCAACGCTCAACTGGCCATCACATGTCTCTAAAGGTATCTCTGCCTTCAGGGAAGGAGTCAGGGTCTTTGAACACTGAAGAAGATCGTGCCTGAAGGACTACAGCAAAACTGCTCCTTGTTGAGACAGAAGGAGAGGTGGGAGTGGGAGATCTCCTACCTGAATTGGTATCCCAAGTTGAGCTCCGGGGCAAATGGTTTGTCTGTGACAATTGTGGTGCCAGTGCCAAAAGCCAGGAGGGTGGAGGTGGTCCAAAGTCTGTTCCCAATGAACAGCTGGAGAGCATCAGCAAAAACCCCAGTGTCATCCAGGGTTGCTGTGACAGTCACATGAACATCACCCCTGGCGGGGATCACTCCTTCCCTGGGTTCAATAACATAGCAGTGAGGTTTACAAGCCTGTAAGACACGCATAATGTGCATTTAGGATGGAAACCATACACCCTGGTCTCTTATGGGGTGTAAGAAAAGGAGAAGACTAAAGAGGGGAGGATAAAAATCCTAAAGGCCTAATTTCCCTAAATTTAAGCTGCAGTATTGGGGAACAGCAGAGCTTACACAACCTGTATTTTCCCCTCCTTTAACAGACTCTCACCTAATTAACCCAGTTTTGCCCAACCCAAGGGACGCTTATCCTCAGGAGAGTGTTCCTTCCCCAGTCCTTCTCTGGAGTGTGTGCCAAGGAAAGCTGCTTTCTCTCTCCTGGCTTCTCACAAAGGCTCAGGGCCAGAGGAAGTCATGACGGCTCAAATCCCACTCCAGAAACCACACAGCTGGAGGACACTGCTGAGAGCCTGAAGAATATCTCCGCAAAACCAGTTGAGCAAAACCCCAACACAAACTATCCTTTCCCAAGAGGCCCTCAATGCTTTTCAACGTCCCCTAAAGGACCGAGGCCCTCACTTCCCACTGATCATCCGCTGTAGAGAGGTGCCCCAGGGCCTTCTGCTTTGGAAAAGTCACCTCTAAATGGTTATGGCAGAGCAGGAAAGAAGGAAGCAGAGGGAAAACTGGATGACATGTGCTCAGTGGGCATGGCCCACTCTTCCTAAGAACTCGTGTCCTCTGGTTTCTCATGGGCTTCACAGATTGGCCAAGAGAGCTGGAAGCTGCCCAAAGGAGGGAGGAAAGGCCCCGCACCAGCACAGCTGTACAGACACAGCTCTGCAGGTCCAGCCCTGGAACGAGCACGTGAAGCCCATCCTTTACACACCAGGCCCACCCAGCCAAGGTGCATTGCTCCCTGAAGAGGTGGAAGGCAGAATTTCATTGTGTAGTTCGAGAAAGCTGTCCTGGAAAAATCCCTCACTTTAAGGTTACATTTATCCCCCAAACTGCAGGAAAAGCAGCAAGAGGAAAAATCATGCCCCTCCTCCTTGGCTCAGGAGGCTGTGGCTGGACTTTCCCACATGGCCTGATGCTTTATCCACAGACACAAACAAGTCCACAGGATCAGGTTTTAACCAGCTCCAAGTTCAACACACCCAGCATGGAGAAGAACAGACCTCAAGCCCCTCAGAGATCTCCCCCTCCAGCAGACATCCCACCCAGCCCCAGGCCCAGCCTACAAGCCCTTCCTGGCTGCAGCAGCCCTGCTCTCCCTGCCAGGGGAGCAGCCCCAGCTCCTCTGCCCTATGCAGCCTTCACATATTAAACAGCCATTCTCTGCAGCCGGTCCCCAAAGATGCTCTTCAAAGGCACAGAGACCACAGGCTGGGGGGGTGCACAACCCCCACACATGTCTTTGTGTGGACAGCCCAACTGGCCTGACCCACAGCAGGTGTGAAAATTGCCTCCCCACCAGCAGTCTGAGGACAGACCTCACACCCTCTTCTCTACCATGAACAGCAGTTTGGCACAAAGCAAATGTAGATGGCACAGGGAAAGCACAGGGAAACCCATGCTCTCCGAGGAGCAAAGGACCACAGGTTTCTCTTGATCTCAGAGCTCAAAAACCGTGACACACACAGCTAAAGACCTTCCATAAAATTATGGGAGAACTCGTCAACACGATCCAGACGAATTTCTGCTCCAACATCTCTGCACCTGATTTCACTGAGGAGTGCCCCAGCTAAAACCACTCCAGAGCCAGGTTCCTTTTGCCTCACCCAGATGGAATCTTGGAGTATCTCGCTTCCTCTCACACAGGCCGATGCATATAAAAACCACGTCATGGCAGCTTGTAATGTCAACCAGTCAATTTCCCTGGAAAACGGCCCCACAGATACTTACAATCTCTAGCCTGAAGTCTAAATCGACGAGACCTTCGTTGAAGAGGCCAAAAGCTTGTGAATTAGGCCTTAGCACTGGCATCCTGCCGAACTCTATCAGCCTTGGACTTATGTAGACTGCTGACAGCCGTCCAAGGCTCTGTAGTTCTGTTCTCTGTTACAGAAAGCAGGCAAGAAAGATTTAAAAAAAAAAAAAAAATCAAACCCGAACAGGGAAACCTAAAAAAGCTTAAACGGCTCAACCCAGCTCAAGTTATTTCTTTAGGGACAGCTACCATTCTCCAGCTGAATTCCTGGGATTTTGGGGGGAAAAAAATAAAGCTTATGTATTCACCTCCAAATTGAAAAGGATTAAGTAAAGAGAAACTTTCAAACTACAAATTATTGGTCCAAAGGTAGAAGCTTTGCAAGAAATCTCTAGTTAAGATCAGGCTGACAGTTAAACAACTGGTTCTTCGGGTGGGGAGAAACTCTTCTCTTTAGGTAAGCAATCTGATAGTTGAAAGCAAGTGCTCAGTCAAACTTCAGGCTCCCTGGCACAGCCTGCACTGCCTGTCCTCCCTGTTGACTGGTTTACATGCAGTGCCACAATGGCCCAGGTTCAGATGTTTGGTGCCATCCAGGGAATTTGGCATCACCATTTCCATGTTTTAATGTAAGCTTAAATCCTTGCAACTACTCTTCAGATGCCAGCTTTCCTTTCTTTTACAGAAAGCCCAAGGTTCCCAGAAATCTTCTGACATCCTCTTTTGTGCTGTGAGGTAACATTTTAAAAAAGATGTTTCCAAAGTTAAGAGCATTTTAAAGATTCATTAAAATGATCCTCAATTCCAGCTTAGATGAACTACCTTCTGGGTCAGACACTGACATTGCCACCTATAAGGCACGAGCTGTTTATGCCACCAGTCCCTGCTGTCCTTCTCCACAGCAGCCTGTGCCCCTTTTCCCCGGAAGAATCCCCGCACACTGTGCACCCTGCCAGGACCAGTTGCACGAAGGCACACACCTCCCCTTGCACTCACCAGTGGGTTTCTTGCATCCCCAAACACGCCGGTACAAACACTGGTGCAACGCTTGCCCAATCTTTGGATTTCAACTGTAACTGGAATCTCTGCAGCGCTCCGAGGCTGGAGAATCCCACAGGGTCTGGGGCTGGAGTAGAGCACAGGAGAGTCCTCCTCGGGTTCCTAGAAGGGACAGAATCAAATCCAGCTTCAGAGGGACCTCTGAAGAAACTTCAAACTCCTTAACATCCATCCCAACAGCAACTTACACACATTTTTAAAAATCCCCAGGACAAAGGTAAAAGGCACAAACAAGATCCAAGAATTGTAGGCTTAGCATTCTCAGGGGGTTCTGCAAGGAGGCTGCCAGCACAAGCACTGGTGTCTGTGGATGCAGCAGCTTTTCACAACCCTCGAAGATCTCCCACAAGAAAACACCCTGAAGACTAGAACGTAAGCCCTTTCCTCAAGAGATTAAACTGCATCCTAAAGCTAACATTCAGGTAGGATCCTGTTCTCAGCAGATCTTTAAGACTGAATAGAAACCGGCAAGGTCTTATCCAAACCCTCTTCCCCCCTAATAATCTCCACAGTAATATTTCAGAGGAGGAGGTGGATGCGATGCCAAACCTGGGGAATAAGCCCGTAGCAGCCAGGAAGGTGGGTGTTATTCCAAATGAAGAACTTCCTCACGAACGGGGCCTTCAGGTCGCACTCATGGAACCCCCGGTTTTGGGGGTACACTTGCAGCTCAGGAACGAAACATTTGGGCAAAGAGATGACCCCAAGGGAATCAGAGATACTGAGAGAATGGAGAACGTTTACCCCCAAAGATTGTGAAATGGAGCACAACACCTTTGTCACTGTCAAATACACATTTAACAGGCCTACGGTGAAAAATTGCCTTTAAAGTCCTCCCACTCAAACATGTCTTGTCGAGGAGGGGCAAAACCTGAGAGGCAGCACCCAGAGGCTGCCAAGTGCCCCAGGCAGAGCACTTGGTCCCACAGCTGCCTCAGCCCCTCCTTCGCCCAAGAAGGTTTGCAAGAACTCCTGGAACAGTCCCAGTGATCCATGAGCTCTGGGGGAGCCTTCCCAACAGGGATCAGTGCTCAGTAAGGCTCCAGGAACACACGACTCTAGTGTCTCAGTAAAAAGGACTCCCTTCTCTCCCATGGTGCTGTTACCCTGCCTGAGAACTCAGCTGTTTGCCCCAGCCTTGGAGGGCATGAGACATCACCTGCCCCACAGAGTGGGAGATCACTCCCTCCCAGTTCCTACAACTCCCCTGGTCCTTCACTCCACAGGTCCAAATACTGACTGTCCCCAATTGCACTTGCTTTTCAAACATGGCAGCCCAGGCACTGACGAGATGGCTCTGCCTGGGAGTGGGAACAGCACCAGGGAACTGCATCCCTCTTGTCATTAAACTGACACCTAGAGCAGCACAGCAGGATGGAATTCTGCTGGAGCAAGAACAACTTTTGCTTTAAGCCTGAGAACATCAAAGCTCAAAACAGGAAGCAGAGAGAAGGGGAAAAAGTAGAGCTGACCTGCCACATCAAGGACTGATTTCCCCTCTGAAGATCCTGCCCTCACCTCTCTTGCTGTGAGCCACTTCCCCACTGTCACGTGCCCTCGTTAACAGAACCAGACCCTGACCCTCAGCAGACTGCTTGGTGTGCCCCAAGCCAACGCGGGCTGGTTGCAACCCAGCACAACTCCACCTCTTGCAGGAAGAAGGCGAGGAGGCCCTTGGGAAATTTGCTTCACCTCAAGCACCAGGTCAATAAATGATATCATTCCTGGTCCCTTTAGAAAACGACCCAGGACCACGCTGGGCTGTCAGCAGGGCTGCTTTTCACCACAGGCTGCTTTTCAAGCACTGCTGTTCTCATGTCCAGCTGGGCAGAACATGAGGTCATTAAACAACACGTCTCCTTGGGAGCTGCAGCCAGCACGTCCTGTGCAAGGCAGTGCGCTGGGGGAGGCCAGGGAAGTGCTGGTACCTGGCCTTGATGATCAGTGATGCCACTCCCTTGCCAAACCACTCCAGGTCCACCAGCAATTTCCGGTTGTATTCCGTCACAGTGTTGGAACACAGGGTCACCTGGTGGAAGAGAAGAGCAGTAAATTCTTCTTTACAAAAGCTCATGACTCACGTGTGATGTCCTCCAGTTTTTGTGGTAAGTAAAGGGAGGATTTTGCCTTAATTCTTCTGCCGCTCCACGTGTAGAGCAGTCTCTAAGAGTGACAAAAGCCTTCTGGCAAATACCAGATTTGTTAAGCACACCTTGCTATCAGGGCATAGGTCAGCTAAATTAAAACATTAGACTAAAGCTCTGTGCAGCACTGTGTTCAAATTAAGGGGCAAATTTTCATCTGACTACAATGACATAAATGCAGTGGAAATCTGCTGACTTGAACAGAATGAGTTCAGCTTTACAGCAGGAAGCTGAAGACAAAGCGTGGGCCAGCAGGTGCTGGGCAGTTCATGGCCGCAGAGTTTTTTGCCTTCACTGGAGATCCCTGCAGTGAACACAAATCATTCTACTCCCCAGGACAGGAGAAATGAGACCAAGAAGAAAAGCAAACTGCTTTATATAATGACATCTCTCTAACAGCCACCTTTGGTCCTCGTCCGTCCTCTGCCCACTTGCAATCAAAGACATTGCTCTCAAAAACACCAAAATGCCTTCAGTACTTGACCATTATGGGACATGATTTCAGCTTGTGATTTTGGAAACAAATCAGTGCTCCTTCAGGAACGTCCCGAGTAACCCAGCTCACAGAGGCCCCACGCCAGTGCAGATCCTCGCTCACACGATGATCAGAGCTGGCATCAGAGCTAAAGCCCTCCCACACTCCCGTGAAGCTTCAGACCCGCTGCTGAAGTGTGTGTGGCTGGACTCTTCCCATACCTCGATATCCTGGTGTTCCTGGGATTGGAGGGTCCTTTCGCTGGGGTTCAGTGTAAACTCCCTTGGCTTCACAGAAAAATGAATTCCCTCCCTCCAGGAGGGCTCACTGTCGCTGAGTATTTGCTCAAAGCTGCTAACAGCAGGCTGAGTGCCATCGTCCGGCACCCGCGAGGTGTTAGTGAGGCGACAGGTCTTGGTGTAGGGAAAGCCTAGGAAAAGGACACAAATATCCATTTAGGCACCAGTTATGTCGTGACTCCCGGTGGGAATACCCTGGTAGCATGAAAGCGTGATTGGAGTTTAGCTCTTTATTATCTGAACTACAGATTACTGAGAAGCTGCAAGAGGAATTAGTCGTCACTTAGTTCCCTTTAACACTGATTCCAGACTGTAGCCTTGAAAATGCCTGCTCTTAGCCCTGCTCAACACTGCAAGCTTCTCTCTTTCTGATGGGGAGAAGCTCCCTCACCTGCCCCAAACCAGCACCAGTTATTTCTCCCTGATGACTGTGCACCCAGACCAAGCATTTCCTCTGAAAATTCAAACTGTAAAATTCCCTGTTAAGTCTGCCAACACTCCTACCCTTTTCAAGATACATAAAGAGTGAGTCGCCATTGAGAAGAAGCTACAGCAGAAGAAAGTGAGGATGGAATCAGGAACTAGAACGTGATGCAAAGCACCCTAATGCAGTTTCTCTCTGCAGAATTCTTAAGGCGTCTTTTGGTTTGGGCCAAACAGACTGGGCATGTGACAGCTCAGAGCCCACTCAGCTGGAGGCAAACCCGAGCCTTGACCCAACAAGCGGGGACATCGCACCCATACTACTCACTGTGATTGCTGCCTGCAAGGGTTTACCCCACCTTAACTCTGAGATTTGCTTTCCATATTGGAAAGCCAGAGATAGTGCCACGCATGGTGGGGATGTCCTGCAGAGCCCGGACACCAGCCACAACCCGCTCTGCAGTGGACTGGCTGGCCAGCTCTGTGGGGAGGAGACTTCTCCCCAGGCCTGCTCACCAAGAGTCATTTGAACACAGGTGGGGGAAAAAAACAACTGCAGGCGCAGCCCAGAGCTTCTCTGTGCCCATCAACAGTAATCACTGCCGGCTCCAGCAGTGACTCCAGCAGGGAGGCAAGAGAAGCACAAAAGGGACAAACACAGATGTCAAAACCTCAAATGAGACTGAGGTCACCACATGCAGACAACAGTCAACAACAGTTAAAAAGAAGCAAAGATACAACAGCTGCCTTCAGCTGAAGAGACCTTAGGAATGCGTTTCTACCTGTTGCCTTTCTTGTTTCATTTATTCAAAAGGCAACTTAACCAGTGCCTCAGTGGTGATGCAGGGTGGCGAAGAAGCAGATCAGGAGAGGCAATTAGTTTTCTTAAAACGTTCAACAACTTCATTGTTATGAGTTTAGGTTTCGTAGTGAATTTTGGCCTCAGTCTGGGAAGGGAAATACAGGGGGTTTGGGGTGGTCTCGGCTGTGCGGGTGGGCTTTTCCATCCGGGGCTCTTTGGGAGCTGTGCCGTGATGCCGCGGGCGGTTGTGAAGTCGGAGCCGAGGTTTGCAGGGGGCAGACCTTTCCGTCCTTCCGCCGGGGCTCGGGAAGGTCGGCAGCGTGCTGCTGCGGGACGTCGTGCGCTTGACGCCGGGCTCAGCACCGTGATCGAACCTGCCCGCCGTCCCCGCTTCTGCCTGCTCCCGATTGCCAGTGCCCACATCTCCTGCTGCCCGTAGTTTGCAAAAGCAGCGATTTCCTCCTTCCCTCCCTGCCCGTGCCGGCTGGGAGGGAAATCACTGCCCTGCCAGAGCCCACCGCTCCTCCAGCCTGTGATCATAACCACACCAAAGGGGAAAACAGGACTCGGCGGGTTGGAAACTTCTGGCATTGCGTTGTTGTCTGTGCTGTCCGGATATACTCTAGTAACGAACTGCTATTCCTTTTCCATATTTTTGCCTGGAAGCCCTGTAATTTCAAAGGTACAGTAATTTGGAGAGAGGAGGGTCATCATTCCATTCCGTGAAGATTGCCACCTTCCTTGGCAGAATCTGTCTTTTAAACCAGGACAGAGACACCAGAAAATACTTGCTCCTATTTGATCCCACAATGGCAAAATGCTACCTGAGGCACCTGCAGTTCACACCCTGAAGAGGCTGTTGTGGCAGAACATGAGCAGTGCTGGATGCTTTTACGTTCAAGTGCTCCATTTTGGAGCACACAGATCCCTCCCGCTGTGTCCCAGCGCAGGGAACACTCACCAAAGGAGATGTCACCGAAGTCGAGCTCATCGGTGTCGAAGTGTAAAGTCGGCCCGACGACACACCCCCTGCGATGACAGGGACACAGGAGGAAATGGCTGCGTTAAAGGGAATTGCAAAGCCTCCGGCTGTCGTGGCTTGGGGGCACAAAACCTGGTGTCAGGGGCATCGTGGGTTTCAAATCAACACACCACCATGTGCTCAGCACAGTGTCCATGTGCACAGGAGGCAGCTAAAGCCAAGAGGCCAGCAGCCCACAGCCACTGATGGGGCTTTGGACGCAGGGCAGGCAGGAAAAGCCCCCAAGTTGCCGGTGGTCCCATGAGGGACCCTGAACACCCACCCAGACCTGTCTCCGTGCCTCAGTTTCCCCATCTGTAATGGGATGGACATAAAGGTGTCCCCACAAACTTCTGTAACCAGCCTTTCCAGCCACAGGTTCCCTGCTTTGCTACTTGGCTGTAACTGGTCTTCCAATGGAGGAGCTTTCTCAGGAGATTTTGACCCACACAATCATTACAGACAGAGTTTTGAGACATGAAGCCAGGGGAGCCCCAAACATCCTCCAAAAAGAGCATTAACAGTTCTACACAGTGGACAGATGAATCCTAGAGGAAAGGACCAGCTTGTCACTAGTGCACCAGCTGGCACAGCCAGGAGCAATAGCTTAAACAACCAAACATGGGTGTCCTGAATCTACCACACCTCCTCCCCTGGCCTTGAACTCAGCAGACAGGCACTAAAAGTCACCAACATCCACTGAAGGCAGCACTTGAAGCTGCCCAACACGAGTTTATTTCATGGTTGACGCCAATTAATGCGCACCCTGCCTTTTGGTTAAAAGTCAAGGACCAGTGAACTGTGTCTTCTACTGTGTTCACAGGATTGTCCCTGACTCCGCTCTACACATCTCAACAAGAGACACCTTCTCTTGCTCAAGGAGAAAGCTGCTTATGGAATAACATCCCACGCATGACCAGTTTGGGGAAGGACAGAGGAGAATCAATTATTTGATGGTGAAAGGTTCCCTCTTGATTTCCAAAATAAAAATAGCAGCACTTTTTCTCCAAAAGCAAAGCCAGTGTAGTTGTTTCTCTACTATGGGCAGACCTAGTCAACACTGTCCTCCTGCTAAGTAATAAGTTTCATGTTCTTTTTAATCCATCTCCCTTATCTTATTGGTATAATCAACTGCAGATTGCTTTCATTTCTTTATTGCCCTGATCCAGTGCCTCCCAACAGCAGCAGCCTAGCTCCAAAGCTCCAGAGCAGCCAGCATCAGCTTTCCTGCTTACACTACGTTATCCTACCAGCACACGCCTCAGGCTAGCAGGGACAAGCCCTCATGCTGCTGTGGTCCTGAGGACTGAGCTCTGCCTCCCCCATCATCACCCCTTCTCCCTTCTGCAGGGCCAGGATTATGGGATGAAGCCCATGTCCTTGGGACGGTTCCTGCTGCACAGTTCCCTGTCTCCCACATCAGCCTTTTCCTGGCTGTGGAAAGGAGGTAGCAGAGCACTCTGCACAGGAGCTCGGAGCACAGCCTGCCTCCATGCATGGCCATGAGAGGTGAGCTGAGGCTGCTGCTGCCCGTTTGGGATGGATTATTAACAGAAGTTTTTCAAAACACTGCTGCTGGTGGAGAATCACCCAGGCTGGCCCATCTCCAAAGCCCTGGGGGCCTTGCTGGGTGCTCAGGGGGGACATCCCAGAGCAGCTACTGCCCAAAGCTGATCCATGCCACTGCCTGCCATGGCCCAAGGCAGAGGGACATCCCTGCAGGGAGGAGTCATTCCAGCTCCCGGGTACCACACAGGGCAGCAGGCACCCCCACACTAAGGCAATGCCAGGATCAGAGCAGAGATTAAGACCTCAGGAAACATCTTTTTTCTCTGCCCGACCCCAAAATGAGGTAGGTGGGGGATGTCCCAGAGACAGCTACAGATGTGCCCACCCAGAGTAAGCTCCCAGAGTCCTTACTCGATGGTCAGGATCACAGGCGTAGGAGATCCAGCCACACGGAACTGGAATGGTTCCTCAAACCGCCCCAACACGGCGGCATCCAAGGAGATCTGAATAGTCTGGATCCCACCTGGTGCAATGAGGCCCTCCTCGGGTACAAACTTGAAGCAGCAGCCCACTTCCGTGTTTGAAGGGATATAGGTGAAGGGAGCATCAAGAACTCCTTTGTTCATCAGTTTCACCTGCAGCAGCAAGAAAACAAAATGCAAGTACACGTGAAATCTTCCCTTCTTGGGAGTCATTTTCTAATGGCGCAATTAACACCCAGAAAAGGCAGAAGATGCTTTGTGCTGCTGGACGGCAGAAGTCAAAAAAATACAACAGGACAAGTTCTGCCTTTGGGTTTTCATGCGAAGCTCACATAACTCCACATAACTGGAGTCACCCTGGGGTTATCCCACGGACACAGAGCAGTCCACCTCTGGTCAGTAGCACCAAGCTCATTCAGACCTGGCCCTGAGAGCAACGTGGGGTGATTGCAGCTGCGTAGTGAATCACCACAGAGCTGCTGCTGCCCCAGTCAGCGCAGCTCCAGCAGTACCGTATCTACGCATTTACCTTTTCCCATACCGTGAAAACAATACACTGAGAAGGAGGCATCAACATCAAAATGTACAGACAGCGCCTTCTTTTGGTAAGAAAACTCAACGTGTCTTTCCCTTCCACAACCAAACTTCTGAAAGTGTCTGGCATGATGTAGTGCCTCGTTTTCTGCCTCTTTCAGTTGCTCTCTCTTTTTTTTTTGCAAACTTGACCCCCAACAGGGGGGAGGCAAATAGGTAGAAAAATCTTTTGCTTTATTCCCAGGAACACTTTTCTCTTTGTAGAGCCAGAGATGCACCAAGCCTGAAGTGTGGTGAGGGATTGGACAGCAAGGGAAAGAATCCTCAAGCCCTTTGCAAGGGCCTGCACTGAGCCAGGAGGCTGGATGGCTTTCCTGTGACTTCCAGGAATGAGCAGGAGACACTTGACTAAAAATTGTTTGCGGTGGACTGAAGCTCAAATGTAGCCAGTTTGTCCCAGCCGCTTCTGAAGAGCCCAGTACAAAGGTGCCTTGTGTCTGGTGCTGCCACAAAAGCCTCTGAACAGCTTTTTGACCCAGCGTTGGGTCAAAAGGGGTTGTTTTGCAGGAAGCCTCCCAGCTGATCCCTATGGAAGGCTGCCCAAAAGAAGGGACTGGGGCTTCATGAACAACAGACACATTTTTCTGGACCCCCCCCCTTCCCCCCCCCGCCCAGATTTGACCGGTACATCAGCTATTCCCTGCTCACAACTGCCCAGGTTGCCAGGAATTCCACAGGTCCACCAGGCTTGCTGCTGCCTCAGGAGCCATCAGGATCCATCCCAACCCCTGGTGCTCACCTCATGGGTGTGGGCGGTTTTGACAAAAACTTCCCCGAGGTTCAGGGTATCACAGCTGAGTTCAACCAAGGGTCCGCGGCCTTCCCCTCTGAGGTGCAGGGCCAGCCTGCTCTCACGGCCTGGGGAGAGATGTCCATTTCAGTACAATAATTCCCTCTGTTCTACTGGATTTTCCAGGCTGCCTCAATGCTAGACCCTGATTCTGAGCTGCATGCAACCAGCTCTTGATGCTGCAGCAGAAGATATGGACCCTTCTCTTCCCTCAGGAGATATCCCCTGGGGCTGACTTGCAATTTCTAACCCATTCCTTGGGCTGGTTTCCAATTTTAGCCACCAGTTTGCTGAGTTTAAAACATCTCTGGTGTCCTGTAGCGACAGGCCAAGGAGTGACAGGTATAAATTGAAAGAAAGGAAATTTAGGTTAGATATTGAGAAGAATTTTTTTACTGTGAGGTGGTGAGACGCTGGAGTAGGTTCCCCAGGGGAGTTGTGGAGGTTCCAGCCCTGAAAGTGTTGAAAGCCAGGCTGGATGGGGCTTGGAGCTACCTGGTCTAGTGGGAGGTGTCCCTGCCCATGGCAGGGGCCTTGGCACTAGACAGTCTTTGAGGTCCGTTCCATCCTTAACATACTATGACTCTAGGGTTTCCTCCCCATGCACTTAGAGGAGCTTTGAAATCCATTCATTGAAGGCACAAAGCTCACGAAGACTTTGGCAATTGCTACCTGGCAAACTGCCAGGCAACAACTGCCAAACCACCTGGCCCAGCAGCACAGGACTGCTGTCCTCCACTTCTGACACTCGGCACTGTGTTCTGTTTGCACAGACTGAGAGCTGCAAGGTGACAATTCCCACACAGGGAGAGAAGCAGGTGCTGGCCAAGGGTGGTCCTTCTACCAACACCCTGGGCTCAGCGGGGCTCCGCCTCCGCTGGCCTGGTGGTGTCTGGAGGTGATCCAGGCTCAGGGAGCACATTTCTAACTCAGCTGCGACTGCCTGATGGTGGATCCATGTCAAATGGACCCATCCTGGAGGCCAGTGGTCTAGAGGGGCTTAGTGCTTGTTCACTAAAGCTGTTCTGCTCTGCAGCTCCTTGGCCTTTGAGGAAATGCTGGCAAAGCCGTGCCATGAAAACATCTCCCTGCACTGCCTGGGTTGTTCTGGGATCAGCAATCCAGACACAGGTGTTCCGAGCCCTGGCCTTGCATGGGAGACTCCCTGGAAGCTGCAGGGACACTGGGGATGTGCCAGCACTGCCCTGCTGACCAGGAACTCTTCCCAGCAGTTACATGGGAGCCCAGTGGGCTCAGGCTTGCTCCATGGCTTCACTGTGGGTGAGAGAAGCAGGGGAAAGGAGCTGTACCTGAGATGTCACAGTAGGCCACACTCTGATACTCCAGTGCTTCCAGGGGTTTAAAGGTCACCTTGATTTCAGCCGAACAACGTGGCCCAATCTCTCCCTCCTGAAACAGAAAGAGACAGAAAAAGATTTATCTTCAAACTTCACACTTCTTGTTTTCAACCACTCCTCTAAGCCTTTCTTTAGAGCATCAGTGATGAGTGAACAACATAAGGAGCCCAAGGAAACACTCTAAACCCAGCTCAACACACCACTGGGCGCTCTCAATGCTCAGCTGATCAGCCCCCACTCTCCACAATGTTCCTGCTGCTCTGACACAAGCTCCTGGTCACATCATGCTGCAGTCAGCTACAGTGGTACCTAACTGCCATTGTGCACTGGTGGCTCTTGGCCTTAGACAGGCCATAGGAGTAACCAAGAACACGATCCCCTTCCTTGGAAAGAAAAATATTAGTTTAACCTTTTTTCAAAGAAAGCAGAGGTTGGGATTATTCTAGGATTTACTCCAGGATGAGAAGGGATTTTGCACTGTGCAGACACCAGGCATTCATCATCTCTCACAATGCCAATACTCAGAATCAGGGCTCTGGCTGATGGGAGGACATGGGCGTTTGCTTGCATAAACAGAAAAAGAAAAGGTTTACTGTCCCCGTGTGCAAGAGAACTCAAAATGCCCATTATAACCTCCCACCCTTGTGTCCAGGCTCACAGATGACACTGGGAGACTCACAAACAGTGCGAGTCGTGGTTAGAGGAAGGGACAGGCATTTCTACGATTAACCTTGGGCTGAATTTGGCCTCCTTTTCCCAGCGAACCCTTGCATGCTTCAGGTCAATCCGTGAACTGGCACTGCTCCAACACCCTCCGCTGAACCCCACGCAGCAGCACGTGTCGGGGGAGCCCCTACCTACAAAAACTGCTCCCTGTGGACACTTCAAGGACACGGAGTGCCCTGAGCTCGAGCCCTGGCAGCAGAGCTCAGCTTTGTCAGGCTCCCAGCCCTGCCTTGAGCCTGCAGGGCAGAAATACTTTCAGCAGTTAGCTCTGCAGCCGCACCAGAAACTCCATGTCCTCCCTCTGAGCACACCGAGCCAGCTGAGGACCTGCTGAGTGACCGCACCCGGGGGAAGGGGCGGGGGTAGGGTGGGCTGGAGGAGGAAGAGGAGGAGGAGGAGGAGAAGGAAGAGGAGGAGGAAGAGGAGGAGGAAGAGGAGGAGGAGGAGAAGGAGGAGAAGGAGGAGAAGAAAGAGGAGGAGGACGAGGAGAAAGAGAAGGAGGAGAAGGAAGAGGAGGAGGACGAGGAGAAAGAGAAGGAAGAGAAGGAAGAGGAGGAAAATGAGGTTCTCAGCTATCACTTACCATTGGCTCAATGAAAAAAAAGTCATTGGAGAACAGCAGGGGGTCTTCTTGCACCTTTGCCTTCTCCTCCTGGACCTTTTGGCTCAGGAGGGAGGTGCGATTTTCACAAAAGCCCTTCACCTTCTTTATTTTTTTCTCCTCCATGAAGTCTTCCATCCAGACCTTTGGTGGTGGCTCCAGCAAATCACACTGCCTGCAGCCGCAGGGAGAGACAAAGCCAGCAGGTCATTTAATATATTTGCAGAGAGAAGCGGAAGTGCGGGAGAGCAAAGCACTTGGGGAGGAGCGGCAGCTCCCCAGCAAGGGCTGACCCCAAGCCACGAGGGTCCCAATCGGATCAGAAGATAACTTGTTGTGCACAAGCTCAGCAGGTAGTTTTACTCCACACTTGCAAGCTCAGGAGAGCTTTGGAAAGCCAGCATCCCTCAAGAGAATCTCCTGCCTCAAAGCCTCTGCCAAAACTGAGGGAGAATCCACCAGCCACCTCAGCTGGCTTTTCCTACCACTGAGCTGCTCGGGGGAAGCAGATAAAGATCACGGTGCACCCACTGCAGGACTTCCCTGGGAAAGGGAGACGAAGCTGGGTTGTGGTTACGTGTTACCAGCATCGCTCTTTGTTTCTTCCATTTTGGACCTGCCCTGTTCCCTACTCTGCCTTTCACAAGAGCATCCCAGAGCACTTCCAAAGGAAATTGATGAATTCAGGCACCGCATCCCTTCAGTGACATCCAAGGTTTTATATGCATGAAAACAGAGGCTGTGAGAGGGGAAGGGACTTCTTGGTGCAGGAGACAGACAGCAAACTCCTGGAGAGATCATCTTTTCAGGATCCAGAGCTTTTTGGGTCCCATCCCAGTGCATGGTAGTAGAATGGCCAGAGAGGGAAAGGATCCTGCACTAGCTCCTCTCATAAAAAAAAGTCCTCTCTGCTCTGAGATCTCAAAAGCATCTCTGACAGCAGGAGAGTAGGCCTTAGAGCTAACACCATCCCTAAGACTGGAAGTAAGGAAAAACAAAATGTCCTGGTGACAGGCTAGGACACAAACTGGCATGAAAATAAATGTAATTGGAAAAAAGTATTACGAAGAAAAGAAGGGTAGTGGTAGTAAGTGAATCCCTTCTAAGGGGAAATGAGGGCCCTGTATATCGAGCGGATCCGTTCCACAGGGAAGCCTGCTGCCTCCCTGGGATCCAGGTACTGGATATCACCAGGAGATTCCCTAAGAACTAAAAGAACTTCATCTGTTCACCACTGTCTGGGGGTACAGTGACTGTGAAATAACAGAGTTTTCAACATTCAGTGAAACAAGGAGGGGCATCAACAAAACTTCCACTCTGGTCTTCTGGAAGGCAGCCTTCGGCCTGTTCAAGAGATTGTTTTGGAGAGGACCTTGGGGAGCAGCCTTTACAAACAAAGGGGTCCAGGAAGGATGGACATACTTCAAGAAAGAAGTCTTGAAGGCACAGGAACAGACTGTCCCTGTGTGCTGAAAGATGAGCTGACAGGGAAGACAACGAGCCTGGATGGGCAAGGAGATTTGGAAGGAACTAAGGGGAAAAAAGAGGGCGTATTGCCTTTGCAAAGAGGGGCTGGCAACTCAGGAAACGTTTAAGGATGTTGCCAGGTCATGTAGGAAGAAGATTAGGGAGGCAAAAGCCCAATTAGAACTTGAGGAAATCCAGTCATTGCAATCAACCTTTCCTTCCCAAAATGCCATCCTTGGTTGGAGTATAAATGGAACTGGAATGCTGTGCTGAGCTCCTGCAGCCCAGGGACACACACCCTAATGCCAGGGATGGTTTACTTGGCCTAAACCATTCAAAATCACCAACACGCCCCTGAGGCCATGCATTAGTTTCAGTCTTGGGCCATGTATCTCACTGAAACGTATCTTTCAAACCAACCTCCTCTTCTCTTCATTGTCGGCTTCCTCAGTAGGAAACATCTTCCACTGGAAGTGGGCTGTGATGTTACTCCTGTTTCTGATGAACATGCTTGTGTGGCTTGATGTGGTGATGAAAGTCTTCTCAACCTTCATGGAATATGTGCTCAATCCAATGTTGACATCTGCAGCTTCTGCGCGAAGGAATGTGAAGAAACTTTCTTCACCTGGAACAAAGCAGAGTCTTTGCTCAGCTAGCTCAGTTGCTGATGGAAGCACAAGGAACAAAGCAAACCACAGGTCACGGAAGAAAGTGTCATAGCTTTTAAATGTATTAGCAGTTCCATGGATCAGTACATTTATCACGTCCTGACAGCTCTGTGTGTACGGCGTGAGGATGTCCTGGGCACCTCCTTAACCACCTTATTTCCAAGGTGTTTGTAGAGATTTGGCCCCAAGGTGACAGTATGTACAGTGGGATTTGTCAGATGTGCTCAGGTGACCCACTCAGACCACTGGGATTTCTGCATCAAAGTCCTTCAGGTGACACTGAGGAGCCCTGGTCAATCCTGGCTTGCCGAGGTCTCCCCTGCGCATCCCACGAGACTCCTGCCCCTCCTGATCCCTTGGATCCCTTGTTGCTGACAAGCAAATATGCCTGGGGGCATGTGGGCAGAAAAAGGAGACCCAGAGGAACAGGTGAAGTGACAGCCCACAGCAGGAGGGGACACAGGAGAGGAAACACAACCAGCCTGGCTTTGCAATATGACAAACCACTACAAAATGAACACCATAAAAATCATCATCATCGTCATCTTCCTGTCCAAACCCACAGCCCCATCAGTCTTGAAATATTTCATATTGTCCTGATCTCAAAAACCAAGATGGAGCATTTCAGGTTAAATACAAAAGGACAAGGAAAGATTAATAAGTACAGAGCAGCTTCTATATGAAGTCTGAATGGGATTCCTCAGTCTAGAAATCAAATGGGAGATGTGAGAGGTTTGCAACAGCATGAACGGCCTGGGAAATGGGGACGAGGAAAAATTTGTCTTGATTTGTCACCATACAGGAACTTGAGGGCCTGAAGATGTTATTAGGCAAAAGCTGCATGGATGTGTAGAGGGCAAAATAGTAAAAGGGTCTGTGACAAGCCAGTGGAGAAGCGGCATACAGGACAGAGGTGTGCAAGAAATACACTGCATTGGAGAGAGTCTGATGGAGACCTCGCAGCTCACATACAGCACTGCCCAGGAGTAAAATAAAACTTCACCCAGGCGTAGCCACACAGTAGTGGAGAATCAGGGTTCCTCCTTCCTCCACTCTGCAACACCCAGCAAAACAGAATTCCAAAAATCTCAGCCCTGTTAGAGGGGATCCACTTTTTCAACCATTTAAACACCAGCTATTTCAGTTTTCTTTGGGGCAGAGCTGGAACAGAGGAGGTACATCTAGAGGGAATTGAGGGGGATGAACAGGGAGTGATGGTGGAGAACTGTCCTGTGTCCCATGCGTTGCCCAGCACTCACCTGTGCAGCGCGCCACCAGGGACCCGAAATGGTCACCGCACGTCAGCGGGTGAAATCCCACTGTCACCTGCATGGTGTGACCAGGGCCCAGAATTCCTTCGGCTGGAACCACGGAGAAAGGACTGCAACACAAAGAGAGGATCAGGACTTGGGGGGAATTCTGGCCATGACATTCTATCTGCAGTGCAGGTCACTTCAGCTCACTTGGGCAAGCAGGGAGCAAACAAACTACGGCCAAGACAGACAGAACAGCCAGGATCAGAAACAGCTACTGACCCACTTCTGAGGAGATCCAGCCCTCAGAAGATCCTGTGGGATAAAACGACCTAATCTCCCCCATACTCTGCATCCAGCCTTCTGACTGCCAGCAATCCCATCAGAGAATGGTTTGTGAAAAGCACAGAGAGAGTTAAGAGCTATCTGCATGCATAACTTGACGCTGACTGCCTCAGGAATTTCTCATTTCCTGCTACCTATAAACTTCCTCTCAAGAGATGCAAATGTTAGGGCACTATCTCTCTTGTGAGATTACAGCCTAGGAATCAGACAGGGAGAAGGAACTTTCTCTTGAAGACCACGGAATAACTACTGTTGAATTTGCAGCGTGGCTCTTTGGTTTATTTTACCTTGAAAAGATCCTGAATTAGCACATTTTGTCAGCATTTCAATGAAAGCTGCTCTACAAAAAGGAGCAATCAAAACTCTGAAAGAGTGCAAATGCAGATTAGAGCAATACAGTGACATGGAAACAAGACCCAAAAGGAGGATGCCATTTACAATCTGAAGGATCCAATCCCAGCCATATGAAGCACCATTAGCAGGAGCACATCGAGGAGGCAGAACAGGAGGGTTTTGTGTATTTACCAGCAGTGCAGTCTGGGGCCCTGGGTTGTCATCCAGGCTGGTAACTGTTTGCTTGGCTCACCAGACAAACTCTGCGCAATGTGTTGGAAATAATTACGCAAATGTCTTGGTGCACTTTGGATGTAACAGGAGCAATTAGGATTGGTCACCAGGTGAACAGTTCTTGCCTGACAAACACAAGACTCCGTGCTTTGATGCTCAGGGACAGCTCAGGTGAAATGTGCTTCTGCCCAGAAGTTGCTGGGCTTTGTGCTCTTCCACAGCCCCACTGAGGAAACAAAAGTTCCTCAGTGCTTTGCTGGTGGTCAATCTGTGCACAGAAAGGGTGTTCTGGGGAGTTTGGTGATGAACTTATCACACACAAAAATATAGAGAACATCTGGCAAGCTGAATTTCATTCATGTCAGTAGTGACAGCTGATGAACTTGCTTCAGGTTCTGCTCACTAAGGACCTATTGCTGCAGTTATGGGCCTGACCTGCTCCATTACCACTAGTGAGAACATCACTAGTGGCTGATGGAGAAGCCTTGGGCCAGCAATGTTTATGTGCTGGATGTGAGACTTTGGGGAGAGAGGAGGAAAGACAAGGCCCCAGCAGCCCCGGAGCCCGATTACTGTACGAGCTCCCACATCTGCCCCGAGGGTGAGCCAGCACTGCTGCAGGTCTCTGCTGGGGCTTGGGGGATCGGTGCCTGGTGTGGGCAAGGCACAGGATTTTTTTCTTATTGTTTTGTCAGGAATTTTGCCAGAAAGAGAAGCTGCCAGTTAAGGGAGTCCCTGGCCACACTTCAGCACTCCCTTCCCTTCCCTTCCCTTCCCTTCCCTTCCCTTCCCTTCCCTTCCCTTCCCTTCCCTTCCCTTCCCTTCCCTTCCCTTCCCTTCCCTTCCCTTCCCTTCCCTTCCCTTCCCTTCCCTTCCCTTCCCTTCCCTTCCCTTCCCTTCCCTTCCCTTCCCTTCCCTTCCCTTCCCTTCCCTTCCCTTCCCTTCCCTTCCCTTCCCTTCCCTTCCCTTCCCTTCCCTTCCCTTCCCACTCCTGCCCCATGTTACATACTCCTGCCCTCAGATGGCAGGATGTGAATAACACTCCTGGGAGTGACCTCAGGGGTTGTGTGAGAAAGAAGATATCTTCTTATTTTCAAATTACCAGGAGAAGAGGATCCAGCCAAGTTTCAGTTGTCAGGGCTGAAAAACTGAGTGCAAATCAGCCCTTGCATCTCCTACATCCCACCCCAGGCTGTACCCACCAGACTCCCCTGTTCCTGCTGGAGCAGTCATCTCTCATATAGACCTGGCTCCCCAAGACCCAAGGACACAAGCTCTACAGTTAAACTTAACTCCTCTGAATTTCAGTCAACATCACTAAGCTGTTCCCTGAGCCCACATATAAGAAGGACTGTGAAGGAGACATCCCTGACGCTATAATAACCAAATGAAAACCACTGCCAAGAGATGGGGCTGGCAGGATAAATTTTGGCCTTTTATGGCTTGATTAGAGCAATATAGTGAGTTAATTGTCAGCTGTTCCTTAAGATAGTTCTCATCCTGTTAGATCTACCCTTTCAATGAATCACTACTGCACCCGACAGGCAGAAAAGATAAGGTCATGGAGGGGTTTTAATAGGTCTTCTTCGGCTTTTTAACTAGTCCATTTGTATGTTTGTTTCCTTGTATGGCATCTAAAGACAACTCCAGATCTCCCAATGGCCCCTTGCAATCCCCGGACACTGGTCTTGCTTTGAGCAGCGTATTTGCTCGGACAATTTCCAGAGGTCCCCTCTAGAGAAAGTTATTCTATACTTTTATCTTCTAAATCAGCCCAATTGCTTTTCACATAGTCACTAAATGTCTCATGTTTCTAATACACCTGTGCCTATGCCTATGGGCATGTGGTGTATTGATAGGCCTTGGAGGAGCTTGACATTTATGAAAGTTCCCAATGAAGAATTCATGATCTTTTGGCAAACATTTAACACAAACCAAAATGAAAAAACAGCAGAAACACAGGAACTTCAGAATATGTAAAATGAGATCTCAATGAAAGGGGGCACGACCTTATTCAGAGATTTAAAGCACGTGTTTGAAATTTTAAACCGGCTTTCAAAGGTTCATCGTGGAACAGAAGAGGGGACTGATGCCCTCAGCTGACAAGGGAAATCAGATCAGCTTTAAGTAACAGGAACTGCACCGGCTGCCTGCAACACAGCTCATGTTGGGCATCTGATGCAGGCACCACTGGAAAGCCATGTGCCTGTGTCCTCCCAGAGAATGGGTCTGTTTGGCTGACAGTGGTGAGTACCCATTTCAGAAGCTGCTTGTGCTCAGGAGGGCGCAAGCCAGCAACTAACATGTTCCAGCACCCCCCAGGAAATCTGGGGCAGAGAAAGCTCAAAGGCTGCATCCTGCTAAGAACACTGAAAGCAAGAGCAGATGCCATCCATCCTGCCCATTTCCAGCCGGCGACGCAGGGCAGCAGCTCCCATGCTCTGGTTCCTTTTGTTGTTCTTTCCCAACTCTGTTATCCCCCAAAGGTGTTTTGCACAAGGACAGATGAGCTGCCTCACCTCTCGGTGCCCAGCTGGTAATGAGCTGCCACACTACCACAATTCTGAATCAGCAGACTCTTGCGGGTGCTGCCCTTGACCGGACACTTTGAGAAGTCCAGCTCGTCTGGGAAGTCCAGGATAGCTCGGGCAGGGATGGCCCGAATTGGCACAACTATCCTTTCCTCTCCACTGACGCAGACGAGCTCATGGGAATAAACCTGCAGGAAAAGAAACTGTCTCAGCACAGGTCATTTGGTGCCATCTCCATGGCAGAAGAAAAGCCATTTCCTATATCCCTTCAAGGGTATCAATTTACCTATTCCACCCCCAAATGAACAATAAGTTCTACTAATATCTCACATTTTAAAGGCAGCAGTGCACTTTGCAAAACCTATCTCAGTGGCATTAAGCTCTTGTGTCACTTGGGTCATACAGACAAGTGCCCAGGGCCACCATAATTTTTACTCTCAATTTTAATGATGTTAAATAATTCCTAAGTCCCTTCTAAGGAACATGGAGCTAGGGAACACAGGACATTCCTCCTTAGGTTACTATATTCCCACGGATTGAGAATAGGACAAAGTGTTAAACTGAATCTAAGCAGCAAAAGGAAACTGAGAGAACAGCTGCACCCAAAGAGATCCTGGACCTCTGGCCTGGTGTAGAAATATCTGTTTGCTCAGAACTCCCCTCTAATTTTGCCTCTCCAACCAAGTCACGAGAAGAACAGTGCTAAGAGGTAGCAGGATGCTGTTGCAAAGAGCCTCTCTTTGTTTCCCTGCAAGGCCTCCTCCCTTCCATGCCATGTCCTAAACCCCTCTGTATGAACGAGCCTCCAGATCACAGCGCTGAGAGCAGACTTGCCAGGGCCTCGGCACTGGTGTTCAAACTTGCACGCAAAAGCACAATTGGCATGGAATGGGCGCCAGCTGACAGAGCAGCCACAGTGACAGGCATGAAGACAGAGCCGCAGCAGTGTCGCTGCCACCGGCTCTGGGCCCACAGGTCTGCCTGCCTGCAGGCTGTACCTGCCCTACACGAGCTCTTTCAGGCAGGTGTCCAAGTCCCCTGCAGCTCACCAAGCTCCTGCTGACTAAGGGCACCTAGAGCTCAGTGTGCCTGTGCCAGGCTGGGCCCACGGGCACAGCACATCCTCTGCCCTGGCCTTGCAGCCGTATCATGGTCAGCTGTGCTCTGGGACAGCACAGCCGCAAGGCTGGAGAACAGAGGGTGTGAAAAAGCACCGTCCTTGCTCCAGCCCCGGGTGAGGCAGGGAAGCTGTTGCCCGTCAGGAAGGCGGAAAGCTCTCTGACCTCTTTGTTCCTCTAGTACTTTGCAGAATAACGAAACCCCTTCCACTATACCTAGAGATGGCCAGACATCTATCAACACCCCTCTACCGTTTGCCTACTGTTCCCTGGGCATCTTTCTTCCCTTGGGAATGCTCAGAGGAATGTGCAGCGAGGGGAAGCAGGGCCTGTCAGGCCTGGGTGCAGGGCCTGACAGCACATGCCAAGCTGGGACTGGCTGCAGGCTGCCTGCCCACGGCCTGGAGCCAAGCTCACAGCATGGGCTGTACCCAGAGTGCAGGGACAACAATGGCTTTGGAGATAATTCTGTGTTTTGGCTCCTCCAGTCTCACCTTGTTCTCGTCAGGAGTGAAGTGGACGTGCACATCGGTAATGGCACCTCCTGGCACGGCACGGCATGCATCACTGGGGCCCGCCAGCTGGAAGTAAGGTGAGCTCTCCATGGAGACCTGCACCCCCTGAAGATTCTGCAGGAAAGACATGGAACCATGATTTTGCCACTTGAGGAAACAGGACAAGAGGAGACCTGTCCATGCCCTGGTGACGTCCTTCCTTGACCCCTTTTCCAAAGCCCTTTCTGCTGTGGAGGTACAGGCACAGAATTCCCAAGGGTGAACTTGAATCCCTTCTGTCTGGCTCCAGCATTTTGGCCAGGGGCAGTAGGGCAGTGCCTGGTGGGAAGGAAGGGCCGAGCAGGTCAGCACCGGCAGGATGGAGACAAGAGCACCTGAACCAAATCATCTGCATATTCAACAGGGCCAAAAACCTGCTGATTTCTGCCTGCACACAGCTATGCAGTCGTGTTCCACGGAGGGAATGGGCTACCTGAAAGCATAACAGCACATTCTCCTGCGGGGAGGAAGAAATTCCTTTCTAGCAGGTCAGCTTTGGATAGGGCAGTTCTGGGGGATACAGTCATGCAGGCAGAGCAGCAAGAGAGGAGACCAAACACTGTGGCCTTACTGGGAACAAATGCAAACCTGAAAAGCAAAAGAAGGAACACAGCAATCCCTAAAAAAGGGAGATGACAAAGAGAATTTAAAGCGCCAGTAAAGCAGCAAGGAAGAATCATCAACTGATTACAGCAATCACCTCCCCGAAAGTGATGGAAACACAGACAGGTTGTGCCTGTTGACTGTGGGCTTCAAAGGCATTTTCCTCCTGGAGAAACCTTGCAATTCTTTAGGGGAATGGTCTCTCGCCTTTTGACCCTTCTGGAATTTCCTCCCTACATGTCCACACCTAATTGGCTGAATGCCAGGACCCTCCCAAAATAGGAGACTAGATAAGACCCCTGGATTTCTTTGTTCTCTCTCTTTTGGCCCCTGGACCCCTTTGAGGAATAAACGACTTGGAATAATCTGGGGGTAAGAACCTCTTTTGAAATCTTTTGTCCTGTCCCTTCGGAGATATTCCTCCAAAGCCTCTCCAGAGCTAGCCCCGGGGAGGGGGGCCGGGGCCTGCGGGGGGAATATTTCAAAACATGACCAGCACTGACTCACAGTGTGGTTTCAGTATTAAAAGCCAACCTTGGCTCTCCAGGGGTTCTTGCTGCCTGTGCAGGCAAGCTGGGCTGCTGGGCATTCCCGCTTGCAGCCAGCAGGCCAAGTTCTGCTCTCTGGGATACACAGACACAGCAAACATGCATTTTCAACACATAGATATCAACCCCTGAGCACCAAAATGCTCTCAAAAAGTCTAAACCAGATGATTTTGAGTCCTTCCTGTCTCTTCCCACCAGCCCACTCTTGGCACAAGCCTCATTTAAGAAAATGTTTCCCTGACTGAAATTCAAATGGTCTCAGTTTTCCCCTTTAGAGTCCAACACGACTGCTGACGTTTTTCAACTTTTTCCCTCTCAGCTCTCTTGGGAAACTGCAAAACAGGAGCACATGGCTTTGGATGTTCTGTGGTTCTCCAAGGGGAAAGCAGAGCACCATGCTGCTTTTGGAAAATCTGAGCAGAGCTGGATGAATCTTAGCAGGAGCCTGAAGTGGCACCTAAAGGCCTCCTACTGCTTCTGCTACATCAATCTGATTCCAGGGCTGTTTCAGAACATTTCCTGCCGTGCCAGTGCCACTAATGATAGTGATTCCAGCAGAAAGCGTAGACGACTCAGCCCCTGAGCTTTGACTGTGAGCTGCACAAAGGGAGCCAAACAGGCTCATTTCCCCAGGCAAATGTCAAGGGACTGTGGAACGAGCCCAGGGGAGGGGATCTGATGCTTCCCCAGCTCAGCCCGTGGTGGGGACCTCACCTGCGCCTTGCGGGAGAAGCCTGGCAGCACCAAGTCCACAGACTCTCCTGGCTTCAGGTCCATTGACAGCGGCTCCAGCCCAAACACGGGGGCCGTACGTTTGCGCCTCTGGGAATCACGTTTGGCCTTGGGGCTACTGTGGGCTGAGGTGCTCTGGCCCTCCTTCCCAGCTGGCCTGTTACATTCCACCTTCCAGAAGAGCTGATGGAAGTGGTGGCCCCCATCTGTTAGTCTGAACTGACGAGCACAGGGAAGGAGGCTAGAAGACCAACCAGAATGGAAAATAGTATGGGAGAAGCTATTGTCCTGGTCATCAGATTGCTCCCAATGAGGATTCTGAGCTGTTAATAGCTTGGAGACCGTCTTCATTTGCAGCTCTTAATGTGGACCGGGAACAGTGTCTGATAAGCTGCCCTTCTGATGTCGTTATTGCAAGGAGGAATATGTTTCTAATGGTAATGTAGCATTTTCCAGGCCAGGCTAACAGGATCTGGTGTTTTCCTCCAAAATGTGTGTTCTGGGGTGATTCATACTGTTACTGTATTTTGCATTAATCTGCACCCGAAACTGTTATTGAATCTTTGAGATCCTGCACCTGAGGCCCTTGTGTGCGGGGGTATGATTGCAGGCATTTTTAAAAGCCAGCGCGGAGGAAGTTTCTGGACGATCCCAGCAAGCTGCTAGAAATCATCTGTCTGCTCTAGGAGAGGAAACCAGGGGAGCAGGGGCTCTCTCGTTCATAGAAGCTTTGGTTTTGCACTGGTGGTCATTTGTAGAAACTTCATTTCGCAATCAGAAACTGTTTTGAAGTGAACTTTGCAAACTCTGCTGGCAACGGAAAAATGAGCAAGGTCCTGTGTAGAAGTGTACCTCACCTGGTAGGGTTTGCAGCCCCACAGTGGCAAGGAGGCTTCCATTTAAGGGAAGGATTTGGGTTCCATTCTTTGTTTCACTCATGAGGTAAAAACCAGAGGTTTTGATACCTTTTTTGGCCTTGTGCCAGGACGGACGCAGCCCTTGGATCTTTGAGACTGTGCCTCAAGCCCTGTTCCTATTTCTATTGGGCAGGATGCCAAGAATCCGGCCTGGATTGTTACATGCTTAAGAGAATAGACCAAGATCCTCAGGGCATTTTTGGGGTGTTGTAGCAAGTGCAAAGGTCCTCCTTGCACTCGGCACAGCTTTTTCTCTTTTTTCTGCATGGCTTCTTATTTTCACCTTAATGAAAACAGTTTTGCTTTTCAAACACCTCTGATCATGCTGCCTTGCTAATATTTTAAGCCATCCTGAGGCTGCCGGTCAAACCCAGAGGTGATGCACCTGAGAGGGCACCCTAACATTCTGGCCTCCCGCACAAGCATCAGTCCTGGGCAGGCAGGGCAGCAGCAGAGCCCACGAGCAGCGTGAGGAAGCGTTGGCAGCGGCACTGCAGGCCCCACACAAACCAGCAAGTTTCCATCTGCCTCTGGAACTGCTCTGCGGGCTCCTGCCTTCCCAGGGGGGTCGTCACCCTCCTGTCTCTTTGTTCCCAGGGCCCCTGCTTGCCTGGCAGGTGCCATTTTGGAAGGGAAGGGTGCGATGCCATCTTCCCTTGGTCCCGCAGCCACACGGAGGGCCCGCCTCATCCAGGCGCCATTTTGGGAACCTTTTGTTCTGGGGGAGCCTGCGAGATCATTACTTGACCAAGTGAGGACATAGATGTGTTAGAACTGAAGGCAATTCAGTGGCAATTGAGCAACTGGTTTCTCTTTCAGTGGTTTTTGAGGGTACCTAGCAACGCTCAACTGGCCATCACATGTCTCTAAAGGTATCTCTGCCTTCAGGGAAGGAGTCAGGGTCTTTGAACACTGAAGAAGATCGTGCCTGAAGGACTACAGCAAAACTGCTCCTTGTTGAGACAGAAGGAGAGGTGGGAGTGGGAGATCTCCTACCTGAATTGGTATCCCAAGTTGAGCTCCGGGGCAAATGGTTTGTCTGTGACAATTGTGGTGCCAGTGCCAAAAGCCAGGAGGGTGGAGGTGGTCCAAAGTCTGTTCCCAATGAACAGCTGGAGAGCATCAGCAAAAACCCCAGTGTCATCCAGGGTTGCTGTGACAGTCACAGGAACATCACCCCTGGCGGGGATCACTCCTTCCCTGGGTTCAATAACATAGCAGTGAGGTTTACAAGCCTGTAAGACATGCATAATGTGCATTTAGGATGGAAACCATACACCCTGGTCTCTTATGGGGTGTAAGAAAAGGAGAAGACTAAAGAGGGGAGGATAAAAATCCTAAAGGCCTAATTTCCCTAAATTTAAGCTGCAGTATTGGGGAACAGCAGAGCTTACACAACCTGTATTTTCCCCTCCTTTAACAGACTCTCACCTAATTAACCCAGTTTTGCCCAACCCAAGGGACGCTTATCCTCAGGAGAGTGTTCCTTCCCCAGTCCTTCTCTGGAGTGTGTGCCAAGGAAAGCTGCTTTCTCTCTCCTGGCTTCTCACAAAGGCTCAGGGCCAGAGGAAGTCATGACGGCTCAAATCCCACTCCAGAAACCACACAGCTGGAGGACACTGCTGAGAGCCTGAAGAATATCTCCGCAAAACCAGTTGAGCAAAACCCCAACACCAAACTATCCTTTCCCAAGAGGCCATCAATGCTTTTCAACGTCCCCTAAAGGACCGAGGCCCTCACTTCCCACTGATCATCCGCTGTAGAGAGGTGCCCCAGGGCCTTCTGCTTTGGAAAAGTCACCTCTAAATGGTTATGGCAGAGCAGGAAAGAAGGAAGCAGAGGGAAAACTGGATGACATGTGCTCAGTGGGCATGGCCCACTCTTCCTAAGAACTCGTGTCCTCTGGTTTCTCATGGGCTTCACAGATTGGCCAAGAGAGCTGGAAGCTGCCCAAAGGAGGGAGGAAAGGCCCCGCACCAGCACAGCTGTACAGACACAGCTCTGCAGGTCCAGCCCTGGAACGAGCACGTGAAGCCCATCCTTTACACACCAGGCCCACCCAGCCAAGGTGCATTGCTCCCTGAAGAGGTGGAAGGCAGAATTTCATTGTGTAGTTCGAGAAAGCTGTCCTGGAAAAATCCCTCACTTTAAGGTTACATTTATCCCCCAAACTGCAGGAAAAGCAGCAAGAGGAAAAATCATGCCCCTCCTCCTTGGCTCAGGAGGCTGTGGCTGGACTTTCCCACATGGCCTGATGCTTTATCCACAGACACAAACAAGTCCACAGGATCAGGTTTTAACCAGCTCCAAGTTCAACACACCCAGCATGGAGAAGAACAGACCTCAAGCCCCTCAGAGATCTCCCCCTCCAGCAGACATCCCACCCAGCCCCAGGCCCAGCCTACAAGCCCTTCCTGGCTGCAGCAGCCCTGCTCTCCCTGCCAGGGGAGCAGCCCCAGCTCCTCTGCCCTATGCAGCCTTCACATATTAAACAGCCATTCTCTGCAGCCGGTCCCCAAAGATGCTCTTCAAAGGCACAGAGACCACAGGCTGGGGGGGTGCACAACCCCCACACATGTCTTTGTGTGGACAGCCCAACTGGCCTGACCCACAGCAGGTGTGAAAATTGCCTCCCCACCAGCAGTCTGAGGACAGACCTCACACCCTCTTCTCTACCATGAACAGCAGTTTGGCACAAAGCAAATGTAGATGGCACAGGGAAAGCACAGGGAAACCCATGCTCTCCGAGGAGCAAAGGACCACAGGTTTCTCTTGATCTCAGAGCTCAAAAACCGTGACACACACAGCTAAAGACCTTCCATAAAATTATGGGAGAACTCGTCAACACAATCCAGACGAATTTCTGCTCCAACATCTCTGCACCTGATTTCACTGAGGAGTGCCCCAGCTAAAACCACTCCAGAGCCAGGTTCCTTTTGCCTCACCCAGATGGAATCTTGGAATATCTTGCTTCCTCTCACACAGGCCGATGCATATAAAAACCACGTCATGGCAGCTTGTAATGTCAACCAGTCAATTTCCCTGGAAAACGGCCCCACAGATACTTACAATCTCTAGCCTGAAGTCTAAATCGACGAGACCTTCGTTGAAGAGGCCAAAAGCTTGTGAATTAGGCCTTAGCACTGGGATCCTGCCGAACTCTATCAGCCTTGGACTTATGTAGACTGCTGACAGCCGTCCAAGGCTCTGTAGTTCTGTTCTCTGTTACAGAAAGCAGGCAAGAAAGAGTAAAAAAAAAAAATCAAACCCAAACAGGGAAACCTAAAAAAGCTTAAACAGCTCAACCCAGCTCAAGTTATTTCTTTAGGGACAGCTACCATTCTCCAGCTGAATTCCTGGGATTTTGGGGGGAAAAAAATAAAGCTTATGTATTCACCTCCAAATTGAAAAGGATTAAGTAAAGAGAAACTTTCAAACTACAAATTATTGGTCCAAAGGTAGAAGCTTTGCAAGAAATCTCTAGTTAAGATCAGGCTGACAGTTAAACAACTGGTTCTTCGGGTGGGGAGAAACTCTTCTCTTTAGGTAAGCAATCTGATAGTTGAAAGCAAGTGCTCAGTCAAACTTCAGGCTCCCTGGCACAGCCTGCACTGCCTGTCCTCCCTGTTGACTGGTTTACATGCAGTGCCACAATGGCCCAGGTTCAGATGTTTGGTGCCATCCAGGGAATTTGGCATCACCATTTCCATGTTTTAATGTAAGCTTAAATCCTTGCAACTACTCTTCAGATGCCAGCTTTCCTTTCTTTTACAGAAAGCCCAAGGTTCCCAGAAATCTTCTGACATCCTCTTTTGTGCTGAGAGGTAACATTTTAAAAAAGATGTTTCCAAAGTTAAGAGCATTTTAAAGAGTAATTAAAATGATCCTCAATTCCAGCTTAGATGAACTACCTTCTGGGTCAGACACTGACATTGCCACCTATAAGGCACGAGCTGTTTATGCCACCTGCCCCTGCTGTCCTTCTCCACAGCAGCCTGTGCCTCTTTTCCCCGGAAGAATCCCCGCACACTGTGCACCCTGCCAGGACCAGTTGCACGAAGGCACACACCTCCCCTTGCACTCACCAGTGGGTTTCTTGCATCCCCAAACACGCCGGTACAAACACTGGTGCAACGCTTGCCCAATCTTTGGATTTCAACTGTAACTGGAATCTCTGCAGCGCTCCGAGGCTGGAGAATCCCACAGGGTCTGGGGCTGGAGTAGAGCACAGGAGAGTCCTCCTCGGGTTCCTAGAAGGGACAGAATCAAATCCAGCTTCAGAGGGACCTCTGAAGAAACTTCAAACTCCTTAACATCCATCCCAACAGCAACTTACACACATTTTTAAAAATCCCCAGGACAAAGGTAAAAGGCACAAACAAGATCCAAGAATTGTAGGCTTAGCATTCTCAGGGGGTTCTGCAAGGAGGCTGCCAGCACAAGCACTGGTGTCTGTGGATGCAGCAGCTTTTCACAACCCTCGAAGATCTCCCACAAGAAAACACCCTGAAGACTAGAACGTAAGCCCTTTCCTCAAGAGATTAAACTGCATCCTAAAGCTAACATTCAGGTAGGATCCTGTTCTCAGCAGATCTTTAAGACTGAATAGGAACCGGCAAGGTCTTATCCAAACCCTCTTCCCCCCTAATAATCTCCACAATAATATTTCAGAGGAGGAGGTGGATGCGATGCCAAACCTGGGGAATAAGCCCGTAGCAGCCAGGAAGGTGGGTGTTATTCCAAATGAAGAACTTCCTCACGAACGGGGCCTTCAGGTCGCACTCATGGATCCCCCGGTTTTGGGGGTACACTTGCAGCTCAGGAACGAAACATCTGGGCAAAGAGATGACCCCAAGGGAATCAGAGATACTGAGAGAATGGAGAACGTTTACCCCCAAAGATTGTGAAATGGAGCACAACACCTTTGTCACTGTCAAATACACATTTAACAGGCCTACGGTGAAAAATTGCCTTTAAAGTCCTCCCACTCAAACATGTCTTGTCGAGGAGGGGCAAAACCTGAGAGGCAGCACCCAGAGGCTGCCAAGTGCCCCAGGCAGAGCACTTGGTCCCACAGCTGCCTCAGCCCCTCCTTCGCCCAAGAAGGTTTGCAAGAACTCCTGGAACAGTCCCAGTGATCCACGAGCTCTGGGGGAGCCTTCCCAACAGGGATCAGTGCTCAGTAAGGCTCCAGGAACACACGACTCTAGTGTCTCAGTAAAAAGGACTCCCTTCTCTCCCATGGTGCTGTTACCCTGCCTGAGAACTCAGCTGTTTGCCCCAGCCTTGGAGGGCATGAGACATCACCTGCCCCACAGAGTGGGAGATCACTCCCTCCCAGTTCCTACAACTCCCCTGGTCCTTCACTCCACAGGTCCAAATACTGACTGTCCCCAATTGCACTTGCTTTTCAAACATGGCAGCCCAGGCACTGACGAGATGGCTCTGCCTGGGAGTGGGAACAGCACCAGGGAACTGCATCCCTCTTGTCATTAAACTGACACCTAGAGCAGCACAGCAGGATGGAATTCTGCTGGAGCAAGAACAACTTTTGCTTTAAGCCTGAGAACATCAAAGCTCAAAACAGGAAGCAGAGAGAAGGGGAAAAAGTAGAGCTGACCTGCCACATCAAGGACTGATTTCCCCTCTGAAGATCCTGCCCTCACCTCTCTTGCTGTGAGCCACTTCCCCACTGTCACGTGCCCTCGTTAACAGAACCAGACCCTGACCCTCAGCAGACTGCTTGGTGTGCCCCAAGCCAACGCGGGCTGGTTGCAACCCAGCACAACTCCACCTCTTGCAGGAAGAAGGCGAGGAGGCCCTTGGGAAATTTGCTTCACCTCAAGCACCAGGTCAATAAATGATATCATTCCTGGTCCCTTTAGAAAACGACCCAGGACCACGCTGGGCTGTCAGCAGGGCTGCTTTTCACCACAGGCTGCTTTTCAAGCACTGCTGTTCTCATGTCCAGCTGGGCAGAACATGAGGTCATTAAACAACACGTCTCCTTGGGAGCTGCAGCCAGCACATCCTGTGCAAGGCAGTGCGCTGGGGGAGGCCAGGGAAGTGCTGGTACCTGGCCTTGATGATCAGTGATGCCACTCCCTTGCCAAACCACTCCAGGTCCACCAGCAATTTCCGGTTGTATTCCGTCACAGTGTTGGAACACAGGGTCACCTGGTGGAAGAGAAGAGCAGTAAATTCTTCTTTACAAAAGCTCATGACTCACGTGTGATGTCCTCCAGTTTTTGTGGTAAGTAAAGGGAGGATTTTGCCTTAATTCTTCTGCCGCTCCACGTGTAGAGCAGTCTCTAAGAGTGACAAAAGCCTTCTGGCAAATACCAGATTTGTTAAGCACACCTTGCTATCAGGGCATAGGTCAGCTAAATTAAAACATTAGACTAAAGCTCTGTGCAGCACTGTGTTCAAATTAAGGGGCAAATTTTCATCTGACTACAATGACATAAATGCAGTGGAAATCTGCTGACTTGAACAGAATGAGTTCAGCTTTACAGCAGGAAGCTGAAGACAAAGCGTGGGCCAGCAGGTGCTGGGCAGTTCATGGCCGCAGAGTTTTTTGCCTTCACTGGAGATCCCTGCAGTGAACACAAATCATTCTACTCCCCAGGACAGGAGAAATGAGACCAAGAAGAAAAGCAAACTGCTTTATATAATGACATCTCTCTAACAGCCACCTTTGGTCCTCGTCCGTCCTCTGCCCACTTGCAATCAAAGACATTGCTCTCAAAAACACCAAAATGCCTTCAGTACTTGACCATTATGGGACATGATTTCAGCTTGTGATTTTGGAAACAAATCAGTGCTCCTTCAGGAACGTCCCGAGTAACCCAGCTCACAGAGGCCCCACGCCAGTGCAGATCCTCGCTCACACGATGATCAGAGCTGGCATCAGAGCTAAAGCCCTCCCACACTCCCGTGAAGCTTCAGACCCGCTGCTGAAGTGTGTGTGGCTGGACTCTTCCCATACCTCGATATCCTGGTGTTCCTGGGATTGGAGGGTCCTTTCGCTGGGGTTCAGTGTAAACTCCCTTGGCTTCACAGAAAAATGAATTCCCTCCCTCCAGGAGGGCTCACTGTCGCTGAGTATTTGCTCAAAGCTGCTAACAGCAGGCTGAGTGCCATCGTCCGGCACCCGCGAGGTGTTAGTGAGGCGACAGGTCTTGGTGTAGGGAAAGCCTAGGAAAAGGACACAAATATCCATTTAGGCACCAGTTATGTCGTGACTCCTGGTGGGAATACCCTGGTAGCATGAAAGCGTGATTGGAGTTTAGCTCTTTATTATCTGAACTACAGATTACTGAGAAGCTGCAAGAGGAATTAGTCGTCACTTAGTTCCCTTTAACACTGATTCCAGACTGTAGCCTTGAAAATGCCTGCTCTTAGCCCTGCTCAACACTGCAAGCTTCTCTCTTTCTGATGGGGAGAAGCTCCCTCACCTGCCCCAAACCAGCACCAGTTATTTCTCCCTGATGACTGTGCACCCAGACCAAGCATTTCCTCTGAAAATTCAAACTGTAAAATTCCCTGTTAAGTCTGCCAACACTCCTACCCTTTTCAAGATACATAAAGAGTGAGTCGCCATTGAGAAGAAGCTACAGCAGAAGAAAGTGAGGATGGAATCAGGAACTAGAACGTGATGCAAAGCACCCTAATGCAGTTTCTCTCTGCAGAATTCTTAAGGCGTCTTTTGGTTTGGGCCAAACAGACTGGGCATGTGACAGCTCAGAGCCCACTCAGCTGGAGGCAAACCCGAGCCTTGACCCAACAAGCGGGGACATCGCACCCATACTACTCACTGTGATTGCTGCCTGCAAGGGTTTACCCCACCTTAACTCTGAGATTTGCTTTCCATATTGGAAAGCCAGAGATAGTGCCACGCATGGTGGGGATGTCCTGCAGAGCCCGGACACCAGCCACAACCCGCTCTGCAGTGGACTGGCTGGCCAGCTCTGTGGGGAGGAGACTTCTCCCCAGGCCTGCTCACCAAGAGTCATTTGAACACAGGTGGGGGAAAAAAACAACTGCAGGCGCAGCCCAGAGCTTCTCTGTGCCCATCAACAGTAATCACTGCCGGCTCCAGCAGTGACTCCAGCAGGGAGGCAAGAGAAGCACAAAAGGGACAAACACAGATGTCAAAACCTCAAATGAGACTGAGGTCACCACATGCAGACAACAGTCAACAACAGTTAAAAAGAAGCAAAGATACAACAGCTGCCTTCAGCTGAAGAGACCTTAGGAATGCGTTTCTACCTGTTGCCTTTCTTGTTTCATTTATTCAAAAGGCAACTTAACAAATGCCTCAGTGGTGATGCAGGGTGGCGAAGAAGCAGATCAGGAGAGGCAATTAGTTTTCTTAAAACGTTCAACAACTTCATTGTTATGAGTTTAGGTTTCGTAGTGAATTTTGGCCTCAGTCTGGGAAGGGAAATACAGGGGGTTTGGGGTGGTCTCGGCTGTGCGGGTGGGCTTTTCCATCCGGGGCTCTTTGGGAGCTGTGCCGTGATGCCGCGGGCGGTTGTGAAGTCGGAGCCGAGGTTTGCAGGGGGCAGACCTTTCCGTCCTTCCGCCGGGGCTCGGGAAGGTCGGCAGCGTGCTGCTGCGGGACGTCGTGCGCTTGACGCCGGGCTCAGCACCGTGATCGAACCTGCCCGCCGTCCCCGCTTCTGCCTGCTCCCGATTGCCAGTGCCCACATCTCCTGCTGCCCGTAGTTTGCAAAAGCAGCGATTTCCTCCTTCCCTCCCTGCCCGTGCCGGCTGGGAGGGAAATCACTGCCCTGCCAGAGCCCACCGCTCCTCCAGCCTGTGATCATAACCACACCAAAGGGGAAAACAGGACTCGGTGGGTTGGAAACTTCTGGCATTGCGTTGTTGTCTGTGCTGTCCGGATATACTCTAGTAACGAACTGCTATTCCTTTTCCATATTTTTGCCTGGAAGCCCTGTAATTTCAAAGGTATAGTAATTTGGAGAGAGGAGGGTCATCATTCCATTCCGTGAAGATTGCCACCTTCCTTGGCAGAATCTGTCTTTTAAACCAGGACAGAGACACCAGAAAATACTTGCTCCTATTTGATCCCACAATGGCAAAATGCTACCTGAGGCACCTGCAGTTCACACCCTGAAGAGGCTGTTGTGGCAGAACATGAGCAGTGCTGGATGCTTTTACGTTCAAGTGCTCCATTTTGGAGCACACAGATCCCTCCCGCTGTGTCCCAGCGCAGGGAACACTCACCAAAGGAGATGTCACCGAAGTCGAGCTCATCGGTGTCGAAGTGTAAAGTCGGCCCGACGACACACCCCCTGCGATGACAGGGACACAGGAGGAAATGGCTGAGTTAAAGGGAATTGCAAAGCCTCCGGCTGTCATGGCTTGGGGGCACAAAACCTGGTGTCAGGGGCATCGTGGGTTTCAAATCAACACACCACCATGTGCTCAGCACAGTGTCCATGTGCACAGGAGGCAGCTAAAGCCAAGAGGCCAGCAGCCCACAGCCACTGATGGGGCTTTGGACGCAGGGCAGGCAGGAAAAGCCCCCAAGTTGCCGGTGGTCCCATGAGGGACCCTGAACATCCACCCAGACCTGTCTCCGTGCCTCAGTTTCCCCATCTGTAATGGGATGGACATAAAGGTGTCCCCACAAACTTCTGTAACCAGCCTTTCCAGCCACAGGTTCCCTGCTTTGCTACTTGGCTGTAACTGGTCTTCCCATGGAGGAGCTTTCTCAGGAGATTTTGACCCACACAATCATTACAGACAGAGTTTTGAGACATGAAGCCAGGGGAGCCCCAAACATCCTCCAAAAAGAGCATTAACAGTTCTACACAGTGGACAGATGAATCCTAGAGGAAAGGACCAGCTTGTCACTAGTGCACCAGCTGGCACAGCCAGGAGCAATAGCTTAAACAACCAAACATGGGTGTCCTGAATCTACCACACCTCCTCCCCTGGCCTTGAACTCAGCAGACAGGCACTAAAAGTCACCAACATCCACTGAAGGCAGCACTTGAAGCTGCCCAACACGAGTTTATTTCATGGTTGACGCCAATCAATGCGCACCCTGCCTTTTGGTTAAAAGTCAAGGACCAGTGAACTGTGTCTTCTACTGTGTTCACAGGACTGTCCCTGGCTCCGCTCTACACATCTCAACAAGAGACACCTTCTCTTGCTCAAGGAGAAAGCTGCTTATGGAATAACATCCCACGCATGACCAGTTTGGGGGAGGGACAGAGGAGAATCAATTATTTGATGGTGAAAGGTTCCCTCTTGATTTCCAAAATAAAAATAGCAGCACTTTTTCTCCAAAAGCAAAGCCAGTGTAGTTGTTTCTCTACTATGGGCAGACCTAGTCAACACTGTTCTCCTGCTAAGTAATAAGTTTCATGTTCTTTTTAATCCATCTCCCTTATCTTATTGGTATAATCAACTGCAGATTGCTTTCATTTCTTTATTGCCCTGATCCAGTGCCTCCCAACAGCAGCAGCCTAGCTCCAAAGCTCCAGAGCAGCCAGCATCAGCTTTCCTGCTTACACTACGTTATCCTACCAGCACACGCCTCAGGCTAGCAGGGACAAGCCCTCATGCTGCTGTGGTCCTGAGGACTGAGCTCTGCCTCCCCCATCATCACCCCTTCTCCCTTCTGCAGGGCCAGGATTATGGGATGAAGCCCATGTCCTTGGGACGGTTCCTGCTGCACAGTTCCCTGTCTCCCACATCAGCCTTTTCCTGGCTGTGGAAAGGAGGTAGCAGAGCACTCTGCACAGGAGCTCGGAGCACAGCCTGCCTCCATGCATGGCCATGAGAAGTGAGGGGAGGCTGCTGCTGCCCGTTTGGGATGGATTATTAACAGAAGTTTTTCAAAACACTGCTGCTGGTGGAGAATCACCCAGGCTGGCCCATCTCCAAAGCCCTGGGGGCCTTGCTGGGTGCTCAGGGGGGACATCCCAGAGCAGCTACTGCCCAAAGCTGATCCATGCCACTGCCTGCCATGGCCCAAGGCAGAGGGACATCCCTGCAGGGAGGAGTCATTCCAGCTCCCGGGTACCACACAGGGCAGCAGGCACCCCCACACTAAGGCAATGCCAGGATCAGAGCAGAGATTAAGACCTCAGGAAACATCTTTTTTCTCTGCCCGACCCCAAAATGAGGTAGGTGGGGGATGTCCCAGAGACAGCTACAGATGTGCCCACCCAGAGTAAGCTCCCAGAGTCCTTACTCGATGGTCAGGATCACAGGCGTAGGAGATCCAGCCACACGGAACTGGAATGGTTCCTCAAACCGCCCCAACACGGCGGCATCCAAGGAGATCTGAATAGTCTGGATCCCACCTGGTGCAATGAGGCCCTCCTCGGGTACAAACTTGAAGCAGCAGCCCACTTCCGTGTTTGAAGGGATATAGGTGAAGGGAGCATCAAGAACTCCTTTGTTCATCAGTTTCACCTGCAGCAGCAAGAAAACAAAATGCAAGTACACGTGAAATCTTCCCTTCTTGGGAGTCATTTTCTAATGGCGCAATTAACACCCAGAAAAGGCAGAAGATGCTTTGTGCTGCTGGACGGCAGAAGTCAAAAAAATACAACAGGACAAGTTCTGCCTTTGGGTTTTCATGCGAAGCTCACATAACTCCACATAACTGGAGTCACCCTGGGGTTATCCCACGGACACAGAGCAGTCCACCTCTGGTCAGTAGCACCAAGCTCATTCAGACCTGGCCCTGAGAGCAACGTGGGGTGATTGCAGCTGCGTAGTGAATCACCACAGAGCTGCTGCTGCCCCAGTCAGCACAGCTCCAGCAGTACCGTATCTACGCATTTACCTTTTCCCATACCGTGAAAACAATACACTGAGAAGGAGGCATCAACATCAAAATGTACAGACAGCGCCATCTTTTGGTAAGAAAACTCAACGTGTCTTTCTCTTCCACAACCAAACTTCTGAAAGTGTCTGGCATGATGTAGTGCCTCGTTTTCTGCCTCTTTCAGTTGCTCTCTCTTTTTTTTTGCAAACTTGACCCCCAACAGGGGGGAGGCAAATAGGTAGAAAAATCTTTTGCTTTATTCCCAGGAACACTTTTCTCTTTGTAGAGCCAGAGATGCACCAAGCCTGAAGTGTGGTGAGGGATTGGACAGCAAGGGAAAGAATCCTCAAGCCCTTTGCAAGGGCCTGCACTGAGCCAGGAGGCTGGATGGCTTTCCTGTGACTTCCAGGAATGAGCAGGAGACACTTGACTAAAAATTGTTTGCGGTGGACTGAAGCTCAAATGTAGCCAGCTTGTCCCAGCTGCTTCTGAACAGCCCAGTACAAAGGTGCCTTGTGTCTGGTGCTGCCACAAAAGCCTCTGAACAGCTTTTTGACCCAGCGTTGGGTCAAAAGGGGTTGTTTTGCAGGAAGCCTCCCAGCTGATCCCTATGGAAGGCTGCCCAAAAGAAGGGACTGGGGCTTCATGAACAACAGACACATTTTTCTGGAACACCCCCTTCCCCCCCCGCCCAGATTTGACCAGTACATCAGCTATTCCCTGCTCACAACTGCCCAGGTTGCCAGGAATTCCACAGGTCCACCAGGCTTGCTGCTGCCTCAGGAGCCATCAGGATCCATCCCAACCCCTGGTGCTCACCTCATGGGTTTGGGCGGTTTTGACAAAAACTTCCCCAAGGTTCAGGGTATCACAGCTGAGTTCAACCAAGGGTCCGCGGCCTTCCCCTCTGAGGCGCAGGGCCAGCCTGCTCTCACGGCCTGGGGAGAGATGTCCATTTCAGTACAATAATTCCCTCTGTTCTACTGGATTTTCCAGGCTGCCTCAATGCTAGACCCTGATTCTGAGCTGCATGCAACCAGCTCTTGATGCTGCAGCAGAAGATATGGACCCTTCTCTTCCCTCAGGAGATATCCCCTGGGGCTGACTTGCAATTTCTAACCCATTCCTTGGGCTGGTTTCCAATTTTAGCCACCAGTTTGCTGAGTTTAAAACATCTCTGGTGTCCTGTAGCGACAGGCCAAGGAGTGACAGGTATAAATTGAAAGAAAGGAAATTTAGGTTAGATATTGAGAAGAATTTTTTTACTGTGAGGTGGTGAGACGCTGGAGTAGGTTCCCCAGGGGAGTTGTGGAGGTTCCAGCCCTGAAAGTGTTCAAAGCCAGGCTGGATGGGGCTTGGAGCTACCTGGTCTAGTGGGAGGTGTCCCTGCCCATGGCAGGGGCCTTGGCACTAGACAGTCTTTGAGGTCCGTTCCATCCTTAACATACTATGACTCTAGGGTTTCCTCCCCATGCACTTAGAGGAGCTTTGAAATCCATTCGGTGAAGGCACAAAGCTCACGAAGACTTTGGCAATTGCTACCTGGCAAACTGCCAGGCAACAACTGCCAAACCACCTGGCCCAGCAGCACAGGACTGCTGTCCTCCACTTCTGACACTCGGCACTGTGTTCTGTTTGCACAGACTGAGAGCTGCAAGGTGACAATTCCCACACAGGGAGAGAAGCAGGTGCTGGCCAAGGGTGGTCCTTCTACCAACACCCTGGGCTCAGTGGGGCTCCGCCCCTGCTGGCCTGGTGGTGTCTGGAGGTGATCCAGGCTCAGGGAGCACATTTCTAACTCAGCTCCTACTGCCTGATGATGGATCCACGTCAAATGGACCCATCCTGGAGGTCAGTGGTCTAGAGGGGCTTAGTGCTTGTTCACTAAAGCTGTTCTGCTCTGTAGCTGCTTGGCCTTTGAGGAAATGCTGGCAAAGCCGTGCCATGAAAAGATCTCCCTGCACTGCCTGGGTTGTTCTGGGATCAGCAATCCAGACACAGGTGTTCCGAGCCCTGGCCTTGCATGGGAGACTCCCTGGAAGCTGCAGGGACACTGGGGATGTGCCAGCACTGCCCTGCTGACCAGGAACTCTTCCCAGCAGTTACATGGGAGCCCAGTGGGCTCAGGCTTGCTCCATGGCTTCACTGTGGGTGAGAGAAGCAGGGGAAAGGAGCTGTACCTGAGATGTCACAGTAGGCCACACTCTGATACTCCAGTGCTTCCAGGGGTTTAAAGGTCACCTTGATTTCAGCCGAACAACGTGGCCCAATCTCTCCCTCCTGAAACAGAAAGAGACAGAAAAAGATTTATCTTCAAACTTCACACTTCTTGTTTTCAACCACTCCTCTAAGCCTTTCTTTAGAGCATCAGTGATGAGTGAACAACATAAGGAGCCCAAGGAAACACTCTAAACCCAGCTCAACACACCACTGGGCGCTCTCAATGCTCAGCTGATCAGCCCCCACTCTCCACAATGTTCCTGCTGCTCTGACACAAGCTCCTGGTCACATCATGCTGCAGTCAGCTACAGTGGTACCTAACTGCCATTGTGCACTGGTGGCTCTTGGCCTTAGACGGGCCATAGGAGTAACCAAGAACACGATCCCCTTCCTTGGAAAGAAAAATATTAGTTTAACCTTTTTTCAAAGAAAGCAGAGGTTGGGATTATTCTAGGATTTACTCCAGGATGAGAAGGGATTTTGCACTGTGCAGACACCAGGCATTCATCATCTCTCACAATGCCAATACTCAGAATCAGGGCTCTGGCTGATGGGAGGACATGGGCGTTTGCTTGCATAAACAGAAA
Organism: Chamaea fasciata; assembly: GCF_029207755.1. Taxonomy (NCBI): domain Eukaryota; kingdom Metazoa; phylum Chordata; class Aves; order Passeriformes; family Sylviidae; genus Chamaea; species Chamaea fasciata. Next base: position 20,144,191 of record NW_027094097.1, on the reverse strand, counting down.
AAGAAAAGGTTTACTGTCCCCGTGTGCAAGAGAACTCAAAATGCCCATTATAACCTCCCACCCTTGTGTCCAGGCTCACAGATGACACTGGGAGACTCACAAACAGTGCGAGTCGTGGTTAGAGGAAGGGACAGGCATTTCTACGATTAACCTTGGGCTGAATTTGGCCTCCTTTTCCCAGCGAACCCTTGCATGCTTCAGGTCAATCCGTGAACTGGCACTGCTCCAACACCCTCCGCTGAACCCCACGCAGCAGCACGTGTCGGGGGAGCCCCTACCTACAAAAACTGCTCCCTGTGGACACTTCAAGGACACGGAGTGCCCTGAGCTCGAGCCCTGGCAGCAGAGCTCAGCTTTGTCAGGCTCCCAGCCCTGCCCTGAGCCTGCAGGGCAGAAATACTTTCAGCAGTGAGCTCTGCAGCCGCACCAGAAACTCCATGTCCTCCCTCTGAGCACACCGAGCCACCTGAGGACCTGCTGAGTGACCGCACCCGGGGGAAGGGGCGGGGGTAGGGTGGGCTGGAGGAGGAAGAGGAGGAGGAGGAGGAGAAGGAAGAGGAGGAGGAGGAGGAGGAGGAAGAGGAGGAGGAGGAGAAGGAGGAGAAGGAGGAGAAGGAAGAGGAGGAGGACAAGGAGAAAGAGAAGGAAGAGAAGGAAGAGGAGGAAAATGAGGTTCTCAGCTATCACTTACCATTGGCTCAATGAAAACAAAAGTCATTGGAGAACAGCAGGGGGTCTTCTTGCACCTTTGCCTTCTCCTCCTGGACCTTTTGGCTCAGGAGGGCGGTGCAATTTTCACAAAAGCCCTTCACCTTCTTTATTTTTTCTCCTCCATGAAGTCTTCCATCCAGACCTTTGGTGGTGGCTCCAGCAAATCACACTGCCTGCAGCCGCAGGGAGAGACAAAGCCAGCAGGTCATTTAATATATTTGCAGAGAGAAGCGGAAGTGCGGGAGAGCAAAGCACTTGGGGAGGAGCGGCAGCTCCCCAGCAAGGGCTGACCCCAAGCCACGAGGGTCCCAATTGGATCAGAAGATAACTTGTTGTGCACTAGCTCAGCAGGTAGCTTTACTCCACACTTGCAAGCTCAGGAGAGCTTTGGAAAGCCAGCATCCCTCAAGAGAGTCTCCTGCCTCAAAGCCTCTGCCAAAACTTAGGGAGAATCCACCAGCCACCTCAGCTGGCTTTTCCTACCACTGAGCTGCTCGGGGGAAGCAGATAAAGATCACGGAGCACCCACTGCAGGACTTCCCTGGGAAAGGGAGACGAAGCTGGGTTGTGGTTACGTGTTACCAGCATCGCTCTTTGTTTCTTCCATTTTGGACCTGCCCTGTTCCCTACTCTGCCTTTCACAAGAGCATCCCAGAGCACTTCCAAAGGAAATTGATGAATTCAGGCACCGCATCCCTTCAGTGACATCCAAGGTTTTATATGCATGAAAACAGAGGCTGTGAGAGGGGAAGGGACTTCTTGGTGCAGGAGACAGACAGCAAACTCCTGGAGAGATCATCTTTTCCGGATCCAGAGCTTTTTGGGTCCCATCCCAGTGCATGGTAGTAGAATGGCCAGAGAGGGAAAGGATCCTGCACTAGCTCCTCTCATAAAAAAAAGTCCTCTCTGCTCTGAGATCTCAAAAGCATCTCTGACAGCAGGAGAGTAGGCCTTAGAGCTAACACCATCCCTAAGACTGGAAGTAAGGAAAAACAAAATGTCCTGGTGACAGGCTAGGACACAAACTGGCATGAAAATAAATGTAATTGGAAAAAAGTATTACGAAGAAAAGAAGGGTAGTGGTAGTAAGTGAATCCCTTCTAAGGGGAAATGAGGGCCCTGTATATCGAGCGGATCTGTTCCACAGGGAAGCCTGCTGCCTCCCTGGGATCCAGGTACTGGATATCACCAGGAGATTCCCTAAGAACTAAAAGAACTTCATCTGTTCACCACTGTCTGGGGGTACAGTGACTGTGAAATAACAGAGTTTTCAACATTCAGTGAAACAAGGAGGGGCATCAACAAAACTTCCACTCTGGTCTTCTGGAAGGCAGCCTTCGGCCTGTTCAAGAGATTGTTTTGGAGAGGACCTTGGGAAACAGCCTTTACAAACAAAGGGGTACAGGAAGGATGGACATACTTCAAGAAAGAAGTCTTGAAGGCACAGGAACAGACTGTCCCTGTGTGCTGAAAGATGAGCTGACAGGGAAGACAACGAGCCTGGATGGGCAAGGAGATTTGGAAGGAACTAAGGGGAAAAAAGAGGGCGTATCGCCTTTGCAAAGAGGGGCTGGCAACTCAGGAAACGTTTAAGGATGTTGCCAGGTCATGTAGGAAGAAGATTAGGGAGGCAAAAGCCCAATTAGAACTTGAGGAAAACCAGTCATTGCAATCAACCTTTCCTTCCCAAAATGCCATCCTTGGTTGGAGTATAAATGGAACTGGAATGCTGTGCTGAGCTCCTGCAGCCCAGGGACACACACCCTAATGCCAGGGATGGTTTACTTGGCCTAAACCATTCAAAATCACCAACACCCCCCTGAGGCCATGCATTAGTTTCAGTCTTGGGCCATGTATCTCACTGAAACGTATCTTTCAAACCAACCTCCTCTTCTCTTCATTGTCGGCTTCCTCAGTAGGAAACATCTTCCACTGGAAGTGGGCTGTGATGTTACTCCTGTTTCTGATGAACATGCTTGTGTGGCTTGATGTGGTGATGAAAGTCTTCTCAACCTTCATGGAATATGTGCTCAATCCAATGTTGACATCTGCAGCTTCTGCGCAAAGGAATGTGAAGAAACTTTCTTCACCTGGAACAAAGCAGAGTCTTTGCTCAGCTAGCTCAGTTGCTGATGGAAGCACAAGGAACAAAGCAAACCACAGGTCACGGAAGAAAGTGTCATAGCTTTTAAATGTATTAGCAGTTCCATGGATCAGTACATTTATCACGTCCTGACAGCTCTGTGTGTACGGCGTGAGGATGTCCTGGGCACCTCCTTAACCACCTTATTTCCAAGGTGTTTGTAGAGATTTGGCCCCAAGGTGACAGTATGTACAGTGGGATTTGTCAGATGTGCTCAGGTGACCCACTCAGACCACTGGGATTTCTGCATCAAAGTCCTTCAGGTGACACTGAGGAGCCCTGGTCAATCCTGGCTTGCCGAGGTCTCCCCTGCGCATCCCACGAGACTCCTGCCCCTCCTGATCCCTTGGATCCCTTGTTGCTGACAAGCAAATACGCCTGGGGGCATGTGGGCAGAAAAAGGAGACCCAGAGGAACAGGTGAAGTGACAGCCCACAGCAGGAGGGGACACAGGAGAGGAAACACAACCGGCCTGGCTTTGCAATATGACAAACCACTACAAAATGAACACCATAAAAATCATCATCATCGTCATCTTCCTGTCCAAACCCACAGCCCCATCAGTCTTGAAATATTTCATATTGTCCTGATCTCAAAAACCAAGATGGAGCATTTCAGGTTAAATACAAAAGGACAAGGAAAGATTAATAAGTACAGAGCAGCTTCTATATGAAGTCTGAATGGGATTCCTCAGTCTAGAAATCAAATGGGAGATGTGAGAGGTTTGCAACAGCATGAACGGCCTGGGAAATGGGGACGAGGAAAAATTTGTCTTGATTTGTCACCATACAGGAACTTGAGGGCCTGAAGATGTTATTAGGCAAAAACTGCATGGATGTGTAGAGGGCAACATAGTAAAAGGGTCTGTGACAAGCCAGTGGAGAAGCGGCATACAGGACAGAGGTGTGCAAGAAATACACTGCATTGGAGAGAGTCTGATGGAGACCTCGCAGCTCACATACAGCACTGCCCAGGAGTAAAATAAAACTTCACCCAGGCGTAGCCACACAGTAGTGGAGAATCAGGGTTCCTCCTTCCTCCACTCTGCAACACCCAGCAAAACAGAATTCCAAAAATCTCAGCCCTGTTAGAGGGGATCCACTTTTTCAACCATTTAAACACCAGCTATTTCAGTTTTCTTTGGGGCAGAGCTGGAACAGAGGAGGTACATCTAGAGGGAATTGAGGGGGATGAACAGGGAGTGATGGTGGAGAACTGTCCTGTGTCCCATGCGTTGCCCAGCACTCACCTGTGCAGCGCGCCACCAGGGACCCGAAATGGTCACCGCTCGTCAGCGGGTGAAATCCCACTGTCACCTGCATGGTGTGACCAGGGCCCAGAATTCCTTCGGCTGGAACCACGGAGAAAGGACTGCAACACAAAGAGAGGGATCAGGACTTGGGGGGACATCTGGCCACGATATTCCTTCTGCAGTGCAGGTCACTTCAGCTCACTTGGGCAAGCAGGGAGCAAACAAACTACGGCCAAGACAGACAGAACAGCCAGGATCAGAAACAGCTACTGACCCACTTCTGAGGAGATCCAGCCCTCAGAAGATCCTGTGGGATAAAACGACCTAATCCCCCCCATACTCTGCATCCAGCCTTCTGACTGCCAGCAATCCCATCAGAGAATGGTTTGTGAAAAGCACAGAGAGAGTTAAGAGCTATCTGCATGCATAACTTGACGCTGACTGCCTCAGGAATTTCTCATTTCCTGCTACCTATAAACTTCCTCTCAAGAGATGCAAATGTTAGGGCACTACCTCTCTTGTGAGATTACAGCCTAGGAATCAGACAGGGAGAAGGAACTTTCTCTTGAAGACCACGGAATAACTACTGTTGAATTTGCAGCGTGGCTCTTTGGTTTATTTTACCTTGAAAAGATCCTGAATTAGCACATTTTATCAGCATTTCAATGAAAGCTGCTCTACAAAAAGGAGCAATCAAAACTCTGAAAGAGTGCAAATGCAGATTAGAGCAATACAGTGACATGGAAACAAGACCCAAAAGGAGGATGCCATTTACAATCTGAAGGATCCAATCCAAGCCATATGAAGCACCATTAGCAGGAGCACATCGAGGAGGCAGAACAGGAGAGTTTCGTGTATTTACCAGCAATGCAGTCTGGCACCCTGGGTTGTCATCCAGGCTGGTAACTGTTTGCTTGGCTCACCAGACAAACTCTGCGCAATGTGTTGGAAATAATTACGCAAGTGTCTTGGTGCACTTTGGATGTAACAGGAGCAATTAGGATTGGTCACCAGGTGAACAGTTCTTGCCTGACAAACACAAGACTCCGTGCTTTGATGCTCAGGGACATCTCAGGTGAAATGTGCTTCTGCCCAGAAGTTGCTGGGCTTTGTGCTCTTCCACAGCCCCACTGAGGAAACAAAAGTTCCTCAGTGCTTTGCTGGTGGTCAATCTGTGCACAGAAAGGGTGTTCTGGGGAGTTTGGTGCTGAACTTATCACACACAAAAATATAGAGAACATCTGGCAAGCTGAATTTCATTCATGTCAGTAGTGACAGCTGATGAACTTGCTTCAGGTTCTGCTCACTAAGGACCTATTGCTGCAGTTATGGGCCTGACCTGCTCCATTACCACTAGTGAGAACATCACTAGTGGCTGATGGAGAAGCCTTGGGCCAGCAATGTTTATGTGCTGGATGTGAGACTTTGGGGAGAGAGGAGGAAAGACAAGGCCCCAGCAGCCCCGGAGCCTGATTACTGTACGAGCTCCCACATCTGCCCCGAGGGTGAGCCAGCACTGCTGCAGGTCTCTGCTGGGGCTTGGGGGATCGGTGCCTGGTGTGGGCAAGGCACAGGATTTTTTTCTTATTGTTTTGTCAGGAATTTTGCCAGAAAGAGAAGCTGCCAGTTAAGGGAGTCCCTGGCCACACTTCAGCACTACCTTCCCTTCCCTTCCCTTCCCTTCCCTTCCCTTCCCTTCCCTTCCCTTCCCTTCCCTTCCCTTCCCTTCCCTTCCCTTCCCTTCCCTTCCCTTCCCTTCCCTTCCCTTCCCTTCCCTTCCCTTCCCTTCCCTTCCCTTCCCTTCCCTTCCCTTCCCTTCCCTTCCCTTCCCTTCCCTTCCCACTCCTGCCCCATGTTACATACTCCTGCCCTCAGATGGCAGGATGCGAATAACACTCCTGGGAGTGACCTCAGGGGTTGCGTGAGAAAGAAGATATCTTCTTATTTTCAAATTACCAGGAGAAGAGGATCCAGCCAAGTTTCAGTTGTCAGGGCTGAAAAACTGAGTGCAAATCAGCCCTTGCATCTCCTACATCCCACCCCAGGCTGTACCCACCAGACTCCCCTGTTCCTGCTGGAGCAGTCATCTCTCATATAGACCTGGCTCCCCAAGACCCAAGGACACAAGCTCTACAGTTAAACTTAACTCCTCTGAATTTCAGTCAACATCACTAAGCTGTTCCCTGAGCCCACAGATAAGAAGGACTGTGAAGGAGACATCCCTGACGCTATAATAACCAAATGAAAACCACTGCCAAGAGATGGGGCTGGCAGGATAAATTTTGGCCTTTTATGGCTTGATTAGAGCAATATAGTGAGTTAATTGTCAGCTGTTCCTTAAGATAGTTCTCATCCTGTTAGATCTACCCTTTCAATGAATCACTACTGCACCCGACAGGCAGAAAAGATAAGGTCATGGAGGGGTTTTAATAGGTCGTCTTCGGCTTTTTAACTAGTCCATTTGTATGTTTGTTTCCTTGTATGGCATCTAAAGACAACTCCAGATCTCCCAATGGCCCCTTGCAATCCCCGGACACTGGTCTTGCTTTGAGCAGCGTATTTGCTCGGACAATTTCCAGAGGTCCCCTCTAGAGAAAGTTATTCTATACTTTTATCTTCTAAATCAGCCCAATTGCTTTTCACATAGTCACTAAATGTCTCATGTTTCTAATACACCTGTGCCTATGCCTATGGGCATGTGGTGTATTGATAGGCCTTGGAGGAGCTTGACATTTATGAAAGTTCCCAATGAAGAATTCATGATCTTTTGGCAAACATTTAACACAAACCAAAATGAAAAAACAGCAGAAACACAGGAACTTCAGAATATGTAAAATGAGATCTCAATGAAAGGGGGCACGACCTTATTCAGAGATTTAAAGCACGTGTTTGAAATTTTAAACCGGCTTTCAAAGGTTCATCGTGGAACAGAAGAGGGGACTGATGCCCTCAGCTGACAAGGGAAATCAGATCAGCTTTAAGTAACAGGAACTGCACCGGCTGCCTGCAACACAGCTCATGTTGGGCATCTGATGCAGGCACCACTGGAAAGCCATGTGCCTGTGTCCTCCCAGAGAATGGGTCTGTTTGGCTGACAGTGGTGAGTACCCATTTCAGAAGCTGCTTGTGCTCAGGAGGGCGCAAGCCAGCAACTAACATGTTCCAGCACCCCCCAGGAAATCTGGGGCAGAGAAAGCTCAAAGGCTGCATCCTGCTAAGAACACTGAAAGCAAGAGCAGATGTCATCCATCCTGCCCATTTCCAGCCAGCGATGCAGGGCAGCAGCTCCCATGCTCTGGTTCCTTTTGTTGTTCTTTCCCAACTCTGTTATCCCCCAAAGGTGTTTTGCACAAGGACAGATGAGCTGCCTCACCTCTCGGTGCCCAGCTGGTAATGAGCTGCCACACTACCATAATTCTGAATCAGCAGACTCTTGCGGGTGCTGCCCTTGACCGGACACTTTGAGAAGTCCAGCTCGTCTGGGAAGTCCAGGATAGCTCGGGCAGGGATGGCCCGAATTGGCACAACTATCCTTTCCTCTCCACTGACGCAGACGAGCTCATGGGAATAAACCTGCAGGAAAAGAAACTGTCTCAGCACAGGTCATTTGGTGCCATCTCCATGGCAGAAGAAAAGCCATTTCCTATATCCCTTCAAGGGTATCAATTTACCTATTCCACCCCCAAATGAACAATAAGTTCTACTAATATCTCACATTTTAAAGGCAGCAGTGCACTTTGCAAAACCTATCTCAGTGGCATTAAGCTCTTGTGTCACTTGGGTCATACAGACAAGTGCCCAGGGCCACCATAATTTTTACTCTCAATTTTAATGATGTTAAATAATTCCTAAGTCCCTTCTAAGGAACATGGAGCTAGGGAACACAGGACATTCCTCCTTAGGTTACTATATTCCCACGGATTGAGAATAGGACAAAGTGTTAAACTGAATCTAAGCAGCAAAAGGAAACTGAGAGAACAGCTGCACCCAAAGAGATCCTGGACCTCTGGCCTGGTGTAGAAATATCTGTTTGCTCAGAACTCCCCTCTAATTTTGCCTCTCCAACCAAGTCACGAGAAGAACAGTGCTAAGAGGTAGCAGGATGCTGTTGCAAAGAGCCTCTCTTTGTTTCCCTGCAAGGCCTCCTCCCTTCCATGCCATGTCCTAAACCCCTCTGTATGAACGAGCCTCCAGATCACAGCGCTGAGAGCAGACTTGCCAGGGCCTCGGCACTGGTGTTCAAACTTGCACGCAAAAGCACAATTGGCATGGAATGGGCGCCAGCTGACAGAGCAGCCACAGTGACAGGCATGAAGACAGAGCCGCAGCAGTGTCGCTGCCACCGGCTCTGGGCCCACAGGTCTGCCTGCCTGCAGGCTGTACCTGCCCTACACGAGCTCTTTCAGGCAGGTGTCCAAGTCCCCTGCAGCTCACCAAGCTCCTGCTGACTAAGGGCACCTAGAGCTCAGTGTGCCTGTGCCAGGCTGGGCCCACGGGCACAGCACATCCTCTGCCCTGGCCTTGCAGCCGTATCATGGTCAGCTGTGCTCTGGGACAGCACAGCCGCAAGGCTGGAGAACAGAGGGTGTGAAAAAGCACCGTCCTTGCTCCAGCCCCGGGTGAGGCAGGGAAGCTGTTGCCCGTCAGGAAGGCGGAAAGCTCTCTGACCTCTTTGTTCCTCTAGTACTTTGCAGAATAACGAAACCCCTTCCACTATACCTAGAGATGGCCAGACATCTATCAACACCCCTCTACCGTTTGCCTACTGTTCCCTGGGCATCTTTCTTCCCTTGGGAATGCTCAGAGGAATGTGCAGCGAGGGGAAGCAGGGCCTGTCAGGCCTGGGTGCAGGGCCTGACAGCACATGCCAAGCTGGGACTGGCTGCAGGCTGCCTGCCCACGGCCTGGAGCCAAGCTCACAGCATGGGCTGTACCCAGAGTGCAGGGACAACAATGGCTTTGGAGATAATTCTGTGTTTTGGCTCCTCCAGTCTCACCTTGTTCTCGTCAGGAGTGAAGTGGACGTGCACATCGGTAATGGCGCCTCCTGGCACGGCACGGCATGCATCACTGGGGCCCGCCAGCTGGAAGTAAGGTGAGCTCTCCATGGAGACCTGCACCCCCTGAAGATTCTGCAGGAAAGACATGGAACCATGATTTTGCCACTTGAGGAAACAGGACAAGAGGAGACCTGTCCATGCCCTGGTGACGTCCTTCCTTGACCCCTTTTCCAAAGCCCTTTCTGCTGTGGAGGTACAGGCACAGAATTCCCAAGGGTGAACTTGAATCCCTTCTGTCTGGCTCCAGCATTTTGGCCAGGGGCAGTAGGGCAGTGCCTGGTGGGAAGGAAGGGCCGAGCAGGTCAGCACCGGCAGGATGGAGACAAGAGCACCTGAACCAAATCATCTGCATATTCAACAGGGCCAAAAACCTGCTGATTTCTGCCTGCACACAGCTATGCAGTCGTGTTCCACGGAGGGAATGGGCTACCTGAAAGCATAACAGCACATTCTCCTGCGGGGAGGAAGAAATTCCTTTCTAGCAGGTCAGCTTTGGATAGGGCAGTTCTGGGGGATACAGTCATGCAGGCAGAGCAGCAAGAGAGGAGACCAAACACTGTGGCCTTACTGGGAACAAATGCAAACCTGAAAAGCAAAAGAAGGAACACAGCAATCCCTAAAAAAGGGAGATGACAAAGAGAATTTAAAGCGCCAGTAAAGCAGCAAGGAAGAATCATCAACTGATTACAGCAATCACCTCCCCGAAAGTGATGGAAACACAGACAGGTTGTGCCTGTTGACTGCGGGCTTCAAAGGCATTTTCCTCCTGGAGAAACCTTGCAATTCTTTAGGGGAATGGTCTCTCGCCTTTTGACCCTTCTGGAATTTCCTCCCTACATGTCCACACCTAATTGGCTGAATGCCAGGACCCTCCCAAAATAGGAGACTAGATAAGACCCCTGGATTTCTTTGTTCTCTCTCTTTTGGCCCCTGGACCCCTTTGAGGAATAAACGACTTGGAATAATCTGGGGGTAAGAACCTCTTTTGAAATCTTTTGTCCTGTCCCTTCGGAGATATTCCTCCAAAGCCTCTCCAGAGCTAGCCCCGGGGAGGGGGGCCGGGCCTGCGGGGGGAATATTTCAAAACATGACCAGCACTGACTCACAGTGTGGTTTCAGTATTAAAAGCCAACCTTGGCTCTCCAGGGGTTCTTGCTGCCTGTGCAGGCAAGCTGGGCTGCTGGGCATTCCCGCTTGCAGCCAGCAGGCCAAGTTCTGCTCTCTGGGATACACAGACACAGCAAACATGCATTTTCAACACATAGATATCAACCCCTGAGCACCAAAATGCTCTCAAAAAGTCTAAACCAGATGATTTTGAGTCCTTCCTGTCTCTTCCCACCAGCCCACTCTTGGCACAAGCCTCATTTAAGAAAATGTTTCCCTGACTGAAATTCAAATGGTCTCAGTTTTCCCCTTTAGAGTCCAACACGACTGCTGACGTTTTTCAACTTTTTCCCTCTCAGCTCTCTTGGGAAACTGCAAAACAGGAGCACATGGCTTTGGATGTGCTGTGGTTCTCCAAAGGGAAAGCAGAGCACCATGCTGCTTTTGGAAAACCTGAGCAGAGCTGGATGAAGCTTAGCAGGAGCCTGAAGTGGCACCTAAAGGCCTCCTACTGCTTCTGCTACATCAATCTGATTCCAGGGCTGTTTCAGAACATTTCCTGCCGTGCCAGTGCCACTAATGATAGTGATTCCAGCAGAAAGCGTAGACGACTCAGCCCCTGAGCTTTGACTGTGAGCTGCACAAAGGGAGCCAAACAGGCTGAGAGAGGCAGAAATTCCTACCAGGAACCAAGATTAATCAAGGAGACACAAGATGTGGTATAGACTCAAGCAAAGCATGAGAGCAGGTAAGAACTGTACAACCCTCAACATTCCTATCAATCAGAGCTTTCAAAAGAAGGAAACTCCTTTGGGATAGATACTGTCAGCCCATGGGCAAAATCAGGGGAGAGTTCCCAGCACAGGAAGATTTCCACCATCGTGCAGAACAAGATGCTGAGACATTTTCTTCTGGATGTGCTGCAGCAGATAACTTGCTTTGCTGTACACTATGGGAATTACACCACTCTTCCAGCACAGTGTTAACACTCCATGTCCCAGCACTTACCTCGCCCTTATTCATGACAGACACCACCATTTCATAGACCTCATGAACGACAAAGTTCTGAAATACCACCTCTGGTGGGGAAACGCGAAACGATCTCTTTTTCCGGGGAGTTGATGACAGCTGGAGAGGCAAGAGAGAGCAGGGAGACGTTCAGCTGCTGGGAGGAAGGTTCATGAAGGAGAATCTTACACTGATCCCCACTGAAGTACAGACTCATGGCGAGCACCTCTGCCCAGGCCACACTAGGGAAACAGTAGCTCACCCACCTCTGCTCTCAGCTGATCAAGAGCTGCAGGGCCACAGAGAGCAGGCTCAAGCCAAGCTGCTCTTTTGGCACCTATTTCTCCGGGTTTCCTTCTCCAGAATGCCAGGCAGCACTTACCTTGAGGACTGCCCTGTGCCCATGAGGTCACAGAGCTCTGGGGCACTGACTGAGGACTCACGGAGGAAGTAAAACCCATAAATTTACATCAGACTCCATGGGAAACAATTTTGGGATGTCCGTTGTTCTGAGACAGGGAAACTGAGGCCCACACAACTGCAAATATCTTTTTTTCATCTAGAACTTAGACATCAGTAAGAAGAGAACAGTACCAGAGGAGGTGTGAGAGATGAGGTGATATTTTGCTGAACAATGTCAAAAGGTTATTGTGATGGATGAGAATTGTTATGGAGTTATAAGTTGTTGGCTATAGAGTTGGAATGTTTAGTTAAAATCAGTTCAAGAGTTATAATGCTGTTTAGCAGTTTTGTCCACTCTGTATCCCTTACCCCAAAATCCCACTTACCTGATTCCGTCGCCTTTCCGTCGGGTCAAGCCGTTGCTGCTCCCTGGCATCACTGCTCTCCATTTCTGCTGCTGCTCTACCTGCCTGCACCCAGCCTGTCCCACTGGCTCGTTCCCTGCTTGCTCCACTTCCTACTACCTGTCGGATCCTCTTCCTCCTTCCTGCTGACAACCGGCCTGTCAGTCAGGCTGCTGCTGCCACCCTTATGGAAATTGAAAGAGCCCAGCTGCATGATGGGACCATATCAACACCAAGAGCCCCTGGCCGAAACGAGCCAACTCAAAATTTAAATCTGCCAAGGACAGCACTGGACTGACCATACCCAAGGGTATTTATGCCGAGGGTATTCATAGACAAGCTCTTCTATCTCACCATAACTTCCAAAGGACTTAAAGAGCGAGAGACCCCTGGACTCTAGAAGCCAAGAGGAGTTCTTTGGAATTGCCGTGAGCCAACAAGTCCCGCTCTGCAGCGCAGGCAGCACAGTGGATTGCACCTCCTTCTCAGCGGTGTGGACGAAAGGGAGCAGCAGCAGCGGCGGCGTAGGCCACTCCTGAAGACCCCTGCTTATTAATAAAGGCATTTAAAGGAGGAAACTGTGTCTCCTGCCATTTGTAACAGTTATTAAGTTAAAGAATGAAAGTTGTTGGTTCTGTGTGTTGTTTGTGGTTTGGATTTTTTCAGGTTGGTCTGTTGCATGCTGCTGTGAGCTGGGAGAAGGACGTGGTTGAAGACCTGACCAAAAGGAAGTAGGAGGAGAGGGGAGGGGACAGAAAGGTTGGTGGTCAGAGCGAATGGAAGTTCCCGAGTACCGTCCAACGGGAAAGGGGCCGGGGGCCGCCCCAGGCAGGTATAAAGGGTATAGAAAGATTGCCATTTTGCTGGAGGGTGTCTTTGTTCGTCTCCGGGGAGAGGGAGACACGCCCAGCTCAGTTGAATCGTTACTAATAAACAGCTTTCTTTTGCTTGGATGATTTTGTCCCCTTTAATTGTATTTAAAAGTTAGTGCATTGCTAGCAGAGGTAAAGGCAAAAGTAAAGTAACACAGAAGTTAGGAAAAAGACAAATGAGGTGATTGCTGAATGAGGATAAGGGTCAGTTCTTTTCTCAGCAAGTTGGCATCTCCTTTTTAAACGGGTGCTTTCTTGTAACCTGTTACTGCCATCTTATTTAATACCGTTGTAGAGCACATCTGGAATGACACAACAGCAACAAATGCTTCTGGAGCAGAGACCTTGCTTTGAGAAAACTCTCCCCTGCTTTGTCTGCCCTCTCCAGACACACTGCTGTCACTCCAGAGACACAAGCAGGAATCCTCCGTGACTTGACAGGAGGCACACTCTGCCCAAGGGAGTGGCTGCAGCACGCTGTCCCCTTAGTGGTGCCCTTCTCTGAGGTGTTCCCAACCCCCCCTCTCCAGGGCGATCCTTAACCACTTTGTTACACATCTCATGCTGCCAATTTCCTGCTCAACTGCCCACCTCGGTCACCTACCCGTTTGGAGTGGGCTTTATACTGAGCCAGTCCTGCAAGAAAAGCAGCTTTAAACACACCTCTAAGTAGGCACTGATCCACATAAAGCACATCCATTCCCCTCTGCCCAGGGTGAGTCCCCTGTACATCTGGCAGCCTGCAAAATCTAACACCACGTCAGGGTTCCAACCCAAAGCATGAATGCAATGAGTTTTGTTAAATCTGAAGTAATTACTGCAGCTACTCGGCCTTCAAAGGCCAACGCTGCCACTGTGGAGGGAATCCTATGACCCCAAGCATTTGCTGGTGACCGCACCTAAGCAAGAGGCGGCTGTTTCAGCAGGAGAATGGCAAATGGCAATTTTGTGCCTTTGCGTCCCCAGCCTTCCCCCCCTTGTTTTAGCAATGGCAGCTACACTCCAGCAAAGCCCAGCAGCTTCAGCAGAGGTTATTTGTGTTGGCTTAGTGCAGATCAGGACTCCAAGTCCACCACAAGCAGCAGTTTGCAATGGCAGGACCTGGACACTGAGATGTTTTGCTGGAGGCGAGCCTGTCACAAGCACACATCCTCTTCAAACTTCACAACAAACAGAAAGAAAAAGAGCAGGAAAAGGCTACCTTTTGACGACTCAGTCTCAAGATTTGAAATGGGCTAATGCTGGGCAGAATAGGCCTCCCAGTCCTGGCCTGAACCTTCCCCCTCAGGAATGTAGATGGAAGCAGCTGAAAGGCAAAAAAAAAAAAAAAAAAAAAACCAACAAAAACAAACAAACAAACAAAAAAACCAAAAACAAAACAAAACAAAACAAAAAAACCAACAAAAAAAACCCACACGCAGCAAGAGCCTCAGAGATGCCACTGTTCACATAGACTTTCTCTTGAACAAGCGGCACTGGTGAATAATTTGTGATCGCATGTCTAGGACAGTCCTGGAAGCCCTGGAAGTTACTTGCTGAAATACTAAGCATCAGTAAATTAATAATACAGAGTAAAATACACATACTCCAACCACACGGCTCCGTCCCATTAGCTTCTCCATGATTTGATGTGACTTGTTTGGGGATTTCTGCTCTTTGGGCAATTTTTTCAGAAAGCTGCTCCTCCTCAGATAGCTTCGTCATGTCATTAGGGTCTATCTCCGGAAACTCTGCCTCGTCCTCATAAAACGGCTCCTCAGAAAACTCTTCCTCCTCCTCCTCCTCCTCCTCCTCTATGTAAAGCCACTCCTCCTCAGAAAGCTGCTGCTCCTCAGGCTGCTGCTGCTCCTTGGAATCCTCCTCCTCCTGCTGCTGCTGCTGCTGCTGCTCAGAATCGTGCTGCTCGGCAAGCTGCTGCAGCTGCCACAGCTCAGAAGGATGGATCTCAAAAGGATGGTCCTGCTCCCACCAGAAACGACTCACCAGCTTCTTCTGATGCCTTACAGTAGTAGAAGACAGGAACCGCCCTGCAGAGAGGAAGAGGACACCTTTCAAAGACAAAACCCTGTGTTCCCAGCAACTCTGCCTCCTGCTGCAGGTAGGTGGAAGAGAGCTGGGATGCACTTGGAGCATCTCTGGCCAAGTACTTTCAGCAGGAAATAGAGCGTCTGGGAGTAGGGTCCCTGCCTGCAGCACACACTCCCGTGCCAGAGCAGGAGAGCTGGTTTTAGACAATGACTTTGCATTTGCCCTGGAATGGGGAACTGCACACAGACAGGGGCTGTAGGGCAGCTCACGCATTACACCATTGTTTTTCCCAGTCTCAGACTTCTCTCAGAGATGACCTGATGTCCCCTTCCCAGCCCTGACCCAGGCACGTGGCTTTCCCCAGAGTCTGCCTCAGCTCCTTTGCAGAGCACAGGTGGCAGGGCGAGAACAAAAGGGGCTGAAAGGCAGAGGGGGGCAAGGAGAAAACTCCAGCTGCAGCTGGGAAGATGCTGATGAAAGTGGATGTGTGGACAAGGATGAAAAAGCAAGTCATGTTTTGGAGTGAAGTGGCAGGGTGTTCTCCCCAGGCCCTCAGCTACCGAGTGAAATGCCCTTACGCATCAGAGTGGTTGAGAATGGCTTCTTCACTGCTTCACTATCTGCAGCTTCCTCCCAGGAGTATTCCAGGGCTACCTTCCCTGCCTGTGTTGTGCATCCTGAAACTGAAAAGCAAGGAGGAGGAATAAAAAAAAAGTCCAATAAATACAAAGCAAATAGTACAGTAACATTGCCTGATGGACTCCTGGCATCAATTTCTCCTGAGGAGCATCTTCTTCCCCAGGCAACCCTGCCACGTTCCGCTGTCCTGGGTGGCCCAGAAATGTATTTCCAAGTCTGGAAGTTTAAGAGGAAAGGGCCAACATGGTGCCCAGGACACTGAAGCTGAGGGGCTTACTCTGGACTTTAGGTTTTGGTTTGACTGCAAACTTATTCTTGAGCAGATGAGGACAGGTGACAGGCAGTGAAAGCAAACCCACGGCTGTCCTCAGCAGAAGGGTGTGGCAGCACTGAACCTGCCCTGACCACCACCTCCTGCTTGGCTTTGTGTGCACGTGAATGGGCCTGTGCTGGTTTTGGCTGGGGTAGAGTTCTGGGAAGCAGGCACTGGGTCAGCCCTGGGCAAAGGCAGCTCCCGCTCACAGGGCCCTGCCTGGCCTCCAGCACTCACGTGGCTCTCCTTGTCTGGAAGGGCAAGGGATCCTTGAGCTGGACCACAGTCGTGTTCAGTTTTAACTGGCTGCAGGCAACAATGGCACTGAGGTACAGCTCGGCCTCCTGGCTGCTGTCCTCCAGCACAGCGTGAGCTGGTTCTGGGACTCTCTTGACCACCTGCAAACAGAGGAGGGAGGAATCACCGAGCAGAGCCCACAAAGTCAGGCTGAGAAGGGAGTCTTTTGGCCTCCGGGATCAGCCTCATAGAGGGACTGGAAAGGACCGTTCACTTTCACTTCCCGCCGCGTAGGGGGGGAACGGGGCGCCGGGATGGGCGCGGCTGATGGAGCCGCAGCACCAGCCCGCCCCGCCGCCTGAGACTCAACCGACAGCGGAGGAAGCGGCGCAGGCGGCGCGAGCGGGGAAGAACCCGCGGAGGGGGCGGGGCGCGGTGCAGGGCCGCTCGGGCCCGGCCCAGCCTCCCCAGCACGAGCAACATCACTCGCCGCGCCCGGCGGGGCTGACACGGGGAGGGGAGGGGAGGGGAGGGGAGGGGAGGGGCGGGGCGGGGCGGGGCTGGCAGCGCCCCCAGCATGGCTCCGCCTGTGGCGCAGAGGCCCAGAGAGGGCCCCGCCCGCTCCACGCGGGGCGGGACGGACTGCCCGCCCACAGGGATCGGGTCCGACAGCAAGTCGATCAACGCTCCCCCCTCCGGGGCCCTCGCCGCTCGCGCGGGCGCCTTGCTCAGCGCATCGCCGGGCGGGGCTGCCCCCGGCTCCAGCGCCGTTCCGAGGGGGTATTTCGTGGCCCACACCGCGATGTGGACGCTGCGTCGTCACCGCGTCCGGCTCCGACAGAGGCGCCTGCGGAGCCCGCGACCCCTCGCTCCCCCCCGACGCCGGAAAGGCGCAGAGGGATTGAGAGCCGCCTCCGCTTCTCCGCCTCCTGGGCGTGGGGACGGGCGGAAGCAGCGCCGCGCTCCCCGCCAGCGCCGGGAGAGCGCCGGGGAGGGGGAAACCCCCCCGCTCTTCAGCCTCCTGGGCGCCGGAATGGGCGAAGCGGTCGGGGCCGGCACGGCCGGCTCCTCAAGAACTGGCGAGCCCCCGCTCAGCGGCTCGTCCGCGCCCCCCGGGGAACCTGGCTCGCCATCCACGAACGCAGCGTCCCGGGGGTCAACGGTAAGCTCCCCGCCCCATTCGGACCCTGAATCCACCTCGGCTTCCGAGGGGAGGACCTCCTCCTCAGCCTCAGCGTCCGAGCCCGACAGCCCCTCAAAAGAGCTGCCGATACTCAACGGGGCCCCGGAGTCCCAATAACTCCTTAAAACAGTATCGCATCGTCTCCAGAGCACCGTCAGATTTACCATGTCTGCATCGTAATTCGCAGACAAAGCCCAAATCAGATAACCACCCAGGCGACCCCAGGCAGTTTCTGAGATAGCCATCCCAGCATCAATAAGGAAGCCTTTTGCCTTTCCAAAATAATATAAACACTGAAACTCTTCCTCAGAAACAAAACCCTGGTTCCGTTCCAGCAGATGGCGCCAGAAGGCGAAGACAGCAACCTCTGTCTTAGAGCTCCGGGATACCATATTCGCAGGCGGCTACCTACACACAACCCCCGTTACCTTGAAGACAATCTCACGGACTCCACACACTGTAATTCTCACGAGCGGGCACCAGATGTCGCCAGTAGGGACACGAAAGAACCACACTCACCCGACAGGTTGAAGTGAGGAAAGAAAAAAAAGCGCCGTTTATTGTCGGGTTTGGGTTTAAACAGGATTTGGAGTTTGGCCCAGGATTGGCGGACAAAGGGGACACCCCTCTGACCCCAATGGTCATCTCAGAAGTCCATCACATATTGGTATGTGAAAACAATCTACTTGTTTATGTTACATCCCTGAGAAACTCCACTGGAAATAGGTAAACAGTCATCAGAAGGCTGAAAATCGAGGCGACACTGAAGAGTTCTGGAAAGCACCTTTTTCTTCTTGTCTTAGGAGAAAGTGCTCTCCACATGTCACGTGTGGAGCAACAACCACACTGCAGGGAGCTGGCAACGGGCATTTTGGGATGTGAAAGATCTCACTGGGAAAGTCTCCAACTGCAGATGTTCTGATAGAAAAGAGGATGGTTTAGAGGCCTTAAAATGGTTCAGAAACTCAGAAAGAACCTTCACCCAAGACGAGTGTGTTTGGCAATAATGACAATAAAAGCAAGAGTCTCTGGAGATGATCCTTCTCCAGACTCCTCCATACTGTCATACAGTGCCTGGGCTACTCCATGATGAGATATCCCACACAATACAGAGATCACAACTAAAAACTCTGGTATCCATGCAGACAAAACTTGGAGTTCACCAGCACATGCAGGAGAAGTATACTTCACTTCCAAAGAAGAGACAGAGTGCAGCAGACTTAACTCCTTGTTGGTGAAAAGGCACCAGATCAGATGAAGAGATTTCAACCACCATAAAGTGGGATAACATCATCAAACATTGTCTCCCATTCAACACGGGCTGCAACCCTTGTGCTTGTGGCACAGACTCGTAGTTTGTGTTGGCTAAAGGTCTCTTGTCAAAAGGCCTCCCCCTCTCACGTGAGTGTGTCCGGTCACTGTGCATCCACCTCTCCCCTAGAATGCACTGCTGGTGAACCTCACGGCTGTCCAATGTCCAGAGGAAGCAGGAGCTGCTCAGCCAGCAGTGATGGGGGTTACCGTGGCTCTTTTTGTAAAAGCTGGGCTGTCTTCTTTTGCCATTTTGCTTCTCGCCTTCCTTTTTCCAGGCCACCTGGCTGCCGGCTCTTCCCTGGTGGTTTGATTCCACGTGACAATGCGCATTTTGTTGTCGCAGTCCTGAACCTCCCCTCCTGGCAGCTCAAAGTTGATCTCGGTCACCTTACATTTCACAAGGTGCCTCCTGAAGGTGGCTGGGACATCTGATTTCAAGGTCACTGTGATGTCCTTGGCACAGCCAGGATGGAGATGTCCCACCTAGGGAGAATCAGGGAGTCAAAACCAAACTGGAAGCACTGCCAAGGGCAGGACTGACAGCAAAAGGGACTGATGTGGTGAGCTGCTGTGCCAGGAATCTGCGCGTCGGAGTGGATTTATGTGAAGTTTGATAGACAAAAGTATGAACAGAAGGTGCCACCTCCCATAACATGAAGCCGTTTCTGCAAGGCTGGCAGCCATTGCCAAGCCAGGGACTTGGCATCTCGGCATCTCCTACGTGGCACTGGAATGGGCTGTCACTGGTACGTGAGGACTGCCTGCCAGCTCCTGGGAACACCAGGGCAGGGCTTGAGCAATGGGGAAAGGCAGAGCCGTCCACGCTCACCTTGGGAGAGAACTGGAATGGTGCGTTTGCCTCCCACTCAAAGCGCATGACCTTCGTACAGGTGTGGTTGGTGATGGTGAAGGTCCTGTTGCAGGGCTCTCCAACAGAACAGTCCCCAAACTGGATGTGATTCGCTCTGACAGCTGCTGAGGAGGAGAACAAGGCAACCTCAGCATGCAGGGAGCTCCATCCACCCCCATTCACGTGCACAGACACCTGTATGTTCAATGCTTTCTTGCTCCAAGCCTTCCTCCCTCTGGAAGGGAGTTTCCCAGGCGGCTCCCCAGCCCACCACTTTCAGGGAAACACCCTGACACACCCCTAAGCCAGCCACATGAAGCACAGCACACATTGCTCTGCAGGCATGCCTGCCACGCCCACAGGCCACCAAGTCCGGTGGGTGACAGCCCAGGCCTGGCTAGAGAGAGGACACACATGATCAGACATTTCCCTCTTCCTTGCTCCACCTTGGCAGCCTCTCCTCTCTTACCATCAATGATGTCTTTCTTCAGAATGCTCTCAGCATTCCTCTCCTGTGTACCTTCCTCCAGTCCGTCGAGGGTGAATTCGTCCTTGTGGCCTTCACCCACCAGCTCCATTAGGGTCTTGTTAGAGTATTTGTCCCCCACTAACGCACGAATCCTCCCTTCCAGTCGTTGAGCCAGGGTGGGTTTGAAAATGACGTCGAACTTTGTCGATTCCCCAGGACGCAGAAGCAGGAAAGGCTTTGGGGGCTTACGCTCTGCACAGCAACGGAAATCAGAGTTAAGTGATACGGCGGTACAGAGGAAATATTTCCATAGGCTGTATGAGGAATGAGAGGTTGAAATCAGCTGCCTCCTAAGCACGGGTTCTACCCCCAGTGGTTCCAGACCCTCTTCCTGTGTTCACAAGACTGCCACCTCCAGACACATCACCGCTTAAGCAGCTTAACCTCAGGTTGATGCCCAGCCCGCATTCCATCTGCTTCCAGCCAGCTCCAGCCGTATGGAAAGCGGAGCCAGAGAGTGCTTTTGGCTTCTGCTGGTTGTCTGTGTGCTCAAGGGCTGTGTCCATTCAGGCTGGTGCCTTCCCTCAAGCAGCAAATACCTCAGAGGGTCCACTGAGGTAGTGACAGTCCCCCACAACTCAACCCACCTTGTCTAGAGGAGCCAAAGAACTTCTTACAACTTGCTAGGAGAAAGTCCCCAAGAAAAGCTTGGGGGACAGAGAGCCCAAGAAAAGAAACTGTGTCTAACATCTGGCTGCTGCTCAGAGAAGCCAAGAGCAGGGCACACGTTTTCCCTCTGTGCAGGATCACACTTCACGGTTAATGAATTTACCGTGTACAGCAGAGTCGTCTTCCGCATCTTCAGTGTAGAATCTCTCAAGTGTGGAGCCCCTGCCTTTCAAGAGGAACGCTCCGTGCTCATCCTCCAGGTGTAACGTGAACTGAGAAAAGGGAGCACAGAGCACATTGACACTTGGTGTGAGTACAGGGTGGGAACACAGGGACTGACCCCGCAGTGCTGCTGGTCCCGCATGGGAACCCAGCACCTCTCCCACTACAAACAGCACTTAGCACAAAAGTTAAGTCAAACCAGCTGGGAAAAAAGAGCGCTCAGAGGCATTTGGATGGACCTGACACAGAATCAAACAGGACAGAAAGTAATGAGCAGAATGTAATTAAGCCACAACTAAGTTTACTTAAAATGCAGTAAACTGGGATCGAAAACAATCTAATGGAGCTGGAAAATCACCCCATGTCCATGAGAACAAAAGGTGACCTGAGAGATGGGGGAAAATACTGCACCACCTTTCCTGTGTTCAACTTAAAGAAGAAAGGCTAGAGGCACGATTTCCAAGAACTCCCTTCTTGGAGAACAGATGTCAGTCACTTGCTTTAAAAGAATTTCTGACACCTCTTCCCAGGTCTGCCGTGTTTTCTGGGACCCTTCCCCTGTGCCACAAGCACTTGTTCCCAAACCAGACCATTCCTTGAGCAGGTCTTCACCTTGACAGGTATTATGCCCTTGTTTTGGATGACCAGGGGGAGCATCTCTGACTCCCCCAGCCGGAGCCTCTTGAAGCACAGCTCGGAATTTCCCCTCCTGCTGCAAGCACTTGGGCACACGACTGTCAGCTGCGGCTCATGCCCCTTCCCGCTGATGGTGAAGGTCAGGATTTGGGGTTTAAATTTCACAGGGCTGCAGGAGAGGCACAGAAACAATTTCAGCTGGCACTAACCCATTTCTCCCTGGGTGAGTGAGGCAGCAAGGGCCACCCACAGTGTTTTCCCTGCCTGAGGCTCCTGAACCACACAAGGCAGCCCCCACCAGGCTCTTCCCAGTCCACTCAGCGCCATTCACAAGAGGAATCTGTTCCAAAGAGCCCTCCACAATAACAATTAAAAATAATTTCAGTTAATTGAATCATGCCATCCAGGAGGTAGATAATGAGGCACCAGATGAGGCATGGCAAATCTCCTGGCTGCAGTGAGATGAGACACATGCAACAAGCAAAAGCACAGCATGAAAGCAGTACAAAAGCAAGAAGGCAAAAATAAATCATTGTCACCATCAGTAAAGATCATTTCCAAGAACAGTAAGAAAGCAATTGCATATTAGCAATTAGACTTCTCTTGTTCCAATTCAGCCACTAAAAGGTTGAGGAAGGGCAGGTCAAAGCTGCACTACACAGGTCCCAGGGCAGAGGAACTGTGCTTCTCTTTCATACCAGCTCCAGTCCCTTACATAAAATAGCTTAATGAATACCAGGGAATCACAGTGATCAGAGGAGCACTTAATTTTACAGGTACACAGGAAATTGTGACTGCTGACCTGCTGGCACAGGAACTGCTTCATCTAGGCCTTTGTCCTTGGAAATCCCCAAGTCAGCTGCAGCACATCTCAGTAACTTTCAGCTGGCTACCTAATATTTCCATGTCTTCATAATTCCTCATAAAGGATAAACCATCAGTCTCATTTTTTGGCTTTGTCCAACGGTTACTGCCTCCCAGATCATCTCATGCCAAGTACTCTGCCTATGGCTACTGAAAGCATTAGAGCTAACAAGAGGCCTGTGCCTGCCCAGTGGAGAGGGAGCTATCACTGAAGCCTCCCCCAATATTTCACAGTCAGTTACCCTTCTGGGATGACAAGGGAAGCCTTGAAAGTGCAGTCGTAGGTCTGCTCATCTGGTGGGGTGAAGGTCACCGTAGCAACAGCACAGGATGAGCCCTGAATGGACATCTTGACTGCATACAACTTGAAAACGTTGTTGACAGGGCTTTTATCCTTGGGGGAACCCAGAGAGCAGTGTTAGGAGAAAACACCTTTCAACATGACACAGTTTTATTCATAAATGCGTTACTGAGAACAGCCCCAGGCAGTGTGTCCTCCTCCCTGTTTCCCTGGGCAGGCTCCCTCCCTCCCAGGGAACGCTGACCTTGTGCTAAAGCAGTCTGTGTTTTGAGCCCTGGCCGCTGCCCCAGCATACATGGGAGGTGGGCACTGCTTGGAAAACCCTGCAAATAACCTGGAACTGGCCTTCAAAGTGAAGGAAAAGCCAGGGAGCCTGAGGAAATGCCTCCTTTGAACCCTGGCATGTCAGTTCATGACAGCCCCTCTCTGAGTGTGCGTCCAGGAGAGGTTCAGAAGGATTCACTTCTCCCGCCAAAGGCCCAGAGGTGTGAGCCAGAACCTTGCCTGAGACATGCAAAATTCAACACAACTCTTCCCTGGCTCTGCTGCTCTCCCCTGCAGTTTGACCTGCACTGAGCTAGACTAGTCTGGGCCCCAGGAAGCAATGCATCTGGAGAACAAAACAGACTCTCACACTGCCTTTAGAGGGACACCATCACCTTGGCCTCCTGTTCTTACCTTTCCACGCAGGGGTCTGATGGAGAGCACCACATCACACGGCAGGCTGCTTGCATGGTAGATATTGAAATGAGCTTCAGCTTCTTGCGCAACCAGAACCTTGTTGAAGATGAATTTGTTCTCATCTCTGATGAACAAGCCCACGCCTTCCACTGACCGCAGCTTGCGGCTGAGGTCAGTGCTGCTGCAGATCGGGTACTTCTCAAAGATTGACAGGACATCCTCAACGAGTCCTGTGGATAGACCAGAGGGATGAGCATGGAGGAGAAGCCTCACTGATGAATTTATCTGGACCCTGCTGGCCTCTCAGGAGGCTTTTCCTCTCAGTCATCCTTTCTGCCCTGGGTGACTGCTAAACCCAGCCTTGGGTGGGGGAGCTGGCTTTGAGGATGGAGCTCAGTCAACCTCGGTCTTAGAGAGCGCTGCTTTCCTTTTATCCTTCCATGCATCCCTCTCAGCCTGGGAAGGATGAGTCTGCTGGTGGACTTGAAGAGGGCTGGAACTTCTGAGGATTCAAAGGCGGGACACCAGGGCTAGCGTGCATCTCTATCCAAGCAGCAAGTTTAGGTGCTGATCAGCAGCAGGTGTGACCAAGGGAACCTGTGGGCAGTACGTACCTGGGAGGCAGGACTCGGCAGTCAGGGTAAAGGGAATGCCAAGGGGATTGTCCCTGGGGTCTCTGCCCGTGATGTCAATGTAGAGCTGCTCCTCACACGTCCCCTCCTGCCCTGCCAGGCATTCCACTGTGATCTTCTGCTGGCCCCACGGACTGATGGAGCCGGAGCAAGGGGACACCGTGAACATGCCAAGACTGAGGGGACCCTGCAGAAAAAGTTCCAGGAGAGGCTGATGGCTAACAGCTGTGCCTTGAGCACCCCAGCAAAGAGTGTGTCCCGCCTTGGCCTCCAGCTGGGCCCAAGCACCCCAGTCCCAGGGCAGGGAAGGATGACTCCATGGCCCAAGGGCAGCCCCAGGCTGAGACCAACAAGCCAAGAGGAGCTGCAAGCCTGTCCCAAGTAGCAGAGAGAAAGGAGTTTGAGTGTAAAGAATGAAGGTGGTAGCTGTGATCCTTCAGCCTCCAGAGGTAACACAGGAGAGCAGAAATAGCTGTGAGAAATGACAGGAGAAAGGTAGGTGACTTGGAAGAAGAAAAAGCAATGTTGTCTGAGCTCTGCGGACTGGGAGTTCACTGAGGCGTGTTTTTGCTTCTGTGGTGTTCACAGACCTATGCTGGCTAGCAGCTACCAAACACAGGACCTGCTCCCCCCTGTTGATCCCACAAGTCCAGGTCAGAGCCAAAGTACAGGAGTGTCAGTGGGACTGAGCAGATACTGGGTTCCATCCTGTAGACCGTGTCCCACCCTATAGCCATGAGCCCCCAGCCAGGGCACAGCAGCATCTTCTCACATCCCCCGCGGCAGCAGCACTGTTGGGGAGCAGGAGTCACCCACCTGTCAAGGAGCTCGATTTCTTTCCTGTTGAGCGCTTTGCAGCTGATGGAGCAGATTGCTCTTGCTTTGAACTGAGAGGAGAAAGCAGAGGTATCTGTCATGCTGAGCTCCCCTGCCTTTCTCTGAGGCCAAAGCTGGCCTTCCTCCACACGGAGGGAAGCCTTCCTGCTCCTGATGGCTCCCTGAGTGCAGCACCCATTGCTGGACAGGAGCTCTATCACCAGCTTTGTACTACACCTGGGGACACTGCGGTGTTTTTTTGCTCCCTCTCCCCAAGCCAGGGATGCAAACGGACAACAGCCCAGGTCTCCTGGCTGCCTGCCACATACCAGCCGTGGGCTGGTGCCTCCTCAGACAGGAAAGGTGGTGCAGGGCTTCTCGTACCTTTGGCTTTCCCATGCAGATGCATCCTCGGGTGCTCGGTGGATGTAGAATTCGAAGCTGAGCATGCCTTTGTTCTCCAGGATGACAGTCTGGGTCTTCTTGGTGCCCTCGAGCATGGCACCGAAGTCGATGGGTGAGGCGGGCTCAATGCTGTACTTGCTGTACACAGCTCTCACCGACACCCTCAGTGGGATCTCGGCAACAGTCTGGCCTCCTTCCCCTGAGCTGCCGTCTATCACCTGTGTCCACAGGAAGGGGTGGTAAACACAGCAAAGAGGCCAGCCTCTACCCCAGTCCCCAGTCTCCACCCCAGGCCTCCATCAGTTTACCCCTCCCTGTTTAAGCACCTCCTCCGGAGTCAGAAGCTCAGCTCCACTTAAGAAGCCTCCCAAATGGTTTTGAAAGACTTTGTTTGTGTATGTAGGAGAGAGGATTCTCCAGTTAAAGCACTCCTTCCACTCGACACCTATCCTGTTTACACTCCCAAAATGTCGAGAGATAACACAGCCTGGCCCAAGCAGCTCACCTGGCAGTACAGGATGGGTTTGTTCTTGAGGAAGATTTCACTTGTGGGGTGGAAGAGCATCTCAATATTCACACCAGGCTGGGAGGCAGTCAGCATGCCCGACCGAGGCTCAACGCTGAAGTGGGATGCCAAGTTTTGCGTCCTGGGACCTGCACCCTTCAGCGTGAAGCTGGGGAGAAAGGGAAGGAATGGAGATCTCTGCAGTTAAAAGTACAGGCACCACCAGCACGGCCAGGACTTTGCATAGGACCAGAAAAAAAAAACAAAAAAAAAGGGAGAGTTCAGCTCTGCTCAGGGAATCCTGGATCTTGACAGAGAGTGCAGACAATCACAAGGTTAATGCATGAAACCTTGATACCAGAATTTTTCATTTGCTTCTTTACAGAGTCTCAGAAAGAGAAAGGAAGTGACCATCAAAGAAAAGCAATGAATCTCATCATTTCAGTGGCTGAAATTTTTGGGGCTCTCCTTTGGGTTCGTGCTGAGCTGTGAAGAATTGCTGGTTTGTGGCTGGATTCTCTAGTAAAATAGTTGAGATTAGAGAGTCCGGGTTTTGTATTTCCCATGAGGTAGCCAGCATGAAAACAGGTTCTAGCCATTGACAGAGGGAGAATGCAGGCCTGGGAATCTGAAGAAATGCTCACTACCAGGCAGCTGGACTCACCTGTACTCAATGTTGTATACCCCTTTGTTCTTTAGACTCAGGACTTTCTTCACCTTATCTAGGACATTAATGGTTCCAAATTCCAAACTTCCATCTGGACCTGCAGAAAACCCGCAGAGCCAGGTCAGAAATGGTATTTATCAGCTGCAGAACACGCCAGGTCACAAACTACATGGAGGTCTTGACACAAAACCCTTTCCAGCAAGTTTCTGTTCTTGACAGTATTTTCCAGCTATTTGTCTGCCTTTTCTCTTCCTACTCAAATTATCTGCAGGATTAGTAGCTACGGAAATTACTTTATATGCTGTGCTGAGCCCGTGGGAGTTGCCAACTGCCTGTTCCCGTCACTGTTGTTTCAAAGCCCCCAAATCCAATCTGCACGTGAAGCTGCACACTTCAAAGTTCAGAGGGGAGAGACTTAAGGCTGTCAATGCCCTGACAATGCATTATTCCACACCACTTGCAGGGTTTGTGCTTCATGTGTCCATGCCATCCTTGCATGCTATCCCATCCCATCCCATCCCATCCCATCCCATCCCATCCCATCCCATCCCATCCCATCCCATCCCATCCCATCCCATCCCATCCCATCCCATGCGCTTTGGTCACCCGCCCCCCAAGGTAATGCAGTGCACCTGGACTGCTTTGTTTGGGAGGCGTCCACTGACCTTCAGGCATGTCGATCCTCAGAGAAACATCATAGACCTTTGCAGAGATTTTGATGTTTTCAGCCTGAACAATCCCCAGGATGTTTTCTGTGTCTGAAACCTGAGGCAGCAAGAAACAAACACTGTTCAGATCATTCTTTTGGTAGACAGCCTCCAAGTCCTTGTCTCTGCTGGCTGCTTCCCCTGTGGCCTCCCAGGCTTCACAAGCGTCGGTGGACTCCCAAGCTTTGCTAACCTGTTCATCTCATGGGCTGCCCCAGTGGGATTCAGCTGCAGTAAAAAACCCTATCAGCCCAGCTCTGTCTTCACCATAGAGAAGAAGATGTTCTACCTCAACAGAAGAAGGTCCTTCCTCCCTTGGGAGCCGGGGAGCTAAGAGTGGCCATCCCTGTGTTGCTTCTGGCCTTTGCTATCAAACATGTCTGAGCTCAGAGTCCTTGGAGCAGGGAGACCCTCCGGGGACACTACCCTGAGCAGGAACCCATGGAAGGCTTACTCGCCTCTCCCTCCGCATATGGTTCAATTCCCATATTATTTCATCCACGGCAGCTTTCTCCTCCTCAGGGAGGGCATCATACTCTTCCTCATCCATTCTCAAGGCACGTTCTCTGTTCCTCTGAAGAGCTTCCTCCCGCTGCAGTTCTTTAGCACAAACCAGAGGAGAAACCATGAGTGACAGCAAGCACAGCTGGGTGCTTTGGGAGTCAGCTGCAAGGACTCACAGCTTTTCCCAACCCAGCATATCACACCAGGAGACATTGGGGAGCTCATATCCCTGCTCCAAAATTCAGACAATCCCTCAAACGATGGCCAGGCAGTGAGTTCCTGTGCTTTTCCTGGCTTAAGTGCACCAGGGCTGAGGACAGTTGTTTGTCACTGAGCTACAACAGCTTGAACTTCTGCCCAAGCTTGAATGTTAGAGATTAAGGTGTCTTAAAGCCTCCAGTCTCCTGCAACTCTGAGATGAGTGTGGTTACAGAGGCAGAAGGTGGAAAGATGAATAAAAACACTTCTTACAAGCTCTGCTGCAAACCCAGACACACAGAGATAAGTCTGAGGGCTTGAGAGAGAAGATTTGAGAGGGACAGACATATCTCACCTTCCCTCTGTCTTTCATCTTCCTTCCTCTGTATTTCAGCTTCCTTCCTGGCTTTCCAAGAAGCATAATCCCGATGCACGTGCACCACGTAGATATAATGGCGATTCTTGACAGCTGTGAGTACACAGAGCAGAGAAGATTCCAGGCTTCTTGCAAAGAGGCTCTCCAAGCCATCAAAGACCACTCCCTTGCAGCAGTCTTCGTGCTGCAAATAAAGGGAAGAGTAAGTCAGCCATTGCACACAGGGAGCTCACAGCTGGACAGTAAACCCAGATGTCACAGGGCACCAGCTGTCCTTGTTCCAGGTGCATTAGCTAAGAGCAGCTTGTGTCTGTCCTTAGGCTCTGCCAACTAAGGGCATCTGCAGCTTCCCCCAGGGTTCCCTGCACACAGGCCAGGATCCTCCAAGAGCATGTACAGACCTCCTCCTCTCCGAGTTGTACCTCACTGCCTGTTCTCCGGAGCAGGAATGTCTCCTTTTCCCCACCCCACATACCTTCAGCCTCTCACAGAGGATCTCCACCAGCAGGTGCTCGGGCAGCACACAGCTCAGGCAGTTCAGCTCTTCCCCACAACTGCTGGTGATGTTCAGCTGCTGCGGTGCAGGAGCAGTGGAAACTGTGAACTGTAATGTGGACCATTGTAAGGAAAATACACCCCGGTGGAAAGCCCTGGACAACTCCCACTGCTGGGCTTGCAGCTGGGGTTCCTCACTAGTGGAGACTAGAACAACCCTGCAGTGCAGGCTGGGGGCTCCAGGGGATGGTCCTGGAGGGCCCATCCCCTGGCCAGCAGAGACCCAAGCCTGCAAACTCCTGGTGCAATGTATCCACATACCAGGCCCTGGCTGGCACAGAGCCTCCACTGTAAGCAGCCCCTGCCCATCTCACAGACAATGCAAAGGTCCCAGGCACCAACCCAGGCAGATCATGTTTACCTGGGGTTTGCTGGCTGGCTCCGTCTTCTTTTGCGCTGGTGTGCTCTTGCCTTTGGCATTCTTCTTGTTCATTTTCTCCTGAGAGGCTTGTCTTCTCTTGGCCAGAAGAGCAAGCTGACGCTTTTTAGCTGCATAGGGGACATATGGTTCAGGAGGGCTTTGAAAAGCAAGTAGGCACCTTTCACCACAATGGGCACAGCCTTGGACCCTGGAAGGAACGCGGCACTTTTTCCCCAGTCTGCCGGGCACTGGCAACACTCAGAAGCAGCTCCCTCCCTGCTTCTCTTACCAGCACGCTATCCCATCCTTGATTTTAAAGCCAGCACTATGTCCCTCCTAACAACTGTGCATGCAGGTGACACTGCTTGCACAGGAGTTCCCCTATGGATCAAGCCAAGGATTTGTCCTCCAGGACCATTGTTTCCATACACTGCACCCATCCTGCATTCTCCTGTGGAGACCTGCAGCCCTGCCCCGCTTGCACCACCCGTCTCTGCTGAAGCTAAATGCTCCTTGTGGGAAAACCCTGCTGGGACACAGACTCCTTTTCCTTCCGCCAGCTCCCAACCCAGCCAGGTTCAAAAGTGAGCAATGCAAAACTTCCCCCTGCACTGTGGCAGGTCTGGCCTCACCCTGCAGAGCTCAGGCTACCAGCTGCCCAGTAAGCTTCCTAAAAGTCTCTGGTCTCACATGGAGAACAGCCCAACATACACGAGCTGTGTAACCTGACAGTGAGCACAGGTAAATCCCGGGAGACAAGAGCTCATTTGTAGCATGTCTCTGATTGGAAACTCCTCTGGGAGGCTGTCCTTCCCTTCCTCTTGTTTGCAAGGTTACACTCATAGTCAGTCCTCTTGTGCTTAATGAGCCACTTCAGAAGGCTTTTTCCTTGGTAAAGTGGGCAGCAGTTCTGCCTGCTGCCCATGAGAAGCAAGCTTGATTCAGCTTTGAGGAAATAGAAAATATCTGGGAAAGAGACAGGCATGCTTCACCACCCTTAGAAAAATGAACACGTGCCAAGCATGGCAGCGAAGGGGGATATCAAAGAATCCCTGACTGAGCCCTTAAAATTGATTTTTTATTTTTTGAAGACCAGCCAGAGATGCACTTCACCCATGTTCCCTAAGAGACGCAAAGAATGAAAAACTGCTGCTCTGAGTGAGCAGAAGTGGACAGTCATGGTGGGTTTCTCAAGCACTGGCTCTGGGTCTGGCATTTCTCCTCACCAGCATTACCTTCGTTTTTGCTTTTCAGCTCCATGGCAGCCTCGGTGCAAAGCTCCCGGGCACGGAGCCCTGCCTGGCTGCCATCATTGGCAATGGCCTCTTTCACCACGGTGTCAAGGGACAAGGGAGCAGCGTCGTAATGGTGACACAGGGCCGCCGCCATCTCTGTCTTTCCTGAGAGAGAGAGGAGGACTGCTTGGTGACACGTGCACATGAGGCATTACAGGGACAGGCCCTGGAAAAATCTCCAACAAGATTTCAAAGTTAAAAGAACAGGGGGAAATCAAGCGTCCCTCCAGGGGAGGCCATGAGGGAGGCAGCTGGAGCGTGGTTGCCAGCTCTGAATTCTAGAGCCAGGAGGATCATCTCCACCTCCTGTTCGGCTGAGGTCTTTGCCTTAAGCACCAAGGTCCACCAGGATGTATTTCTCCTGCTTGCCCCTCTCCCTGCAGCCCAGGGCTGCAGCTCACATACCTGCCAGGGGTGGCCCGTGGACAATGACAACAATCCCTTTGTCCTGCTGTGCTTCACACCTCTCTGAAGACTGGTCAATGCCCAGGTGGCGAATGACAGCTCGAGAGACAGGATTCCCAGTCGCCTTCACCATGGCCTCAGGATAGAATGGGACAGCCCTGTGATGTGCTGCAGTGAAAAACCAGGGGAAAAGGTCAGCCTCCTGCCTACCTTTGATCCTCCTCATCCTCCCAATCTGCTCAGATCCCGGAAAAGGAGACTTGGTGAAAGCAACATGAGCTTGTTCTTTTGTTGCTAGGAAAGTGCAAATATAAAAGAGCCAGTGATATTAGACCTGGTTCTACTGGCTGAAGAACTCATCCAATCCTAGTCTTTGTGGAATATCCCGATTATTTCCCCAGTCTACGGCAGGCAGATAGGAGCTTGCTTTGGCTACACTCAGGGTTGGTAGAGGATGCCCCAGTCCTTCACCCAAGAGTTCCTCCACCAAGCTGGGGAACAGGCAGTTTTTAAAAGCATGGGCTTTCCCCGAAGGTGACAGCGTTCAGGGTGTATGGGTGCTGCGACCACAGTCAAAACAGACGCTGCCAAACCCTCACTGTTTTTCTGACCTGCTTCTGCCTCGCCCATGGCCTCAGCCTCAGCCTCTGCCATGGCCTTGACCTCTCCCTGTTGAGCATTCAGCCTCTTCTGGGCTTCATAGTACTCCAGCAGCTCTGGGGGCAGTGTCTCGCCCACGGCACGGGGAGGCATTAGAAACTTCTTCTGGTACTCAGACCCCACTGCCGTCCTCAGGATCTGTGTGCGCAGGGAAGAGAAACCATACGCAAGATTCCTTCTCTGGCCTTTCATCACACACGCTCAACAAACCCATTTTCTGTCTCCTCTCTTCCTCCCAACAACACAAGCTATTGAAGTCCTCCCACAGCATGTCAGCAGAGTTGGCTTTCCCTGGGGATTGCCTCCGTCGCCCTGGCACAAGCCTGGGAATGCTGGAGTGCTGTGAAGCTTGGGCAGCATGTACATGGGGACCAGACCTGCCTTCTCACCTTCTCCTCCTCAAGGTACTGCTCATCAAAATCCAGGGAGTAAAACTCAATGGGGAAGTTGCATGGGATCTTCACCACCACTGTGGCCTCCACTCCGTCGCTGTCCACCAGCACCCATCCCATCTCTAGTGCCGGGGGGCTGAACTCCAGCCGTGGCTCCAGACCTTGTCCTGACAGGTGCAGCATTAAGCAATTGCTGCTCTCACAAACGTTAAGCTTCAGCTCATTCTTGTAAGACCTCTGAAAAGAGAAAAGTGAAGAAAACTCATCCATGAAGTCCCAGGTGACAGGACCCCAGATACAACGCTTTCTCCAAGGTCAGGGTGTTCCCAGTCCCTCCAAGGTGAATGGAAACCACCAGGTATTTACTGACGCCAGGGACTACAGCGTCTGTAGTAGTCTGGGGCCGAATAACTGGGATAAATCCTGGTGTGCACTGTAACTGGGTATTTGGGCATCAGATGGATCTACAATGGACTGTCAGATGTTTTCACCTAGTCATGCAGGAGTGCAGTGCTCATGAGAAGGGCCCTCGGGGTTACAGTGTCCAGACACAGTCCTGGCACTGCTGCATCAGGCAAACGCCAGCTCCAGGAGAGAGGCAAATGAGCTCTCACCGGCTAGAAATAAGGATCATCTTCACTGCTTAGTGTCTGGCTCTGGGCAAAGCCGGACACAAGATGGTTATGTCTCTTGAGCAATTAAAAGATCCCTGGGACTGTCTGCAGGCACAGAAGCACTTGTGTCCATACCGGTACAGGCCATCAGTTTCCAAGACCCAGCGGCCACAGGCAAACTACTTTTGGGAACGCTCCATCCTTTAAGTTGAATCCCCCGCTGCATGGGATTGTGCAGGCAGGCCAGAGCCCCAGGGACTGCTGGCAGCACAGCACTACAGGTGACTGTCCTGCTGTGCCCAGGAAGGTGTCTGGTGGCTGTTTTGTCTGTCAGTTCTGCAGCAGGATGAGCCTAGACGGACCATTCCAGGATTATCCTCTGCCGGTGTGCAGCTGCTCTGCACCGAGTGTCGCAGCTGCAAATACAGCCGGGCAAGGGGGAGGCTGAGGGGAGTTGGGCACATCCCTCCCGTGTGCCGAGAGGCAGCCACAGAGCCCCGATGCTCTCTGTGCAAGCTCCCTGTGGGCATTTCAAAGCACATCTCACGGCAATGCTCTGTGGGGTGAACTGAGCCACGCTGAGTAGCTGAGTACGGGGCTTGCAGAAAGCTCCCTGCCAAGGCAGAGCTCAGAGCACACTCTCGGCACCAGGCCCTCCTTTCGGCCTCCTGGGCTGACACCTGCCAATCTCACGTCCTCGTTTGGTGTAAACCGGATTTTCAAGTCCTGCCAGCTTCCTGCCTCAAGGGTTCCTTCGGAGGGCATCACTTCAAAGGGACAGGGCTCATCCTCCAGTGCCTGCTTCTTCTGATGTAGGGCTGGTGTCCTGCGTTTGCGTTGATTGTTCCGGGCACAGAAACGAATCCTGTCAGGTCTCCTGGGTCTGCGAGGACAGAGCCTCAGTTCCTGCAGTGCTCTGAGACACTGATACGGTGCTGAGGGCACCCACAGCCACAACAAGCGTGGCCCCCATAGCCTAGAGCTGGAGGGAAAACCTGTAGACAGGGCAGGCAGAGAGGGAACTGGAGTCCTCAGAGGAGGGGGAATGGGTGAAGGTGCTAGAAAAGCAAAGCATCAGCTAATGGAACAGGTCCAGGCAAACCAGCCTTGATCTAGACCCTCAGAAGCTTCCTCAAACACGCTGTAGACCCAAGTGCTCAGGCAGCCACAGGAGTAGAAAGGGCAAGAGACACAAAGAAAACCCAACCAAGAAGTTACGTGTTCAGTGTTGCCCGTGCTTTACCTCCATTACAGGCTGGATGGCAGTAATAAACCAAGTGCAGGGGACATGGAACCAGTTGTAGAGCCGGACTGTCTCAGTCTGGCACTGCCCAACGAGGGTATCCGAGAACTCCAGAGTGTTCTTTGAAAGTCTGAGTGACAGTTCAATGACAGCGGCATGGAGGCGGATGTGAGACGTGGGGCCTTTTTCTACCTGGAGAAGGACAGGGAATTCAGCGGAGGGTGCAGGTGACAGCTGCTGCGGTGCCCAGCCTGCTGCCTGCCCCAAGAGCTGTGGTACCTTGATGGGCAGCAGCACATCCACGTCACCCTGTGGGCGGCAAGCACTTTCAAAGCACACTTCAAATGTCACGGTGTGTCTGGGAGGCAGGTCCTCCATTTGGTCCAGGTCCACACTGAAACCTTGAACAGATGAAAACAAAGCAGCTGAGATACACAAGAGACATGAAATGTGTCATAAGCATGTTTAAGGCCCTACAGGTGTCCTGGCTGAGAAGTCTGGGAAAACCCCCCTGCCGTGCGGTGACCTGGACAAAAACGTAAAAGAGTGCACCTGTGAACACCCCTCAGACACAGCGAGCCTCCGTGTGATGGAAGCACAGCCTTGCCTCAAGGCCACTTTTGGAAGCCTCTTTTCATCCACCAGAGGATCTGACAGGCTGTTTCCTCAATAAAGGCTTAACACAAGTGCGGTGACAGCGTGAACTCCAAACAAAGCACTTCCAAAACACAGCAGACCCCACTGGTTCACAAAACAAGTCCACAGAGTGCCCAAAGAAACTTCATGCTGGTGGGAGCCAAGGGCAGAAGATGCTGAGAGGTGACCGGGCTGATGAGCCCATCTGGCCCCTGCACTGAAGCGTTAGGGCAGTCACAGGCAGGCCAGGTCCTTGGGCATGGCTGGCCAGGAGAATTGAGACTCTGAAGCTCCCAGCAGGGCCACTGAGAAGAAAAAGCTCAGAAACGTCCCCAAGTTCAGTGGCTTAAGCTAATCTGTCTGAGACACCTCCTTCAAGCCCACAGGAAGTGTCTCCAGCACTGCTTACCTGTGTCCTGCAG
Source organism: Chamaea fasciata (assembly GCF_029207755.1). Lineage (NCBI taxonomy): Eukaryota > Metazoa > Chordata > Aves > Passeriformes > Sylviidae > Chamaea > Chamaea fasciata. The sequence goes on along the minus strand of NW_027094097.1, from coordinate 20,109,433 downwards.
GACAGACACATCCATCCGGAAGGACAAAAGCATCTCCCCAGGGTTGGTGATCTCCAGAGTGCGTCTCTCAGTGCAGCCCTTAAATACAGACCCCAGGTCCAGGACATACTCAAGCGGCTCAATGCTGGAAGAAGGAGTAAGGACAGTCCTTAAACCACAGCCTGGCTACAGTTTCAGGTGGATGGAAGATGCAAATAAAGTGGGTAATTCTGTATTCATTGCTGTAAAAACTCAGCTCAAGCATAGGAAACCCGAGGCCTGACCACCTGGCAACGACTTTGGGAAATCAGGAGGAGTGCAGGTCCTAGGTTTTATCAGCCACCCATGGTAGCTGAAACTAAAATTAGTTTAAAATGGACACTGGTTGCAGCTCCTCTGCCATGAAAAGCCAGTAGAGGTGAGTACACTGGGCCTCCACTGGTCTCAATGAAACTGCTTAGCCTCGTGTACAGCCTGAGCCTGAAATTGCCTCAGGGCCTAGAAGAAAGATTTGCCCGCACAGGAAATCTTCATTGCCCTGCAACCAGATCATATGATCTGTTCTGCAGAGCATCTTCCTCCTGAATGGAAGCCTCCTGTGCTTGTGCTGCATCATGATGGCGCAAAGGGAAGAGACCAAGGAACCTAGATAAGCCCTGCCACCCCACCAGGATTCGAGCCATCTGAGTTTGGATTTTAAAGTGTTTGCTGACACGTGCAGTTCCCTTCTCCGTTTGTCTAGTGTGCTCTGTTAGTTGGAACCAAGACGTCAGCTGGGAGTTGTCTCTTCTAGCGCTAGTCAGCAGGGACAGAATTTATGCGGCCTGGAAGGGCTTGAAGGTCTGCGCTGGGTCCCCTCAGCTGCAGGGACAGAACCCCACACCTGTGGGGAGCTGAGCAGTCCAAAGCTCAGCGTGGTGCTGGGGAAGGGAGGACACTCCTCTGCTCAGACGTAGCCTGTCAGCCACCGGGACCAGACCCTTTCTGAAGTCCCTGGCTATTCCCCAGTTGTGCAGACACAAGGATCTCTCAGGACAAGGAGACATTGCTAGATGTTCCCCACGGGGCACCTGGAGATGGGGATGGGAATCCTTACTCACTTGATAAGACTCTGGAGCAGCTCCTCGTCAGGGAACCCGCTCTTCAGGGGATGGGATGAGAGCTTTTGCTGCACCTCCAAACCAGCCTTCTCTGCCATTATTATCTGCAGCTGGGCGTCTGTCTCAGAAAGGATCCCACCCTGCTGCTGTTGAGAGGGGCTGTGGGGTCCTCCTGTCTGGCTGCTCAGTGTCCGTGACACCGCCTGCTCTTAGCCAGGACCTCATCTCCAGGGAAGTCACTCCCACACCTTTGCCTGCCCAGCCACTGTTGGCAAAGCTGATCTGGCCGGGCAGACAGACAAGCCAGGAACCTTCCAGAGCTCCAGACCCTTGCTTGCCCCCAGCCAGTACCAAGGCAGCTTGGACAAAAGCTGTCTTGAAAGGGAACCGGGAAAGCCTTGAAAGCTTTGTGTCTTGAAAAGCACAGCTTGGTAGCTGGTGCCTCGTGGAGATGAGCACGGCCAGCACAGTCCCAGGGCACAATCAGGCACCTACTGTTTGGGTCTGTAAATCTGACAGGGCTCGGGCTGGGACCAGCAAACTCCCCAGAAATGACCTGCATCTCCTTCAAAGCGCCATCAACTCCATCCCTTGAGCATGGCCTTCAGGATCTCTCCCTGGGGTAGCCAGGAAGCTGGTGCAACCCCAGAAGAGACCATGACCAGAGTGGCAGCCCTAGGGGCAATGCTGAGGTGACACATGGCTGTAAAGTGGGCAGGGAGGTCCCAAATGCCATCAGGGCACCAGGAAGCTGCTGTGGGCTGCAAGGGCCTCAGGTGACACGGAGAGGGTGGCGTGTGCCAAACTGGGCTGCAGCTGTTCTTACTGTATCGCCAGAGCCAAGCAAGCCGGGCTTCCGGTTCTGAGTCTTCCGATTCCGAGTCTTCGAGGTCTGAGTCTTTGAGGTCGGAGTCACCGGGGCCTGAGTTTTCAGGGTCTGAGTCACTGGGGGCTGAGACTTCAAGGTCTTAGTCTTCGGGCTCTGAGTCTTCTTCACAACAGCTGATTCTTTCCTTTGACTTGGTTGTTGCTGCTGTTTTACATGCCGTTCCAATGGCTCCTTATACTTTTCATTTCCTGAAGGAAGAAAACATCCACAAAGAGAAGTGTGAGCAAAGTGCCAATCCCATTAAAGCTGGGAAGTCCCTGCCTCCCACCACTGGTTCCTTCCAGAAAGAAATCCCTCAAGCCCTCTATGGAAAGTGGATGCTGCTGCTCCTCTCTGCATCCTCACCCATCTGCCTCCCCACAGAGGAGCATCTCATCCCCTGCAATGTCACACAAATCCAACCCTGCCAGAAGCCCTGCCAGCCTCTCCTAGAGCTTTCCCAAGCCTTTCAGTCTAGCCATCACCCTTCAGAACCCTGCCAGATGTGCTGGCAAGCTCTGCAGGATGGTTCCTGGGACAAAGACCACATGGGATCCTTGCTCAAGACTCATGAGGCAACCAGAGAGCTTGAGTTGCTCTGGGAGTCCTGCAACCCTCCAGGCTTGCTGGAGGTGGGCACGAGCTGCCCCGTGGGCATATGGTAGGGAACAAAACCAGAGGGGCCCCTCCTGGAGGCAGACAGGCAGTGCCCACCTTTGATGTTCCAGGGCAGGTTCACACTAAACATGGGAAAGGATGCTTCTCCTTTCAGACGGATACTTTCTGGCTCCAGGTCACCCACTTTGAGGTGGTAAGTCCTGCTGAAGGCTCCTGGTAATCCTGGCACGTAAGAAAAATTCAGCTCTTGCGTCTCGCCTGGTGCAATGGAGCCCTGCAGGGACAGGAGAAGAGAGAGGGGATGCATCAGAGTTTGATGGGGAATGGTTCAGGGGACAGACAGGCTGAGAAGACAGGTTCTCATCTACAAGAAGCCATCAAACCACACCACCATCATGATAAATACATTACAGTGTTGGCTTTTGCAATTGTTAGAGTAAACACTGTATGTTTTATAATGTTGACTTTTGTAAAAGAAGTTTTGCTGAAGTTTAGAGTTCTTTTAATTCAAATGTTTTGTTGTGATACCAATGCTGGTGAAGAATTGTTGTAATATTAACATTTAACCAATGAAGGAATTGAAGCCTGTTGAATGTGTCAAAAAGTAACAAAGGACCAGGACTAGGACAACCGCATATGCTCCAAAAAGGCCGGACGGAGAAGGAACTCTGTTAAAACGTTGGAATACAAAGAACTGCTTGTAAATACGCATTGGGCTGATGCAATACCCCGGCTATACAAGGGGTGTTGTGTTGACTGGTGTGTGCCTCTGGCTGCAGCTAATGTGGCTAAGCAGGCAGTGCTGTTCCTTCTGCTTTATTGACTTTGGCCCCTATTGTCTCATATTAAATTTTCTTGAAATTTTAACTGATGAGTGGGCTTTGCTTCTCACACCTCCTACCTTCCTTGTGCCCAAAAGATCGAGCCACTGACCCGGGGGGTGCAGTGTGTCCTCCCAAGAGCTCATCTGCCTGCAGCCCCAGCACAGCCTGATGTGATGTGAGCACAGCTCTGCTGCTCATGGGGTTCGCCCTCTGCCAGCAAGAGCCCGCCTCAACAAGAAAAGGCTTTTTTGGCTATGGAAGAGAAGCCCTCGCACTCAGCAGGGCCAGCAGCTCCTCCCATCCCTTGTAGGACAGGCATGAAGAAATGGGAAAGCCAATCGGCTCCCTCTTCCCACTGCAAGGAGGGACAAAGGCAGGAGTGCTGCTTCGGCTCAAAGACACCCAGGCAGGACTGAGAAGCTTGGACAAATGGTGGGATGATGCTGCAAATTTTTCTCATCGCTCCTCCAGCCCCGCTGCTCCCCGGCCCCCTCACTGCCCCACAAAGCCTCTGCACAGCACAAAGCTGCAGGAGGCAGGGACCAGCACGCCTACTGAAGGGCTATGTAAGTGGTTCTTAGCCCTGGCAGTGGGGAGGCAGGGCAAAGGACAATGTCCTGTGTGATCACACAGCCTGGGTAAGGCGACCCTCAGAAACGCTCCAGCGCCAGCAGCCTGACATCTCAGCCGTCGGGGTCCCCAGAGTGACTGTGAGGTGCGGTGGCGTGATCTTTATCATGAGTTTTAATGTAAGATAGTTGTTCTTTGTACCCTGGTTCAGTGCCGTTGTATTTTTAGGTCCCTTTTGTTACAAACTGTAAGCTTCTCCCTCAGCCTGCCCCACATACAACCCCTGTTTGGTTCACCTTTCCCGCCTTGGTTACCTGTCCACCATTCGTCGGGAAACCCTCCCACCCTGCCAGTCACCCAGGGCCTGTCCCCCGGGTCCAGAAGCTTCGAAGGGAGATCTCTGGCGACTGGCTGGATTGGAAGCTTTCCCCTCCTTCCTTCGGATCATTGGTATTTAATGTTAATGCTTGTTACGTCAGTAGACACTCCCCAGTTATACCCCACTGGTTGCACGTGTAGCCACCCTGAGTTTCCAGCCACTGTATAAAACCCTCTCCCTCCTGAGATTCAGGGTCTCCCTGAAGCACCGGTCGCAGGCTGAGGGCTCCCTCCTTCCTACCAATAAACCCAAGTTGCAGTCAGGCCTCTTGAGAGTCCCGTCTTTCTTCCTCCGCATTCCCAACGTGGCAGGGCAGGTCGGCAGCCAAGATCCCACATTTCTATAGATCGTGTGGGGGCGTGTCGGGGCTAGCCGGCCGTGGGAGGACACGCACCGCCGCAGTGGGGAACCAATTCCATTTTTATTTGTGCCTCACCATATGTTATAAATCCATTTTCTGACACGGGGTGAAAAATTACTACAGGGGCTGCAGTCGCGTTGGGAGCCTTAACACACTCCAGGCGTGGAGGAGGTTGCAAGGAGAAGATGCAGGCAGGCCCCGTCTCGGGGGGCTGCAAGCGACCTCTCCCTTGGGGGAGGGCAGACCGCGAAGCCCGGGCAAACTTTGCCCGTCTGACTAAGTCTTCCCAAAAGGGCTGAATTACGGGAGGAATCTCGGCGCACAAAAGCAGTTAACGCTGCCGGTTTCCCCCCGCCATTTTTGGTTGTGGTCGTGCCGGGAGCACCTGGAGGGCCCGGCTCCCTGCAGAGCCGCTCCTTCCCCGCCTGCCTACCCCGCTGTCGCCGCTTCCCCGCCGGCCACGGCCCCGCAGCGCTCCGCCGTTGCCCCGCGGGAGCAGCCGCCGCGCCGGCCGTGCCCAGCCGCAGCTGCGGAGCCCGGACGCCGCAGCCCGCGGGACCGCCGCGCCTGCCGCGGGCGCGGAGCGCGCCCAGCCCGCCGCGGCAGCACGCTCGGGGCGCTGGCCGCACACGGGCTCCTGCTCCAGCCGCCGAGCAGGACGCCGACACAGCGCCCCAGGCTTCCAGCGGTACCGCTCTGTCCCTGGCTTCTGTTACTCCCTCTGTTGTTCATTCATTTTTCTCTCTCTGCTCTCTTTTCTGTCCCCTTCTGGTCGGGGCCGTACCCTTTCTTTACCAATTTCCAGATGTAATATTTGCTGCGTTTGTGCCTTATTTTCGCCCGAGAAATCTATCAAAAAGAATTCTCCTCTGCTCCCCTTACAGCGGGACGGGACAGTGACCAACACACTTGTGCCTTCCGCCGGTGTCTGCCGTGAGACAGCAGAGCCACCCGCCAGCCAAGGCCGTGGGGGAGTCTATCAGGACAGCACTTGTCTGACCTTCTCTGCTCCCAGCAGAAATCGCTCACACCCTTCTCTCTCTCATGGCTGGGTTTGGGGTATTCCCCTCTGACTTTTTTGTCCCTTTCCCCCCCCGCCCCCTCTTTTTTCCCTTTAACGCTCTCCTGGGCCACCCGACACAGGGCTGGGGTGAGTCACTTGTGCTACTTACTGCGGTGGGCTTGACCAGAAACACACCAGGCAGATCTTGGTCTGCAGTGCTAGGGTTTAGCACCCAGTTGAATTCCATATTGCAGGTGTTCTCCAGGGTGACCGTGGTGTGATGAATTTCATTAAACATCTGGAGAGAAAGCACAGGAGCAGGAAGTTACAGACCCGGGCCTGGTGCTGGGAATTTCCTTCCTCTCTCCCGGGGTTGAAAGCAGACCTGGGAGCAGGGACCAGGGAGGAGATACGGGCCCTTGGGAAGCTGGGCAAGCCCCAGGCACAGGGCACCTGCACAGGACCAGGGAGCTCTGGCAGCACACAGACATGTGGTGACGACCACGTGAGGGCCAGTAATAAATGAACCAGGGGACACAGGCCCTCTGTGCTCTCAGGGGTCACCAACTGCCAGGAGAAACAAAGGAGGTGGCACTGAGGTGCGTGAGATGAATCCAAGAGTTACGAGGTTAAAGAAAGAAAGTTGTTGGTTCTTGCGTGTTGTTGTTTGGATTGTTTGGATTTGTTCAGGTCGTGTTGTTGGGTGTTGCTGTGAGCTGGGAGAGGGGCAGGGTTGAAGACCTGACTAAAAGGCAGTAGGATGAGAGGGGAGGGGACAGAAGAGTTGGCGGTCAGAGAGAATGGAAGTTCCCGAGTACCATCCGATGGGAAGGAGGACAGGGACCACCCTGGCCGGGTAAAAAGAATAAAAGAAGCCGTTTTGGTGAAAGGGGTGTGTGTGCTGGGCTCCCGGCTCTCGGGGAGGGAGACACACCCGGCTCAGCTGAATTGTTACTAATGAACAGTTTTCTTTTGCTTCAATGACTTTGTCCCCATTGAATTGTATCTAAAAGCCAGTGCATTTCTAAGACAGGCATTCCAGAAGAAAAGGCACCTGCACGCAAGTATTGGCAAGCAACATACTGCAACAAGGAAGTCACACAGGGCTACACAGACAGGGCCAGCAGCTGAAAATACCTGTGGGCTTTCAACTGAAAAAGAGCGAAGTGGGGATTCTTCTGGGACAGTCTCTGCAACTGTAGTGACTGGAAGCCCAAATTCTTCCCCTGATTATTGTGTGGGTTAAGCAAGAGCTTTATACAAGAGCATCTCCTTGGAGGTCAGGCTTTGGGAATGGATCAGCAGAGGGATGTCTCAGGGACATGTCCTTCAGAGCATCCCCACTGGGACCCTGCCTGCCCCAGGAGGCAGTGTTTCTCAGGGTACCTTTCTCAACATTTTGGGGAGGCTTGGAGATGACCATTTGAAACCAGCTTGGATGCCAGATTTGTCCCTCAAAGGTTGTACTTCCAAGCCGCAGGCCAACAAAGGGGCTGGGAAGGGGAGGGAGGCCTGGACTGAGGCGGGCAGGAACCCGCTGGCCATGGTTGCAGGGCAGGGAGCTGTGCCAGGGGACATGTGGGGTACCTGTAAGCCACAGTCAATCTCCCGGGAGCTCAGCAAGTAGCTGACACGTGAGGCCTCCCCGGTCAGCTTCACCTTGTAGGTGGGGCCTCCCTCCACGTGGCACAGCGCCGTGACACGAGCGATGGTGTCGAGAAGGCCAAAGAAGGTGAAGGAGGCCTGCTGTGTCTCTCCTGGCTGCAGCACACCCGACATCGGCAGGGTACTGAAAACCTGGACGGAGGACAGGAGAGACTGAGGTGTTGAGCATGGAATTGGATGCAGAAGAGCTTCTTGGAGCAAAGTGCAGCTGTAGCCAGAGGGGACTGTTCCTCAAACACAGCCAGAATCATCCTAATCTCATCTTGTATCCATGCCAGTGACCAGTGGAGGGACCATGGGGAAAATCTTCTCCCATACTCGCAGATCAATGCATTAATTAATACACTACATGAAAGTGAACTGGGATGTGTCCTGGCAGTAGAAATTCTCTCTGATGCACAACTTGCCCTTAAAAAGCATTTCTTACTGCTTTTAGAAAAGGAGGCGACTCAGAGCCAGAGCTCTTGGAGCTCAGGGAAGGATTCCAGCCCAGCTCATCTGACTCCTGATGCTTTCCCCGCCCCGCTCTGATTTCTATGCCACTTTCTCAACGTGCTCCAGCAAAAATTTCCTAAGGACCACCTGATGAGGTCCAAGGGGAGCAATGCCCTCCATCGGTGCTGCACAGCGTCCTTGGGCAGCCCTACAACATGTCCTGCACAGCCTCTCTAACAACCAGTTGCTTCAGCAGCACTTTGCGATGGGTCCGGAGGGATGTGAGGCCCCGCTGTGGGCAATGCTGAGGGCCACCAGTGGGACTGGGAGCTACAGCCCTGCTTGCCACACTGGAAAAGTGGGAGTGAGACAGATTCCCTCTTACCTTCTCAGTTTCGAGGGGAGTGTACCCTAAGTCCATGAAAAAGGTGACTCCCTCCAACCCTGGTGGGACGTAATACTTCTCCCAAGTACGTGGTGGCACCTGAAAAACAAGCCATTTTCTATGCTAGGAGGAAGAGACAGCCACTTTGCAAAGTCTCATTTTGTAAGACAGCTTCAGAGCCACCACTGCGATACCAGCTCTTGGGTGAAGAGAGAGATCTGGAAAGAGGTCGTCTGGCTGGGTCGGGAAGAGGGTACATGGAGATCAGGACTCATCACAGCTTGCTCTGGGAAGGAAGCTGGAGGTCCTATCATCATGATGCAGACAAAAGCCTCATCTTACATTGTGAAGAAAACAAGGCAAAAAACCCACACTCAACACAGCATCTGAGCAGGTTTCTCCAAGGAGAACTCTCCTGTTTCTCCCTCCCACACACCCCATGTCCAGCCACCGGCCCTGCTGCCCAGCCCGCTCTCAGGGCACAGGACAGCAGGGCGGCAAAAAGGGAGGTCAGCACGAGCAGGACTTGTTGGTGGCAAGCTAGGGAGGTAACGCAAGCAGTAGGTGTACAAGAAAATCTACCTCTGCTCCTGAAGATTGGCCAAGATCCCGTGATTCTTCCAGGGCTGTGGCTGGCTCCTCCGCTTTTCTAATCTTGAAGTGTCTCCACTGAGTTGCCGGCTTATCCAAAGGGAATGACACCGTCGTCGGTGGTTTGGGTTGGGATTTAGGTGGGCAAAGCTCATGTCTGGAAAAGAACGTAACTATGAACAGGGACCTGCAGTGGGAGGAAAGGACACCTGCACCAGTAGCTCCTGCTCAGGATGCAGCCCCTGGGTGGGTGCTGGTGCGTTGAACTGAGAAATGGTTTGATCCAGCCCTTCCCAATCCAGGCTGGAGCAGGTCCCATCTAAAGGTGGCCCAGGGCTGACACTGAGGTAGCAGTGGTGCAGGCAGCTGCAACTGCTCGCAGCGAGGAACTACAGTGGACACAGATTAACACCTTGTGGGGATGCAAAAAAACACAGTGGGAGAGGAAAAGACAGGGAAGGCAAGAAAAAGGGGAGATTTGAGGCACCAAGGGGCAGACCCAGCCAGTGATGAGCCGGCACAGCCCCCCCAGCGCCCAACGCCAGAAACTCTGCGGCTTTACCAGGTATTTATCACGAATGTTTCCCTGAGAGTGTTGGGGAGGTTGGCTGACATTTTCCAGCACTCCCGGGTGACTCAGGTCACATTCCCCATTTTAAATTGAAGCAGGTGCTCAGGGTAACTCTGCTTGTGTTTCTAATGCCACGTGAGGGACAAAGTTGTGCCATGCCTGCCTGTCACCCTGCTGAGATACAAGCGCTTCCCACGCAGTCAAACACAACCTGGATGCTCCATTCCCAGACAGGCATTCAGTGCCTGCTCCCCAGAGAAAAACTGTCTTTCGCTTTGTAGCTTGTTATCTAAGGCTGGGTTTCATTTCTGCATGAGGCGCTCTCTCACCATAACCCCCAAGAGATCCCTAATCATCTGTTCCACTGTCTTTAGTTTTAATGAATGGTTTGAGGCAACTTCACAGGACCATGGTGCCCAGACAACATTTTTCACTCTAAAGCAGTGGAGCGAGAGGCAGGGATAGGAGATGATGTGATGAACAAGTCCTGCTGTCAAGCAGTACAGAACCTATAAGGGACATGTTGCAGTGGGGAAAAGTCAACGTGAGTAACAAGTGTCACAAAAGAGGGTCGTGAGGAATCCAGGGTGTCCACTGAAAGCTGACCCCTGGGAAAGAATTTGTCCTGGCACTAAAGGAGTTGTCTCAGAAAAGAAGGAAAGGGAAGGTAACAAGAGGTTCAGCATCAGCCCAGTTGCTAAGTAGCTCTTTCTCTGGTGTTGGGACTTTCTGGGCGTCCTCCAGCACAGCGCAAGGGAGGAAGGCAAGGAGCAGAGAGCAGCTCCTGCAGAGAGGACCCATCCCAAAGCAAAGGGGCCAAAAGAGCCTCCAGCAGCACTGTGGCAGCTGGGACTAGGAGCCCTTCATCAGGGTGGACAGTGCCTCAGGCCACGGAGGTCTGAGAAAGCAGCCTTTGCCCCAGCTTTCCTTCCCAGGGGAAACCACGATGAGCACCAAATTGGTGGCAAACCTATTCCCTGAGCATCCAGCCTGACCGCAGCCGGTCAGTGTTATTTGCACAAGGACAAGGCAGAAGCAGTTTGTCAGCTCCTAGGCAAACAGCTTTGTTCTTTGCCAAGTACTAACAGGACACCAGGAAGAAGAGCTTCAAGGACAGGGCAAAGGTGCACATACCTCAACTTCTTCACATGGTCGTCCATCTGGAATGACCAGTGGTACTTGACGGGAAGTGGGCTGCAGTTGGTCATCTCCAGAGAACGCTCCTGTTTCGTGCCAGCCACGATGCCGCCAAATTCCAGGGTGCTGGGCTGGATTTGGAGATTTGGGAAGTGGGCTTCCCCGCAAAGGGTGATACGCTCCACATAAGGATGGCCCCTGACCATTTCTATCTTCAGGATCTTCATTGTTTTCCAGCTATTAAAATCCAGTCCATAAGCTGGGTCAAATGCGATGTAGAGGTGACAGGTCTGCCCTACGTCCACTGTCACAGGCTGCAAGCAGATGAACAATAATTAGTCACCTGTGGGATGACATCCCAAGGTCTGACAGCATGAACCAGTAAATGCTCCAAGTGTGACACCAGCATGGGCTTCTCAGTTCATCGTTCATTTCTTTACAGCAAGGGTCTGACTGCGGGCACCACACTCGAGTCCAGGATTCCCTCAGGCTCACGTTTCTGTGCTCAGCAGCAATACAAGGGGTGGCTGCTGGAGAGCTGGGATGCTTTCCAGGAGACACCTTCACGGCATGGCTTGCCCAGACCTAGTTGCCTGCTCCCTTCTCCCTGTGCCTGAAAGCCAGGGTGGATCTTCTCAACTCAGATAAGTTTTTGATTCCTTCAGCAGCTCTGCTGATGCAGTTCAGGCCATCCCACTGCTGACGCTACAGATTAAACTTCTTGACTTAAGGACGTCCCAACAGAAGTGCATCACCGCATCCCTCCTCTTCAAACCCCACTGCAGGAGTCCGGGGCTGCTCACCTGGCCATGTGGGAGTGGCTGCTGGTCCTCACTGCAGACCTGAAACGGCTGCTCCAAGTAGAGCATAAGGTCGAGTGGCAGCCGGCAGGTGTTCTTTATAGCCAAAGGCTGGTACTGCAGAGTCAGGACATCACTGGGTTTCTACACAAACAGGAGACAAGGAAAAACAACCTCAGCTAGCCACAGACCCAACCTCAGCTAGCCACAGACCTGCTTCTGCTGCATCTCGCAGTTTTCAGTCCCAGAAGTGCACGCATTTCTTTTTACCCTTTTTATTTGTTTCTACACTTCCAGGAGATTTTTCTTTACAGCAGATGCTTTTCATGTTTAGAAACCACAGCACCCTCTGGGGGACAGGGAAACACTCCCAGGTACAGATGAGCAAATGGGGCCCTGAGAGGAGGCAGCTGCTTGAACAAGATCTACACCAGAAAGGGAATCCAGACCATTTGTCTTCAGTTTTGTCTCTCTATTGCACAGAGCAGCACTAGATGATCTTCACTCACATACAGCCATTTCTTACAACCTTATTGGCTCATAAAGCAGCTTGTCTGCAGGATGCGTCCTGCAGTCCCTGCTACAGGGACAAGGTGTCTGTGGTCTCAAAGCTATGATCAGCCTAGGCTCTTCCTTCCTTGTCTGCATTCTGCTGGGCTTCCTGCATGGTTTAGAGAAACCAGGGAGTTTGGGAAACTAGTTCTGCATGTACTGGTATCAAATAGGTGCCATAGCATGCAATAAATCAGTTTGTGTGTGTGGCGTCAAGCAGAACCCAGGCAGAATCCGGGAGAGCTGAAAAGCTTCTAATTACATCGGAACTGCCTGTTCCAGGGATTCTGTACTTGAGTGGAAACCTGGGAACCAGAGGAGAGGCCTGAAACTACAGAAACCAACTAATGAAACATCTTCTCTTTTTCAGACAACTTGCAGGAGAGGGAAGCATGATGCTGGACTTGGGATCCCGAGATTAAAGGGCACCTGCTCTGCCTCAGTGTTATCATCACTGCAGCTGCAGGGTGTCTGGGGGTGCTTTGAAGCAGGTGAGGCTTAGGGAAATGCACAGAGCTATACCATATAGCTATACCATACAGCATTCATGCCAACAGCAGAGAAGGCAAAGAGACACAGGAGATGCTGGGTTTTTCCTTGTCAGCCTGAGGAATTCACAGGAATCTCCATTTTTTCCCTGCTTTCCTACAGCATCGGTGTACAGACATCACCGTGCCCTGGAGGATCCTCAGAAACCTCCCTTTACTGTGAGCAGAGAAACTGGCATTTCTCTGGAGGTGGCCACGATCCTCCTTGGCAGTGCAGCTGTAATTGCAATTTTACTTTGGGGACGTTAAATACCAGTCTCATCTCTAAAAGCATCTCCCCTCACTTTACAAAGTGCCTCAGGAAGGGTAAAGAGGGGCTTTTACACAAGCACACCCCGCCCTCAGCCATGCTGTTCAATGCCAGGATGCAATCCAGACACTTACTTACCTTCTCCACCCGGAAAGAGAATTGTCTGGCTGATAAATTTATAGTGGGATCAATAAACTCGCAGGTAATGGTTGCTTCTGTTATCTTCTTCATCGAGCCGCCTGTCCCAATGACAGCTTCGCAGATGGCGTAATTCTGCACCACCTGCATGCAAGAGTCACTTGTCACCAGGGGGTGGTGGCAGGGCATCCAGCAAATGCCCAGCATTGGCTCAGCACCCACCACCCACCACGCGCCCTATTCCTGCCACAGAGTTATGGTCACTGCCCGCTTTTCTTCCAGTGATGCAGCTTATTTATTTTGCACTCAACTGTCTGTAGCACTGCACCCCAATAACCACAAAAGGCACTTGTGAGAAACTCCCCCCCTTCACATGGCTTTTGGTTTACTCTGTGCTTACCCCAGAAAAACCACTTGGCACTTGTTTAATTCACTTTCTTTTTGGGCTCCTAGTCTAAGTGGTACTAACTTATTTCTCTGCCCTTCTTTGCTGACAAAGCATGCAACGCTGTCTGCCCCAAAAGAGCAGTATTTCCTTCTACCCTTACTTCGGGATCAGCACTAGGTTTTGGTGGCTGTGGAATCACAATAAAGCTGTAGCTGGTCTGATGGTGACCAGCAAGGAAAGTAAGTGGTGCTGCCACAGAAACGTGTGGTCTTAAACCAGTTTCTTGAAGGCCCCTGCTCATTTCCCCAGGCAAATGTCAAGGGACTGTGGAACGAGCCCAGGGGAGGGGATCTGATGCTTCCCCAGCTCAGCCCGTGGTGGGGACCTCACCTGCGCCTTGCGGGAGAAGCCTGGCAGCACCAAGTCCACAGACTCTCCTGGCTTCAGGTCCATTGACAGCGGCTCCAGCCCAAACACGGGGGCCGTACGTTCGGGCCTCTGGGAATCACGTTTGGCTTTGGGGCTACTGTGGGCTGAGGTGCTCTGGCCCTCCTTCCCAGCTGGCCTGTTACATTCCGCCTTCCAGAAGAGCTGATGGAAGTGGTGGCCCCCATCTGTTAGTCTGAACTGACGAGCACAGGGAAGGAGGCTAGAAGAGAAACCAGAATGGAAAATAGTATGGGAGAAGCTATTGTCCTGGTCATCAGATTGCTCCCAATGAGGATTCTGAGCTGTTAATAGCTTGGAGACCGTCTTCATTTGCAGCTCTTAATGTGGACCGGGAACAGTGTCTGATAAGCTGCCCTTCTGATGTCGTTATTGCAAGGAGGAATATGTTTCTAATGGTAATGTAGCATTTTCCAGGCCAGGCTAACAGGATCTGGTGTTTTCCTCCAAAATGTGTGTTCTGGGGTGATTCATACTGTTACTGTATTTTGCATTAATCTGCACCCGAAACTGTTATTGAATCTTTGAGATCCTGCACCTGAGGCCCTTGTGTGCGGGGGTATGATTGCAGGCATTTTTAAAAGCCAGCGCGGAGGAAGTTTCTGGACGATCCCAGCAAGCTGCTAGAAATCATCTGTCTGCTCTAGGAGAGGAAACCAGGGGAGCAGGGGCTCTCTCGTTCATAGAAGCTTTGGTTTTGCACTGGTGGTCATTTGTAGAAACTTCATTTCGCAATCAGAAACTGTTTTGAAGTGAACTTTGCAAACTCTGCTGGCAACGGAAAAATGAGCAAGGTCCTGTGTAGAAGTGTACCTCACCTGGTAGGGTTTGCAGCCCCACAGTGGCAAGGAGGCTTCCATTTAAGGGAAGGATTTGGGTTCCATTCTTTGTTTCACTCATGAGGTAAAAACCAGAGGTTTTGATACCTTTTTTGGCCTTGTGCCAGGATGGACGCAGCCCTTGGATCTTTGAGACTGTGCCTCAAGCCCTGTTCCTATTTCTATTGGGCAGGATGCCAAGAATCCGGCCTGGATTGTTACATGCTTAAGAGAATAGACCAAGATCCTCAGGGCATTTTTGGGGTGTTGTAGCAAGTGCAAAGGTCCTCCTTGCACTCGGCACAGCTTTTTCTCTTTTTTCTGCATGGCTTCTTATTTTCACCTTAATGAAAACAGTTTTGCTTTTCAAACACCTCTGATCATGCTGCCTCGCTAATATTTTAGGCCATCCTGAGGCTGCCGGTCAAACCCAGAGGTGATGCACCTGAGAGGGCACCCTAACATTCTGGCCTCCCGCACAAGCATCAGTCCTGGGCAGGCAGGGCAGCAGCAGAGCCCACGAGCAGCGTGAGGAAGCGTTGGCAGCGGCACTGCAGGCCCCACACAAACCAGCAAGTTTCCATCTGCCTCTGGAACTGCTCTGCGGGCTCCTGCCTTCCCAGGGGGGTCGTCACCCTCCCGTCTCTTTGTTCCCAGGGCCCCTGCTTGCCTGGCAGGTGCCATTTTGGAAGGGAAGGGTGCGATGCCATCTTCCCTTGGTCCCGCAGCCACACGGAGGGCCCGCCTCATCCAGGCGCCATTTTGGGAACCTTTTGTTCTGGGGGAGCCTGCGAGATCATTACTTGACCAAGTGAGGACATAGATGTGTTAGAACTGAAGGCAATTCAGTGGCAATTGAGCAACTGGTTTCTCTTTCAGTGGTTTTTGAGGGTACCTAGCAACGCTCAACTGGCCATCACATGTCTCTAAAGGTATCTCTGCCTTCAGGGAAGGAGTCAGGGTCTTTGAACACTGAAGAAGATCGTGCCTGAAGGACTACAGCAAAACTGCTCCTTGTTGAGACAGAAGGAGAGGTGGGAGTGGGAGATCTCCTACCTGAATTGGTATCCCAAGTTGAGCTCCGGGGCAAGTGGTTTGTCTGTGACAATTGTGGTGCCAGTGCCAAAAGCCAGGAGGGTGGAGGTGGTCCAAAGTCTGTTCCCAATGAACAGCTGGAGAGCATCAGCAAAAACCCCAGTGTCATCCAGGGTTGCTGTGACAGTCACAGGAACATCACCCCTGGCGGGGATCACTCCTTCCCTGGGTTCAATAACATAGCAGTGAGGTTTACAAGCCTGTAAGACACGCATAATGTGCATTTAGGATGGAAACCATACACCCTGGTCTCTTATGGGGTGTAAGAAAAGGAGAAGACTAAAGAGGGGAGGATAAAAATCCTAAAGGCCTAATTTCCCTAAATTTAAGCTGCAGTATTGGGGAACAGCAGAGCTTACACAACCTGTATTTTCCCCTCCTTTAACAGACTCTCACCTAATTAACCCAGTTTTGCCCAACCCAAGGGACGCTTATCCTCAGGAGAGTGTTCCTTCCCCAGTCCTTCTCTGGAGTGTGTGCCAAGGAAAGCTGCTTTCTCTCTCCTGGCTTCTCACAAAGGCTCAGGGCCAGAGGAAGTCATGACGGCTCAAATCCCACTCCAGAAACCACACAGCTGGAGGACACTGCTGAGAGCCTGAAGAATATCTCCGCAAAACCAGTTGAGCAAAACCCCAACACCAAACTATCCTTTCCCAAGAGGCCCTCAATGCTTTTCAACGTCCCCTAAAGGACCGAGGCCCTCACTTCCCACTGATCATCCGCTGTAGAGAGGTGCCCCAGGGCCTTCTGCTTTGGAAAAGTCACCTCTAAATGGTTATGGCAGAGCAGGAAAGCAGGAAGCAGAGGGAAAACTGGATGACATGGCTCAGTGGGCATGGCCCACTCTTCCTAAGAACTCGTGTCCTCTGGTTTCTCATGGGCTTCACAGATTGGCCAAGAGAGCTGGAAGCTGCCCAAAGGAGGGAGGAAAGGCCCCGCACCAGCACAGCTGTACAGACACAGCTCTGCAGGTCCAGCCCTGGAACGAGCACGTGAAGCCCATCCTTTACACACCAGGCCCACCCAGCCAAGGTGCATTGCTCCCTGAAGAGGTGGAAGGCAGAATTTCATTGTGTAGTTCGAGAAAGCTGTCCTGGAAAAATCCCTCACTTTAAGGTTACATTTATCCCCCAAACTGCAGGAAAAGCAGCAAGAGGAAAAATCATGCCCCTCCTCTTTGGCTCAGGAGGCTGTGGCTGGACTTTCCCACATGGCCTGATGCTTTATCCACAGACACAAACAAGTCCACAGGATCAGGTTTTAACCAGCTCCAAGTTCAACACACCCAGCATGGAGAAGAACAGACCTCAAGCCCCTCAGAGATCTCCCCCTCCAGCAGACATCCCACCCAGCCCCAGGCCCAGCCTACAAGCCCTTCCTGGCTGCAGCAGCCCTGCTCTCCCTGCCAGGGGAGCAGCCCCAGCTCCTCTGCCCTATGCAGCCTTCACATATTAAACAGCCATTCTCTGCAGCCGGTCCCCAAAGATGCTCTTCAAAGGCACAGAGACCACAGGCTGGGGGGGTGCACAACCCCCACACATGTCTTTGTGTGGACAGCCCAACTGGCCTGACCCACAGCAGGTGTGAAAATTGCCTCCCCACCAGCAGTCTGAGGACAGACCTCACACCCTCTTCTCTACCATGAACAGCAGTTTGGCACAAAGCAAATGTAGATGGCACAGGGAAAGCACAGGGAAACCCATGCTCTCCGAGGAGCAAAGGACCACAGGTTTCTCTTGATCTCAGAGCTCAAAAACCGTGACACACACAGCTAAAGACCTTCCATAAAATTATGGGAGAACTCGTCAACACGATCCAGACGAATTTCTGCTCCAACATCTCTGCACCTGATTTCACTGAGGAGTGCCCCAGCTAAAACCACTCCAGAGCCAGGTTCCTTTTGCCTCACCCAGATGGAATCTTGGAGTATCTCGCTTCCTCTCACACAGGCCGATGCATATAAAAACCACGTCATGGCAGCTTGTAATGTCAACCAGTCAATTTCCCTGGAAAACGGCCCCACAGATACTTACAATCTCTAGCCTGAAGTCTAAATCGACGAGATCTTCGTTGAAGAGGCCAAAAGCTTGTGAATTAGGCCTTAGCACTGGGATCCTGCCGAACTCTATCAGCCTTGGACTTATGTAGACTGCTGACAGCCGTCCAAGGCTCTGTAGTTCTGTTCTCTGTTACAGAAAGCAGGCAAGAAAGATTTAAAAAAAAAAAAAAAATCAAACCCGAACAGGGAAACCTAAAAAAGCTTAAACAGCTCAACCCAGCTCAAGTTATTTCTTTAGGGACAGCTACCATTCTCCAGCTGAATTCCTGGGATTTTGGGGGGAAAAAAATAAAGCTTATGTATTCACCTCCAAATTGAAAAGGATTAAGTAAAGAGAAACTTTCAAACTACAAATTATTGGTCCAAAGGTAGAAGCTTTGCAAGAAATCTCTAGTTAAGATCAGGCTGACAGTTAAACAACTGGTTCTTCGGGTGGGGAGAAACTCTTCTCTTTAGGTAAGCAATCTGATAGTTGAAAGCAAGTGCTCAGTCAAACTTCAGGCTCCCTGGCACAGCCTGCACTGCCTGTCCTCCCTGTTGACTGGTTTACATGCAGTGCCACAATGGCCCAGGTTCAGATGTTTGGTGCCATCCAGGGAATTTGGCATCATCATTTCCATGTTTTAATGTAAGCTTAAATCCTTGCAACTACTCTTCAGATGCCAGCTTTCCTTTCTTTTACAGAAAGCCCAAGGTTCCCAGAAATCTTCTGACATCCTCTTTTGTGCTGTGAGGTAACATTTTAAAAAAGATGTTTCCAAAGTTAAGAGCATTTTAAAGATTCATTAAAATGATCCTCAATTCCAGCTTAGATGAACTACCTTCTGGGTCAGACACTGACATTGCCACCTATAAGGCACGAGCTGTTTATGCCACCTGCCCCTGCTGTCCTTCTCCACAGCAGCCTGTGCCTCTTTTCCCCGGAAGAATCCCCGCACACTGTGCACCCTGCCAGGACCAGTTGCACGAAGGCACACACCTCCCCTTGCACTCACCAGTGGGTTTCTTGCATCCCCAAACACGCCGGTACAAACACTGGTGCAACGCTTGCCCAATCTTTGGATTTCAACTGTAACTGGAATCTCTGCAGCGCTCCGAGGCTGGAGAATCCCACAGGGTCTGGGGCTGGAGTAGAGCACAGGAGAGTCCTCCTCGGGTTCCTAGAAGGGACAGAATCAAATCCAGCTTCAGAGGGACCTCTGAAGAAACTTTAAACTCCTCAACATCCATCCCAACAGCAACTTACACACATTTTTAAAAATCCCCAGGACAAAGGTAAAAGGCACAAACAAGATCCAAGAATTGTAGGCTTAGCATTCTCAGGGGGTTCTGCAAGGAGGCTGCCAGCACAAGCACTGGTGTCTGTGGATGCAGCAGCTTTTCACAACCCTCGAAGATCTCCCACAAGAAAACACCCTGAAGACTAGAACGTAAGCCCTTTCCTCAAGAGATTAAACTGCATCCTAAAGCTAACATTCAGGTAGGATCCTGTTCTCAGCAGATCTTTAAGACTGAATAGAAACCGGCAAGGTCTTATCCAAACCCTCTTCCCCCCTAATAATCTCCACAGTAATATTTGAGAGGAGGAGGTGGATGCGATGCCAAACCTGGGGAATAAGCCCGTAGCAGCCAGTAAGGTGGGTGTTATTCCAAATGAAGAACTTCCTCACGAACGGCGCCTTCAGGTCGCACTCATGGATCCCCCGGTTTTGGGGGTACACTTGCAGCTCAGGAACGAAACATCTGGGCAAAGAGATGACCCCAAGGGAATCAGAGATACTGAGAGAATGGAGAACGTTTACCCTCAAAGATTGTGAAATGGAGCACAACACCTTTGTCACTGTCAAATACACATTTAACAGCCCTACGGTGAAAAATTGCCTTCAAAGTCTTCCCACTCAAACATGTCTTGTCGAGGAGGGGCAAAACCTGAGAGGCAGCACCCAGAGGCTGCCAAGTGCCCCAGGCAGAGCACTTGGTCCCACAGCTGCCTCAGCCCCTCCTTCACCCAAGAAGGTTTGCAAGAACTCCTGGAACAGTCCCAGTGATCCATGAGCTCTGGGGGAGCCTTCCCAACAGGGATCAGTGCTCAGTAAGGCTCCAGGAACACACGACTCTAGTGTCTCAGTAAAAAGGACTCCCTTCTCTCCCATGGTGCTGTTACCCTGCCTGAGAACTCAGCTGTTTGCTCCAGCCTTGGAGGGCATGAGACATCACCTGCCCCACAGAGTGGGAGATCACTCCCTCCCAGTTCCTACAACTCCCCTGGTCCTTCACTCCACAGGTCCAAATACTGACTGTCCCCAATTGCACTTGCTTTTCAAACATGGCAGCCCAGGCACTGACGAGATGGCTCTGCCTGAGAGTGGGAACAGCACCAGGGAACTGCATCCCTCTTGTCATTAAACTGACACCTAGAGCAGCACAGCAGGATGGAATTCTGCTGGAGCAAGAACAACTTTTGCTTTAAGCCTGAGAACATCAAAGCTCAAAACAGGAAGCAGAGAGAAGGGGAAAAAATAGAGCTGACCTGCCACATCAAGGACTGATTTCCCCTCTGAAGATCCTGCCCTCACCTCTCTTGCTGTGAGCCACTTCCCCACTGTCACGTGCCCTCGTTAACAGAACCAGACCCTGACCCTCAGCAGACTGCTTGGTGTGCCCCAAGCCAACGCGGGCTGGTTGCAACCCAGCACAACTCCACCTCTTGCAGGAAGAAGGCGAGGAGGCCCTTGGGAAACTTGCTTCACCTCAAGCACCAGGTCAATAAATGATATCATTCCTGGTCCCTTTAGAAAACGACCCAGGACCACGCTGGGCTGTCAGCAGGGCTGCTTTTCACCACAGGCTGCTTTTCAAGCACTGCTGTTCTCATGTCCAGCTGGGCAGAACATGAGGTCATTAAACAACACGTCTCCTTGGGAGCTGCAGCCAGCACATCCTGTGCAAGGCAGCGCGCTGGGGGAGGCCAGGGAAGTGCTGGTACCTGGCCTTGATGATCAGTGATGCCACTCCCTTGCCAAACCACTCCAGGTCCACCAGCAATTTCCGGTTGTATTCCGTCACGGTGTTGGAACACAGGGTCACCTGGTGGAAGAGAAGAGCAGTAAATTCTTCTTTACAAAAGCTCATGACTCACGTGTGATGTCCTCCAGTTTTTGTGGTAAGTAAAGGGAGGATTTTGCCTTAATTCTTCTGCCGCTCCACGTGTAGAGCAGTCTCTAAGAGTGACAAAAGCCTTCTGGCAAATACCAGATTTGTTAAGCACACCTTGCTATCAGGGCATAGGTCAGCTAAATTAAAACATTAGACTAAAGCTCTGTGCAGCACTGTGTTCAAATTAAGGGGCAAATTTTCATCTGACTACAATGACATAAATGCAGTGGAAATCTGCTGACTTGAACAGAATGAGTTCAGCTTTACAGCAGGAAGCTGAAGACAAAGCGTGGGCCAGCAGGTGCTGGGCAGTTCATGGCCGCAGAGTTTTTTGCCTTCACTGGAGATCCCTGCAGTGAACACAAATCATTCTACTCCCCAGGACAGGAGAAATGAGACCAAGAAGAAAAGCAAATTGCTTTATATAATGACATCTGTCTAACAGCCACCTTTGGTCCACGTCCGTCCTCTGCCCACTTGCAATCAAAGACATTGCTCTCAAAAACACCAAAATGCCTTCAGTACTTGACCATTATGGGACATGATTTCAGCTTGTGATTTTGGAAACAAATCAGTGCTCCTTCAGGAACATCCCGAGTAACCCAGCTCACAGAGGCCCCACGCCAGTGCAGATCCTCGCTCACACGATGATCAGAGCTGGCATCAGAGCTAAAGCCCTCCCACACTCCCGTGAAGCGTCAGACCCGCTGCTGAAGTGTGTGTGGCTGGACTCTTCCCATACCTCGATATCCTGGTGTTCCTGGGATTGGAGGGTCCTTTCGCTGGGGTTCATTGTAAACTCCCGTGGCTTCACAGAAAAATGAATTCCCTCCCTCCAGGAGGGCTCACTGTCGCTGAGTATTTGCTCAAAGCTGCTAACAGCAGGCTGAGTGCCATCGTCCGGCACCCGCGAGGTGTTAGTGAGGCGACAGGTCTTGGTGTAGGGAAAGCCTAGGAAAAGGACACAAATATCCATTTAGGCACCAGTTATGTCGTGACTCCTGGTGGGAATACCCTGGTAGCATGAAAGCGTGATTGGAGTTTAGCTCTTTATTATCTGAACTACAGATTACTGAGAAGCTGCAAGAGGAATTAGTCGTCACTTAGTTCCCTTTAACACTGATTCCAGACTGCAGCCTTGAAAATGCCTGCTCTTAGCCCTGCTCAACACTGCAAGCTTCTCTCTTTCTGATGGGGAGAAGCTCCCTCACCTGCCCCAAACCAGCACCAGTTATTTCTCCCTGATGACTGTGCACCCAGACCAAGCATTTCCTCTGAAAATTCAAACTGTAAAATTCCCTGTTAAGTCTGCCAACACTCCTACCCTTTTCAAGATACATAAAGAGTGAGTCGCCATTGAGAAGAAGCTACAGCAGAAGAAAGTGAGGATGGAATCAGGAACTAGAACGTGATGCAAAGCACCCTAATGCAGTTTCTCTCTGCAGAATTCTTAAGGCGTCTTTTGGTTTGGGCCAAACAGACTGGGCATGTGACAGCTCAGAGCCCACTCAGCTGGAGGCAAACCCGAGCCTTGACCCAACAAGCGGGGACATCGCACCCATACTACTCACTGTGATTGCTGCCTGCAAGGGTTTACCCCACCTTAACTCTGAGATTTGCTTTCCATATTGGAAAGCCAGAGATAGTGCCACGCATGGTGGGGATGTCCTGCAGAGCCCGGACACCAGCCACAACCCGCTCTGCAGTGGACTGGCTGGCCAGCTCTGTGGGGAGGAGACTTCTCCCCAGGCCTGCTCACCAAGAGTCATTTGAACACAGGTGGGGGAAAAAAACAACTGCAGGCGCAGCCCAGAGCTTCTCTGTGCCCATCAACAGTAATCACTGCCGGCTCCAGCAGTGACTCCAGCAGGGAGGCAAGAGAAGCACAAAAGGGACAAACACAGATGTCAAAACCTCAAATGAGACTGAGGTCACCACATGCAGACAACAGTCAACAACAGTTAAAAAGAAGCAAAGATACAACAGCTGCCTTCAGCTGAAGAGACCTTAGGAATGCGTTTCTACCTGTTGCCTTTCTTGTTTCATTTATTCAAAAGGCAACTTAACCAGTGCCTCAGTGGTGATGCAGGGTGGCGAAGAAGCAGATCAGGAGAGGCAATTAGTTTTCTTAAAACGTTCAACAACTTCATTGTTATGAGTTTAGGTTTCGTAGTGAATTTTGGCCTCAGTCTGGGAAGGGAAATACAGGAGGTTTGGGGTGGTCTCGGCTGTGCGGGTGGGCTTTTCCATCCGGGGCTCTTTGGGAGCTGTGCCGTGATGCCGCGGGCGGTTGTGAAGTCGGAGCCGAGGTTTGCAGGGGGCAGACCTTTCCGTCCTTCCGCGCGGGGCTCGGGAAGGTCGGCAGCGTGCTGCTGCGGGACGTCGTGCGCTTGACGCCGGGCTCAGCACCGTGATCGAACCTGCCCGCCGTCCCCGCTTCTGCCTGCTCCCGATTGCCAGTGCCCACATCTCCTGCTGCCCGTAGTTTGCAAAAGCAGCGATTTCCTCCTTCCCTCCCTGCCCGTGCCGGCTGGGAGGGAAATCACTGCCCTGCCAGAGCCCACCGCTCCTCCAGCCTGTGATCATAACCACACCAAAGGGGAAAACAGGACTCGGTGGGTTGGAAACTTCTGGCATTGCGTTGTCGTCTGTGCTGTCCTGATATATTCTAGTAACGAACTGCTATTCCTTTTCCATATTTTTGCCTGGAAGCCCTGTAATTTCAAAGGTATAGTAATTTGGAGAGAGGAGGGTCATCATTCCATTCCGTGAAGATTGCCACCTTCCTTGGCAGAATCTGTCTTTTAAACCAGGACAGAGACACCAGAAAATACTTGCTCCTATTTGATCCCACAATGGCAAAATGCTACCTGAGGCACCTGCAGTTCACACCCTGAAGAGGCTGTTGTGGCAGAACATGAGCAGTGCTGGATGCTTTTACGTTCAAGTGCTCCATTTTGGAGCACACAGATCCCTCCCGCTGTGTCCCAGCGCAGGGAACGCTCACCAAAGGAGATGTCACCGAAGTCGAGCTCATCGGTGTCGAAGTGTAAAGTCGGCCCAACGACACACCCCCTGCGATGACAGGGACACAGGAGGAAATGGCTGCGTTAAAGGGAATTGCAAAGCCTCTGGCTGTCATGGCTTGGGGGCACAAAACCTGGTGTCAGGGGCATCGTGGGTTTCAAATCAACACACCACCATGTGCTCAGCACAGTGTCCATGTGCACAGGAGGCAGCTAAAGCCAAGAGGCCAGCAGCCCACAGCCACTGATGGGGCTTTGGACACAGGGCAGGCAGGAAAAGCCCCCAAGTTGCCGGTGGTCCCATGAGGGACCCTGAACACCCACCCAGACCTGTCTCCGTGCCTCAGTTTCCCCATCTGTAATGGGATGGACATAAAGGTGTCCCCACAAACTTCTGTAACCAGCCTTTCCAGCCACAGGTTCCCTGCTTTGCTACTTGGCTGTAACTGGTCTTCCAATGGAGGAGCTTTCTCAGGAGATTTTGACCCACACAATCATTACAGACAGAGTTTTGAGACATGAAGCCAGGGGAGCCCCAAACATCCTCCAAAAAGAGCATTAACAGTTCTACACAGTGGACAGATGAATCCTAGAGGAAAGGACCAGCTTGTCACTAGTGCACCAGCTGGCACAGCCAGGAGCAATAGCTTAAACAACCAAACATGGGTGTCCTGAATCTACCACACCTCCTCCCCTGGCCTTGAACTCAGCAGACAGGCACTAAAAGTCACCAACATCCACTGAAGGCAGCACTTGAAGCTGCCCAACACGAGTTTATTTCATGGTTGACGCCAATTAATGCGCACCCTGCCTTTTGGTTAAAAGTCAAGGACCAGTGAACTGTGTCTTCTACTGTGTTCACAGGATTGTCCCTGGCTCCGCTCTACACATCTCAACAAGAGACACCTTCTCTTGCTCAAGGAGAAAGCTGCTTATGGAATAACATCCCACGCATGACCAGTTTGGGGAAGGACAGAGGAGAATCAATTATTTGATGGTGAAAGGTTCCCTCTTGATTTCCAAAATCAAAATAGCAGCACTTTTTCTCCAAAAGCAAAGCCAGTGTAGTTGTTTCTCTACTATGGGCAGACCTAGTCAACACTGTTCTCCTGCTAAGTAATAAGTTTCATGTTATTTTTAATCCATCTCCCTTATCTTATTGGTATAATCAACTGCAGATTGCTTTCATTTCTTTATTGCCCTGATCCAGTGCCTCCCAACAGCAGCAGCCTAGCTCCAAAGCTCCAGAGCAGCCAGCATCAGCTTTCCTGCTTACACTACGTTATCCTACCAGCACACGCCTCAGGCTAGCAGGGACAAGCCCTCTTGCTGCTGTGGTCCTGAGGACTGAGCTCTGCCTCCCCCATCATCACCCCTTCTCCCTTCTGCAGGGCCAGGATTATGGGATGAAGCCCATGTCCTTGGGATGGTTCCTGCTGCACAGTTCCCTGTCTCCCACATCAGCCTTTTCCTGGCTGTGGAAAGGAGGTAGCAGAGCACTCTGCACAGGAGCTCGGAGCACAGCCTGCCTCCATGCATGGCCATGAGAGGTGAGCTGAGGCTGCTGCTGCCCGTTTGGGATGGATTATTAACAGAAGTTTTTCAAAACACTGCTGCTGGTGGAGAATCACCCAGGCTGGCCCATCTCCAAAGCCCTGGGGGCCTTGCTGGGTGCTCAGGGGGGACATCCCAGAGCAGCTACTGCCCAAAGCTGATCCATGCCACTGCCTGCCATGGCCCAAGGCAGAGGGACATCCCTGCAGGGAGGAGTCATTCCAGCTCCTGGGTACCACACAGGGCAGCAGGCACCCCCACACTAAGGCAATGCCAGGATCAGAGCAGAGATTAAGACCTCAGGAAACATCTTTTTTCTCTGCCCGGCCCCAAAATGAGGTAGGTGGGGGATGTCCCAGAGACAGCTACAGATGTGCCCACCCAGAGTAAGCTCCCAGAGTCCTTACTCGATGGTCAGGATCACAGGCGTAGGAGATCCAGCCACACGGAACTGGAATGGTTCCTCAAACCGCCCCAACACGGCGGCATCCAAGGAGATCTGAATAGTCTGGATCCCACCTGGTGCAATGAGGCCCTCCTCGGGTACAAACTTGAAGCAGCAGCCCACTTCCGTGTTTGAAGGGATATAGGTGAAGGGAGCATCAAGAACTCCTTTGTTCATCAGTTTCACCTGCAGCAGCAAGAAAACAAAATGCAAGTACACGTGAAATCTTCCCTTCTTGGGAGTCATTTTCTAATGGCGCAATTAACACCCAGAAAAGGCAGAAGATGCTTTGTGCTGCTGGACGGCAGAAGTCAAAAAAATACAACAGGACAAGTTCTGCCTTTGGGTTTTCATGCGAAGCTCACATAACTCCACATAACTGGAGTCACCCTGGGGTTACCCCACGGACACAGAGCAGTCCACCTCTGGTCAGTAGCACCAAGCTCATTCAGACCTGGCCCTGAGAGCAACGTGGGGTGATTGCAGCTGCGTAGTGAATCACCACAGAGCTGCTGCTGCCCCAGTCAGCGCAGCTCCAGCAGTACCGTATCTACGCATTTACCTTTTCCCATACCGTGAAAACAATACACTGAGAAGGAGGCATCAACATCAAAATGTACAGACAGCGCCATCTTTTGGTAAGAAAACTCAACGTGTCTTTCCCTTCCACAACCAAACTTCTGAAAGTGTCTGGCATGATGTAGTGCCTCGTTTTCTGCCTCTTTCAGTTGCTCTCTCTTTTTTTTTTGCAAACTTGACCCCCAACAGGGGGGAGGCAAATAGGTAGAAAAATCTTTTGCTTTATTCCCAGGAACACTTTTCTCTTTGTAGAGCCAGAGATGCACCAAGCCTGAAGTGTGGTGAGGGATTGGACAGCAAGGGAAAGAATCCTCAAGCCCTTTGCAAGGGCCTGCACTGAGCCAGGAGGCTGGATGGCTTTCCTGTGACTTCCAGGAATGAGCAGGAGACACTTGACTAAAAATTGTTTGCGGTGGACTGAAGCTCAAATGTAGCCAGCTTGTCCCAGCTGCTTCTGAACAGCCCAGTACAAAGGTGCCTTGTGTCTGGTGCTGCCACAAAAGCCTCTGAACAGCTTTTTGACCCAGCGTTGGGTCAAAAGGGGTTGTTTTGCAGGAAGCCTCCCAGCTGATCCCTATGGAAGGCTGCCCAAAAGAAGGGACTGGGGCTTCATGAACAACAGACACATTTTTCTGGAACACCCCCTTCCCCCCCGCGCCCAGATTTGACCAGTACATCAGCTATTCCCTGCTCACAACTGCCCAGGTTGCCAGGAATTCCACAGGTCCACCAGGCTTGCTGCTGCCTCAGGAGCCATCAGGATCCATCCCAACCCCTGGTGCTCACCTCATGGGTGTGGGCGGTTTTGACAAAAACTTCCCCAAGGTTCAGGGTATCACAGCTGAGTTCAACCAAGGGTCTGCGGCCTTCCCCTCTGAGGTGCAGGGCCAGCCTGCTCTCACGGCCTGGGGAGAGATGTCCATTTCAGTACAATAATTCCCTCTGTTCTACTGGATTTTCCAGGCTGCCTCAATGCTAGACCCTGATTCTGAGCTGCATGCAACCAGCTCTTGATGCTGCAGCAGAAGATATGGACCCTTCTCTTCCCTCAGGAGATATCCCCTGGGGCTGACTTGCAATTTCTAACCCATTCCTTGGTCTGGTTTCCAATTTTAGCCACCAGTTTGCTGAGTTTAAAACATCTCTGGTGTCCTGTAGCGACAGGCCAAGGAGTGACAGGTATAAATTGAAAGAAAGGAAATTTAGGTTAGATATTGAGAAGAATTTTTTTACTGTGAGGTGGTGAGACGCTGGAGTAGGTTCCCCAGGGGAGTTGTGGAGGTTCCAGCCCTGAAAGTGTTCAAAGCCAGGCTGGATGGGGCTTGGAGCTACCTGGTCTAGTGGGAGGTGTCCCTGCCCATGGCAGGGGCCTTGGCACTAGACAGTCTTTGAGGTCCGTTCCATCCTTAACATACTATGACTCTAGGGTTTCCTCCCCATGCACTTAGAGGAGCTTTGAAATCCATTCATTGAAGGCACAAAGCTCACGAAGACTTTGGCAATTGCTACCTGGCAAACTGCCAGGCAACAACTGCCAAACCACCTGGCCCAGCAGCACAGGACTGCTGTCCTCCACTTCTGACACTCGGCACTGTGTTCTGTTTGCACAGACTGAGAGCTGCAAGGTGACAATTCCCACACAGGGAGAGAAGCAGGTGCTGGCCAAGGGTGGTCCTTCTACCAACACCCTGGGCTCAGCGGGGCTCCGCCTCCGCTGGCCTGGTGGTGTCTGGAGGTGACCCAGGCTCAGGGAGCACATTTCTAACTCAGCTCCGACTGCCTGATGGTGGATCCATGTCAAATGGACCCATCCTGGAGGCCAGTGGTCTAGAGGGGCTTAGTGCTTGTTCACTAAAGCTGTTCTGCTCTGCAGCTCCTTGGCCTTTGAGGAAATGCTGGCAAAGCCGTGCCATGAAAACATCTCCCTGCACTGCCTGGGTTGTTCTGGGATCAGCAATCCAGACACAGGTGTTCCGAGCCCTGGCCTTGCATGGGAAACTCCCTGGAAGCTGCAGGGACACTGGGGATGTGCCAGCACTGCCCTGCTGACCAGGAACTCTTCCCAGCAGTTACATGGGAGCCCAGTGGGCTCAGGCTTGCTCCATGGCTTCACTGTGGGTGAGAGAAACAGGGGAAAGGAGCTGTACCTGAGATGTCACAGTAGGCCACACTCTGATACTCCAGTGCTTCCAGGGGTTTAAAGGTCACCTTGATTTCAGCCGAACAACGTGGCCCAATCTCTCCCTCCTGAAACAGAAAGAGACAGAAAAAGATTTATCTTCAAACTTCACACTTCTTGTTTTCAACCACTCCTCTAAGCCTTTCTTCAGAGCATCAGTGATGAGTGAACAACATAAGGAGCCCAAGGAAACACTCTAAACCCAGCTCAACACACCACTGGGCGCTCTCAATGCTCAGCTGATCAGCCCCCACTCTCCACAATGTTCCTGCTGCTCTGACACAAGCTCCTGGTCACATCATGCTGCAGTCAGCTACAGTGGTACCTAACTGCCATTGTGCACTGGTGGCTCTTGGCCTTAGACGGGCCATAGGAGTAACCAAGAACACGATCCCCTTCCTTGGAAAGAAAAATATTAGTTTAACCTTTTTTCAAAGAAAGCAGAGGTTGGGATTATTCTAGGATTTACTCCAGGATGAGAAGGGATTTTGCACTGTGCAGACACCAGGCATTCATCATCTCTCACAATGCCAATACTCAGAATCAGGGCTCTGGCTGATGGGAGGACATGGGCGTTTGCTTGCATAAACAGAAAAAGAAAAGGTTTACTGTCCCCGTGTGCAAGAGAACTCAAGATGCCCATTATAACCTCCCACCCTTGTGTCCAGGCTCACAGATGACACTGGGAGACTCACAAACAGTGCGAGTCGTGGTTAGAGGAAGGGACAGGCATTTCTACGATTAACCTTGGGCTGAATTTGGCCTCCTTTTCCCAGCGAACCCTTGCATGCTTCAGGTCAATCCGTGAACTGGCACTGCTCCAACACCCTCCGCTGAACCCCACGCAGCAGCACGTGTCGGGGGAGCCCCTACCTACAAAAACTGCTCCCTGTGGACACTTCAAGGACACGGAGTGCCCTGAGCTCGAGCCCTGGCAGCAGAGCTCAGCTTTGTCAGGCTCCCAGCCCTGCCTTGAGCCTGCAGGGCAGAAATACTTTCAGCAGTGAGCTCTGCAGCCGCACCAGAAACTCCATGTCCTCCCTCTGAGCACACCGAGCCAGCTGAGGACCTGCTGAGTGACCGCACCCGGGGGAAGGGGCGGGGGTAGGGTGGGCTGGAGGAGGAAGAGGAGGAGGAGGAGGAGAAGGAAGAGGAGGAGGAAGAGGAGGAGGAAGAGGAGGAGGAGGAGAAGGAGGAGAAGGAGGAGAAGGAAGAGGAGGAGGACGAGGAGAAAGAGAAGGAGGAGAAGGAAGAGGAGGAGGACGAGGAGAAAGAGAAGGAAGAGAAGGAAGAGGAGGAAAATGAGGTTCTCAGCTATCACTTACCATTGGCTCAATGAAAAAAAAGTCATTGGAGAACAGCAGGGGGTCTTCTTGCACCTTTGCCTTCTCCTCCTGGACCTTTTGGCTCAGGAGGGAGGTGCGATTTTCACAAAAGCCCTTCACCTTCTTTATTTTTTTCTCCTCCATGAAGTCTTCCATCCAGACCTTTGGTGGTGGCTCCAGCAAATCACACTGCCTGCAGCCGCAGGGAGAGACAAAGCCAGCAGGTCATTTAATATATTTGCAGAGAGAAGCGAAAGTGCGGGAGAGCAAAGCACTTGGGGAGGAGCGGCAGCTCCCCAGCAAGGGCTGACCCCAAGCCACGAGGGTCCCAATCGGATCAGAAGATAACTTGTTGTGCACAAGCTCAGCAGGTAGCTTTACTCCACACTTGCTAGCTCAGGAGAGCTTTGGAAAGCCAGCATCCCTCAAGAGAATCTCCTGCCTCAAAGCCTCTGCCAAAACTGAGGGAGAATCCACCAGCCACCTCAGCTGGCTTTTCCTACCACTGAGCTGCTCGGGGGAAGCAGATAAAGATCACGGAGCACCCACTGCAGGACTTCCCTGGGAAAGGGAGACGAAGCTGGGTTGTGGTTACGTGTTACCAGCATCGCTCTTTGTTTCTTCCATTTTGGACCTGCCCTGTTCCCTACTCTGCCTTTCACAAGAGCATCCCAGAGTACTTCCAAAGGAAATTGATGAATTCAGGCACCGCATCCCTTCAGTGACATCCAAGGTTTTATATGCATGAAAACAGAGGCTGTGAGAGGGGAAGGGACTTCTTGGTGCAGGAGACAGACAGCAAACTCCTGGAGAGATCATCTTTTCAGGATCCAGAGCTTTTTGGGTCCCATCCCAGTGCATGGTAGTAGAATGGCCAGAGAGGGAAAGGATCCTGCACTAGCTCCTCTCATAAAAAAAAGTCCTCTCTGCTCTGAGATCTCAAAAGCATCTCTGACAGCAGGAGAGTAGGCCTTAGAGCTAACACCATCCCTAAGACTGGAAGTAAGGAAAAACAAAATGTCCTGGTGACAGGCTAGGACACAAACTGGCATGAAAATAAATGTAATTGGAAAAAAGTATTACGAAGAAAAGAAGGGTAGTGGTAGTAAGTGAATCCCTTCTAAGGGGAAATGAGGGCCCTGTATATCGAGCGGATCCGTTCCACAGGGAAGCCTGCTGCCTCCCTGGGATCCAGGTACTGGATATCACCAGGAGATTCCCTAAGAACTAAAAGAACTTCATCTGTTCACCACTGTCTGGGGGTACAGTGACTGTGAAATAACAGAGTTTTCAACATTCAGTGAAACAAGGAGGGGCATCAACAAAACTTCCACTCTGGTCTTCTGGAAGGCAGCCTTCGGCCTGTTCAAGAGATTGTTTTGGAGAGGACCATGGGAAACAGCCTTTACAAACAAAGGGGTACAGGAAGGATGGACATACTTCAAGAAAGAAGTCTTGAAGGCACAGGAACAGACTGTCCCTGTGTGCTGAAAGATGAGCTGACAGGGAAGACAACGAGCCTGGATGGGCAAGGAGATTTGGAAGGAACTAAGGGGAAAAAAGAGGGCGTATCGCCTTTGCAAAGAGGGGCTGGCAACTCAGGAAACGTTGAAGGATGTTGCCAGGTCATGTAGGAAGAAGATTAGGGAGGCAAAAGCCCAATTAGAACTTGAGGAAATCCAGTCATTGCAATCAACCTTTCCTTCCCAAAATGCCATCCTTGGTTGGAGTATAAATGGAACTGGAATGCTGTGCTGAGCTCCTGCAGCCCAGGGACACACACCCTAATGCCAGGGATGGTTTACTTGGCCTAAACCATTCAAAATCACCAACACCCCCCTGAGGCCATGCATTAGTTTCAGTCTTGGGCCATGTATCTCACTGAAACGTATCTTTCAAACCAACCTCCTCTTCTCTTCATTGTCGGCTTCCTCAGTAGGAAACATCTTCCACTGGAAGTGGGCTGTGATGTTACTCCTGTTTCTGATGAACATGCTTGTGTGGCTTGATGTGGTGATGAAAGTCTTCTCAACCTTCATGGAATATGTGCTCAATCCAATGTTGACATCTGCAGCTTCTGCGCGAAGGAATGTGAAGAAACTTTCTTCACCTGGAACAAAGCAGAGTCTTTGCTCAGCTAGCTCAGTTGCTGATGGAAGCACAAGGAACAAAGCAAACCACAGGTCACGGAAGAAAGTGTCATAGCTTTTAAATGTATTAGCAGTTCCATGGATCAGTACATTTATCACGTCCTGACAGCTCTGTGTGTACTGCGTGAGGATGTCCTGGGCACCTCCTTAACCACCTTATTTCCAAGGTGTTTGTAGAGATTTGGCCCCAAGGTGACAGTATGTACAGTGGGATTTGTCAGATGTGCTCAGGTGACCCACTCAGACCACTGGGATTTCTGCATCAAAGTCCTTCAGGTGACACTGAGGAGCCCTGGTCAATCCTGGCTTGCCGAGGTCTCCCCTGCGCATCCCACGAGACTCCTGCCCCTCCTGATCCCTTGGATCCCTTGTTGCTGACAAGCAAATATGCCTGGGGGCATGTGGGCAGAAAAAGGAGACCCAGAGGAACAGGTGAAGTGACAGCCCACAGCAGGAGGGGACACAGGAGAGGAAACACAACCAGCCTGGCTTTGCAATATGACAAACCACTACAAAATGAACACCATAAAAATCATCATCATCGTCATCTTCCTGTCCAAACCCACAGCCCCATCAGTCTTGAAATATTTCATATTGTCCTGATCTCAAAAACCAAGATGGAGCATTTCAGGTTAAATACAAAAGGACAAGGAAAGATTAATAAGTACAGAGCAGCTTCTATATGAAGTCTGAATGGGATTCCTCAGTCTAGAAATCAAATGGGAGATGTGAGAGGTTTGCAACAGCATGAACGGCCTGGGAAATGGGGACGAGGAAAAATTTGTCTTGATTTGTCACCATACAGGAACTTGAGGGCCTGAAGATGTTATTAGGCAAAAACTGCATGGATGTGTAGAGGGCAACATAGTAAAAGGGTCTGTGACAAGCCAGTGGAGAAGCGGCATACAGGACAGAGGTGTGCAAGAAATACACTGCATTGGAGAGAGTCTGATGGAGACCTCGCAGCTCACATACAGCACTGCCCAGGAGTAAAATAAAACTTCACCCAGGCGTAGCCACACAGTAGTGGAGAATCAGGGTTCCTCCTTCCTCCACTCTGCAACACCCAGCAAAACAGAATTCCAAAAATCTCAGCCCTGTTAGAGGGGATCCACTTTTTCAACCATTTAAACACCAGCTATTTCAGTTTTCTTTGGGGCAGAGCTGGAACAGAGGAGGTACATCTAGAGGGAATTGAGGGGGATGAACAGGGAGTGATGGTGGAGAACTGTCCTGTGTCCCATGCGTTGCCCAGCACTCACCTATGCAGCGCGCCACCAGGGACCCGAAATGGTCACCGCACGTCAGCGGGTGAAATCCCACTGTCACCTGCATGGTGTGACCAGGGCCCAGAATTCCTTCGGCTGGAACCACGGAGAAAGGACTGCAACACAAAGAGAGGATCAGGACTTGGGGGGAATTCTGGCCATGACATTCTTTCTGCAGTGCAGGTCACTTCAGCTCACTTGGGCAAGCAGGGAGCAAACAAACTACAGCCAAGACAGACAGAACAGCCAGGATCAGAAACAGCTACTGACCCACTTCTGAGGAGATCCAGCCCTCAGAAGATCCTGTGGGATAAAACGACCTAATCTCCCCCATACTCTGCATCCAGCCTTCTGACTGCCAGCAATCCCATCAGAGAATGGTTTGTGAAAAGCACAGAGAGAGTTAAGAGCTATCTGCATGCATAACTTGACGCTGACTGCCTCAGGAATTTCTCATTTCCTGCTACCTATAAACTTCCTCTCAAGAGATGCAAATGTTAGGGCACTATCTCTCTTGTGAGATTACAGCCTAGGAATCAGACAGGGAGAAGGAACTTTCTCTTGAAGACCACGGAATAACTACTGTTGAATTTGCAGCGTGGCTCTTTGGTTTATTTTACCTTGAAAAGATCCTGAATTAGCACATTTTGTCAGCATTTCAATGAAAGCTGCTCTACAAAAAGGAGCAATCAAAACTCTGAAAGAGTGCAAATGCAGATTAGAGCAATACAGTGACATGGAAACAAGACCCAAAAGGAGGATGCCATTTACAATCTGAAGGATCCAATCCCAGCCATATGAAGCACCATTAGCAGGAGCACATCGAGGAGGCAGAACAGGAGGGTTTTGTGTATTTACCAGCAGTGCAGTCTGGGGCCCTGGGTTGTCATCCAGGCTGGTAACTGTTTGCTTGGCTCACCAGACAAACTCTGCGCAATGTGTTGGAAATAATTACGCAAATGTCTTGGTGCACTTTGGATGTAACAGGAGCAATTAGGATTGGTCACCAGGTGAACAGTTCTTGCCTGACAAACACAAGACTCCGTGCTTTGATGCTCAGGGACAGCTCAGGTGAAATGTGCTTCTGCCCAGAAGTTGCTGGGCTTTGTGCTCTTCCACAGCCCCACTGAGGAAACAAAAGTTCCTCAGTGCTTTGCTGGTGGTCAATCTGTGCACAGAAAGGGTGTTCTGGGGAGTTTGGTGATGAACTTATCACACACAAAAATATAGAGAACATCTGGCAAGCTGAATTTCATTCATGTCAGTAGTGACAGCTGATGAACTTGCTTCAGGTTCTGCTCACTAAGGACCTATTGCTGCAGTTATGGGCCTGACCTGCTCCATTACCACTAGTGAGAACATCACTAGTGGCTGATGGAGAAGCCTTGGGCCAGCAATGTTTATGTGCTGGATGTGAGACTTTGGGGAGAGAGGAGGAAAGACAAGGCCCCAGCAGCCCCGGAGCCCGATTACTGTACGAGCTCCCACATCTGCCCCGAGGGTGAGCCAGCACTGCTGCAGGTCTCTGCTGGGGCTTGGGGGATCGGTGCCTGGTGTGGGCAAGGCACAGGATTTTTTTCTTATTGTTTTGTCAGGAATTTTGCCAGAAAGAGAAGCTGCCAGTTAAGGGAGTCCCTGGCCACACTTCAGCACTCCCTTCCCTTCCCTTCCCTTCCCTTCCCTTCCCTTCCCTTCCCTTCCCTTCCCTTCCCTTCCCTTCCCTTCCCTTCCCTTCCCTTCCCTTCCCTTCCCTTCCCTTCCCTTCCCTTCCCTTCCCTTCCCTTCCCTTCCCTTCCCTTCCCTTCCCTTCCCTTCCCTTCCCTTCCCTTCCCTTCCCTTCCCTTCCCTTCCCTTCCCTTCCCTTCCCTTCCCTTCCCTTCCCTTCCCTTCCCTTCCCTTCCCTTCCCTTCCCTTCCCTTCCCTTCCCTTCCCTTCCCTTCCCTTCCCTTCCCTTCCCTTCCCTTCCCTTCCCTTCCCTTCCCTTCCCTTCCCTTCCCACTCCTGCCCCATGTTACATACTCCTGCCCTCAGATGGCAGGATGCGAATAACACTCCTGGGAGTGACCTCAGGGGTTGCGTGAGAAAGAAGATATCTTCTTATTTTCAAATTACCAGGAGAAGAGGATCCAGCCAAGTTTCAGTTGTCAGGGCTGAAAAACTGAGTGCAAATCAGCCCTTGCATCTCCTACATCCCACCCCAGGCTGTACCCACCAGACTCCCCTGTTCCTGCTGGAGCAGTCATCTCTCATATAGACCTGGCTCCCCAAGACCCAAGGACACAAGCTCTACAGTTAAACTTAACTCCTCTGAATTTCAGTCAACATCACTAAGCTGTTCCCTGAGCCCACAGATAAGAAGGACTGTGAAGGAGACATCCCTGACGCTATAATAACCAAATGAAAACCACTGCCAAGAGATGGGGCTGGCAGGATAAATTTTGGCCTTTTATGGCTTGATTAGAGCAATATAGTGAGTTAATTGTCAGCTGTTCCTTAAGATAGTTCTCATCCTGTTAGATCTACCCTTTCAATGAATCACTACTGCACCCGACAGGCAGAAAAGATAAGGTCATGGAGGGGTTTTAATAGGTCGTCTTCGGCTTTTTAACTAGTCCATTTGTATGTTTGTTTCCTTGTATGGCATCTAAAGACAACTCCAGATCTCCCAATGGCCCCTTGCAATCCCCGGACACTGGTCTTGCTTTGAGCAGCGTATTTGCTCGGACAATTTCCAGAGGTCCCCTCTAGAGAAAGTTATTCTATACTTTTATCTTCTAAATCAGCCCAATTGCTTTTCACATAGTCACTAAATGTCTCATGTTTCTAATACACCTGTGCCTATGCCTATGGGCATGTGGTGTATTGATAGGCCTTGGAGGAGCTTGACATTTATGAAAGTTCCCAATGAAGAATTCATGATCTTTTGGCAAACATTTAACACAAACCAAAATGAAAAAACAGCAGAAACACAGGAACTTCAGAATATGTAAAATGAGATCTCAATGAAAGGGGGCACGACCTTATTCAGAGATTTAAAGCACGTGTTTGAAATTTTAAACCGGCTTTCAAAGGTTCATCGTGGAACAGAAGAGGGGACTGATGCCCTCAGCTGACAAGGGAAATCAGATCAGCTTTAAGTAACAGGAACTGCACCGGCTGCCTGCAACACAGCTCATGTTGGGCATCTGATGCAGGCACCACTGGAAAGCCATGTGCCTGTGTCCTCCCAGAGAATGGGTCTGTTTGGCTGACAGTGGTGAGTACCCATTTCAGAAGCTGCTTGTGCTCAGGAGGGCGCAAGCCAGCAACTAACATGTTCCAGCACCCCCCAGGAAATCTGGGGCAGAGAAAGCTCAAAGGCTGCATCCTGCTAAGAACACTGAAAGCAAGAGCAGATGCCATCCATCCTGCCCATTTCCAGCCGGCGACGCAGGGCAGCAGCTCCCATGCTCTGGTTCCTTTTGTTGTTCTTTCCCAACTCTGTTATCCCCCAAAGGTGTTTTGCACAAGGACAGATGAGCTGCCTCACCTCTCGGTGCCCAGCTGGTAATGAGCTGCCACACTACCACAATTCTGAATCAGCAGACTCTTGCGGGTGCTGCCCTTGACCGGACACTTTGAGAAGTCCAGCTCGTCTGGGAAGTCCAGGATAGCTCGGGCAGGGATGGCCCGAATTGGCACAACTATCCTTTCCTCTCCACTGACGCAGACGAGCTCATGGGAATAAACCTGCAGGAAAAGAAACTGTCTCAGCACAGGTCATTTGGTGCCATCTCCATGGCAGAAGAAAAGCCATTTCCTATATCCCTTCAAGGGTATCAATTTACCTATTCCACCCCCAAATGAACAATAAGTTCTACTAATATCTCACATTTTAAAGGCAGCAGTGCACTTTGCAAAACCTATCTCAGTGGCATTAAGCTCTTGTGTCACTTGGGTCATACAGACAAGTGCCCAGGGCCACCATAATTTTTACTCTCAATTTTAATGATGTTAAATAATTCCTAAGTCCCTTCTAAGGAACATGGAGCTAGGGAACACAGGACATTCCTCCTTAGGTTACTATATTCCCACGGATTGAGAATAGGACAAAGTGTTAAACTGAATCTAAGCAGCAAAAGGAAACTGAGAGAACAGCTGCACCCAAAGAGATCCTGGACCTCTGGCCTGGTGTAGAAATATCTGTTTGCTCAGAACTCCCCTCTAATTTTGCCTCTCCAACCAAGTCACGAGAAGAACAGTGCTAAGAGGTAGCAGGATGCTGTTGCAAAGAGCCTCTCTTTTTTTTTCCCTGCAAGGCCTCCTCCCTTCCATGCCATGTCCTAAACCCCTCTGTATGAACGAGCCTCCAGATCACAGCGCTGAGAGCAGACTTGCCAGGGCCTCGGCACTGGTGTTCAAACTCGCACGCAAAAGCACAATTGGCATGGAATGGGCGCCAGCTGACAGAGCAGCCACAGTGACAGGCATGAAGACAGAGCCGCAGCAGTGTCGCTGCCACCGGCTCTGGGCCCACAGGTCTGCCTGCCTGCAGGCTGTACCTGCCCTACACGAGCTCTTTCAGGCAGGTGTCCAAGTCCCCTGCAGCTCACCAAGCTCCTGCTGACTAAGGGCACCTAGAGCTCAGTGTGCCTGTGCCAGGCTGGGCCCACGGGCACAGCACATCCTCTGCCCTGGCCTTGCAGCCGTATCATGGTCAGCTGTGCTCTGGGACAGCACAGCCGCAAGGCTGGAGAACAGAGGGTGTGAAAAAGCACCGTCCTTGCTCCAGCCCCGGGTGAGGCAGGGAAGCTGTTGCCCGTCAGGAAGGCGGAAAGCTCTCTGACCTCTTTGTTCCTCTAGTACTTTGCAGAATAATGAAACCCCTTCCACTATACCTAGAGATGGCCAGACATCTATCAACACCCCTCTACCGTTTGCCTACTGTTCCCTGGGCATCTTTCTTCCCTTGGGAATGCTCAGAGGAATGTGCAGCGAGGGGAAGCAGGGCCTGTCAGGCCTGGGTGCAGGGCCTGACAGCACATGCCAAGCTGGGACTGGCTGCAGGCTGCCTGCCCACGGCCTGGAGCCAAGCTCACAGCATGGGCTGTACCCAGAGTGCAGGGACAACAATGGCTTTGGAGATAATTCTGTGTTTTGGCTCCTCCAGTCTCACCTTGTTCTCGTCAGGAGTGAAGTGGACGTGCACATCGGTAATGGCGCCTCCTGGCACGGCACGGCATGCATCACTGGGGCCCGCCAGCTGGAAGTAAGGTGAGCTCTCCATGGAGACCTGCACCCCCTGAAGATTCTGCAGGAAAGACATGGAACCATGATTTTGCCACTTGAGGAAACAGGACAAGAGGAGACCTGTCCATGCCCTGGTGACGTCCTTCCTTGACCCCTTTTCCAAAGCCCTTTCTGCTGTGGAGGTACAGGCACAGAATTCCCAAGGGTGAACTTGAATCCCTTCTGTCTGGCTCCAGCATTTTGGCCAGGGGCAGTAGGGCAGTGCCTGGTGGGAAGGAAGGGCCGAGCAGGTCAGCACCGGCAGGATGGAGACAAGAGCACCTGAACCAAATCATCTGCATATTCAACAGGGCCAAAAACCTGCTGATTTCTGCCTGCACACAGCTATGCAGTCGTGTTCCACGGAGGGAATGGGCTACCTGAAAGCATAACAGCACATTCTCCTGCGGGGAGGAAGAAATTCCTTTCTAGCAGGTCAGCTTTGGATAGGGCAGTTCTGGGGGATACAGTCATGCAGGCAGAGCAGCAAGAGAGGAGACCAAACACTGTGGCCTTACTGGGAACAAATGCAAACCTGAAAAGCAAAAGAAGGAACACAGCAATCCCTAAAAAAGGGAGATGACAAAGAGAATTTAAAGCGCCAGTAAAGCAGCAAGGAAGAATCATCAACTGATTACAGCAATCACCTCCCCGAAAGTGATGGAAACACAGACAGGTTGTGCCTGTTGACTGTGGGCTTCAAAGGCATTTTCCTCCTGGAGAAACCTTGCAATTCTTTAGGGGAATGGTCTCTCGCCTTTTGACCCTTCTGGAATTTCCTCCCTACATGTCCACACCTAATTGGCTGAATGCCAGGACCCTCCCAAAATAGGAGACTAGATAAGACCCCTGGATTTCTTTGTTCTCTCTCTTTCGGCCCCTGGACCCCTTTGAGGAATAAACGACTTGGAATAATCTGGGGGTAAGAGCCTCTTTTGAAATCTTTTGTCCTGTCCCTTCGGAGATATTCCTCCAAAGCCTCTCCAGAGCTAGCCCTGGGGAGGGGGGCCGGGCCTGCGGGGGGAATATTTCAAAACATGACCAGCACTGACTCACAGTGTGGTTTCAGTATTAAAAGCCAACCTTGGCTCTCCAGGGGTTCTTGCTGCCTGTGCAGGCAAGCTGGGCTGCTGGGCATTCCCGCTTGCAGCCAGCAGGCCAAGTTCTGCTCTCTGGGATACACAGACACAGCAAACATGCATTTTCAACACATAGATATCAACCCCTGAGCACCAAAATGCTCTCAAAAAGTCTAAACCAGATGATTTTGAGTCCTTCCTGTCTCTTCCCACCAGCCCACTCTTGGCACAAGCCTCATTTAAGAAAATGTTTCCCTGACTGAAATTCAAATGGTCTCAGTTTTCCCCTTTAGAGTCCAACACGACTGCTGACGTTTTTCAACTTTTTCCCTCTCAGCTCTCTTGGGAAACTGCAAAACAGGAGCACATGGCTTTGGATGTTCTGTGGTTCTCCAAGGGGAAAGCAGAGCACCATGCTGCTTTTGGAAAATCTGAGCAGAGCTGGATGAATCTTAGCAGGAGCCTGAAGTGGCACCTAAAGGCCTCCTACTGCTTCTGCTACATCAATCTGATTCCAGGGCTGTTTCAGAACATTTCCTGCCGTGCCAGTGCCACTAATGATAGTGATTCCAGCAGAAAGCGTAGACGACTCAGCCCCTGAGCTTTGACTGTGAGCTGCACAAAGGGAGCCAAACAGGCTCATTTCCCCAGGCAAATGTCAAGGGACTGTGGAACGAGCCCAGGGGAGGGGATCTGATGCTTCCCCAGCTCAGCCCGTGGTGGGGACCTCACCTGCGCCTTGCGGGAGAAGCCTGGCAGCACCAAGTCCACAGACTCTCCTGGCTTCAGGTCCATTGACAGCGGCTCCAGCCCAAACACGGGGGCCGTACGTTTGCGCCTCTGGGAATCACGTTTGGCCTTGGGGCTACTGTGGGCTGAGGTGCTCTGGCCCTCCTTCCCAGCTGGCCTGTTACATTCCACCTTCCAGAAGAGCTGATGGAAGTGGTGGCCCCCATCTGTTAGTCTGAACTGATGAGCACAGGGAAGGAGGCTAGAAGAGAAACCAGAATGGAAAATAGTATGGGAGAAGCTATTGTCCTGGTCATCAGATTGCTCCCACGGAGGATTCTGAGCTGTTAATAGCTTGGAGACCGTCTTCATTTGCAGCTCTTAATGTGGACCGGGAACAGTGTCTGATAAGCTGCCCTTCTGATGTCGTTATTGCAAGGAGGAATATGTTTCTAATGGTAATGTAGCATTTTCCAGGCCAGGCTAACAGGATCTGGTGTTTTCCTCCAAAATGTGTGTTCTGGGGTGATTCATACTGTTACTGTATTTTGCATTAATCTGCACCCGAAACTGTTATTGAATCTTTGAGATCCTGCACCTGAGGCCCTTGTGTGCGGGGGTATGATTGCAGGCAGTTTTAAAAGCCAGCGCGGAGGAAGTTTCTGGACGATCCCAGCAAGCTGCTAGAAATCATCTGTCTGCTCTAGGAGAGGAAACCAGGGGAGCAGGGGCTCTCTCGTTCATAGAAGCTTTGGTTTTGCACTGGTGGTCATTTGTAGAAACTTCATTTCGCAATCAGAAACTGTTTTGAAGTGAACTTTGCAAACTCTGCTGGCAACGGAAAAATGAGCAAGGTCCTGTGTAGAAGTGTACCTCACCTGGTAGGGTTTGCAGCCCCACAGTGGCAAGGAGGCTTCCATTTAAGGGAAGGATTTGGGTTCCATTCTTTGTTTCACTCATGAGGTAAAAACCAGAGGTTTTGATACCTTTTTTGGCCTTGTGCCAGGACGGACGCAGCCCTTGGATCTTTGAGACTGTGCCTCAAGCCCTGTTCCTATTTCTATTGGGCAGGATGCCAAGAATCCGGCCTGGATTGTTACATGCTTAAGAGAATAGAGGAAGATCCTCAGGGCATTTTTGGGGTGTTGTAGCAAGTGCAAAGGTCCTCCTTGCACTCGGCACAGCTTTTTCTCTTTTTTCTGCATGGCTTCTTATTTTCACCTTAATTAAAACAGTTTTGCTTTTCAAACACCTCTGATCATGCTGCCTCGCTAATATTTTAGGCCATCCTGAGG
Source organism: Chamaea fasciata (assembly GCF_029207755.1). Taxonomy (NCBI): domain Eukaryota; kingdom Metazoa; phylum Chordata; class Aves; order Passeriformes; family Sylviidae; genus Chamaea; species Chamaea fasciata. Next base: position 20,067,799 of record NW_027094097.1, on the reverse strand, counting down.
CTGCCGGTCAAACCCAGAGGTGATGCACCTGAGAGGGCACCCTAACATTCTGGCCTCCCGCACAAGCATCAGTCCTGGGCAGGCAGGGCAGCAGCAGAGCCCACGAGCAGCGTGAGGAAGCGTTGGCAGCGGCACTGCAGGCCCCACACAAACCAGCAAGTTTCCATCTGCCTCTGGAACTGCTCTGCGGGCTCCTGCCTTCCCAGGGGGGTCGTCACCCTCCTGTCCATTTGCTCCCAGGGCCCCTGCTTGCCTGGCAGGTGCCATTTTGGAAGGGAAGGGTGCGATGCCATCTTCCCTTGGTCCCGCAGCCACACGGAGGGCCCGCCTCATCCAGGCGCCATTTTGGGAACCTTTTGTTCTGGGGGAGCCTGCGAGATCATTACTTGACCAAGTGAGGACATAGATGTGTTAGAACTGAAGGCAATTCAGTGGCAATTGAGCAACTGGTTTCTCTTTCAGTGGTTTTTGAGGGTACCTAGCAACGCTCAACTGGCCATCACATGTCTCTAAAGGTATCTCTGCCTTCAGGGAAGGAGTCAGGGTCTTTGAACACTGAAGAAGATCGTGCCTGAAGGACTACAGCAAAACTGCTCCTTGTTGAGACAGAAGGAGAGGTGGGAGTGGGAGATCTCCTACCTGAATTGGTATCCCAAGTTGAGCTCCGGGGCAAGTGGTTTGTCTGTGACAATTGTGGTGCCAGTGCCAAAAGCCAGGAGGGTGGAGGTGGTCCAAAGTCTGTTCCCAATGAACAGCTGGAGAGCATCAGCAAAAACCCCAGTGTCATCCAGGGTTGCTGTGACAGTCACAGGAACATCACCCCTGGCGGGGATCACTCCTTCCCTGGGTTCAATAACATAGCAGTGAGGTTTACAAGCCTGTAAGACACGCATAATGTGCATTTAGGATGGAAACCATACACCCTGGTCTCTTATGGGGTGTAAGAAAAGGAGAAGACTAAAGAGGGGAGGATAAAAATCCTAAAGGCCTAATTTCCCTAAATTTAAGCTGCAGTATTGGGGAACAGCAGAGCTTACACAACCTGTATTTTCCCCTCCTTTAACAGACTCTCACCTAATTAACCCAGTTTTGCCCAACCCAAGGGACGCTTATCCTCAGGAGAGTGTTCCTTCCCCAGTCCTTCTCTGGAGTGTGTGCCAAGGAAAGCTGCTTTCTCTCTCCTGGCTTCTCACAAAGGCTCAGGGCCAGAGGAAGTCATGACGGCTCAAATCCCACTCCAGAAACCACACAGCTGGAGGACACTGCTGAGAGCCTGAAGAATATCTCCGCAAAACCAGTTGAGCAAAACCCCAACACCAAACTATCCTTTCCCAAGAGGCCATCAATGCTTTTCAACGTCCCCTAAAGGACCGAGGCCCTCACTTCCCACTGGTCATCCGCTGTAGAGAGGTGCCCCAGGGCCTTCTGCTTTGGAAAAGTCACCTCTAAATGGTTATGGCAGAGCAGGAAAGAAGGAAGCAGAGGGAAAACTGGATGACATGTGCTCAGTGGGCATGGCCCACTCTTCCTAAGAACTCGTGTCCTCTGGTTTCTCATGGGCTTCACAGATTGGCCAAGAGAGCTGGAAGCTGCCCAAAGGAGGGAGGAAAGGCCCCGCACCAGCACAGCTGCACAGACACAGCTCTGCAGGTCCAGCCCTGGAACGAGCACGTGAAGCCCATCCTTTACACACCAGGCCCACCCAGCCAAGGTGCATTGCTCCCTGAAGAGGTGGAAGGCAGAATTTCATTGTGTAGTTCGAGAAAGCTGTCCTGGAAAAATCCCTCACTTTAAGGTTACATTTATCCCCCAAACTGCAGGAAAAGCAGCAAGAGGAAAAATCATGCCCCTCCTCCTTGGCTCAGGAGGCTGTGGCTGGACTTTCCCACATGGCCTGATGCTTTATCCACAGACACAAACAAGTCCACAGGATCAGGTTTTAACCAGCTCCAAGTTCAACACACCCAGCATGGAGAAGAACAGACCTCAAGCCCCTCAGAGATCTCCCCCTCCAGCAGACATCCCACCCAGCCCCAGGCCCAGCCTACAAGCCCTTCCTGGCTGCAGCAGCCCTGCTCTCCCTGCCAGGGGAGCAGCCCCAGCTCCTCTGCCCTGTGCAGCCTTCACATATTAAACAGCCATTCTCTGCAGCCGGTCCCCAAAGATGCTCTTCAAAGGCACAGAGACCACAGGCTGGGGGGGTGCACAACCCCCACACATGTCTTTGTGTGGACAGCCCAACTGGCCTGACCCACAGCAGGTGTGAAAATTGCCTCCCCACCAGCAGTCTGAGGACAGACCTCACACCCTCTTCTCTACCATGAACAGCAGTTTGGCACAAAGCAAATGTAGATGGCACAGGGAAAGCACAGGGAAACCCATGCTCTCCGAGGAGCAAAGGACCACAGGTTTCTCTTGATCTCAGAGCTCAAAAACCGTGACACACACAGCTAAAGACCTTCCATAAAATTATGGGAGAACTCGTCAACACAATCCAGACGAATTTCTGCTCCAACATCTCTGCACCTGATTTCACTGAGGAGTGCCCCAGCTAAAACCACTCCAGAGCCAGGTTCCTTTTGCCTCACCCAGATGGAATCTTGGAATATCTTGCTTCCTCTCACACAGGCCGATGCATATAAAAACCACGTCATGGCAGCTTGTAATGTCAACCAGTCAATTTCCCTGGAAAACGGCCCCACAGATACTTACAATCTCTAGCCTGAAGTCTAAATCGACGAGACCTTCGTTGAAGAGGCCAAAAGCTTGTGAATTAGGCCTTAGCACTGGGATCCTGCCGAACTCTATCAGCCTTGGACTTATGTAGACTGCTGACAGCCGTCCAAGGCTCTGTAGTTCTGTTCTCTGTTACAGAAAGCAGGCAAGAAAGAGTAAAAAAAAAAAATCAAACCCAAACAGGGAAACCTAAAAAAGCTTAAACAGCTCAACCCAGCTCAAGTTATTTCTTTAGGGACAGCTACCATTCTCCAGCTGAATTCCTGGGATTTTGGGGGGAAAAAAATAAAGCTTATGTATTCACCTCCAAATTGAAAAGGATTAAGTAAAGAGAAACTTTCAAACTACAAATTATTGGTCCAAAGGTAGAAGCTTTGCAAGAAATCTCTAGTTAAGATCAGGCTGACAGTTAAACAACTGGTTCTTCGGGTGGGGAGAAACTCTTCTCTTTAGGTAAGCAATCTGATAGTTGAAAGCAAGTGCTCAGTCAAACTTCAGGCTCCCTGGCACAGCCTGCACTGCCTGTCCTCCCTGTTGACTGGTTTACATGCAGTGCCACAATGGCCCAGGTTCAGATGTTTGGTGCCATCCAGGGAATTTGGCATCACCATTTCCATGTTTTAATGTAAGCTTAAATCCTTGCAACTACTCTTCAGATGCCAGCTTTCCTTTCTTTTACAGAAAGCCCAAGGTTCCCAGAAATCTTCTGACATCCTCTTTTGTGCTGAGAGGTAACATTTTAAAAAAGATGTTTCCAAAGTTAAGAGCATTTTAAAGATTCATTAAAATGATCCTCAATTCCAGCTTAGATGAACTACCTTCTGGGTCAGACACTGACATTGCCACCTATAAGGCACGAGCTGTTTATGCCACCTGTCCCTGCTGTCCTTCTCCACAGCAGCCTGTGCCTCTTTTCCCCGGAAGAATCCCCGCACACTGTGCACCCTGCCAGGACCAGTTGCACGAAGGCACACACCTCCCCTTGCACTCACCAGTGGGTTTCTTGCATCCCCAAACACGCCGGTACAAACACTGGTGCAACGCTTGCCCAATCTTTGGATTTCAACTGTAACTGGAATCTCTGCAGCGCTCCGAGGCTGGAGAATCCCACAGGGTCTGGGGCTGGAGTAGAGCACAGGAGAGTCCTCCTCGGGTTCCTAGAAGGGACAGAATCAAATCCAGCTTCAGAGGGACCTCTGAAGAAACTTCAAACTCCTTAACATCCATCCCAACAGCAACTTACACACATTTTTAAAAATCCCCAGGACAAAGGTAAAAGGCACAAACAAGATCCAAGAATTGTAGGCTTAGCATTCTCAGGGGGTTCTGCAAGGAGGCTGCCAGCACAAGCACTGGTGTCTGTGGATGCAGCAGCTTTTCACAACCCTCAAAGATCTCCCACAAGAAAACACCCTGAAGACTAGAACGTAAGCCCTTTCCTCAAGAGATTAAACTGCATCCTAAAGCTAACATTCAGGTAGGATCCTGTTCTCAGCAGATCTTTAAGACTGAATAGGAACCGGCAAGGTCTTATCCAAACCCTCTTCCCCCCTAATAATCTCCACAGTAATATTTCAGAGGAGGAGGTGGATGCGATGCCAAACCTGGGGAATAAGCCCGTAGCAGCCAGGAAGGTGGGTGTTATTCCAAATGAAGAACTTCCTCACGAACGGGGCCTTCAGGTCGCACTCATGGAACCCCCGGTTTTGGGGGTACACTTGCAGCTCAGGAACGAAACATCTGGGCAAAGAGATGACCCCAAGGGAATCAGAGATACTGAGAGAATGGAGAACGTTTACCCCCAAAGATTGTGAAATGGAGCACAACACCTTTGTCACTGTCAAATACACATTTAACAGGCCTACGGTGAAAAATTGCCTTTAAAGTCCTCCCACTCAAACATGTCTTGTCGAGGAGGGGCAAAACCTGAGAGGCAGCACCCAGAGGCTGCCAAGTGCCCCAGGCAGAGCACTTGGTCCCACAGCTGCCTCAGCCCCTCCTTCGCCCAAGAAGGTTTGCAAGAACTCCTGGAACAGTCCCAGTGATCCATGAGCTCTGGGGGAGCCTTCCCAACAGGGATCAGTGCTCAGTAAGGCTCCAGGAACACACGACTCTAGTGTCTCAGTAAAAAGGACTCTCTTCTCTCCCATGGTGCTGTTACCCTGCCTGAGAACTCAGCTGTTTGCCCCAGCCTTGGAGGGCATGAGACATCACCTGCCCCACAGAGTGGGAGATCACTCCCTCCCAGTTCCTAAAACTCCCCTGGTCCTTCACTCCACAGGTCCAAACACTGACTGTCCCCAATTGCACTTGCTTTTCAAACATGGCAGCCCAGGCACTGACGAGATGGCTCTGCCTGGGAGTGGGAACAGCACCAGGGAATTGCATCCCTCTTGTCATTAAACTGACACCTAGAGCAGCACAGCAGGATGGAATTCTGCTGGAGCAAGAACAACTTTTGCTTTAAGCCTGAGAACATCAAAGCTCAAAACAGGAAGCAGAGAGAAGGGGAAAAAGTAGAGCTGACCTGCCACATCAAGGACTGATTTCCCCTCTGAAGATCCTGCCCTCACCTCTCTTGCTGTGAGCCACTTCCCCACTGTCACGTGCCCTCGTTAACAGAACCAGACCCTGACCCTCAGCAGACTGCTTGGTGTGCCCCAAGCCAACGCGGGCTGGTTGCAACCCAGCACAACTCCACCTCTTGCAGGAAGAAGGCGAGGAGGCCCTTGGGAAATTTGCTTCACCTCAAGCACCAGGTCAATAAATGATATCATTCCTGGTCCCTTTAGAAAACGACCCAGGACCACGCTGGGCTGTCAGCAGGGCTGCTTTTCACCACAGGCTGCTTTTCAAGCACTGCTGTTCTCATGTCCAGCTGGGCAGAACATGAGGTCATTAAACAACACGTCTCCTTGGGAGCTGCAGCCAGCACGTCCTGTGCAAGGCAGTGCGCTGGGGGAGGCCAGGGAAGTGCTGGTACCTGGCCTTGATGATCAGTGATGCCACTCCCTTGCCAAACCACTCCAGGTCCACCAGCAATTTCCGGTTGTATTCCGTCACAGTGTTGGAACACAGGGTCACCTGGTGGAAGAGAAGAGCAGTAAATTCTTCTTTACAAAAGCTCATGACTCACGTGTGATGTCCTCCAGTTTTTGTGGTAAGAAAAGGGAGGATTTTGCCTTAATTCTTCGGCTGCTCCACGTGTAGAGCAGTCTCTAAGAGTGACAAAAGCCTTCTGGCAAATACCAGATTTGTTAAGCACACCTTGCTATCAGGGCATAGGTCAGCTAAATTAAAACATTAGACTAAAGCTCTGTGCAGCACTGTGTTCAAATTAAGGGGCAAATTTTCATCTGACTACAATGACATAAATGCAGTGGAAATCTGCTGACTTGAACAGAATGAGTTCAGCTTTACAGCAGGAAGCTGAAGACAAAGCGTGGGCCAGCAGGTGCTGGGCAGTTCATGGCCGCAGAGTTTTTTGCCTTCACTGGAGATCCCTGCAGTGAACACAAATCATTCTACTCCCCAGGACAGGAGAAATGAGACCAAGAAGAAAAGCAAACTGCTTTATATAATGACATCTCTCTAACAGCCACCTTTGGTCCTCGTCCGTCCTCTGCCCACTTGCAATCAAAGACATTGCTCTCAAAAACACCAAAATGCCTTCAGTACTTGACCATTATGGGACATGATTTCAGCTTGTGATTTTGGAAACAAATCAGTGCTCCTTCAGGAACGTCCCGAGGAACCCAGCTCACAGAGGCCCCACGCCAGTGCAGATCCTCGCTCACACGATGATCAGAGCTGGCATCAGAGCTAAAGCCCTCCCACACTCCCGTGAAGCTTCAGACCCGCTGCTGAAGTGTGTGTGGCTGGACTCTTCCCATACCTCGATATCCTGGTGTTCCTGGGATTGGAGGGTCCTTTCGCTGGGGTTCAGTGTAAACTCCCTTGGCTTCACAGAAAAATGAATTCCCTCCCTCCAGGAGGGCTCACTGTCGCTGAGTATTTGCTCAAAGCTGCTAACAGCAGGCTGAGTGCCATCGTCCGACACCCGCGAGGTGTTAGTGAGGCGACAGGTCTTGGTGTAGGGAAAGCCTAGGAAAAGGACACAAATATCCATTTAGGCACCAGTTATGTCGTGACTCCCGGTGGGAATACCCTGGTAGCATGAAAGCGTGATTGGAGTTTAGCTCTTTATTATCTGAACTACAGATTACTGAGAAGCTGCAAGAGGAATTAGTCGTCACTTAGTTCCCTTTAACACTGATTCCAGACTGCAGCCTTGAAAATGCCTGCTCTTAGCCCTGCTCAACACTGCAAGCTTCTCTCTTTCTGATGGGGAGAAGCTCCCTCACCTGCCCCAAACCAGCACCAGTTATTTCTCCCTGATGACTGTGCACCCAGACCGAGCATTTCCTCTGAAAATTCAAACTGTAAAATTCCCTGTTAAGTCTGCCAACACTCCTACCCTTTTCAAGATACATAAAGAGTGAGTCGCCATTGAGAAGAAGCTACAGCAGAAGAAAGTGAGGATGGAATCAGGAACTAGAACGTGATGCAAAGCACCCTAATGCAGTTTCTCTCTGCAGAATTCTTAAGGCGTCTTTTGGTTTGGGCCAAACAGACTGGGCATGTGACAGCTCAGAGCCCACTCAGCTGGAGGCAAACCCGAGCCTTGACCCAACAAGCGGGGACATCGCACCCATACTACTCACTGTGATTGCTGCCTGCAAGGGTTTACCCCACCTTAACTCTGAGATTTGCTTTCCATATTGGAAAGCCAGAGATAGTGCCACGCATGGTGGGGATGTCCTGCAGAGCCCGGACACCAGCCACAACCCGCTCTGCAGTGGACTGGCTGGCCAGCTCTGTGGGGAGGAGACTTCTCCCCAGGCCTGCTCACCAAGAGTCATTTGAACACAGGTGGGGGAAAAAAACAACTGCAGGCGCAGCCCAGAGCTTCTCTGTGCCCATCAACAGTAATCACTGCCGGCTCCAGCAGTGACTCCAGCAGGGAGGCAAGAGAAGCACAAAAGGGACAAACACAGATGTCAAAACCTCAAATGAGACTGAGGTCACCACATGCAGACAACAGTCAACAACAGTTAAAAAGAAGCAAAGATACAACAGCTGCCTTCAGCTGAAGAGACCTTAGGAATGCGTTTCTACCTGTTGCCTTTCTTGTTTCATTTATTCAAAAGGCAACTTAACAAGTGCCTCAGTGGTGATGCAGGGTGGCGAAGAAGCAGATCAGGAGAGGCAATTAGTTTTCTTAAAACGTTCAACAACTTCATTGTTATGAGTTTAGGTTTCGTAGTGAATTTTGGCCTCAGTCTGGGAAGGGAAATACAGGGGGTTTGGGGTGGTCTCGGCTGTGCGGGTGGGCTTTTCCATCCGGGGCTCTTTGGGAGCTGTGCCGTGATGCCGCGGGCGGTTGTGAAGTCGGAGCCGAGGTTTGCAGGGGGCAGACCTTTCCGTCCTTCCGCCGGGGCTCGGGAAGGTCGGCAGCGTGCTGCTGCGGGACGTCGTGCGCTTGACGCCGGGCTCAGCACCGTGATCGAACCTGCCCGCCGTCCCCGCTTCTGCCTGCTCCCGATTGCCAGTGCCCACATCTCCTGCTGCCCGTAGTTTGCAAAAGCAGCGATTTCCTCCTTCCCTCCCTGCCCGTGCCGGCTGGGAGGGAAATCACTGCCCTGCCAGAGCCCACCGCTCCTCCAGCCTGTGATCATAACCACACCAAAGGGGAAAACAGGACTCGGCGGGTTGGAAACTTCTGGCATTGCGTTGTTGTCTGTGCTGTCCGGATATACTCTAGTAACGAACTGCTATTCCTTTTCCATATTTTTGCCTGGAAGCCCTGTAATTTCAAAGGTACAGTAATTTGGAGAGAGGAGGGTCATCATTCCATTCCGTGAAGATTGCCACCTTCCTTGGCAGAATCTGTCTTTTAAACCAGGACAGAGACACCAGAAAATACTTGCTCCTATTTGATCCCACAATGGCAAAATGCTACCTGAGGCACCTGCAGTTCACACCCTGAAGAGGTTGTTGTGGCAGAACATGAGCAGTGCTGGATGCTTTTACGTTCAAGTGCTCCATTTTGGAGCACACAGATCCCTCCCGCTGTGTCCCAGCGCAGGGAACACTCACCAAAGGAGATGTCACCGAAGTCGAGCTCATCGGTGTCGAAGTGTAAAGTCGGCCCGACGACACACCCCCTGCGATGACAGGGACACAGGAGGAAATGGCTGCGTTAAAGGGAATTGCAAAGCCTCCGGCTGTCGTGGCTTGGGGGCACAAAACCTGGTGTCAGGGGCATCGTGGGTTTCAAATCAACACACCACCATGTGCTCAGCACAGTGTCCATGTGCACAGGAGGCAGCTAAAGCCAAGAGGCCAGCAGCCCACAGCCACTGATGGGGCTTTGGACGCAGGGCAGGCAGGAAAAGCCCCCAAGTTGCCGGTGGTCCCATGAGGGACCCTGAACACCCACCCAGACCTGTCTCCGTGCCTCAGTTTCCCCATCTGTAATGGGATGGACATAAAGGTGTCCCCACAAACTTCTGTAACCAGCCTTTCCAGCCACAGGTTCCCTGCTTTGCTACTTGGCTGTAACTGGTCTTCCAATGGAGGAGCTTTCTCAGGAGATTTTGACCCACACAATCATTACAGACAGAGTTTTGAGACATGAAGCCAGGGGAGCCCCAAACATCCTCCAAAAAGAGCATTAACAGTTCTACACAGTGGACAGATGAATCCTAGAGGAAAGGACCAGCTTGTCACTAGTGCACCAGCTGGCACAGCCAGGAGCAATAGCTTAAACAACCAAACATGGGTGTCCTGAATCTACCACACCTCCTCCCCTGGCCTTGAACTCAGCAGACAGGCACTAAAAGTCACCAACATCCACTGAAGGCAGCACTTGAAGCTGCCCAACACGAGTTTATTTCATGGTTGACGCCAATCAATGCGCACCCTGCCTTTTGGTTAAAAGTCAAGGACCAGTGAACTGTGTCTTCTCCTGTGTTCACAGGACTGTCCCTGGCTCCGCTCTACACATCTCAACAAGAGACACCTTCTCTTGCTCAAGGAGAAAGCTGCTTATGGAATAACATCCCACGCATGACCAGTTTGGGGGAGGGACAGAGGAGAATCAATTATTTGATGGTGAAAGGTTCCCTCTTGATTTCCAAAATAAAAATAGCAGCACTTTTTCTCCAAAAGCAAAGCCAGTGTAGTTGTTTCTCTACTATGGGCAGACCTAGTCAACACTGTTCTCCTGCTAAGTAATAAGTTTCATGTTCTTTTTAATCCATCTCCCTTATCTTATTGGTATAATCAACTGCAGATTGCTTTCATTTCTTTATTGCCCTGATCCAGTGCCTCCCAACAGCAGCAGCCTAGCTCCAAAGCTCCAGAGCAGCCAGCATCAGCTTTCCTGCTTACACTACGTTATCCTACCAGCACACGCCTCAGGCTAGCAGGGACAAGCCCTCATGCTGCTGTGGTCCTGAGGACTGAGCTCTGCCTCCCCCATCATCACCCCTTCTCCCTTCTGCAGGGCCAGGATTATGGGATGAAGCCCATGTCCTTGGGACGGTTCCTGCTGCACAGTTCCCTGTCTCCCACATCAGCCTTTTCCTGGCTGTGGAAAGGAGGTAGCAGAGCACTCTGCACAGGAGCTCGGAGCACAGCCTGCCTCCATGCATGGCCATGAGAGGTGAGCTGAGGCTGCTGCTGCCCGTTTGGGATGGATTATTAACAGAAGTTTTTCAAAACACTGCTGCTGGTGGAGAATCACCCAGGCTGGCCCATCTCCAAAGCCCTGGGGGCCTTGCTGGGTGCTCAGGGGGGACATCCCAGAGCAGCTACTGCCCAAAGCTGATCCATGCCACTGCCTGCCATGGCCCAAGGCAGAGGGACATCCCTGCAGGGAGGAGTCATTCCAGCTCCCGGGTACCACACAGGGCAGCAGGCACCCCCACACTAAGGCAATGCCAGGATCAGAGCAGAGATTAAGACCTCAGGAAACATCTTTTTTCTCTGCCCGACCCCAAAATGAGGTAGGTGGGGGATGTCCCAGAGACAGCTACAGATGTGCCCACCCAGAGTAAGCTCCCAGAGTCCTTACTCGATGGTCAGGATCACAGGCGTAGGAGATCCAGCCACACGGAACTGGAATGGTTCCTCAAACCGCCCCAACACGGCGGCATCCAAGGAGATCTGAATAGTCTGGATCCCACCTGGTGCAATGAGGCCCTCCTCGGGTACAAACTTGAAGCAGCAGCCCACTTCCGTGTTTGAAGGGATATAGGTGAAGGGAGCATCAAGAACTCCTTTGTTCATCAGTTTCACCTGCAGCAGCAAGAAAACAAAATGCAAGTACACGTGAAATCTTCCCTTCTTGGGAGTCATTTTCTAATGGCGCAATTAACACCCAGAAAAGGCAGAAGATGCTTTGTGCTGCTGGACGGCAGAAGTCAAAAAAATACAACAGGACAAGTTCTGCCTTTGGGTTTTCATGCGAAGCTCACATAACTCCACATAACTGGAGTCACCCTGGGGTTACCCCACGGACACAGAGCAGTCCACCTCTGGTCAGTAGCACCAAGCTCATTCAGACCTGGCCCTGAGAGCAACGTGGGGTGATTGCAGCTGCGTAGTGAATCACCACAGAGCTGCTGCTGCCCCAGTCAGCACAGCTCCAGCAGTACCGTATCTACGCATTTACCTTTTCCCATACCGTGAAAACAATACACTGAGAAGGAGGCATCAACATCAAAATGTACAGACAGCGCCATCTTTTGGTAAGAAAACTCAACGTGTCTTTCTCTTCCACAACCAAACTTCTGAAAGTGTCTGGCATGATGTAGTGCCTCGTTTTCTGCCTCTTTCAGTTGCTCTCTCTTTTTTTTTGCAAACTTGACCCCCAACAGGGGGGAGGCAAATAGGTAGAAAAATCTTTTGCTTTATTCCCAGGAACACTTTTCTCTTTGTAGAGCCAGAGATGCACCAAGCCTGAAGTGTGGTGAGGGATTGGACAGCAAGGGAAAGAATCCTCAAGCCCTTTGCAAGGGCCTGCACTGAGCCAGGAGGCTGGATGGCTTTCCTGTGACTTCCAGGAATGAGCAGGAGACACTTGACTAAAAATTGTTTGCGGTGGACTGAAGCTCAAATGTAGCCAGCTTGTCCCAGCTGCTTCTGAACAGCCCAGTACAAAGGTGCCTTGTGTCTGGTGCTGCCACAAAAGCCTCTGAACAGCTTTTTGACCCAGCGTTGGGTCAAAAGGGGTTGTTTTGCAGGAAGCCTCCCAGCTGATCCCTATGGAAGGCTGCCCAAAAGAAGGGACTGGGGCTTCATGAACAACAGACACATTTTTCTGGAACACCCCCTTCCCCCCCCGCCCAGATTTGACCAGTACATCAGCTATTCCCTGCTCACAACTGCCCAGGTTGCCAGGAATTCCACAGGTCCACCAGGCTTGCTGCTGCCTCAGGAGCCATCAGGATCCATCCCAACCCCTGGTGCTCACCTCATGGGTTTGGGCGGTTTTGACAAAAACTTCCCCAAGGTTCAGGGTATCACAGCTGAGTTCAACCAAGGGTCCGCGGCCTTCCCCTCTGAGGCGCAGGGCCAGCCTGCTCTCACGGCCTGGGGAGAGATGTCCATTTCAGTACAATAATTCCCTCTGTTCTACTGGATTTTCCAGGCTGCCTCAATGCTAGACCCTGATTCTGAGCTGCATGCAACCAGCTCTTGATGCTGCAGCAGAAGATATGGACCCTTCTCTTCCCTCAGGAGATATCCCCTGGGGCTGACTTGCAATTTCTAACCCATTCCTTGGGCTGGTTTCCAATTTTAGCCACCAGTTTGCTGAGTTTAAAACATCTCTGGTGTCCTGTAGCGACAGGCCAAGGAGTGACAGGTATAAATTGAAAGAAAGGAAATTTAGGTTAGATATTGAGAAGAATTTTTTTACTGTGAGGTGGTGAGACGCTGGAGTAGGTTCCCCAGGGGAGTTGTGGAGGTTCCAGCCCTGAAAGTGTTCAAAGCCAGGCTGGATGGGGCTTGGAGCTACCTGGTCTAGTGGGAGGTGTCCCTGCCCATGGCAGGGGCCTTGGCACTAGACAGTCTTTGAGGTCCGTTCCATCCTTAACATACTATGACTCTAGGGTTTCCTCCCCATGCACTTAGAGGAGCTTTGAAATCCATTCGGTGAAGGCACAAAGCTCACGAAGACTTTGGCAATTGCTACCTGGCAAACTGCCAGGCAACAACTGCCAAACCACCTGGCCCAGCAGCACAGGACTGCTGTCCTCCACTTCTGACACTCGGCACTGTGTTCTGTTTGCACAGACTGAGAGCTGCAAGGTGACAATTCCCACACAGGGAGAGAAGCAGGTGCTGGCCAAGGGTGGTCCTTCTACCAACACCCTGGGCTCAGCGGGGCTCCGCCCCTGCTGGCCTGGTGGTGTCTGGAGGTGATCCAGGCTCAGGGAGCACATTTCTAACTCAGCTCCTACTGCCTGATGATGGATCCACGTCAAATGGACCCATCCTGGAGGTCAGTGGTCTAGAGGGGCTTAGTGCTTGTTCACTAAAGCTGTTCTGCTCTGCAGCTCCTTGGCCTTTGAGGAAATGCTGGCAAAGCCGTGCCATGAAAACATCTCCCTGCACTGCCTGGGTTGTTCTGGGATCAGCAATCCAGACACAGGTGTTCCGAGCCCTGGCCTTGCATGGGAGACTCCCTGGAAGCTGCAGGGACACTGGGGATGTGCCAGCACTGCCCTGCTGACCAGGAACTCTTCCCAGCAGTTACATGGGAGCCCAGTGTGCTCAGGCTTGCTCCATGGCTGCACTGTGGGTGAGAGAAGCAGGGGAAAGGAGCTGTACCTGAGATGTCACAGTAGGCCACACTCTGATACTCCAGTGCTTCCAGGGGTTTAAAGGTCACCTTGATTTCAGCCGAACAACGTGGCCCAATCTCTCCCTCCTGAAACAGAAAGAGACAGAAAAAGATTTATCTTCAAACTTCACACTTCTTGTTTTCAACCACTCCTCTAAGCCTTTCTTCAGAGCATCAGTGATGAGCGAACAACATAAGGAGCCCAAGGAAACACTCTAAACCCAGCTCAACACACCACTGGGCGCTCTCAATGCTCAGCTGATCAGCCCCCACTCTCCACAATGTTCCTGCTGCTCTGACACAAGCTCCTGGTCACATCATGCTGCAGTCAGCTACAGTGGTACCTAACTGCCATTGTGCACTGGTGGCTCTTGGCCTTAGACGGGCCATAGGAGTAACCAAGAACACGATCCCCTTCCTTGGAAAGAAAAATATTAGTTTAACCTTTTTTCAAAGAAAGCAGAGGTTGGGATTATTCTAGGATTTACTCCAGGATGAGAAGGGATTTTGCACTGTGCAGACACCAGGCATTCATCATCTCTCACAATGCCAATACTCAGAATCAGGGCTCTGGCTGATGGGAGGACATGGGCGTTTGCTTGCATAAACAGAAAAAGAAAAGGTTTACTGTCCCCGTGTGCAAGAGAACTCAAGATGCCCATTATAACCTCCCACCCTTGTGTCCAGGCTCACAGATGACACTGGGAGACTCACAAACAGTGCGAGTCGTGGTTAGAGGAAGGGACAGGCATTTCTACGATTAACCTTGGGCTGAATTTGGCCTCCTTTTCCCAGCGAACCCTTGCATGCTTCAGGTCAATCCGTGAACTGGCACTGCTCCAACACCCTCCGCTGAACCCCACGCAGCAGCACGTGTCGGGGGAGCCCCTACCTACAAAAACTGCTCCCTGTGGACACTTCAAGGACACGGAGTGCCCTGAGCTCGAGCCCTGGCAGCAGAGCTCAGCTTTGTCAGGCTCCCAGCCCTGCCTTGAGCCTGCAGGGCAGAAATACTTTCAGCAGTGAGCTCTGCAGCCGCACCAGAAACTCCATGTCCTCCCTCTGAGCACACCGAGCCACCTGAGGACCTGCTGAGTGACCGCACCCGGGGGAAGGGGCGGGGGTAGGGTGGGCGGGAGGAGGAAGAGGAGGAGGAGGAGGAGAAGGAAGAGGAGGAGGAGGAGGAGGAGGAAGAGGAGGAGGAGGAGAAGGAGGAGAAGGAGGAGAAGGAAGAGGAGGAGGACGAGGAGAAAGAGAAGGAAGAGAAGGAAGAGAAGGAAAATGAGGTTCTCAGCTATCACTTACCATTGGCTCAATGAAAACAAAAGTCATTGGAGAACAGCAGGGGGTCTTCTTGCACCTTTGCCTTCTCCTCCTGGACCTTTTGGCTCAGGAGGGCGGTGCGATTTTCACAAAAGCCCTTCACCTTCTTTATTTTTTTCTCCTCCATGAAGTCTTCCATCCAGACCTTTGGTGGTGGCTCCAGCAAATCACACTGCCTGCAGCCGCAGGGAGAGACAAAGCCAGCAGGTCATTTAATATATTTGCAGAGAGAAGCGGAAGTGCGGGAGAGCAAAGCACTTGGGGAGGAGCGGCAGCTCCCCAGCAAGGGCTGACCCCAAGCCACGAGGGTCCCAATTGGATCAGAAGATAACTTGTTGTGCACTAGCTCAGCAGGTAGCTTTACTCCACACTTGCAAGCTCAGGAGAGCTTTGGAAAGCCAGCATCCCTCAAGAGAGTCTCCTGCCTCAAAGCCTCTGCCAAAACTGAGGGAGAATCCACCAGCCACCTCAGCTGGCTTTTCCTACCACTGAGCTGCTCGGGGGAGGCAGATAAAGATCACAGAGCACCCACTGCAGGACTTCCCTGGGAAAGGGAGACGAAGCTGGGTTGTGGTTACGTGTTACCAGCATCGCTCTTTGTTTCTTCCATTTTGGACCTGCCTTGTTCCCTACTCTGCCTTTCACAAGAGCATCCCAGAGCACTTCCAAAGGAAATTGATGAATTCAGGCACCGCATCCCTTCAGTGACATCCAAGGTTTTATATGCATGAAAACAGAGGCTGTGAGAGGGGAAGGGACTTCTTGGTGCAGGAGACAGACAGCAAACTCCTGGAGAGATCATCTTTTCAGGATCCAGAGCTTTTTGGGTCCCATCCCAGTGCATGGTAGTAGAATGGCCAGAGAGGGAAAGGATCCTGCACTAGCTCCTCTCATAAAAAAAAGTCCTCTCTGCTCTGAGATCTCAAAAGCATCTCTGACAGCAGGAGAGTAGGCCTTAGAGCTAACACCATCCCTAAGACTGGAAGTAAGGAAAAACAAAATGTCCTGGTGACAGGCTAGGACACAAACTGGCATGAAAATAAATGTAATTGGAAAAAAGTATTACGAAGAAAAGAAGGGTAGTGGTAGTAAGTGAATCCCTTCTAAGGGGAAATGAGGGCCCTGTATATCGAGCGGATCCGTTCCACAGGGAAGCCTGCTGCCTCCCTGGGATCCAGGTACTGGATATCACCAGGAGATTCCCTAAGAACTAAAAGAACTTCATCTGTTCACCACTGTCTGGGGGTACAGTGACTGTGAAATAACAGAGTTTTCAACATTCAGTGAAACAAGGAGGGGCATCAACAAAACTTCCACTCTGGTCTTCTGGAAGGCAGCCTTCGGCCTGTTCAAGAGATTGTTTTGGAGAGGACCTTGGGAAACAGCCTTTACAAACAAAGGGGTCCAGGAAGGATGGACATACTTCAAGAAAGAAGTCTTGAAGGCACAGGAACAGACTGTCCCTGTGTGCTGAAAGATGAGCTGACAGGGAAGACAACGAGCCTGGATGGGCAAGGAGATTTGGAAGGAACTAAGGGGAAAAAAGAGGGCGTATTGCCTTTGCAAAGAGGGGCTGGCAACTCAGGAAACGTTTAAGGATGTTGCCAGGTCATGTAGGAAGAAGATTAGGGAGGCAAAAGCCCAATTAGAACTTGAGGAAATCCAGTCATTGCAATCAACCTTTCCTTCCCAAAATGCCATCCTTGGTTGGAGTATAAATGGAACTGGAATGCTGTGCTGAGCTCCTGCAGCCCAGGGACACACACCCTAATGCCAGGGATGGTTTACTTGGCCTAAACCATTCAAAATCACCAACACGCCCCTGAGGCCATGCATTAGTTTCAGTCTTGGGCCATGTATCTCACTGAAACGTATCTTTCAAACCAACCTCCTCTTCTCTTCATTGTCGGCTTCCTCAGTAGGAAACATCTTCCACTGGAAGTGGGCTGTGATGTTACTCCTGTTTCTGATGAACATGCTTGTGTGGCTTGATGTGGTGATGAAAGTCTTCTCAACCTTCATGGAATATGTGCTCAATCCAATGTTGACATCTGCAGCTTCTGCGCGAAGGAATGTGAAGAAACTTTCTTCACCTGGAACAAAGCAGAGTCTTTGCTCAGCTAGCTCAGTTGCTGATGGAAGCACAAGGAACAAAGCAAACCACAGGTCACGGAAGAAAGTGTCATAGCTTTTAAATGTATTAGCAGTTCCATGGATCAGTACATTTATCACGTCCTGACAGCTCTGTGTGTACGGCGTGAGGATGTCCTGGGCACCTCCTTAACCACCTTATTTCCAAGGTGTTTGTAGAGATTTGGCCCCAAGGTGACAGTATGTACAGTGGGATTTGTCAGATGTGCTCAGGTGACCCACTCAGACCACTGGGATTTCTGCATCAAAGTCCTTCAGGTGACACTGAGGAGCCCTGGTCAATCCTGGCTTGCCGAGGTCTCCCCTGCGCATCCCACGAGACTCCTGCCCCTCCTGATCCCTTGGATCCCTTGTTGCTGACAAGCAAATACGCCTGGGGGCATGTGGGCAGAAAAAGGAGACCCAGAGGAACAGGTGAAGTGACAGCCCACAGCAGGAGGGGACACAGGAGAGGAAACACAACCAGCCTGGCTTTGCAATATGACAAACCACTACAAAATGAACACCATAAAAATCATCATCATCGTCATCTTCCTGTCCAAACCCACAGCCCCATCAGTCTTGAAATATTTCATATTGTCCTGATCTCAAAAACCAAGATGGAGCATTTCAGGTTAAATACAAAAGGACAAGGAAAGATTAATAAGTACAGAGCAGCTTCTATATGAAGTCTGAATGGGATTCCTCAGTCTAGAAATCAAATGGGAGATGTGAGAGGTTTGCAACAGCATGAACGGCCTGGGAAATGGGGACGAGGAAAAATTTGTCTTGATTTGTCACCATACAGGAACTTGAGGGCCTGAAGGTGTTATTAGGCAAAAACTGCATGGATGTGTAGAGGGCAACATAGTAAAAGGGTCTGTGACAAGCCAGTGGAGAAGCGGCATACAGGACAGAGGTGTGCAAGAAATACACTGCATTGGAGAGAGTCTGATGGAGACCTCGCAGCTCACATACAGCACTGCCCAGGAGTAAAATAAAACTTCACCCAGGCGTAGCCACACAGTAGTGGAGAATCAGGGTTCCTCCTTCCTCCACTCTGCAACACCCAGCAAAACAGAATTCCAAAAATCTCAGCCCTGTTAGAGGGGATCCACTTTTTCAACCATTTAAACACCAGCTATTTCAGTTTTCTTTGGGGCAGAGCTGGAACAGAGGAGGTACATCTAGAGGGAATTGAGGGGGATGAACAGGGAGTGATGGTGGAGAACTGTCCTGTGTCCCATGTGTTGCCCAGCACTCACCTGTGCAGCGCGCCACCAGGGACCCGAAATGGTCACCGCTCGTCAGCGGGTGAAATCCCACTGTCACCTGCATGGTGTGACCAGGGCCCAGAATTCCTTCGGCTGGAACCACTGAGAAAGGACTGCAACACAAAGAGAGGATCAGGACTTGGGGGGACATCTGGCCACGATATTCCTTCTGCAGTGCAGGTCACTTCAGCTCACTTGGGCAAGCAGGGAGCAAACAAACTACAGCCAAGACAGACAGAACAGCCAGGATCAGAAACAGCTACTGACCCACTTCTGAGGAGATCCAGCCCTCAGAAGATCCTGTGGGATAAAACGACCTAATCCCCCCCATACTCTGCATCCAGCCTTCTGACTGCCAGCAATCCCATCAGAGAATGGTTTGTGAAAAGCACAGAGAGAGTTAAGAGCTATCTGCATGCATAACTTGACGCTGACTGCCTCAGGAATTTCTCATTTCCTGCTACCTATAAACTTCCTCTCAAGAGATGCAAATGTTAGGGCACTATCTCTCTTGTGAGATTACAGCCTAGGAATCAGACAGGGAGAAGGAACTTTCCCTTGAAGACCACGGAATAACTACTGTTGAATTTGCAGTGTGGCTCTTTGGTTTATTTTACCTTGAAAAGATCCTGAATTAGCACATTTTGTCAGCATTTCAATGAAAGCTGCTCTACAAAAAAGAAGCAATCAAAACTCTGAAAGAGTGCAAATGCAGATTAGAGCAATACAGTGACATGGAAACAAGACCCAAAAGGAGGATGCCATTTACAATCTGAAGGATCCAATCCAAGCCATATGAAGCACCATTAGCAGGAGCACATCGAGGAGGCAGAACAGGAGAGTTTCGTGTATTTACCAGCAATGCAGTCTGGCACCCTGGGTTGTCATCCAGGCTGGTAACTGTTTGCTTGGCTCACCAGACAAACTCTGCGCAATGTGTTGGAAATAATTACGCAAGTGTCTTGGTGCACTTTGGATGTAACAGGAGCAATTAGGATTGGTCACCAGGTGAACAGTTCTTGCCTGACAAACACAAGACTCCGTGCTTTGATGCTCAGGGACAGCTCAGGTGAAATGTGCTTCTGCCCAGAAGTTGCTGGGCTTTGTGCTCTTCCACAGCCCCACTGAGGAAACAAAAGTTCCTCAGTGCTTTGCTGGTGGTCAATCTGTGCACAGAAAGGGTGTTCTGGGGAGTTTGGTGATGAACTTATCACACACAAAAATATAGAGAACATCTGGCAAGCTGAATTTCATTCATGTCAGTAGTGACAGCTGATGAACTTGCTTCAGGTTCTGCTCACTAAGGACCTATTGCTGCAGTTATGGGCCTGACCTGCTCCATTACCACTAGTGAGAACATCACTAGTGGCTGATGGAGAAGCCTTGGGCCAGCAATGTTTATGTGCTGGATGTGAGACTTTGGGGAGAGAGGAGGAAAGACAAGGCCCCAGCAGCCCCGGAGCCCGATTACTGTACGAGCTCCCACATCTGCCCCGAGGGTGAGCCAGCACTGCTGCAGGTCTCTGCTGGGGCTTGGGGGATCGGTGCCTGGTGTGGGCAAGGCACAGGATTTTTTTCTTATTGTTTTGTCAGGAATTTTGCCAGAAAGAGAAGCTGCCAGTTAAGGGAGTCCCTGGCCACACTTCAGCACTCCCTTCCCTTCCCTTCCCTTCCCTTCCCTTCCCTTCCCTTCCCTTCCCTTCCCTTCCCTTCCCTTCCCTTCCCTTCCCTTCCCTTCCCTTCCCTTCCCTTCCCTTCCCTTCCCTTCCCTTCCCTTCCCTTCCCTTCCCTTCCCTTCCCTTCCCTTCCCACTCCTGCCCCATGTTACATACTCCTGCCCTCAGATGGCAGGATGCGAATAACACTCCTGGGAGTGACCTCAGGGGTTGCGTGAGAAAGAAGATATCTTCTTATTTTCAAATTACCAGGAGAAGAGGATCCAGCCAAGTTTCAGTTGTCAGGGCTGAAAAACTGAGTGCAAATCAGCCCTTGCATCTCCTACATCCCACCCCAGGCTGTACCCACCAGACTCCCCTGTTCCTGCTGGAGCAGTCATCTCTCATATAGACCTGGCTCCCCAAGACCCAAGGACACAAGCTCTACAGTTAAACTTAACTCCTCTGAATTTCAGTCAACATCACTAAGCTGTTCCCTGAGCCCACAGATAAGAAGGACTGTGAAGGAGACATCCCTGACGCTATAATAACCAAATGAAAACCACTGCCAAGAGATGGGGCTGGCAGGATAAATTTTGGCCTTTTATGGCTTGATTAGAGCAATATAGTGAGTTAATTGTCAGCTGTTCCTTAAGATAGTTCTCATCCTGTTAGATCTACCCTTTCAATGAATCACTACTGCACCCGACAGGCAGAAAAGATAAGGTCATGGAGCGGTTTTAATAGGTCGTCTTCGGCTTTTTAACTAGTCCATTTGTATGTTTGTTTCCTTGTATGGCATCTAAAGACAACTCCAGATCTCCCAATGGCCCCTTGCAATCCCCGGACACTGGTCTTGCTTTGAGCAGCGTATTTGCTCGGACAATTTCCAGAGGTCCCCTCTAGAGAAAGTTATTCTATACTTTTATCTTCTAAATCAGCCCAATTGCTTTTCACATAGTCACTAAATGTCTCATGTTTCTAATACACCTGTGCCTATGCCTATGGGCATGTGGTGTATTGATAGGCCTTGGAGGAGCTTGACATTTATGAAAGTTCCCAATGAAGAATTCATGATCTTTTGGCAAACATTTAACACAAACCAAAATGAAAAAACAGCAGAAACACAGGAACTTCAGAATATGTAAAATGAGATCTCAATGAAAGGGGGGACGACCTTATTCAGAGATTTAAAGCACGTGTTTGAAATTTTAAACCGGCTTTCAAAGGTTCATCGTGGAACAGAAGAGGGGACTGATGCCCTCAGCTGACAAGGGAAATCAGATCAGCTTTAAGTAACAGGAACTGCACCGGCTGCCTGCAACACAGCTCATGTTGGGCATCTGATGCAGGCACCACTGGAAAGCCATGTGCCTGTGTCCTCCCAGAGAATGGGTCTGTTTGGCTGACAGTGGTGAGGAACCATTTCAGAAGCTGCTTGTGCTCAGGAGGGCGCAAGCCAGCAACGAACATGTTCCAGCACCCCCCAGGAAATCTGGGGCAGAGAAAGCTCAAAGGCTGCATCCTGCTAAGAACACTGAAAGCAAGAGCAGATGTCATCCATCCTGCCCATTTCCAGCCGGCGACGCAGGGCAGCAGCTCCCATGCTCTGGTTCCTTTTGTTGTTCTTTCCCAACTCTGTTATCCCCCAAAGGTGTTTTGCACAAGGACAGATGAGCTGCCTCACCTCTCGGTGCTCAGCTGGTAATGAGCTGCCACACTACCACAATTCTGAATCAGCAGACTCTTGCGGGTGCTGCCCTTGACCGGACACTTTGAGAAGTCCAGCTCATCTGGGAAGTCCAGGATAGCTCGGGCAGGGATGGCCCGAATTGGCACAACTATCCTTTCCTCTCCACTGACGCAGACGAGCTCATGGGAATAAACCTGCAGGAAAAGAAACTGTCTCAGCACAGGTCATTTGGTGCCATCTCCATGGCAGAAGAAAAGCCATTTCCTATATCCCTTCAAGGGTATCAATTTACCTATTCCACCCCAAAATGAACAATAAGTTCTACTAATATCTCACATTTTAAAGGCAGCAGTGCACTTTGCAAAACCTATCTCAGTGGCATTAAGCTCTTGTGTCACTTGGGTCATACAGACAAGTGCCCAGGGCCACCATAATTTTTACTCTCAATTTTAATGATGTTAAATAATTCCTAAGTCCCTTCTAAGGAACATGGAGCTAGGGAACACAGGACATTCCTCCTTAGGTTACTATATTCCCACTGATTGAGAATAGGACAAAGTGTTAAACTGAATCTAAGCAACAAAAGGAAACTGAGAGAACAGCTGCACCCAAAGAGATCCTGGACCTCTGGCCTGGTGTAGAAATATCTGTTTGCTCAGAACTCCCCTCTAACTTTGCCTCTCCAACCAAGTCACGAGAAGAACAGTGCTAAGAGGTAGCAGGATGCTGTTGCAAAGAGCCTCTCTTTGTTTCCCTGCAAGGCTTCCTCCCTTCCATGCCATGTCCTAAACCCCTCTGTATGAACGAGCCTCCAGATCACAGCGCTGAGAGCAGACTTGCCAGGGCCTCGGCACTGGTGTTCAAACTTGCACGCAAAAGCACAATTGGCATGGAATGGGCGCCAGCTGACAGAGCAGCCACAGTGACAGGCATGAAGACAGAGCCGCAGCAGTGTCGCTGCCACCGGCTCTGGGCCCACAGGTCTGCCTGCCTGCAGGCTGTACCTGCCCTACACGAGCTCTTTCAGGCAGGTGTCCAAGTCCCCTGCAGCTCACCAAGCTCCTGCTGACTAAGGGCACCTAGAGCTCAGTGTGCCTGTGCCAGGCTGGGCCCACGGGCACAGCACATCCTCTGTCCTGGCCTTGCAGCCGTATCATGGTCAGCTGTGCTCTGGGACAGCACAGCCGCAAGGCTGGAGAACAGAGGGTGTGAAAAAGCACCGTCCTTGCTCCAGCCCCGGGTGAGGCAGGGAAGCTGTTGCCCGTCAGGAAGGCGGAAAGCTCTCTGACCTCTTTGTTCCTCTAGTACTTTGCAGAATAACGAAACCCCTTCCACTATACCTAGAGATGGCCAGACATCTATCAACACCCCTCTACCGTTTGCCTACTGTTCCCTGGGCATCTTTCTTCCCTTGGGAATGCTCAGAGGAATGTGCAGCGAGGGGAAGCAGGGCCTGTCAGGCCTGGGTGCAGGGCCTGACAGCACATGCCAAGCTGGGACTGGCTGCAGGCTGCCTGCCCACGGCCTGGAGCCAAGCTCACAGCATGGGCTGTACCCAGAGTGCAGGGACAACAATGGCTTTGGAGATAAATCTGTGTTTTGGCTCCTCCAGTCTCACCTTGTTCTCGTCAGGAGTGAAGTGGACGTGCACATCGGTAATGGCGCCTCCTGGCACGGCACGGCATGCATCACTGGGGCCCGCCAGCTGGAAGTAAGGTGAGCTCTCCATGGAGACCTGCACCCCCTGAAGATTCTGCAGGAAAGACATGGAACCATGATTTTGCCACTTGAGGAAACAGGACAAGAGGAGACCTGTCCATGCCCTGGTGACGTCCTTCCTTGACCCCTTTTCCAAAGCCCTTTCTGCTGTGGAGGTACAGGCACAGAATTCCCAAGGGTGAACTTGAATCCCTTCTGTCTGGCTCCAGCATTTTGGCCAGGGGCAGTAGGGCAGTGCCTGGTGGGAAGGAAGGGCCGAGCAGGTCAGCACCGGCAGGATGGAGACAAGAGCACCTGAACCAAATCATCTGCATATTCAACAGGGCCAAAAACCTGCTGATTTCTGCCTGCACACAGCTATGCAGTCGTGTTCCACGGAGGGAATGGGCTACCTGAAAGCATAACAGCACATTCTCCTGCGGGGAGGAAGAAATTCCTTTCTAGCAGGTCAGCTTTGGATAGGGCAGTTCTGGGGGATACAGTCATGCAGGCAGAGCAGCAAGAGAGGAGACCAAACACTGTGGCCTTACTGGGAACAAATGCAAACCTGAAAAGCAAAAGAAGGAACACAGCAATCCCTAAAAAAGGGAGATGACAAAGAGAATTTAAAGCGCCAGTAAAGCAGCAAGGAAGAATCATCAACTGATTACAGCAATCACCTCCCCGAAAGTGATGGAAACACAGACAGGTTGTGCCTGTTGACTGCGGGCTTCAAAGGCATTTTCCTCCTGGAGAAACCTTGCAATTCTTTAGGGGAATGGTCTCTCGCCTTTTGACCCTTCTGGAATTTCCTCCCTACATGTCCACACCTAATTGGCTGAATGCCAGGACCCTCCCAAAATAGGAGACTAGATAAGACCCCTGGATTTCTTTGTTCTCTCTCTTTTGGCCCCTGGACCCCTTTGAGGAATAAACGACTTGGAATAATCTGGGGGTAAGAACCTCTTTTGAAATCTTTTGTCCTGTCCCTTCGGAGATATTCCTCCAAAGCCTCTCCAGAGCTAGCCCCGGGGAGGGGGGCCGGGCCTGCGGGGGGAATATTTCAAAACATGACCAGCACTGACTCACAGTGTGGTTTCAGTATTAAAAGCCAACCTTGGCTCTCCAGGGGTTCTTGCTGCCTGTGCAGGCAAGCTGGGCTGCTGGGCATTCCCGCTTGCAGCCAGCAGGCCAAGTTCTGCTCTCTGGGATACACAGACACAGCAAACATGCATTTTCAACACATAGATATCAACCCCTGAGCACCAAAATGCTCTCAAAAAGTCTAAACCAGATGATTTTGAGTCCTTCCTGTCTCTTCCCACCAGCCCACTCTTGGCACAAGCCTCATTTAAGAAAATGTTTCCCTGACTGAAATTCAAATGGTCTCAGTTTTCCCCTTTAGAGTCCAACACGACTGCTGACGTTTTTCAACTTTTTCCCTCTCAGCTCTCTTGGGAAACTGCAAAACAGGAGCACATGGCTTTGGATGTGCTGTGGTTCTCCAAAGGGAAAGCAGAGCACCATGCTGCTTTTGGAAAACCTGAGCAGAGCTGGATGAAGCTTAGCAGGAGCCTGAAGTGGCACCTAAAGGCCTCCTACTGCTTCTGCTACATCAATCTGATTCCAGGGCTGTTTCAGAACATTTCCTGCCGTGCCAGTGCCACTAATGATAGTGATTCCAGCAGAAAGCGTAGACGACTCAGCCCCTGAGCTTTGACTGTGAGCTGCACAAAGGGAGCCAAACAGGCTGAGAGAGGCAGAAATTCCTACCAGGAACCAAGATTAACCAAGGAGACACAAGATGTGGTATAGACTCAAGCAAAGCATGAGAGCAGGTAAGAACTGTACAACCCTCAACATTCCTATCAATCAGAGCTTTCAAAAGAAGGAAACTCCTTTGGGATAGATACTGTCAGCCCATGGGCAAAATCAGGGGAGAGTTCCCAGCACAGGAAGATTTCCACCATCGTGCAGAACAAGATGCTGAGACATTTTCTTCTGGATGTGCTGCAGCAGATAACTTGCTTTGCTGTACACTATGGGAATTACACCACTCTTCCAGCACAGTGTTAACACTCCATGTCCCAGCACTTACCTCGCCCTTATTCATGAGAGACACCACCATTTCATAGACCTCATGAACGACAAAGTTCTGAAATACCACCTCTGGTGGGGAAACGCGAAACGATCTCTTTTTCCGGGGAGTTGATGACAGCTGGAGAGGCAAGAGAGAGCAGGGAGACGTTCAGCTGCTGGGAGGAAGGTTCATGAAGGAGAATCTTACACTGATCCCCACTGAAGTACAGACTCATGGTGAGCACCTCTGCCCAGGCCACACTAGGGAAACAGTAGCTCACCCACCTCTGCTCTCAGCTGATCAAGAGCTGCAGGGCCACAGAGAGCAGGCTCAAGCCAAGCTGCTCTTTTGGCACCTATTTCTCCGGGTTTCCTTCTCCAGAATGCCAGGCAGCACTTACCTTGAGGACTGCCCTGTGCCCATGAGGTCACAGAGCTCTGGGGCACTGACTGAGGACTCACGGAGGAAGTAAAACCCATAAATTTACATCAGACTCCATGGGAAACAATTTTGGGATGTCCGTTGTTCTGAGACAGGGAAACTGAGGCCCACACAACTGCAAATATCTTTTTTTCATCTAGAACTTAGACATCAGTAAGAAGAGAACAGTACCAGAGGAGGTGTGAGAGATGAGGTGATATTTTGCTGAACAATGTCAAAAGGTTATTGTGATGGATGAGAATTGTTATGGAGTTATAAGTTGTTGGCTATAGAGTTGGAATGTTTAGTTAAAATCAGTTCAAGAGTTATAATGCTGTTTAGCAGTTTTGTCCACTCTGTATCCCTTACCCCAAAATCCCACTTACCTGATTCCGTCGCCTTTCCGTCGGGTCAAGCCGTTGCTGCTCCCTGGCATCACTGCTCTCCATTTCTGCTGCTGCTCTACCTGCCTGCACCCAGCCTGTCCCACTGGCTCGTTCCCTGCTTGCTCCACTTCCTACTACCTGTCGGATCCTCTTCCTCCTTCCTGCTGACAACCGGCCTGTCAGTCAGGCTGCTGCTGCCACCCTTATGGAAATTGAAAGAGCCCAGCTGCATGATGGGACCATATCAACACCAAGAGCCCCTGGCCGAAACGAGCCAACTCAAAATTTAAATCTGCCAAGGACAGCACTGGACTGACCATACCCAAGGGTATTTATGCCGAGGGTATTCATAGACAAGCTCTTCTATCTCACCATAACTTCCAAAGGACTTAAAGAGCGAGAGACCCCTGGACTCTAGAAGCCAAGAGGAGTTCTTTGGAATTGCCGTGAGCCGACAAGTCCCGCTCTGCAGTGCAGGCAGCACAGTGGATTGCACCTCCTTCTCAGCGGTGTGGACGAAAGGGAGCAGCAGCAGCGGCGGCGTAGGCCACTCCTGAAGACCCCTGCTTATTAATAAAGGCATTTAAAGGAGGAAACTGTGTCTCCTGCCATTTGTAACAGTTATTAAGTTAAAGAATGAAAGTTGTTGGTTCTGTGTGTTGTTTGTGGTTTGGATTTTTTCAGGTTGGTCTGTTGCATGCTGCTGTGAGCTGGGAGAAGGACGTGGTTGAAGACCTGACCAAAAGGAAGTAGGAGGAGAGGGGAGGGGACAGAAAGGTTGGTGGTCAGAGCGAATGGAAGTTCCCGAGTACCGTCCAACGGGAAAGGGGCCGGGGGCCGCCCCAGGCAGGTATAAAGGGTATAGAAAGATTGCCATTTTGCTGGAGGGTGTCTTTGTTCGTCTCCGGGGAGAGGGAGACACGCCCAGCTCAGTTGAATCGTTACTAATAAACAGCTTTCTTTTGCTTGGATGATTTTGTCCCCTTTAATTGTATTTAAAAGTTAGTGCATTGCTAGCAGAGGTAAAGGCAAAAGTAAAGTAACACAGAAGTTAGGAAAAAGACAAATGAGGTGATTGCTGAATGAGGATAAGGGTCAGTTCTTTTCTCAGCAAGTTGGCATCTCCTTTTTAAACGGGTGCTTTCTTGTAACCTGTTACTGCCATCTTATTTAATACCGTTGTAGAGCACATCTGGAATGACACAACAGCAACAAATGCTTCTGGAGCAGAGACCTTGCTTTGAGAAAACTCTCCCCTGCTTTGTCTGCCCTCTCCAGACACACTGCTGTCACTCCAGAGACACAAGCAGGAATCCTCCGTGACTTGACAGGAGGCACACTCTGCCCAAGGGAGTGGCTGCAGCACGCTGTCCCCTTAGTGGTGCCCTTCTCTGAGGTGTTCCCAATCCCCCCTCTCCAGGGCGATCCTTAACCACTTTGTTACACATCTCATGCTGCCAATTTCCTGCTCAACTGCCCACCTCGGTCACCTACCCGTTTGGAGTGGGCTTTATACTGAGCCAGTCCTGCAAGAAAAGCAGCTTTAAACACACCTCTAAGTAGGCACTGATCCACATAAAGCACATCCATTCCCCTCTGCCCAGGGTGAGTCCCCTGTACATCTGGCAGCCTGCAAAATCTAACACCACGTCAGGGTTCCAACCCAAAGCATGAATGCAATGAGTTTTGTTAAATCTGAAGTAATTACTGCAGCTACTCGGCCTTCAAAGGCCAACGCTGCCACTGTGGAGGGAATCCTATGACCCCAAGCATTTGCTGGTGACCGCACCTAAGCAAGAGGCGGCTGTTTCAGCAGGAGAATGGCAAATGGCAATTTTGTGCCTTTGCGTCCCCAGCCTTCCCCCCCTTGTTTTAGCAATGGCAGCTACACTCCAGCAAAGCCCAGCAGCTTCAGCAGAGGTTATTTGTGTTGGCTTAGTGCAGATCAGGACTCCAAGTCCACCACAAGCAGCAGTTTGCAATGGCAGGACCTGGACACTGAGATGTTTTGCTGGAGGCGAGCCTGTCACAAGCACACATCCTCTTCAAACTTCACATCAAGCAGAAAGAAAAAGAGCAGGAAAAGGCTACCTTTTGACGACTCAGTCTCAAGATTTGAAATGGGCTAATGCTGGGCAGAATAGGCCTCCCAGTCCTGGCCTGAACCTTCCCCCTCAGGAATGTAGATGGAAGCAGCTGAAAGGCAAAAAAAAAAAAAAAAAAAAACCAACAAAAACAAACAAACAAACAAAAAACCAAAAACAAAACAAAACAAAACAACCAACAAAAAAAACCCACACGCAGCAAGAGCCTCAGAGATGCCACTGTTCACATAGACTTTCTCTTGAACAAGCGGCACTGGTGAATAATTTGTGATCGCATGTCTAGGACAGTCCTGGAAGCCCTGGAAGTTACTTGCTGAAATACTAAGCATCAGTAAATTAATAATACAGAGTAAAATACACATACTCCAACCACACGGCTCCGTCCCATTAGCTTCTCCATGATTTGATGTGACTTGTTTGGGGATTTCTGCTCTTTGGGCAATTTTTTCAGAAAGCTGCTCCTCCTCAGATAGCTTCGTCATGTCATTAGGGTCTATCTCCGGAAACTCTGCCTCGTCCTCATAAAACGGCTCCTCAGAAAACTCTTCCTCCTCCTCCTCCTCCTCCTCCTCTATGTAAAGCCACTCCTCCTCAGAAAGCTGCTGCTCCTCAGGCTGCTGCTGCTCCTGGGAATCCTCCTCCTCCTGCTGCTGCTGCTGCTGCTGCTCAGAATCGTGCTGCTCGGCAAGCTGCTGCAGCTGCCACAGCTCAGAAGGATGGATCTCAAAAGGATGGTCCTGCTCCCACCAGAAACGACTCACCAGCTTCTTCTGATGCCTTACAGTAGCAGAAGACAGGAACCGCCCTGCAGAGAGGAAGAGGACATCTTTCAAAGACAAAACCCTGTGTTCCCAGCAACTCTGCCTCCTGCTGCAGGTAGGTGGAAGAGAGCTGGGATGCACTTGGAGCATCTCTGGCCAAGTACTTTCAGCAGGAAATAGAGCGTCTGGGAGTAGGGTCCCTGCCTGCAGCACACACTCCCGTGCCAGAGCAGGAGAGCTGGTTTTAGACAATGACTTTGCATTTGCCCTGGAATGGGGAACTGCACACGGACAGGGGCTGTAGGGCAGCTCACGCATTACACCATTGTTTTTCCCAGTCTCAGACTTCTCTCAGAGATGACCTGATGTCCCCTTCCCAGCCCTGACCCAGGCACGTGGCTTTCCCCAGAGTCTGCCTCAGCTCCTTTGCAGAGCACAGGTGGCAGGGCGAGAACAAAAGGGGCTGAAAGGCAGAGGGGGGCAAGGAGAAAACTCCAGCTGCAGCTGGGAAGATGCTGATGAAAGTGGATGTGTGGACAAGGATGAAAAAGCAAGTCATGTTTTGGAGTGAAGTGGCAGGGTGTTCTCCCCAGGCCCTCAGCTACCGAGTGAAATGCCCTTACGCATCAGAGTGGTTGAGAATGGCTTCTTCACTGCTTCACTATCTGCAGCTTCCTCCCAGGAGTATTCCAGGGCTACCTTCCCTGCCTGTGTTGTGCATCCTGAAACTGAAAAGCAAGGAGGAGGAATAAAAAAAAAGTCCAATAAATACAAAGCAAATAGTACAGTAACATTGCCTGATGGACTCCTGGCATCAATTTCTCCTGAGGAGCATCTTCTTCCCCAGGCAACCCTGCCACGTTCCGCTGTCCTGGGTGGGCCAGAAATGTATTTCCAAGTCTGGAAGTTTAAGAGGAAAGGGCCAACATGGTGCCCAGGACATTGAAGCTGAGGGGCTTACTCTGGACTTTAGGTTTTGGTTTGACTGCAAACTTATTCTTGAGCAGATGAGGACAGGTGACAGGCAGTGAAAGCAAACCCACGGCTGTCCTCAGCAGAAGGGTGTGGCAGCACTGAACCTGTCCTGACCACCACCTCCTGCTTGGCTTTGTGTGCACGTGAATGGGCCTGTGCTGGTTTTGGCTGGGGTAGAGTTCTGGGAAGCAGGCACTGGGTCAGCCCTGGGCAAAGGCAGCTCCCGCTCACAGGGCCCTGCCTGGCCTCCAGCACTCACGTGGCTCTCCTTGTCTGGAAGGGCAAGGTATCCTTGAGCTGGACCACAGTCGTGTTCAGTTTTAACTGGCTGCAGGCAACAATGGCACTGAGGTACAGCTCGGCCTCCTGGCTGCTGTCCTCCAGCACAGCGTGAGCTGGTTCTGGGACTCTCTTGACCACCTGCAAACAGAGGAGGGAGGAATCACCGAGCAGAGCCCAGAAAGTCAGGCTGAGAAGGGAGTCTTTTGGCCTCCGGGATCAGCCTCATAGAGGGACTGGAAAGGACCGTTCACTTTCACTTCCCGCCGCGTAGGGGGGGAACGGGGCGCCGGGATGGGCGCGGCTGATGGAGCCGCAGCACCAGCCCGCCCCGCCGCCTGAGACTCAACCGACAGCGGAGGAAGCGGCGCAGGCGGCGCGAGCGGGGAAGAACCCGCGGAGGGGGCGGGGCGCGGTGCAGGGCCGCTCGGGCCCGGCCCAGCCTCCCCAGCACGAGCAACATCACTCGCCGCGCCCGGCGGGGCTGACACGGGGAGGGGAGGGGAGGGGAGGGGCGGGGCGGGGCGGGGCTGGCAGCGCCCCCAGCATGGCTCCGCCTGTGGCGCAGAGGCCCAGAGAGGGCCCCGCCCGCTCCACGCGGGGCGGGACGGACTGCCCGCCCACAGGGATCGGGTCCGACAGCAAGTCGATCAACGCTCCCCCCTCCGGGGCCCTCGCCGCTCGCGCGGGCGCCTTGCTCAGCGCATCGCCGGGCGGGGCTGCCCCCGGCTCCAGCGCCGTTCCGAGGGGGTATTTCGTGGCCCACACCGCGATGTGGACGCTGCGTCGTCACCGCGTCCGGCTCCGACAGAGGCGCCTGCGGAGCCCGCGACCCCTCGCTCCCCCCCGACGCCGGAAAGGCGCAGAGGGATTGAGAGCCGCCTCCGCTTCTCCGCCTCCTGGGCGTGGGGACGGGCGGAAGCAGCGCCGCGCTCCCCGCCAGCGCCGGGAGAGCGCCGGGGAGGGGGAAACCCCCCCGCTCTTCAGCCTCCTGGGCGCCGGAATGGGCGAAGCGGTCGGGGCCGGCACGGCCGGCTCCTCAAGAACTGGCGAGCCCCCGCTCAGCGGCTCGTCCGCGCCCCCCGGGGAACCTGGCTCGCCATCCACGAACGCAGCGTCCCGGGGGTCAACGGTAAGCTCCCCGCCCCATTCGGACCCTGAATCCACCTCGGCTTCCGAGGGGAGGACCTCCTCCTCAGCCTCAGCGTCCGAGCCCGACAGCCCCTCAAAAGAGCTGCCGATACTCAACGGGGCCCCGGAGTCCCAATAACTCCTTAAAACAGTATCGCATCGTCTCCAGAGCACCGTCAGATTTACCATGTCTGCATCGTAATTCGCAGACAAAGCCCAAATCAGATAACCACCCAGGCGACCCCAGGCAGTTTCTGAGATAGCCATCCCAGCATCAATAAGGAAGCCTTTTGCCTTTCCAAAATAATATAAACACTGAAACTCTTCCTCAGAAACAAAACCCTGGTTCCGTTCCAGCAGATGGCGCCAGAAGGCGAAGACAGCAACCTCTGTCTTAGAGCTCCGGGATACCATATTCGCAGGCGGCTACCTACACACAACCCCCGTTACCTTGAAGACAATCTCACTGACTCCACACACTGTAATTCTCACGAGCGGGCACCAGATGTCGCCAGTAGGGACACGAAAGAACCACACTCACCCGACAGGTTGAAGTGAGGAAAGAAAAAAAAGCGCCGTTTATTGTCGGGTTTGGGTTTAAACAGGATTTGGAGTTTGGCCCAGGATTGGAGGACAAAGGGGACACCCCTCTGACCCCAGTGGTCATCTCAGAAGTCCATCACATATTGGTATGTGAAAACAATCTACTTGTTTATGTTACATCCCTGAGAAACTCCACTGGAAATAGGTAAACAGTCATCAGAAGGCTGAAAATCGAGGCGACACTGAAGAGTTCTGGAAAGCACCTTTTTCTTCTTGTCTTAGGAGAAAGTGCTCTCCACATGTCACGTGTGGAGCAACAACCACACTGCAGGGAGCTGGCAACGGGCATTTTGGGATGTGAAAGATCTCACTGGGAAAGTCTCCAACTGCAGATGTTCTGATAGAAAAGAGGATGGTTTAGAGGCCTTAAAATGGTCCAGAAACTCAGAAAGAACCTTCACTCAAGACGAGTGTGTTTGGCAATAATGACAATAAAAGCAAGAGTCTCTGGAGATGATCCTTCTCCAGACTCCTCCATACTGTCATACAGTGCCTGGGCTACTCCATGATGAGATATCCCACACAATACAGAGATCACAACTAAAAACTCTGGTATCCATGCAGACAAAACTTGGAGTTCACCAGCACATGCAGGAGAAGTATACTTCTCTCCACTTCCAAAGAAGAGACAGAGTGCAGCAGACTTAACTCCTTGTTGGTGAAAAGGCACCAGATCAGATGAAGAGATTTCAAACACCATAAAGTGGGATAACATCATCAAACATTGTCTCCCATTCAACACGGGCTGCAACCCTTGTGCTTGTGGCACAGACTCGTAGTTTGTGTTGGCTAAAGGTCTCTTGTCAAAAGGCCTCCCCCTCTCACGTGAGTGTGTCCGGTCACTGTGCATCCACCTCTCCCCTAGAATGCACTGCTGGTGAACCTCACGGCTGTCCAATGTCCAGAGGAAGCAGGAGCTGCTCAGCCAGCAGTGATGGGGGTTACCGTGGCTCTTTTTGTAAAAGCTGGGCTGTCTTCTTTTGCCATTTTGCTTCTCGCCTTCCTTTTTTCAGGCCACCTGGCTGCCGGCTCTTCCCTGGTGGTTTGATTCCACGTGACAATGCGCATTTTGTTGTCGCAGTCCTGAACCTCCCCTCCTGGCAGCTCAAAGTTGATCTCGGTCACCTTACATTTCACAAGGTGCCTCCTGAAGGTGGCTGGGACATCTGATTTCAAGGTCACTGTGATGTCCTTGGCACAGCCAGGATGGAGATGTCCCACCTAGGGAGAATCAGGGAGTCAAAACCAAACTGGAAGCACTGCCAAGGGCAGGACTGACAGCAAAAGGGACTGATGTGGTGAGCTGCTGTGCCAGGAATCTGCGCGTCGGAGTGGATTTATGTGAAGTTTGATAGACAAAAGTATGAATGGAAGGTGCCACCTCCCATAACATGAAGCCTTTTCTGCAAGGCTGGCAGCCATTGCCAAGCCAGGGACTTGGCATCTCGGCATCTCCTACGTGGCACTGGAATGGGCTGTCACTGGTACGTGAGGACTGCCTGCCAGCTCCTGGGAACACCAGGGCAGGGCTTGAGCAATGGGGAAAGGCAGAGCCGTCCACGCTCACCTTGGGAGAGAACTGGAATGGTGCGTTTGCCTCCCACTCAAAGCGCATGACCTTCGTACAGGTGTGGTTGGTGATGGTGAAGGTCCTGTTGCAGGGCTCTCCAACAGAACAGTCCCCAAACTGGATGTGATTCGCTCTGACAGCTGCTGAGGAGGAGAACAAGGCAACCTCAGCATGCAGGGAGCTCCATCCACCCCCATTCACGTGCACAGACACCTGTATGTTCAATGCTTTCTTGCTCCAAGCCTTCCTCCCTCTGGAAGGGAGTTTCCCAGGCGGCTCCCCAGCCCACCACTTTCAGGGAAACACCCTGACACACCCCTAAGCCAGCCACATGAAGCACAGCACACATTGCTCTGCAGGCATGGCTGCCACGCCCACAGGCCACCAAGTCCGGTGGGTGACAGCCCAGGCCTGGCTAGAGAGAGGACACACATGATCAGACATTTCCCTCTTCCTTGCTCCACCTTGGCAGCCTCTCCTCTCTTACCATCAATGATGTCTTTCTTCAGAATGCTCTCAGCATTCCTCTCCTGTGTACCTTCCTCCAGTCCGTCGAGGGTGAATTCGTCCTTGTGGCCTTCACCCACCAGCTCCATTAGGGTCTTGTTAGAGTATTTGTCCCCCACTAACGCACGAATCCTCCCTTCCAGTCGTTGAGCCAGGGTGGGTTTGAAAATGACGTCGAACTTTGTCGATTCCCCAGGACGCAGAAGCAGGAAAGGCTTTGGGGGCTTACGCTCTGCACAGCAACGGAAATCAGAGTTAAGTGATACGGCGGTACAGAGGAAATATTTCCATAGGCTGTATGAGGAATGAGAGGTTGAAATCAGCTGCCTCCTAAGCACGGGTTCTACCCCCAGTGGTTCCAGACCCTCTTCCTGTGTTCGCAAGACTGCCACCTCCAGACACATCACCGCTTAAGCAGCTTAACCTCAGGTTGATGCCCAGCCCGCATTCCATCTGCTTCCAGCCAGCTCCAGCCGTGTGGAAAGCGGAGCCAGAGAGTGCTTTTGGCTTCTGCTGGTTGTCTGTGTGCTCAAGGGCTGTGTCCATTCAGGCTGGTGCCTTCCCTCAAGCAGCAAATACCTCAGAGGGTCCACTGAGGTAGTGACAGTCCCCCACAACTCAACCCACCTTGTCTAGAGGAGCCAAAGAACTTCTTACAACTTGCTAGGAGAAAGTCCCCAAGAAAAGCTTGGGGGACAGAGAGCCCAAGGAAAGAAACTGTGTCTAACATCTGGCTGCTGCTCAGAGAAGCCAAGAGCAGGGCACACGTTTTCCCTCTGTGCAGGATCACACTTCACGGTTAATGAATTTACTGCGGACAGCAGAGTTGTCTTCCGCATCTTCAGTGTAGAATCTCTCAAGTGTGGAGCCCCTGCCTTTCAAGAGGAACGCTCCGTGCTCATCCTCCAGGTGTAACGTGAACTGAGAAAAGGGAGCACAGAGCACATTGACACTGGTGTGAGCACAGGGTGGGAACACAGGGACTGACCCCGCAGTGCTGCTGGTCCCGCATGGGAACCCAGCACCTCTCCCACTACAAACAGCACTTAGCACAAAAGTTAAGTCAAACCAGCTGGGAAAAAAGAGCGCTCAGAGGCATTTGGATGGACCTGACACAGAATCAAACAGGACAGAAAGTAATGAGCAGAATGTAATTAAGCCACAACTAAGTTTACTTAAAATGCAGTAAACTGGGATCGAAAACAATCTAATGGAGCTGGAAAATCACCCCATGTCCATGAGAACAAAAGGTGACCTGAGAGATGGGGGAAAATACTCCACCACCTTTCCTGTGTTCAACTTAAAGAAGAAAGGCTAGACGCACGATTTCCAAGAACTCCCTTCTTGGAGAACAGATGTCAGTCACTTGCTTTAAAAGAATTTCTGACACCTCTTCCCAGGTCTGCCGTGTTTTTTGGGACCCTTCCCCTGTGCCACAAGCACTTGTTCCCAAACCAGACCATTCCTTGAGCAGGTCTTCACCTTGACAGGTATTATGCCCTTGTTTTGGATGACCAGGGGGAGCATCTCTGACTCCCCCGGCCGGAGCCTCTTGAAGCACAGCTCGGAATTTCCCCTCCTGCTGCAAGCACTTGGGCACACGACTGTCAGCTGCGGCTCATGCCCCTTCCCGCTGATGGTGAAGGTCAGGATTTGGGGTTTAAATTTCACAGGGCTGCAGGAGAGGCACAGAAACAATTTCAGCTGGCACTAACCCATTTCTCCCTGGGCGAGTGAGGCAGCAAGGGCCACCCACAGTGTTTTCCCTGCCTGAGGCTCCTGAACCACACAAGGCAGCCCCCACCAGGCTCTTCCCAATCCACTCAGGGCCATTCACAAGAGGACTCTGTTCCAAAGCGCCCTCCACAATAACAATTCAAAATAATTTCAGTTAATTGAATCGTGCCCTCCAGGAGGTAAATAATGAGGCACCAGATGAGACATGGCAAATCTCCTGGCTGCAGTGAGATGAGACACATGCAACAAGCAAAAGCACAGCATGAAAGCAGTACAAAAGCAAGTAGGCAAAAATAAATCATTGTCACCATCAGTAAAGATCATTTCCAAGCAGAGTAAGAAAGCAATTGCATATTAGCAATTAGACTTCTCTTGCTCCAATTCAGCCACTAAAAGGTTGAGGAAGGGCAGGTCAAAGCTGCAGTACACAGGTCCCAGGGCAGAGGAACTGTGCTTCTCTTTCATACCAGCTCCAGTCCCTTACATAAAATAGCTTAATGAATACCAGGGAATCACAGTAATCAGAGGAGCACTTAATTTTACAGGTACACAGGAAATTGTGACTGCTGACCTGCTGGCACAGGAACTGCTTCATCTAGGCCTTTGTCCTTGGAAATCCCCAAGTCAGCTGCAGCACATCTCAGTAACTTTCAGCTGGCTACCTAATATTTCCATGTCTTCATAATTCCTCATAAAGGATAAACCATCAGTCTCATTTTTTGGCTTTGTCCAACGGTTACTGCCTCCCAGATCATCTCATGCCAAGTACTCTGCCTATGGCTACTGAAAGCATTAGAGCTAACAAGAGGCCTGTGCCTGCCCAGTGGAGAGGGAGCTATCACTGAAGCCTCCCCCAATATTTCACAGTCAGTTACCCTTCTGGGATGACAAGGGAAGCCTTGAAAGTGCAGTCGTAGGTCTGCTCATCTGGTGGAGTGAAGGTCACCGTAGCAACAGCACAGGATGAGCCCTGAATGGACATCTTGACTGCATACAACTTGAAAACGTTGTTGACAGGGCTTTTATCCTTGGGTGAACCCAGAGTGCAGTGTTAGGAGAAAACACCTTTCAACATGACACAGTTTTATTCATAAATGCGTTACTGAGAACAGCCCCAGGCAGTGTGTCCTCCTCCCTGTTTCCCTGGGCAGGCTCCCTCCCTCCCAGGGAACGCTGACCTTGTGCTAAAGCAGTTTGTGTTTTGAGCCCTGGCCGCTGCCCCAGCATACATGGGAGGTGGGCACTGCTTGGAAAACCCTGCAAATAACCTGGAACTGGCCTTCAAAGTGAAGGAAAAGCCAGGGAGCCTGAGGAAATGCCTCCTTTGAACCCTGGCATGTCAGTTCATGACAGCCCCTCTCTGAGTGTGCGTCCAGGAGAGGTTCAGAAGGATTCACTTCTCCCGCCAAAGGCCCAGAGGTGTGAGCCAGAACCTTGCCTGAGACATGCAAAATTCAACACAACTCTTCCCTGGCTCTGCTGCTCTCCCCTGCAGTTTGACCTGCACTGAGCTAGACTAGTCTGGGCCCCAGGAAGCAATGCATCTGGAGAACAAAACAGACTCTCACACTGCCTTTAGAGGGACACCATCACCTTGGCCTCCTGTTCTTACCTTTCCACGCAGGGGTCTGATGGAGAGCACCACATCACACGGCAGACTGCTTGCATTGTAGATACTGAAATGAGCTTCAGCTTCTTGCGCAACCAGAACCTCGTTGAAGATGAATTTGTTCCCATCTCTGATGAACAAGCCCATGCCTTCCACTGACCGCAGCTTGCGGCTGAGGTCAGTGCTGCGGCAGATCGGGTACTTCTCAAAGATTGACAGGACATCCTCAACGAGTCCTGTGGATAGACCAGAGGGATGAGCATGGAGGAGAAGCCTCACTGATGAATTTATCTGGACCCTGCTGGCCTCTCAGGAGGCTTTTCCTCTCAGTCATCCTTTCTGCCCTGGGTGACTGCTAAACCCAGCCTTGGGTGGGGGAGCTGGCTTTGAGGATGGAGCTCAGTCAACCTCGGTCTTAGAGAGCGCTGCTTTCCTTTTATCCTTCCATGCATCCCTCTCAGCCTGGGAAGGATGAGTCTGCTGGTGGACTTGAAGAGGGCTGGAACTTCTGAGGATTCAAAGGTGGGACACCAGGGCTAGCGTGCATCTCTATCCAAGCAGCAAGTTTAGGTGCTGATCAGCAGCAGGTGTGACCAAGGGAACCTGTGGGCAGTATGTACCTGGGAGGCAGGACTCGGCAGTCAGGGTAAAGGGAATGCCAAGGGGATTGTCCCTGGGGTCTCTGCCCGTGATGTCAATGTAGAGCTGCTGCTCACACGTCCCCTCCTGCCCTGCCAGGCATTCCACTGTGATCTTCTGCTGGCCCCACGGACTGACGGAGCCGGAGCAAGGGGACACCGTGAACATGCCAAGACTGAGGGGACCCTGCAGAAAAAGTTCCAGGAGAGGCTGATGGCTAACAGCTGTGCCTTGAGCACCCCAGCAAAGAGTGTGTCCCGCCTTGGCCTCCAGCTGGGCCCAAGCACCCCAGTCCCAGGGCAGGGAAGGATGACTCCATGGCCCAAGGGCAGCCCCAGGCTGAGACCAACAAGCCAAGAGGAGCTGCAAGCCTGTCCCAAGTAGCAGAGAGAAAGGAGTTTGAGTGTAAAGAATGAAGGTGGTAGCTGTGATCCTTCAGCCTCCAGAGGTAACACAGGAGAGCAGAAATAGCTGTGAGAAATGACAGGAGAAAGGTAGGTGACTTGGAAGAAGAAAAAGCAATGTTGTCTGAGCTCTGCGGACTGGGAGTTCACTGAGGCGTGTTTTTGCTTCTGTGGTGTTCACAGACCTATGCTGGCTAGCAGCTACCAAACACAGGACCTGCTCCCCCCTGTTGATCCCACAAGTCCAGGTCAGAGCCAAAGTACAGGAGTGTCAGTGGGACTGAGCAGATACTGGGTTCCATCCTGTAGACCGTGTCCCACCCTATAGCCATGAGCCCCCAGCCAGGGCACAGCAGCATCTTCTCACATCCCCCGCGGCAGCAGCACTGTTGGGGAGCAGGAGTCACCCACCTGTCAAGGAGCTCGATTTCTTTCCTGTTGAGCGCTTTGCAGCTGATGGAGCAGATTGCTCTTGCTTTGAACTGAGAGGAGAAAGCAGAGGTATCTGTCATGCTGAGCTCCCCTGCCTTTCTCTGAGGCCAAAGCTGGCCTTCCTCCACACGGAGGGAAGCCTTCCTGCTCCTGATGGCTCCCTGAGTGCAGCACCCATTGCTGGACAGGAGCTCTATCACCAGCTTTGTACTACACCTGGGGACACTGCGGTGTTTTTTTGCTCCCTCTCCCCAAGCCAGGGATGCAAACGGACAACAGCCCAGGTCTCCTGGCTGCCTGCCACATACCAGCCGTGGGCTGGTGCCTCCTCAGACAGGAAAGGTGGTGCAGGGCTTCTCGTACCTTTGGCTTTCCCATGCAGATGCATCCTCGGGTGCTCGGTGGATGTAGAATTCGAAGCTGAGCATGCCTTTGTTCTCCAGAATGACAGTCTGGGTCTTCTTGGTGCCCTCGAGCATGGCACCGAAGTCGATGGGTGAGGCGGGCTCAATGCTGTACTTGCTGTACACAGCTCTCGCCGACACCCTCAGTGGGATCTCGGCAACAGTCTGGCCTCCTTCCCCTGAGCTGCCGTCTATCACCTGTGTCCACAGGAAGGGGTGGTAAACACAGCAAAGAGGCCAGCCTCTACCCCAGTCCCCAGTCTCCACCCCAGGCCTCCATCAGTTTACCCCTCCCTGTTTAAGCACCTCCTCCGGAGTCAGAAGCTCAGCTCCACTTAAGAAGCCTCCCAAATGGTTTTGAAAGACTTTGTTTGTGTATGTAGGAGAGAGGATTCTCCAGTTAAAGCACTCCTTCCATTCGACACCTATCCTGTTTACACTCCCAAAATGTCGAGAGATAACACAGCCTGGCCCAAGCAGCTCACCTGGCAGTACAGGATGGGTTTGTTCTTGAGGAAGATTTCACTTGTGGGGTGGAAGAGCATCTCAATATTCACACCAGGCTGGGAGGCAGTCAGCATGCCCGACCGAGGCTCAACGCTGAAGTGGGATGCCAAGTTTTGTGTCCTGGGACCTGCACCCTTCAGCGTGAAGCTGGGGAGAAAGGGAAGGAATGGAGATCTCTGCAGTTAAAAGTACAGGCACCACCAGCACGGCCAGGACTTTGCATAGGACCAGGAAAAAAAAAAAAAAAGGGAGAGTTCAGCTCTGCTCAGGGAATCCTGGATCTTGACAGAGAGTGCAGACAATCACAAGGTTAATGCATGAAACCTTGACACCAGAATTTTTCATTTGCTTCTTTACAGAGTCTCAGAAAGAGAAAGGAAGTGACCATCAAAGAAAAGCAATGAATCTCATCATTTCAGTGGCTGAAATTTTTGGGGCTCTCCTTTGGGTTCGTGCTGAGCTGTGAAGAATTGCTGGTTTGTGGCTGGATTCTCTAGTAAAATAGTTGAGATTAGAGAGTCCGGGTTTTGTATTTCCCATGAGGTAGCCAGCATGAAAACAGGTTCTAGCCATTGACAGAGGGAGAATGCAGGCCTGGGAATCTGAAGAAATGCTCACTACCAGGCAGCTGGACTCACCTGTACTCAATGTTGTATACCCCTTTGTTCTTTAGACTCAGGACTTTCTTCACCTTATCTAGGACATTAATGGTTCCAAATTCCAAGCTTCCATCTGGACCTGCAGAAAACCCGCAGAGCCAGGTCAGAAATGGTATTTATCAGCTGCAGAACACGCCAGGTCACAAACTACATGGAGGTCTTGACACAAAACCCTTTCCAGCAAGTTTCCCTTCTTGACAGTATTTTCCAGCTATTTGTCTGCCTTTTCTCTTCCTACTCAAATTATCTGCAGGATTAGTAGCTACGGAAATTACTTTATATGCTGTGCTGAGCCCGTGGGAGTTGCCAACTGCCTGTTCCCGTCACTGTTGTTTCAAAGCCCCCAAATCCAATCTGCACGTGAAGCTGCACACTTCAAAGTTCAGAGGGGAGAGACTTAAGGCTGTCAATGCCCTGACAATGCATTATTCCACACCACTTGCAGGGTTTGTGCTTCATGTGTCCATGCCATCCTTGCATGCTATCCCATCCCATCCCATCCCATCCCATCCCATCCCATCCCATCCCATCCCATCCCATCCCATCCCATCCCATCCCATCCCATCCCATCCCATCCCATGCGCTTTGGTCGCCCGCCCCCCAAGGTAATGCAGTGCACCTGGACTGCTTTGTCTGGGAGGCGTCCACTGACCTTCAGGCATGTCGATCCTCAGAGAAACATCATAGACCTTTGCAGAGATTTTGATGTTTTCAGCCTGAACAATCCCCAGGATGTTTTCTGTGTCTGAAACCTGAGGCAGCAAGAAACAAACACTGTTCAGATCATTCTTTTGGTAGACAGCCTCTAAGTCCTTGTCTCTGCTGGCTGCTTCCCCTGTGGCCTCCCAGGCTTCACAAGCGTTGGTGGACTCCCAAGCTTTGCTAACCTGTTCATCTCATGGGCTGCCCCAGTGGGATTCAGCTGCAGTAAAAAACCCTATCAGCCCAGCTCTGTCTTCACCATAGAGAAGAAGATGTTCTACCTCAACAGAAGAAGGTCCTTCCTCCCTTGGGAGCCAGGGAGCTAAGAGTGTCCATCCCTGTGTTGCTTCTGGCCTTTGCTATCAAACACGTCTGAGCTCAGAGTCCTTGGAGCAGGGAGACCCTCCGGGGACACTACCCTGAGCAGGAACCCATGGAAGGCTTACTCGCCTCTCCCTCCGCATATGGTTCAATTCCCATATTATTTCATCCACAGCAGCTTTCTCCTCCTCAGGGAGGGCATCATACTCTTCCTCATCCATTCTCAAGGCACGTTCTCTGTTCCTCT
Organism: Chamaea fasciata; assembly: GCF_029207755.1. Taxonomy (NCBI): domain Eukaryota; kingdom Metazoa; phylum Chordata; class Aves; order Passeriformes; family Sylviidae; genus Chamaea; species Chamaea fasciata. The sequence goes on along the minus strand of NW_027094097.1, from coordinate 20,025,897 downwards.
GAAGAGCTTCCTCCCGCTGCAGTTCTTTAGCACAAACCAGAGGAGAAACCATGAGTGACAGCAAGCACAGCTGGGTGCTTTGGGAGTCAGCTGCAAGGACTCACAGCTTTTCCCAACCCAGCATATCACACCAGGAGACATTGGGGAGCTCATATCCCTGCTCCAAAATTCAGACAATCCCTCAAACGACGGCCAGGCAGTGAGTTCCTGTGCTTTTCCTGGCTTAAGTGCACCAGGGCTGAGGACAGTTGTTTGTCACTGAGCTACAACAGCTTGAACTTCTGCCCAAGCTTGAATGTTAGAGATTAAGGTGTCTTAAAGCCTCCAGTCTCCTGCAACTCTGAGATGAGTGTGGTTACAGAGGCAGAAGGTGGAAAGATGAATAAAAACACTTCTTACAAGCTCTGCTGCAAACCCAGACACACAGAGATAAGTCTGAGGGCTTGAGAGAGAAGATTTGAGAGGGACAGACATATCTCACCTTCCCTCTGTCTTTCATCTTCCTTCCTCTGTATTTCAGCTTCCTTCCTGGCTTTCCAAGAAGCATAATCCCGATGCACGTGCACCACGTAGATATAATGGCGATTCTTGACAGCTGTGAGTACACAGAGCAGAGAAGATTCCAGGCTTCTTGCAAAGAGGCTCTCCAAGCCATCAAAGACCACTCCCTTGCAGCAGTCTTCGTGCTGCAAATAAAGGGAAGAGTAAGTCAGCCATTGCACACAGGGAGCTCACAGCTGGACAGTAAACCCAGATGTCACAGGGCACCAGCTGTCCTTGTTCCAGGTGCATTAGCTAAGAGCAGCTTGTGTCTGTCCTTAGGCTCTGCCAACTAAGGGCATCTGCAGCTTCCCCCAGGGTTCCCTGCACACAGGCCAGGATCCTCCAAGAGCATGTACAGACCTCCTCCTCTCCGAGTTGTACCTCACTGCCTGTTCTCCGGAGCAGGAATGTCTCCTTTTCCCCACCCCACATACCTTCAGCCTCTCACAGAGGATCTCCACCAGCAGGTGCTCGGGCAGCACACAGCTCAGGCAGTTCAGCTCTTCCCCACAACTGCTGGTGATGTTCAGCTGCTGCGGTGCAGGAGCAGTGGAAACTGTGAACTGTAATGTGGACCATTGTAAGGAAAATACACCCCGGTGGAAAGCCCTGGACAACTCCCACTGCTGGGCTTGCAGCTGGGGTTCCTCACTAGTGGAGACTAGAACAACCCTGCAGTGCAGGCTGGGGGCTCCAGGGGATGGTCCTGGAGGGCCCATCCCCTGGCCAGCAGAGACCCAAGCCTGCAAACTCCTGGTGCAATGGATCCACATACCAGGCCCTGGCTGGCACAGAGCCTCCACTGTAAGCAGCCCCTGCCCATCTCACAGACAATGCAAAGGTCCCAGGCACCAACCCAGGCAGATCATGTTTACCTGGGGTTTGCTGGCTGGCTCCGTCTTCTTTTGCGCTGGTGTGCTCTTGCCTTTGGCATTCTTCTTGTTCATTTTCTCCTGAGAGGCTTGTCTTCTCTTGGCCAGAAGAGCGAGCTGACGCTTTTTAGCTGCATAGGGGACATATGGTTCAGGAGGGCTTTGAAAAGCAAGTAGGCACCTTTCACCACAATGGGCACAGCCTTGGACCCTGGAAGGAACGCGGCACTTTTTCCCCAGTCTGCCGGGCACTGGCAACACTCAGAAGCAGCTCCCTCCCTGCTTCTCTTACCAGCACGCTATCCCATCCTTGATTTTAAAGCCAGCACTACGTCCCTCCTAACAACTGTGCATGCAGGTGACACTGCTTGCACAGGAGTTCCCCTATGGATCAAGCCAAGGATTTGTCCTCCAGGACCATTGTTTCCATACACTGCACCCATCCTGCATTCTCCTGTGGAGACCTGCAGCCCTGCCCCGCTTGCACCACCCGTCTCTGCTGAAGCTAAATGCTCCTTGTGGGAAAACCCTGCTGGGACACAGACTCCTTTTCCTTCCGCCAGCTCCCAACCCAGCCAGCTTCAAAAGTGAGCAATGCAAAACTTCCCCCTGCACTGTGGCAGGTCTGGCCTCACCCTGCAGAGCTCAGGCTACCAGCTGCCCAGTAAGCTTCCTAAAAGTCTCTGGTCTCACATGGAGAACAGCCCAACATACACGAGCTGTGTAACCTGACAGTGAGCACAGGTAAATCCCGGGAGACAAGAGCTCATTTGTAGCATGTCTCTGATTGGAAACTCCTCTGGGAGGCTGTCCTTCCCTTCCTCTTGTTTGCAAGGTTACACTCATAGTCAGTCCTCTTGTGCTTAATGAGCCACTTCAGAAGGCTTTTTCCTTGGTAAAGTGGGCAGCAGTTCTGCCTGCTGCCCATGAGAAGCAAGCTTGATTCAGCTTTGAGGAAATAGAAAATATTTGGGAAAGAGACAGGCATGCTTCACCACCCTTAGAAAAATGAACACGTGCCAAGCATGGCAGCGAAGGGGGATGTCAAAGAATCCCTGACTGAGCCCTTAAAATTGATTTTTTATTTTTTGAAGACCAGCCAGAGATGCACTTCACCCATGTTCCCTAAGAGACCCAAGGACTGAAAAACTGCTGCTCTGAGTGAGCAGAAGTGGACAGTCATGGTGGGTTTCTCAAGCACTGGCTCTGGGTCTGGCATTTCTCCTCACCAGCATTACCTTTGTTTTTGCTTTTCAGCTCCATGGCAGCCTCGGTGCAAAGCTCCCGGGCACGGAGCCCTGCCTGGCTGCCATCATTGGCAATGGCCTCTTTCACCACGGTGTCAAGGGACAAGGGAGCAGCGTCGTAATGGTGACACAGGGCCGCCGCCATCTCTGTCTTTCCTGAGAGAGAGAGGAGGACTGCTTGGTGACACGTGCACATGAGGCATTACAGGGACAGGCCCTTGAAAAATCTCCAACAAGATTTCAAAGTTAAAAGAACAGGGGGAAATCAAGTGTCCCTCCAGGGGAGGCCATGAGGGAGGCAGCTGGAGCGTGGTTGCCAGCTCTGAATTCTAGAGCCAGGAGGATCATCTCCACCTCCTGTTCGGCTGAGGTCTTTGCCTTAAGCACCAAGGTCCACCAGGATGTATTTCTCCTGCTTGCCCCTCTCCCTGCAGCCCAGGGCTGCAGCTCACATACCTGCCAGGGGTGGCCCGTGGACAATGACAACAATCCCTTTGTCCTGCTGTGCTTCACACCTCTCTGAAGACTGGTCAATGCCCAGGTGGCGAATGACAGCTCGAGAGACAGGATTCCCAGTCGCCTTCACCATGGCCTCAGGATAGAATGGGACAGCCCTGTGATGTGCTGCAGTGAAAAACCAGGGGAAAAGGTCAGCCTCCTGCCTACCTTTGATCCTCCTCATCCTCCCAATCTGCTCAGATCCCGGAAAAGGAGACTTGGTGAAAGCAACATGAGCTTGTTCTTTTGTTGCTAGGAAAGTGCAAATATAAAAGAGCCAGTGATATTAGACCTGGTTCTACTGGCTGAAGAACTCATCCAATCCTAGTCTTTGTGGAATATCCCGATTATTTCCCCAGTCTACGGCAGGCAGATAGGAGCTTGCTTTGGCTACACTCAGGGTTGGTAGAGGATGCCACAGTCCTTCACCCAAGAGTTCCTCCACCAAGCTGGTGAACAGGCAGTTTTTAAAAGCATGGGCTTTCCCCGAAGGTGACAGCGTTCAGGGTGTATGGGTGCTGCGACCACAGTCAAAACAGACGCTGCCAAACCCTCACTGTTTTTCTGACCTGCTTCTGCCTCGCCCATGGCCTCAGCCTCAGCCTCTGCCATGGCCTTGACCTCTCCCTGTTGAGCATTCAGCCTCTTCTGTGCTTCATAGTACTCCAGCAGCTCTGGGGGCAGCGTCTCGCCCACGGCACGGGGAGGCATTAGAAACTTCTTCTGGTACTCAGACCCCACTGCCGTCCTCAGGATCTGTGTGCGCAGGGAAGAGAAACCATACGCAAGATTCCTTCTCTGGCCTTTCATCACACACGCTCAACAAACCCATTTTCTGTCTCCTCTCTTCCTCCCAACAACACAAGCTATTGAAGTCCTCCCACAGCATGTCAGCAGAGTTGGCTTTCCCTGGGGATTGCCTCCGTCGCCCTGGCACAAGCCTGGGAATGCTGGAGTGCTGTGAAGCTTGGGCAGCATGTACATGGGGACCAGACCTGCCTTCTCACCTTCTCCTCCTCAAGGTACTGCTCATCAAAATCCAGGGAGTAAAACTCAATGGGGAAGTTGCATGGGATCTTCACCACCACTGTGGCCTCCACTCCGTCGCTGTCCACCAGCACCCATCCCATCTCTAGTGCCGGGGGGCTGAACTCCAGCCGTGGCTCCAGACCTTGTCCTGACAGGTGCAGCATTAAGCAATTGCTGCTCTCACAAACGTTAAGCTTCAGCTCATTCTTGTAAGACCTCTGAAAAGAGAAAAGTGAAGAAAACTCATCCATGAAGTCCCAGGTGACAGGACCCCAGACACAACGCTTTCTCCAAGGTCAGGGTGTTCCCAGTCCCTCCAAGGTGAATGGAAACCACCAGGTATTTACTGACGCCAGGGACTACAGCGTCTGTAGTAGCCTGGGGCTGAGTAACTGGGAGGAATCCTGGTGTGCACTGTAACTGGGTATTTGGGTATCAGATGGATCTACAATGGACTGTCAGATGTTTTCACCTAGCCATGCAGGAGTGCAGTGCTCATGAGAAGGGCCCTCGGGGTTACAGTGTCCAGACACAGTCCTGGCACTGCTGCATCAGGCAAACGCCAGCTCCAGGAGAGAGGCAAATGAGCTCTCACCGGCTAGAAATAAGGATCATCTTCACTGCTTAGTGTCTGGCTCTGGGCAAAGCCGGACACAAGATGGTTATGTCTCTGGAGCAATTAAAAGATCCCTGGGACTGCCTGCAGGCACAGAAGCACTTGTGTCCATACCGGTACAGGCCGTCAGTTTCCAAGACCCAGCGGCCACAGGCAAACTACTTTTGGGAACGCTCCATCCTTTAAGTTGAATCCCCCGCTGCATGGGATTGTGCAGGCAGGCCAGAGCCCCAGGGACTGCTGGCAGCACAGCACTACAGGTGACTGTCCTGCTGTGCCCAGGAAGGTGTCTGGTGGCTGTTTTGTCTGTCAGTTCTGCAGCAGGATGAGCCTAGACGGACCATTCCAGGATTATCCTCTGCCGGTGTGCAGCTGCTCTGCACCGAGTGTCGCAGCTGCAAATACAGCCGGGCAAGGGGGAGGCTGAGGGGAGTTGGGCGCATCCCTCCCGTGTGCCGAGAGGCAGCCACAGAGCCCCGATGCTCTCTGTGCAAGCTCCCTGTGGGCATTTCAAAGCACATCTCACGGCAATGCTCTGTGGGGTGAACTGAGCCACGCTGAGTAGCTGAGTACGGGGCTTGCAGAAAGCTCCCTGCCAAGGCAGAGCTCAGAGCACACTCTCGGCACCAGGCCCTCCTTTCGGCCTCCTGGGCTGACACCTGCCAATCTCACGTCCTCGTTTGGTGTAAACCGGATTTTCAAGTCCTGCCAGCTTCCTGCCTCAAAGGGTTCCTTCGGAGGGCATCACTTCAAAGGGACAGGGCTCATCCTCCAGTGCCTGCTTCTTCTGATGTAGGGCTGGTGTCCTGCGTTTGCGTTGATTGTTCCGGGCACAGAAACGAATCCTGTCAGGTCTCCTGGGTCTGCGAGGACAGAGCCTCAGTTCCTGCAGTGCTCTGAGACACTGATACGGTGCTGAGAGCACCCACAGCCAAAACAAGCGTGGCCCCCATAGCCTAGAGCTGGAGGGAAAACCTGTAGACAGGGCAGGCAGAGAGGGAACTGGAGTCCTCAGAGGAGGGGGAATGGGTGAAGGTGCTAGAAAAGCAAAGCATCAGCTAATGGAACAGGTCCAGGCAAACCAGCCTTGATCTAGACCCTCAGAAGCTTCCTCAAACACGCTGTAGACCCAAGTGCTCAGGCAGCCACAGGAGTAGAAAGGGCAAGAGACACAAAGAAAACCCAACCAAGAAGTTACGTGTTCAGTGTTGCCCGTGCTTTACCTCCATTACAGGCTGGATGGCAGTAATAAACCAAGTGCAAGGGACATGGAACCAGTTGTAGAGCCGGACTGTCTCCGTCTGGCACTGCCCAACGAGGGTATCCGAGAACTCCAGAGTGTTCTTTGAAAGTCTGAGTGACAGTTCAATGACAGCGGCATGGAGGCGGATGTGAGACGTGGGGCCTTTTTCTACCTGGAGAAGGACAGAGAATTCAGCGGAGGGTGCAGGTGACAGCTGCTGCGGTGCCCAGCCTGCTGCCTGCCCCAAGAGCTGTGGTACCTTGATGGGCAGCAGCACATCCACGTCACCCTGTGGGCGGCAAGCACTTTCAAAGCACACTTCAAATGTCACGGTGTGTCTGGGAGGCAGGTTCTCCATTTGGTCCAGGTCCACACTGAAACCTTGAACAGATGAAAACAAAGCAGCTGAGATACACAAGAGACATGAAATGTGTCATAAGCATGTTTAAGGCCCTACAGGTGTCCTGGCTGAGAAGTCTGGGAAAACCCCCCTGCCGTGCGGTGACCTGGACAAAAACGTAAAAGAGTGCACCTGTGAACACCCCTCAGACACAGCGAGCCTCCGTGTGATGGAAGCACAGCCTTGCCTCAAGGCCACTTTTGGAAGCCTCTTTTCATCCACCAGAGGATCCGACAGGCTGTTTCCTCAATAAAGGCTTAACACAAGTGCGGTGACGGCGTGAACTCCAAACAAAGCACTTCCAAAACACAGCAGACCCCACTGGTTCACAAAACAAGTCCACAGAGTGCCCAAAGAAACTTCATGCTGGTGGGAGCCAAGGGCAGAAGATGCTGAGAGGTGACCGGGCTGATGAGCCCATCTGGCCCCTGCACTGAAGCGTTAGGGCAGTCACAGGCAGGCCAGGTCCCTGGGCATGGCTGGCCAGGAGAATTGAGACTCTGAAGCTCCCAGCAGGGCCACTGAGAAGAAAAAGCTCAAAAACCTCCCCAAGTTCAGTGGTTTAAGCTAATCTGTCTGAGACACCTTCTTCAAGCCCACAGGAAGTGTCTCCAGCACTGCTTACCTGTGTCCTGCAGGACAGACACATCCATCCGGAAGGACAAAAGCATCTCCCCAGGGTTGGTGATCTCCAGAGTGCGTCTCTCAGTGCAGCCCTTAAATACAGACCCCAGGTCCAGGACATACTCAAGCGGCTCAATGCTGGAAGAAGGAGTAAGGACAGTCCTTAAACCACAGCCTGGCTACAGTTTCAGGTGGATGGAAGATGCAAATAAAGTGGGTAATTCTGTATTCATTGCTGTAAAAACTGAGCTCAAGCATAGGAAACCCGAGGCCTGACCACCTGGCAACGACTTTGGGAAATCAGGAGGAGTGCAGGTCCTAGGTTTTATCAGCCACCCATGGTAGCTGAAACTAAAATTAGTTTAAAATGGACACTGGTTGCAGCTCCTCTGCCATGAAAAGCCAGTAGAGGTGAGTACACTGGGCCTCCACTGGTCTCAATGAAACTGCTTAGCCTCGTGTACAGCCTGAGCCTGAAATTGCCTCAGGGCCTAGAAGAAAGATTTGCCCGCACAGGAAATCTTCATTGCCCTGCAACCAGATCATATGATCTGTTCTGCAGAGCATCTTCCTCCTGAATGGAAGCCTCCTGTGCTTGTGCTGCATCATGATGGCGCAAAGGGAACAGACCAAGGAACCTAGATAAGCCCTGCCACCCCACCAGGATTCGAGCCATCTGAGTTTGGATTTTAAAGTGTTTGCTGACACGTGCAGTTCCCTTCTCCGTTTGTCTAGTGTGCTCTGTTAGTTGGAACCAAGACATCAGCTGGGAGTTGTCTCTTCTAGCGCTAGTCAGCAGGGACAGAATTTATGCGGCCTGGAAGGGCTTGAAGGTCTGCGCTGGGTCCCCTCAGCTGCAGGGACAGAACCCCACACCTGTGGGGAGCCGAGCAGTCCAAAGCTCAGCGTGGTGCTGGGGAAGGGAGGACACTCCTCTGCTCAGACGTAGCCTGTCAGCCACCGGGACCAGACCCTTTCTGAAGTCCCTGGCTATTCCCCAGTTGTGCAGACACAAGGAGCTCTCAGGACAAGGAGACATTGCTAGATGTTCCCCACGGGGCACCTGGAGATGGGGATGGGAATCCTTACTCACTTGATAAGACTCTGGAGCAGCTCCTCGTCAGGGAACCCGCTCTTCAGGGGATGGGATGAGAGCTTTTGCTGCACCTCCAAACCAGCCTTCTCTGCCATTATTATCTGCAGCTGGGCATCTGTCTCAGAAAGGATCCCACCCTGCTGCTGTTGAGAGGGGCTGTGGGGTCCTCCTGTCTGGCTGCTCAGTGTCCGTGACACCGCCTGCTCTTAGCCAGGACCTCATCTCCAGGGAAGTCACTCCCACACCTTTGCCTGCCCAGCCACTGTTGGCAAAGCTGATCTGGCCGGGCAGACAGACAAGCCAGGAACCTTCCAGAGCTCCAGACCCTTGCTTGCCCCCAGCCAGTACCAAGGCAGCTTGGACAAAAGCTGTCTTGAAAGGGAACCGGGAAAGCCTTGAAAGCTTTGTGTCTTGAAAAGCACAGCTTGGTAGCTGGTGCCTCGTGGAGATGAGCACGGCCAGCACAGTCCCAGGGCACAATCAGGCACCTACTGTTTGGGTCTGTAAATCTGACAGGGCTCGGGCTGGGACCAGCAAACTCCCCAGAAATGACCTGCATCTCCTTCAAAGCGCCATCAACTCCATCCCTTGAGCATGGCCTTCAGGATCTCTCCCTGGGGTAGCCAGGAAGCTGGTGCAACCCCAGAAGAGACCATGACCAGAGTGGCAGCCCTAGGGGCAATGCTGAGGTGACACATGGCTGTAAAGTGGGCAGGGAGGTCCCAAATGCCATCAGGGCACCAGGAAGCTGCTGTGGGCTGCAAGGGCCTCAGGTGACACGGAGAGGGTGGCGTGTGCCAAACTGGGCTGCAGCTGTTCTTACTGTATCGCCAGAGCCAAGCAAGCCGGGCTTCCGGTTCTGAGTCTTCCGATTCCGAGTCTTCGAGGTCTGAGTCTTTGAGGTTGGAGTCACCGGGGCCTGAGTTTTCAGGGTCTGAGTCACTGGGGGCTGAGACTTCAAGGTCTTAGTCTTCGGGCTCTGAGTCTTCTTCACAACAGCTGATTCTTTCCTTTGACTTGGTTGTTGCTGCTGTTTTACATGCCGTTCCAATGGCTCCTTATACTTTTCATTTCCTGAAGGAAGAAAACATCCACAAAGAGAAGTGTGAGCAAAGTGCCAATCCCATTAAAGCTGGGAAGTCCCTGCCTCCCACCACTGGTTCCTTCCAGAAAGAAATCCCTCAAGCCCTCTATGGAAAGTGGATGCTGCTGCTCCTCTCTGCATCCTCACCCATCTGCCTCCCCACAGAGGAGCATCTCATCCCCTGCAATGTCACACAAATCCAACCCTGCCAGAAGCCCTGCCAGCCTCTCCTAGAGCTTTCCCAAGCCTTTCAGTCTAGCCATCACCCTTCAGAACCCTGCCAGATGTGCTGGCAAGCTCTGCAGGATGGTTCCTGGGACAAAGACCACATGGGATCCTTGCTCAAGACTCATGAGGCAACCAGAGAGCTTGAGTTGGTCTGGGAGTCCTGCAACCCTCCAGGCTTGCTGGAGGTGGGCACGAGCTGCCCCGTGGGCATATGGTAGGGAACAAAACCAGAGGGGCCCCTCCTGGAGGCAGACAGGCAGTGCCCACCTTTGATGTTCCAGGGCAGGTTCACACTAAACATGGGAAAGGATGCTTCTCCTTTCAGACGGATACTTTCTGGCTCCAGGTCACCCACTTTGAGGTGGTAAGTCCTGCTGAAGGCTCCTGGTAATCCTGGCACGTAAGAAAAATTCAGCTCTTGCGTCTCGCCTGGTGCAATGGAGCCCTGCAGGGACAGGAGAAGAGAGAGGGGATGCATCAGAGTTTGATGGGGAATGGTTCAGGGGACAGACAGGCTGAGAAGACAGGTTCTCATCTACAAGAAGCCATCAAACCACACCACCATCATGATAAATACATTACAGTGTTGGCTTTTGCAATTGTTAGAGTAAACACTGTATGTTTTATAATGTTGACTTTTGTAAAAGAAGTTTTGCTGAAGTTTAGAGTTCTTTTAATTCAAATGTTTTGTTGTGATACCAATGCTGGTGAAGAATTGTTGTAATATTAACATTTAACCAATGAAGGAATTGAAGCCTGTTGAATGTGTCAAAAAGTAACAAAGGACCAGGACTAGGACAACCGCATATGCTCCAAAAAGGCCGGACGGAGAAGGAACTCTGTTAAAACGTTGGAATACAAAGAACTGCTTGTAAATACGCATTGGGCTGATGCAATACCCCGGCTATACAAGGGGTGTTGTGTTGACTGGTGTGTGCCTCTGGCTGCAGCTAATGTGGCTAAGCAGGCAGTGCTGTTCCTTCTGCTTTATTGACTTTGGCCCCTATTGTCTCATATTAAATTTTCTTGAAATTTTAACTGATGAGTGGGCTTTGCTTCTCACACCTCCTACCTTCCTTGTGCCCAAAAGATCGAGCCACTGACCCGGGGGGTGCAGTGTGTCCTCCCAAGAGCTCATCTGCCTGCAGCCCCAGCACAGCCTGATGTGATGTGAGCACAGCTCTGCTGCTCATGGGGTTCGCCCTCTGCCAGCAAGAGCCCGCCTCAACAAGAAAAGGCTTTTTTGGCTATGGAAGAGAAGCCCTCGCACTCAGCAGGGCCAGCAGCTCCTCCCATCCCTTGTAGGACAGGCATGAAGAAATGGGAAAGCCAATCGGCTCCCTCTTCCCACTGCAAGGAGGGACAAAGGCAGGAGTGCTGCTTCGGCTCAAAGACACCCAGGCAGGACTGAGAAGCTTGGACAAATGGTGGGATGACGCTGCAAATTTTTCTCATCGCTCCTCCAGCCCCGCTGCTCCCCGGCCCCCTCACTGCCCCACAAAGCCTCTGCACAGCACAAAGCTGCAGGAGGCAGGGACCAGCACGCCTACTGAAGGGCTATGTAAGTGGTTCTTAGCCCTGGCAACGGGGAGGCAGGGCAAAGGACAATGTCCTGTGTGATCACACAGCCTGGGTAAGGCGACCCTCAGAAACGCTCCAGTGCCAGCAGCCTGACATCTCAGCTGTCGGGGTCCCCAGAGTGACTGTGAGGTGCGGTGGCGTGATCTTTATCATGAGTTTTAATGTAAGATAGTTGTTCTTTGTACCCTGGTTCAGTGCCGTTGTATTTTTAGGTCCCTTTTGTTACAAACTGTAAGCTTCTCCCTCAGCCTGCCCCACATACAACCCCTGTTTGGTTCACCTTTCCCGCCTTGGTTACCTGTCCACCATTCGTCGGGAAACCCTCCCACCCTGCCAGTCACCCAGGGCCTGTCCCCCGGGTCCAGAAGCTTCGAAGGGAGATCTCTGGCGACTGGCTGGATTGGAAGCTTTCCCCTCCTTCCTTCGGATCATTGGTATTTAATGTTAATGCTTGTTACGTCAGTAGACACTCCCCAGTTATACCCCACTGGTTGCACGTGGACCCACCCTGAGCTTCCAGCCACTGTATAAAACCCTCTCCCTCCTGAGATTCAGGGTCTCCCTGAAGCACCGGTCGCAGGCTGAGGGCTCCCTCCTTCCTACCAATAAACCCAAGTTGCAGTCAGGCCTCTTGAGAGTCCCGTCTTTCTTCCTCCGCACTCGCAACGTGGCAGGGCAGGTCGGCAGCCAAGATCCCACATTTCTATAGATCGTGTGGGGGCGTGTCGGGGCTAGCCGGCCGTGGGAGGACACGCACCGCCGCAGTGGGGAACCAATTCCATTTTTATTTGTGCCTCACCATATGTTATAAATCCATTTTCTGACACGGGGTGAAAAATTACTACAGGGGCTGCAGTCGCGTTGGGAGCCTTAACACACTCCAGGCGTGGAGGAGGTTGCAAGGAGAAGATGCAGGCAGGCCCCGTCTCGGGGGGGCTGCAAGCGACCTCTCCCTTGGGGGAGGGCAGACCGCGAAGCCCGGGCAAACTTTGCCCGTCTGACTAAGTCTTCCTAGAAGGGCTGAATTACGGGAGGAATCTCGGCGCACAAAAGCAGTTAACGCTGCCAATTTCCCCCCGCCATTTTTGGTTGTGGTCGTGCCGGGAGCACCTGGAGGGCCCGGCTCCCTGCAGAGCCGCTCCTTCCCCGCCTGCCTACCCCGCTGTCGCCGCTTCCCCGCCGGCCACGGCCCCGCAGCGCTCCGCCGTTGCCCCGCGGGAGCAGCCGCCGCGCCGGCCGTGCCCAGCCGCAGCTGCGGAGCCCGGACGCCGCAGCCCGCGGGACCGCCGCGCCTGCCGCGGGCGCGGAGCGCGCCCAGCCCGCCGCGGCAGCACGCTCGGGGCGCTGGCCGCACACGGGCTCCTGCTCCAGCCGCCGAGCAGGACGCCGACACAGCGCCCCAGGCTTCCAGCGGTACCGCTCTGTCCCTGGCTTCTGTTACTCCCTCTGTTGTTCATTCATTTTTCTCTCTCTGCTCTCTTTTCTGTCCCCTTGTGGTCGGGGCCGTACCCTTTCTTTATCAATAAGCAATTTTCAGAAATACTTGCTGCCTTTGTGCCTTATTTTCGCCCGAGAAATCTATCAAAAAGAATTCTCCTCTACTCCCCTTACAGCGGGACAGGACAGTGACCAACACACTTGTGCCTTCCGCCGGTGTCTGCCGTGAGACAGCAGAGCCACCCGCCAGCCAAGGCCATGGGGGAGTCTATTAGGACAGCACTTGTCTGACCTTCTCTGCTCCCAGCAGAAGTTGCTGACACCCTTCTCTCTCTCATGGCTGAGTTTGGGGTATTCCCCTCTGACTTTTTTGTCCCTTCCCGCCCCCGCCCCCTCTTTTTTCCCCTTTCACACTCTCCTGGGCCACCCGACACAGGGCTGGGGTGAGTCACTTGTGCTACTTACTGCGGTGGGCTTGACCAGAAACACACCAGGCAGATCTTGGTCTGCAGTGCTAGGGTTTAGCACCCAGTTGAATTCCATATTGCAGGTGTTCTCCAGGGTGACCGTGGCGTGATGAATTTCATTAAACATCTGGAGAGAAAGCACAGGAGCAGGAAGTTACAGACCCAGGCCTGCGGCTGGGAATTTCCTTCCTCTCTCCCGGGGTTGAAAGCAGACCTGGGAGCAGGGACCAGGGAGGAGATACGGGCCCTTGGGAAGCTGGGCAAGCCCCAGGCACAGGGCACCTGCACAGGACCAGGGAGCTCTGGCAGCACACAGACATGTGGTGACGACCACGTGAGGGCCAGTAATAAATGAACCAGGGGACACAGGCCCTCTGTGCTCTCAGGGGTCACCAACTGCCAGGAGAAACAAAGGAGGTGGCACTGAGGTACGTGAGATGAATCCAAGAGTTACGAGGTTAAAGAAAGAAAGTTGTTGGTTCTTGCGTGTTGTTGTTTGGATTGTTTGGATTTGTTCAGGTCGTTTTGTTGGGCGTTGCTGTGAGCTGGGAGAGGGGCAGGGTTGAAGACCTGACTAAAAGGCAGTAGGATGAGAGGGGAGGGGACAGAAGAGTTGGCGGTCAGAGAGAATGGAAGTTCCCGAGTACCATCCAATGGGAAGGAGGACAGGGACCACCCTGGCCGGGTGAAAAAGGGATAAAAGAAGCCGTTTTGGTGAAAGGGGTGTGTGTGCTGAGCTCCCGGCTCTCGGGGAGGGAGACACACCCGGCTCAGCTGAATTGTTACTAATGAACAGTTTTCTTTTGCTTCGATGACTTTGTCCCCATTGAATTGTATCTAAAAGCCAGTGCATTTCTAAGACAGGCATTCCAGAAGAAAAGGCACCTGCACGCAAGTATTGGCAAGCAACATACTGCAACAAGGAAGTCACACAGGGCTACACAGACAGGGCCAGCAGCTGAAAATATCTGTGGGCTTTCAACTGAAAAAGAGCGAAGTGGGGATTCTTCTGGGACAGTCTCTGCAACTGTAGTGACTGGAAGCCCAAATTCTTCCCCTGATTATTGTGTGGGTTAAGCAAGAGCTTTATACAAGAGCATCTCCTTGGAGGTCAGGCTTTGGGAATGGATCAGCAGAGGGATGTCTCAGGGACATGTCCTTCAGAGCATCCCCACTGGGACCCTGCCTGCCCCAGGAGGCAGTGTTTCTCAGGGTACCTTTCTCAACATTTTGGGGAGGCTTGGAGATGACCATTTGAAGCCAGCTTGGATGCCAGATTTGTCCCTCAAAGGTTGTACTTCCAAGCCGCAGGCCAACAAAGGGGCTGGGAAGGGGAGGGAGGCCTGGACTGAGGCGGGCAGGAACCCGCTGGCCATGGTTGCAGGGCAGGGAGCTGTGCCAGGGGACATGTGGGGTACCTGTAAGCCGCAGTCAATCTCCCGGGAGCTCAGCAAGTAGCTGACACGTGAGGCCTCCCCGGTCAGCTTCACCTTGTAGGTGGGGCCTCCCTCCACGTGGCACAGCGCCGTGACACGAGCGATGGTGTAGAGAAGGCCAAAGAAGGTGAAGGAGGCCTGCTGTGTCTCTCCTGGCTGCAGCACACCCGACACCGGCAGGGTACTGAAAACCTGGACGGAGGAGAGGAGAGACTGAGGTGTTGGGCATGGAATTGGATGCAGAAGAGCTTCTTGGAGCAAAGTGCAGCTGTAGCCAGAGGGGACTGTTCCTCAAACACAGCCAGAATCATCCTAATCTCATCTTGTATCCATGCCACTGACCAGTGGAGGGACCATGGGGAAAATCTTCTCCCATACTCGCAGATCAATGCATTAATTAATACACTACATGAAAGTGAACTGGGATGTGTCCTGGCAGTAGAAATTCTCTCTGATGCACAACTTGCCCTTAAAAAGCATTTCTTACTGCTTTTAGAAAAGGAGGCGACTCAGAGCCAGAGCTCTTGGAGCTCAGGGAAGGATTCCAGCCCAGTTCATCTGACTCCTGAGGCTTTCCCCGCCCCGCTCTGATTTCTATGCCGCTTTCTCAACGTGCTCCAGCAAAAATTTCCTAAGGACCACCTGATGAGGTCCAAGGGGAGCAATGCCCTCCATCGGTGCTGCACAGTGTCCTTGGGCAGCCCTACAACATGTCCTGCACAGCCTCTCTAACAACCAGTTGCTTCAGCAGCACTTTGCGATGGGTCCGGCGGGATGTGAGGCCCCGCTGTGGGCAATGCTGAGGGCCACCAGTGGGACTGGGAGCTACAGCCCTGCTTGCCACACTGGAAAAGTGGGAGTGAGACAGATTCCTTCTTACCTTCTCAGTTTCGAGGGGAGTGTACCCTAAGTCCATGAAAAAGGTGACTCCCTCCAACCCTGGTGGGACGTAATACTTCTCCCAAGTACGTGGTGGCACCTGAAAAACAAGCCATTTTCTATGCTAGGAGGAAGAGACAGCCACTTTTCAAAGTCTCATTTTGTAAGACAGCTTCAGAGCCACCACTGTGATACCAGCTCTTGGGTGAAGAGAGAGATCTGGGAAGAGGTCGTCTGGCTGGGTCGGGAAGAGGGTACATGGAGATCAGGACTCATCACAGCTTGCTCTGGGAAGGAAGCTGGAGGTCCTATCATCATGATGCAGACAAAAGCCTCATCTTACATTGTGAAGAAAACAAGGCAAAAAACCCACACTCAACACAGCATCTGAGCAGGTTTCTCCAAGGAGAACTCTCCTGTTTCTCCCTCCCACACACCCCATGTCCAGCCACCGGCCCTGCTGCCCAGCCCGCTCTCAGGGCACAGGACAGCAGGGCGGCAAAAAGGGAGGTCAGCACGAGCAGGACTTGTTGGTGGCAAGCTAGGGAGGTAACGCAAGCAGTAGGTGTACAAGAAAATCTACCTCTGCTCCTGAAGATTGGCCAAGATCCCGTGATTCTTCCAGGGCTGTGGCTGGCTCCTCCGCTTTTCTAATCTTGAAGTGTCTCCACTGAGTTGCCGGCTTATCCAAAGGGAATGACACCGTCGTCGGTGGTTTGGGTTGGGATTTAGGTGGGCAAAGCTCATGTCTGGAAAAGAACGTAACTATGAACAGGGACCTGCAGTGGGAGGAAAGGACACCTGCACCAGTAGCTCCTGCTCAGGATGCAGCCCCTGGGTGGGTGCTGGTGCGTTGAACTGAGAAATGGTTTGATCCAGCCCTTCCCAATCCAGGCTGGAGCAGGTCCCATCTAAAGGTGGCCCAGGGCTGACACTGAGGTAGCAGTGGTGCAGGCAGCTGCTACTGCTCGCAGCGAGGAACTACAGAGGACACAGATTAACACCTTGTGGGGATGCAAAAAAACACAGTGGGAGAGGAAAAGACAGGGAAGGCAAGAAAAAGGGGAGATTTGAGGCACCAAGGGGCAGACCCAGCCAGTGATGAGCCGGCACAGCCCCCCCAGCGCCCAACGCCAGAAACTCTGCAGCTTTACCAGGTATTTATCAGGAACGTCTCCCTGACAGTGTCGGGGAGGTTGGCTGACATTTTCCAGCACTCCCGGGTGACTCAGGTCACATTCCCCATTTTAAATTGAAGCAGGTGCTCAGGGTAACTCTGCTTGTGTTTCTAATGCCACGTGAGGGACAAAGTTGTGCCATGCCTGCCTGTCACCCTGCTGAGATACAAGCGCTTCCCACGCAGTCAAACACAACCTGGATGCTCCATTCCCAGACAGGAATTCAATGCCTGCTCCCCAGAGAAAAACTGTCTTTCGCTTTGTAGCTTGTTATCTAAGGCTGGGTTTCATTTCTGCATGAGGCGCTCTCTCACCATAACCCCCAAGAGATCCCTAATCATCTGTTCCACTGTCTTTAGTTTTAATGAATGGTTTGAGACAACTTCCCAAGACCGTGGTGCCCAGTCATCATTTTTCACTCTAAAGCAGTGGAGCGAGAGGCAGGGATAGGAGATGATGTGATGAACAAGTCCTGCTGTCAAGCAGTACAGAACCTATAAGGGACATGTTGCAGTGGGGAAAAGTCAACGTGAGTAACAAGTGTCACAAAAAGAGGGTCGTGAGGAATCCAGGGTGTCCACTGAAAGCTGACCCCTGGGAAAGAATTTGTCCTGGCACTAAAGGAGTTGTCTCAGAAAAGAAGGAAAGGGAAGGTAACAAGAGGTTCAGCATCAGCCCAGTTGCTAAGTAGCTCTTTCTCTGGTGTTGGGACTTTCTGGGCGTCCTCCAGCACAGCGCAAGGGAGGAAGGCAAGGAGCAGAGAGCAGCTCCTGCAGAGAGGACCCATCCCAAAGCAAGGGGGCCAAAAGGGCCTCCAGCAGCACTGTGGCAGCTGGGACTAGGAGCCCTTCAGCAGGGTGGACAGTGCCTCAGGCCACGGAGGTCTGAGAAAGCAGCCTTTGCCCCAGCTTTCCTTCCCAGGGGAAACCACGATGAGCACCAAATTGGTGGCAAACCTATTCCCTGAGCATCCAGCTTGACCGCAGCCGGTCAGTGTTATTTGCACAAGGACAAGGCAGAAGCAGTTTGTCAGCTCCTAGGCAAACAGCTTTGTTCTTTGCCAAGTACTAACAGGACACCAGGAAGAAGAGCTTCAAGGACGGGGCAAAGGTGCACATACCTCAACTTCTTCACACGGTCGCCCATCTGGAATGACCAGTGGTACTTGACGGGAAGTGGGCTGCAGTTGGTCATCTCCAGAGAACGCTCTTGTTGCGTGCCAGCCACGATGCCGCCAAATTCCAGGGTGCTGGGCTGGATTTGGAGATTTGGGAAGTGGGCTTCCCCGCAAAGGGTGATACGCTCCACATAAGGATGGCCCCTGACCATTTCTATCTTCAGGATCTTCATTGTTTTCCAGCTGTTAAAATCCAGTCTATAAGCTGGGTCAAATGCGATGTAGAGGTGACAGGTCTGCCCAACGTCCACTGTCACAGGCTGCAAGCAGATGAACAATAATTAGTCACCTGTGGGATGACATCCCAAGGTCTGACAGCATGAAGCAGTAAATGCTCCAAGTGTGACACCAGCATGGGCTTCTCAGTTCATCGTTCATTTCTTTACAGCAAGGGTCTGACTGCGGGCACCACACTCGAGTCCAGGATTCCCTCAGGCTCACGTTTCTGTGCTCAGCAGCAATACAAGGGGTGGCTGCTGGAGAGCTGGGATGCTTTCCAGGAGACACCTTCACGGCATGGCTTGCCCAGACCTAGTTGCCTGCTCCCTTCTCCCTGTGCCTGAAAGCCAGGGTGGATCTTCTCAACTCAGATAAGTTTTTGATTCCTTCAGCAGCTCTGCTGATGCAGTTCAGGCCATCCCACTGCTGACGCTACAGATTAAACTTCTTGACTTAAGGACGTCCCAACAGAAGTGCATCACCGCATCCCTCCTCTTCAAACCCCACTGCAGGAGTCCGGGGCTGCTCACCTGGCCATGTGGGAGTGGCTGCTGGTCCTCACTGCAGACCTGAAACGGCTGCTCCAAGTAGAGCATAAGGTCGAGTGGCAGCCGGCAGGTGTTCTTTATAGCCAAAGGCTGGTACTGCAGAGTCAGGACATCACTGGGTTTCTACACAAACAGGAGACAAGGAAAAACAACCTCAGCTAGCCACAGACCCAACCTCAGCTAGCCACAGACCTGCTTCTGCTGCATCTCGCAGTTTTCAGTCCCAGAAGTGCACACATTTCTATTTACCCTTTTTATTTGTTTCTACACTTCCAGGAGATTTTTCTTTACAGCAGGTGCTTTTCATGTTCAGAAACCACAGCACCCTCTGGGGGACAGGGAAACACTCCCACGTACAGATGAGCAAATGGGGCCCTGAGAGGAGGCAGCTGCTTGAACAAGATCTACAGCAGAAAGGGAATCCAGACCATTTGTCTCCAGTTTTGTCTCTCTCTTGCGCAGAGCAGCACTAGATGATCTTCACTCACATACAGCCATTTCTTACAACCTTATTGGCTCATAAAGCAGCTTGTCTGCAGGATGCGTCCTGCAGTCCCTGCTACAGGGACAAGGTGTCTGTGGCCTCAAAGCTATGATCAGCCTAGGCTCTTCCTTCCTTGTCTGCATTCTGCTGGGCTTCCTGCATGGTTTAGCGAAACCAGGGAGTTTGGGAAACTAGTTCTGCATGTACTGGTATCAAATAGGTGCCATAGTATGCAGTAAATCAGTTTGTCTGTGTGGCGTCAAGCAGAACCCAGGCAGAATCCGGGAGAGCTGAAAAGCTTCTAATTACATCGGAACTGCCTGTTCCAGGGATTCTGTACTTGAGTGGAAACCTGGGAACCAGAGGAGAGGCCTGAAACTACAGAAACCAACTAATGAAACATCTTCTCTTTTTCAGACAACTTGCAGGAGAGGGAAGCATGATGCTGGAGTTGGGATCCCGAGACTAAAGGGCACCTGCTCTGCCTCAGTGTTATCATCACTGCAGCTGCAGGGTGTCTGGGGGTGCTTTGAAGCAGGTGAGGCTTAGGGAAATGCACAGAGCTATACCATATAGCTATACCATACAGCATTCATGCCAACAGCAGAGAAGGCAAAGAGACACAGGAGATGCTGGGTTTTTCCTTGTCAGCCTGAGGAATTCACAGGAATCTCCATTTTTTCCCTGCTTTCCTACAGCATCGGTGTACAGACATCACCGTGCCCTGGAGGATCCTCAGAAACCTCCCTTTACCGTGAGCAGAGAAACTGGCATTTCTCTGGAGGTGGCCACGATCCTCCTTGGCAGTGCAGCTGCAATTGCAATTTTACTTTGGGGACGTTAAATACCAGTCTCATCTCTAAAAGCATCTCCCCTCACTTTACAAAGTGCCTCAGGAAGGGTAAAGAGGGGCTTTTACACAAGCACACCCCGCCCTCAGCCATGCTGTTCAATGCCAGGATGCAATCCAGACACTTACTTACCTTCTCCACCCGGAAAGAGAATTGTCTGGCTGATAAATTTATAGTGGGATCAATAAACTCGCAGGTAATGGTTGCTTCTGTTATCTTCTTCATCGAGCCGCCTGTCCCAATGACAGCTTCGCAGATGGCGTAATTCTGCACCACCTGCATGCAAGAGTCACTTGTCACCAGTGGGTGGTGGCAGGGCATCCAGCAAATGCCCAGCATTGGCTCAGCACCCACCACCCACCACGCGCCCTATTCCTGCCACAGAGTTATGGTCACTGCCCGCTTTTCTTCCAGTGATGCAGCTTATTTATTTTGCACTCAACTGTCTGTAGCACTGCACCCCAATAACCACAAAAGGCACTTGTGAGAAACTCCCCCCCTTCACATGGCTTTTGGTTTACTCTGTGCTTACCCCAGATGAACCACTTGGCACTTGTTTAATTCACTTTCTTTTTGGGCTCCTAGTCTAAGTGTTACTAACTTATTTCTCTGCCCTTCTTTGCTGACAAAGCATGCAACGCTGTCTGCCCCAAAAGAGCAGTATTTCCTTCTACCCTTACTTCGGGATCAGCACTAGGTTTTGGTGGCTGTGGAATCACAATAAAGCTGTAGCTGGTCTGATGGTGACCAGCAAGGAAAGTAAGTGGTGCTGCCACAGAAACGTGTGGTCTTAAACCAGTTTCTTGAAGGCCCCTGCTCATTTCCCCAGGCAAATGTCAAGGGACTGTGGAACGAGCCCAGGGGAGGGGATCTGATGCTTCCCCAGCTCAGCCCGTGGTGGGGACCTCACCTGCGCCTTGCGGGAGAAGCCTGGCAGCACCAAGTCCACAGACTCTCCTGGCTTCAGGTCCATTGACAGCGGCCCCAGCCGAAACACGGGGGCCGCACATTTGGGCCTCTGGGAATCACGTTTGGCTTTGGGGCTACTGTGGGCTGAGGTGCTCTGGCCCTCCTTCCCAGCTGGCCTGTTACATTCCACCTTCCAGAAGAGCTGATGGAAGTGGTGGCCCCCATCTGTTAGTCTGAACTGACGAGCACAGGGAAGGAGGCTAGAAGACCAACCAGAATGGAAAATAGTATGGGAGAAGCTATTGTCCTGGTCATCAGATTGCTCCCAATGAGGATTCTGAGCTGTTAATAGCTTGGAGACCGTCTTCATTTGCAGCTCTTAATGTGGACCGGGAACAGTGTCTGATAAGCTGCCCTTCTGATGTCGTTATTGCAAGGAGGAATATGTTTCTAATGGTAATGTAGCATTTTCCAGGCCAGGCTAACAGGATCTGGTGTTTTCCTCCAAAATGTGTGTTCTGGGGTGATTCATACTGTTACTGTATTTTGCATTAATCTGCACCCGAAACTGTTATTGAATCTTTGAGATCCTGCACCTGAGGCCCTTGTGTGCGGGGGTATGATTGCAGGCATTTTTAAAAGCCAGCGCGGAGGAAGTTTCTGGACGATCCCAGCAAGCTGCTAGAAATCATCTGTCTGCTCTAGGAGAGGAAACCAGGGGAGCAGGGGCTCTCTCGTTCATAGAAGCTTTGGTTTTGCACTGGTGGTCATTTGTAGAAACTTCATTTCGCAATCAGAAACTGTTTTGAAGTGAACTTTGCAAACTCTGCTGGCAACGGAAAAATGAGCAAGGTCCTGTGTAGAAGTGTACCTCACCTGGTAGGGTTTGCAGCCCCACAGTGGCAAGGAGGCTTCCATTTAAGGGAAGGATTTGGGTTCCATTCTTTGTTTCACTCATGAGGTAAAAACCAGAGGTTTTGATACCTTTTTTGGCCTTGTGCCAGGACGGACGCAGCCCTTGGATCTTTGAGACTGTGCCTCAAGCCCTGTTCCTATTTCTATTGGGCAGGATGCCAAGAATCCGGCCTGGATTGTTACATGCTTAAGAGAATAGAGGAAGATCCTCAGGGCATTTTTGGGGTGTTGTAGCAAGTGCAAAGGTCCTCCTTGCACTCGGCACAGCTTTTTCTCTTTTTTCTGCATGGTTTTTTATTTTCACCTTAATGAAAACATTTTTGCTTTTCAAACACCTCTGATCATGCTGCCTTGCTAATATTTTAAGCCATCCTGAGGCTGCCGGTCAAACCCAGAGGTGATGCACCTGAGAGGGCACCCTAACATTCTGGCCTCCCGCACAAGCATCAGTCCTGGGCAGGCAGGGCAGCAGCAGAGCCCACGAGCAGCGTGAGGAAGCGTTGGCAGCGGCACTGCAGGCCCCACACAAACCAGCAAGTTTCCATCTGCCTCTGGAACTGCTCTGCGGGCTCCTGCCTTCCCAGGGGGGTCGTCACCCTCCTGTCCATTTGTTCCCAGGGCCCCTGCTTGCCTGGCAGGTGCCATTTTGGAAGGGAAGGGTGCGATGCCATCTTCCCTTGGTCCCGCAGCCACACGGAGGGCCCGCCTCATCCAGGCGCCATTTTGGGAACCTTTTGTTCTGGGGGAGCCTGCGAGATCATTACTTGACCAAGTGAGGACATAGATGTGTTAGAACTGAAGGCAATTCAGTGGCAATTGAGCAACTGGTTTCTCTTTCAGTGGTTTTTGAGGGTACCTAGCAACGCTCAACTGGCCATCACGTGTCTCTAAAGGTATCTCTGCCTTCAGGGAAGGAGTCAGGGTCTTTGAACACTGAAGAAGATCGTGCCTGAAGGACTACAGCAAAACTGCTCCTTGTTGAGACAGAAGGAGAGGTGGGAGTGGGAGATCTCCTACCTGAATTGGTATCCCAAGTTGAGCTCCGGGGCAAATGGTTTGTCTGTGACAATTGTGGTGCCAGTGCCAAAAGCCAGGAGGGTGGAGGTGGTCCAAAGTCTGTTCCCAATGAACAGCTGGAGAGCATCAGCAAAAACCCCAGTGTCATCCAGGGTTGCTGTGACAGTCACATGAACATCACCCCTGGCGGGGATCACTCCTTCCCTGGGTTCAATAACATAGCAGTGAGGTTTACAAGCCTGTAAGACACGCATAATGTGCATTTAGGATGGAAACCATACACCCTGGTCTCTTATGGGGTGTAAGAAAAGGAGAAGACTAAAGAGGGGAGGATAAAAATCCTAAAGGCCTAATTTCCCTAAATTTAAGCTGCAGTACTGGGGAACAGCAGAGCTTACACAACCTGTATTTTCCCCTCCTTTAACAGACTCTCACCTAATTAACCCAGTTTTGCCCAACCCAAGGGACGCTTATCCTCAGGAGAGTGTTCCTTCCCCAGTCCTTCTCTGGAGTGTGTGCCAAGGAAAGCTGCTTTCTCTCTCCTGGCTTCTCACAAAGGCTCAGGGCCAGAGGAAGTCATGACGGCTCAAATCCCACTCCAGAAACCACACAGCTGGAGGACACTGCTGAGAGCCTGAAGAATATCTCCGCAAAACCAGTTGAGCAAAACCCCAACACCAAACTATCCTTTCCCAAGAGGCCCTCAATGCTTTTCAACGTCCCCTAAAGGACCGAGGCCCTCACTTCCCACTGGTCATCCGCTGTAGAGAGGTGCCCCAGGGCCTTCTGCTTTGGAAAAGTCACCTCTAAATGGTTATGGCAGAGCAGGAAAGCAGGAAGCAGAGGGAAAACTGGATGACACGTGCTCAGTGGGCATGGCCCACTCTTCCTAAGAACTCGTGTCCTCTGGTTTCTCATGGACTTCACAGATTGGCCAAGAGAGCTGGAAGCTGCCCAAAGGAGGGAGGAAAGGCCCCGCACCAGCACAGCTGCACAGACACAGCTCTGCAGGTCCAGCCCTGGAACGAGCACGTGAAGCCCATCCTTTACACACCAGGCCCACCCAGCCAAGGTGCATTGCTCCCTGAAGAGGTGGAAGGCAGAATTTCATTGTGTAGTTCGAGAAAGCTGTCCTGGAAAAATCCCTCACTTTAAGGTTACATTTATCCCCCAAACTGCAGGAAAAGCAGCAAGAGGAAAAATCATGCCCCTCCTCCTTGGCTCAGGAGGCTGTGGCTGGACTTTCCCACATGGCCTGATGCTTTATCCACAGACACAAACAAGTCCACAGGATCAGGTTTTAACCAGCTCCAAGTTCAACACACCCAGCATGGAGAAGAACAGACCTCAAGCCCCTCAGAGATCTCCCCCTCCAGCAGACATCCCACCCAGCCCCAGGCCCAGCCTACAAGCCCTTCCTGGCTGCAGCAGCCCTGCTCTCCCTGCCAGGGGAGCAGCCCCAGCTCCTCTGCCCTATGCAGCCTTCACATATTAAACAGCCATTCTCTGCAGCCGGTCCCCAAAGATGCTCTTCAAAGGCACAGAGACCACAGGCTGGGGGGGTGCACAACCCCCACACATGTCTTTGTGTGGACAGCCCAACTGGCCTGACCCACAGCAGGTGTGAAAATTGCCTCCCCACCAGCAGTCTGAGGACAGACCTCACACCCTCTTCTCTACTATGAACAGCAGTTTGGCACAAAGCAAATGTAGATGGCACAGGGAAAGCACAGGGAAACCCATGCTCTCCGAGGAGCAAAGGACCACAGGTTTCTCTTGATCTCAGAGCTCAAAAACCGTGACACACACAGCTAAAGACCTTCCATAAAATTATGGGAGAACTCGTCAACACAATCCAGACGAATTTCTGCTCCAACATCTCTGCACCTGATTTCACTGAGGAGTGCCCCAGCTAAAACCACTCCAGAGCCAGGTTCCTTTTGCCTCACCCAGATGGAATCTTGGAGTATCTCGCTTCCTCTCACACAGGCCGATGCATATAAAAACCACGTCATGGCAGCTTGTTATGTCAACCAGTCAATTTCCCTGGAAAACGGCCCCACAGATACTTACAATCTCTAGCCTGAAGTCTAAATCGACGAGACCTTCGTTGAAGAGGCCAAAAGCTTGTGAATTAGGCCTTAGCACTGGGATCCTGCCGAACTCTATCAGCCTTGGACTTATGTAGACTGCTGACAGCCGTCCAAGGCTCTGTAGTTCTGTTCTCTGTTACAGAAAGCAGGCAAGAAAGATTTAAAAAAAAAAAAAATCAAACCCAAACAGGGAAACCTAAAAAAGCTTAAACAGCTCAACCCAGCTCAAGTTATTTCTTTAGGGACAGCTACCATTCTCCAGCTGAATTCCTGGGATTTTGGGGGGAAAAAAATAAAGCTTATGTATTCACCTCCAAATTGAAAAGGATTAAGTAAAGAGAAACTTTCAAACTACAAATTATTGGTCCAAAGGTAGAAGCTTTGCAAGAAATCTCTAGTTAAGATCAGGTTGACAGTTAAACAACTGGTTCTTCGGGTGGGGAGAAACTCTTCTCTTTAGGTAAGCAATCTGATAGTTGAAAGCAAGTGCTCAGTCAAACTTCAGGCTCCCTGGCACAGCCTGCACTGCCTGTCCTCCCTGTTGACTGGTTTACATGCAGTGCCACAATGGCCCAGGTTCAGATGTTTGGTGCCATCCAGGGAATTTGGCATCATCATTTCCATGTTTTAATGTAAGCTTAAATCCTTGCAACTACTCTTCAGATGCCAGCTTTCCTTTCTTTTACAGAAAGCCCAAGGTTCCCAGAAATCTTCTGACATCCTCTTTTGTGCTGTGAGGTAACATTTTAAAAAAGATGTTTCCAAAGTTAAGAGCATTTTAAAGATTCATTAAAATGATCCTCAATTCCAGCTTAGATGAACTACCTTCTGGGTCAGACACTGACATTGCCACCTATAAGGCACGAGCTGTTTATGCCACCTGCCCCTGCTGTCCTTCTCCACAGCAGCCTGTGCCTCTTTTCCCCGGAAGAATCCCCGCACACTGTGCACCCTGCCAGGACCAGTTGCACGAAGGCACACACCTCCCCTTGCACTCACCAGTGGGTTTCTTGCATCCCCAAACACGCCGGTACAAACACTGGTGCAACGCTTGCCCAATCTTTGGATTTCAACTGTAACTGGAATCTCTGCAGCGCTCCGAGGCTGGAGAATCCCACAGGGTCTGGGGCTGGAGTAGAGCACAGGAGAGTCCTCCTTGGGTTCCTAGAAGGGACAGAATCAAATCCAGCTTCAGAGGGACCTCTGAAGAAACTTTAAACTCCTCAACATCCATCCCAACAGCAACTTACACACATTTTTAAAAATCCCCAGGACAAAGGTAAAAGGCACAAACAAGATCCAAGAATTGTAGGCTTAGCATTCTCAGGGGGTTCTGCAAGGAGGCTGCCAGC
The DNA here is from genome assembly GCF_029207755.1 of Chamaea fasciata. Lineage (NCBI taxonomy): Eukaryota > Metazoa > Chordata > Aves > Passeriformes > Sylviidae > Chamaea > Chamaea fasciata. The sequence continues at coordinate 19,999,874 of NW_027094097.1, read as the reverse complement.
ACAAGCACTGGTGTCTGTGGATGCAGCAGCTTTTCACAACCCTCGAAGATCTCCCACAAGAAAACACCCTGAAGACTAGAACGTAAGCCCTTTCCTCAAGAGATTAAACTGCATCCTAAAGCTAACATTCAGGTAGGATCCTGTTCTCAGCAGATCTTTAAGACTGAATAGAAACCGGCAAGGTCTTATCCAAACCCTCTTCCCCCCTAATAATCTCCACAGTAATATTTGAGAGGAGGAGGTGGATGCGATGCCAAACCTGGGGAATAAGCCCGTAGCAGCCAGGAAGGTGGGTGTTATTCCAAATGAAGAACTTCCTCACGAACGGCGCCTTCAGGTCGCACTCATGGAACCCCCGGTTTTGGGGGTACACTTGCAGCTCAGGAACGAAACATCTGGGCAAAGAGATGACCCCAAGGGAATCAGAGATACTGAGAGAATGGAGAACGTTTACCCCCAAAGATTGTGAAATGGAGCACAACACCTTTGTCACTGTCAAATACACATTTAACAGCCCTACGGTGAAAAATTGCCTTCAAAGTCTTCCCACTCAAACATGTCTTGTCGAGGAGGGGCAAAACCTGAGAGGCAGCACCCAGAGGCTGCCAAGTGCCCCAGGCAGAGCACTTGGTCCCACAGCTGCCTCAGCCCCTCCTTCACCCAAGAAGGTTTGCAAGAACTCCTGGAACAGTCCCAGTGATCCATGAGCTCTGGGGGAGCCTTCCCAACAGGGATCAGTGCTCAGTAAGGCTCCAGGAACACACGACTCTAGTGTCTCAGTAAAAAGGACTCCCTTCTCTCCCATGGTGCTGTTACCCTGCCTGAGAACTCAGCTGTTTGCCCCAGCCTTGGAGGGCATGAGACATCACCTGCCCCACAGAGTGGGAGATCACTCCCTCCCAGTTCCTACAACTCCCCTGGTCCTTCACTCCACAGGTCCAAACACTGACTGTCCCCAATGGCACTTGCTTTTCAAACATGGCAGCCCAGGCACTGACGAGATGGCTCTGCCTGGGAGTGGGAACAGCACCAGGGAACTGCATCCCTCTTGTCATTAAACTGACACCTAGAGCAGCACAGCAGCCTGGAATTCTGCTGGAGCAAGAACAACTTTTGCTTTAAGCCTGAGAACATCAAAGCTCAAAACAGGAAGCAGAGAGAAGGGGAAAAAATAGAGCTGACCTGCCACATCAAGGACCGATTTCCCCTCTGAAGATCCTGCCCTCACCTCTCTTGCTGTGAGCCACTTCCCCACTGTCACGTGCCCTCGTTAACAGAACCAGACCCTGACCCTCAGCAGACTGCTTGGTGTGCCCCAAACCAACGCGGGCTGGTTGCAACCCAGCACAACTCCACCTCTTGCAGGAAGAAGGCGAGGAGGCCCTTGGGAAATTTGCTTCACCTCAAGCACCAGGTCAATAAATGATATCATTCCTGGTCCCTTTAGAAAATGACCCAGGACCACGCTGGGCTGTCAGCAGGGCTGCTTTTCACCACAGGCTGCTTTTCAAGCACTGCTGTTCTCATGTCCAGCTGGGCAGAACATGAGGTCATTAAACAACACGTCTCCTTGGGAGCTGCAGCCAGCACACCCTGTGCAAGGCAGCGCGCTGGGGGAGGCCAGGGAAGTGCTGGTACCTGGCCTTGATGATCAGTGATGCCACTCCCTTGCCAAACCACTCCAGGTCCACCAGCAATTTCCGGTTGTATTCCGTCACAGTGTTGGAACACAGGGTCACCTGGTGGAAGAGAAGAGCAGTAAATTCTTCTTTACAAAAGCTCATGACTCACGTGTGATGTCCTCCAGTTTTTGTGGTAAGAAAAGGGAGGATTTTGCCTTAATTCTTCTGCCGGTCCACGTGTAGAGCAGTCTCTAAGAGTGACAAAAGCCTTCTGGCAAATACCAGATTTGTTAAGCACACCTTGCTATCAGGGCATAGGTCAGCTAAATTAAAACATTAGACTAAAGCTCTGTGCAGCACTGTATTCAAATCAAGGGGCAAATTTTCATCTGACTACAATGACATAAATGCAGAGGAAATCTGCTGACTTGAACAGAATGAGTTCAGCTTTACAGCAGGAAGCTGAAGACAAAGCGTGGGCCAGCAGGTGCTGGGCAGTTCATGGCCGCAGAGTTTTTTGCCTTCACTGGAGATCCCTGCAGTGAACACAAATCATTCTACTCCCCAGGACAGGAGAAATGAGACCAAGAAGAAAAGCAAACTGCTTTATATAATGACATCTCTCTAACAGCCACCTTTGGTCCTCGTCCGTCCTCTGCCCACTTGCAATCAAAGACATTGCTCTCAAAAACACCAAAATGCCTTCAGTACTTGACCATATGGGACATGATTTCAGCTTGTGATTTTGGAAACAAATCAGTGCTCCTTCAGGAACGTCCCGAGTAACCCAGCTCACAGAGGCCCCACGCCAGTGCAGATCCTCGCTCACACGATGACCAGAGCTGGCATCAGAGCTAAAGCCCTCCCACACTCCCGTGAAGCGTCAGACCCGCTGCTGAAGTGTGTGTGGCTGGACTCTTCCCATACCTCGATGTCCTGGTGTTCCTGGGATTGGAGGGTCCTTTTGCTGGGGTTCATTGTAAACTCCCGTGGCTTCACAGAAAAATGAATTCCCTCCCTCCAGGAGGGCTCACTGTCGCTGAGTATTTGCTCAAAGCTGCTAACAGCAGGCTGAGTGCCATCGTCTGACACCCGCGAGGTGTTAGTGAGGCGACAGTTCTTGGTGTAGGGAAAGCCTAGGAAAAGGACACAAATATCCATTTAGGCACCAGTTATGTCGTGACTCCTGGTGGGAATACCCTGGTAGCATGAAAGCGTGATTGGAGTTTAGCTCTTTATTATCTGAACTACAGATTACTGAGAAGCTGCAAGAGGAATTAGTCGTCACTTAGTTCCCTTTAACACTGATTCCAGACTGCAGCCTTGAAAATGCCTGCTCTTAGCCCTGCTCAACACTGTGTCTTGGTTTAGGAAGACAGGTATCTGCTAGGTAAAATTACAATCAGAGGCTCTTTGGCAAAGATTTGGGAAATAGGAATAGCAGTTCTTTACTAGTATGTAATACAAAGCAAACAAACACAAAAAAAACTCCCCCCCCCACCAAACAACTACAGCATTAATGACAAACGACAACAGTACCAAGAACCTTGAGGGCTTTGTTTCACAAAACCCAGGGCAGTTTGTTTTCGGTGTCCCTGCAGGATCCTCAGAGCACCAAGCTGGAACAGTGGAAAAGTCCCGGGCTGGTCGCTGGGATGGCAGGGTGTCCCGGCAGGCAGGGGCAGGATGTCCCGGCAGGGCAGGGGGTGCAGGGTCACGCTGCAGCAAGAGGAGCAGCGCCGAAGAAAGCCGAAGGAGAGGCAGGGCCTGGACCAGCTCCCCGCGGGTGGCTGGGAAAACTCCGGATTCAGGCCGAACCGGTGATAGTAGATTTCCCAGGACTGGATCCCTTTGGCCACAGTGAAAACTCCTCCAGCCAGCAACAGCCGTTCTCCCCTCCGCATGCTTTTCGGCAGCTGAGCTCCTCCAGGAGCGGCAGACACGCGTCTCCCCGAACGCGGAAGCAGAAAAGCACGCCGCTGCCTCAAGCTTTGTCTTTTACCTGCGTTATCTCCCCCTTCCACCTTTTGTCCACCTCTTTGTTTCAGTTAAGTACTCTCAAGTATCCAACACTTGATCTCCTTGGTAACTTGTGGGGAAAAAATTCTTTAGAGAAAGAAGGAACAAACCTAACCCCCAACATTATCCACCCCGAATTTTTTTCCCATACCAACATGTTACATTGAGTTTTAACTGTTAAAAATAGATATATATACATATGCAAATATGGATGCAGCCACATTGTCATGGGTAGTTCACCCCAAAACAAGGTCCCCTTGAGGTATGCATCGGGTCTCTCCATCCTTTTGCATCACCCACCAGGTGCAACCTGGTCCCTGAGCGAAGACAACCCCACGGATGGGATTGTCTTTGCTGGAGGCAGGATTAATCCAAACAGTTTTTCCCAGCATACCTCTCATGTGTACCACTGGAACCTTATCTCCGTCTGTCTTTTGCAAGGGCTCAGATTGGGCAGGACCTGCTCGGTTGGTGGAACCTCGAGTGTTCACCAA